>NC_058081.1:542488026-543189357 GCF_014858855.1 Bufo gargarizans
CGCTAACCGATCCCTAAACTACCTAACCAAGGGGCCTAAACTATACTGAAACCTAACGGTCAATACCAGTGAAAAAAAAAAGTGACAGTTTGCACTGATCACTTTTTTCCTTTCACTAGTGATTGACAGGGGGGGGGGTAAAAGGGGTGATCAAAGGGTTAATTGGGGTGATCTGGGGGCTAAGTGTGGTGTGGTGGGTACTCACAGTAATGATGTGCTCCTCTGCTCCTCTGCTGGAACCAACCGACCAAAAGAAGGAGCAGAGGAGCACAGCAGCCATATAACCCCATCATATTTACTAATATGTGGGGTTAAATGGCTGCTGATTGGTTTTTTTGAAAATCAGCAGCCTGCCAGCCAATGATCGTGGCCGGCAGGCTGCTGACGAAATACTCTGCAGTGAAATGCCGGCCCGCGATGCGCATGCGCGGGCCGGCTGTGACGTAATCTCGCGTCTCGCGAGAGGACGCGCCGATGCGTCCAGGAGGAACTAATCAACCACCTCCCGGACGCATCGGTGCGTACAGCGGTCGGGAGGTGGTTAAATACCTTAAAGGGGTTGTCCGGGTTTAGAGCTGAACTCGGACATACCCTTATTTTCACCCAGGCAACTCCCCTAATGCTAGCATCAGAGCATCTCATGGGCTCTTTTGTTTATCATAACACACTGCTGGGCAGAAACTTCCGCCGGCAGTGTGTTCGGTGATGTCACCGGCTCTGATGGGTGGGCTTTAGTGCTGCCCTAGCCGTTTTACTGGCTAGGGCAGCGCTAAAGCCCGCCCATTAATGCCGGTGACATCACCGGGCTTCCTGGCAGCCCCATGGAGAGCCCTGGTATGTCACTGCAACTCCTTAAAATGCCTTTGCCCTGCGCAATTTAGCACAGGCAAAGGAGAGCATCGGAGCATAAACTGCTCTGATGCTCATGTCAGGGGGGCTTTCTGGGTGAAAATGGAGGTATGTCCGGGTTCAGCTCTGAACCCGGACAACCCCTTTAAAGGATCTGCTACTAACATCTTGGTGCCAGATACCACAGGACACCTTCAGAGTACTTGTGAAGTCCATACCTCAATATGTCAGACTCAGAGCTGTTATAGCAGCACTATGGGACCAGATGTTTTAATATTACGATTCAGTATATACAGTATTTATATATAATGTGAACTAACCAACAAACAACACCGAATATTCCAATATGAACTGCTTCTGTAATGCTAGAAAGCAGAACATCAATGAAAAGTGCTAAGTGTTAACACAAAGTTATTTTAGTCCGGCACATATATTGTTTTCTTACGTGACACTCACAATCTTGTTGTAACACTTTGCAGATCTCCAGCAGGTGTGGGTCACAGCTCCTTTAGAATCACATCATTTTCACATCTTTCTTGTGATACCACATTCTACAACTGGCATGAAATGTGGGTGGCATAAATTTAAACTAGGAAAGTAAGTTATGCTCTGCTCATTAGTGAAATCTATGCCACTTTTTATGCTAGAAAGAGAAAATGTTTTACATAATGATATCATGATGGGTACAAATATCATATGGTTGTTTTTTCTCTTAACAGTAAAGACACGTGCCAGTCATGGTCCGGATGTGGCGCGGGAGGGGGGGGGAGGGGCCACAAGTCTAATCAACTTAACTCCCTTGCAGTGCTAGTGTGTGTTGCAAGTTTCGGCTTATCAGTACTGAAAAAGTAATGAATAGTAGCCCAGAAGAGACATCCTGCTGAAATCAGTGGGGCTGTCACTATACTGAGGGCAGCATAGTATGGGTGACAGGTTTCCTTTAAAGGGTACATTCTATTCAAATCTTAGGGGGAAAATTTATCATTCACCCGTATGCCTTTTTTTGCGTTAAAAAGTCACAAAACCCTGGTTTTGTAATTTGATAAATGCCATTGTGACTTTTTCGATTACAACTGGCATTTTTATTCTTCCCTCGCCAGTCTCCGAAAAGGTGGGATAACGATAGTGGGGTGTGGGCGTAGGCCCCAGTACATTCATCATTATTTAAGCCAGAAAATTGAGTAAATACTGACTAAAACATGCTGGAGGAGGCATGTAACTTATCATGAGGCTTGGGCCATTAGCAACAACACGGGTGGACAGCACTCCTTAGTAACAATGCAGCTGGTGCTCGTCTCCAGGGAGGTGGTAAAATGCCCCCTAAAAACAACTTGTGAGTGTCAAAAAATAAATAAAAATGGAGACAGCACGTCCAAAGAAATTGAATTTATTCCAGATGCAACGTTTCGGCTTAGTGGTAGCCTTTGTCAAGCATGCTTCACAAAGGCTACCACTAAGCCAAAACATTGCATCTGGAATAAATTCTATTTCTTTGGACGTGCTGTCTCCATTTTATTTATTTTTTTAAACTACCGAGGCTTGGCATTATCTAGTAATAAGCAGCATTAGCAATATTCGTTTTCGCAATATTTCGTGAATTTTAGGCCAAATATTCGCCATAAATTAGCAAATTCTAGAATTTGTGATCTTCAGTCAATATTTTCTTGATTGCGAAAATCGGCAATGTAGTATGTGCGTATTGCACGTTCAATACAGGCGTGGCTCACTTTTACTACATTTTTCAAGCTGCTAGCAGTCTCCTGAGAATGGAGAAAGTGGTTGGCAGAAACTTTCGTGACTGTGAGGAAGAACTCCTGATTAGAGTTGAGCGAACACCTGGATGTTCGGGTTCCAGAAGTTCGGCCGAACTTCCCGGAAATGTTCGGGTTCGGGATCCGAACTTCATCCCGAACCCGAACCCCATTGAAGTCAATGGCGACCCGAACTTTTCGGCACTAAAACGGCTGTAAAACAGCCCAGGAAAGGGCTAGAGGGCTGCAAAAGGCAGCAACATGTAGGTAAATCCCCTGCAAACAAATGTGGATAGGGAAATGAATAAAAATAAAAATTTAATAAATAAAAATTAACCAAAATCAATTGGAGAGAGGTCCCATAGCAGAGAATCTGGCTTCCCGTCACCCACCACTGGAACAGTCCATTCTCAGATATTTAGGCCCCGGCACCCAGGCAGAGGAGAGAGGTCCCGTAACAGAGAATCTGGCTTCATGTCAGCAGAGAATCAGTCTTCATATCATAGCAGAGAATCAGGCTTCACGTCAGCCACCAGTGCAACAGTCCATTGACATATATTTAGGCCCAGCACACAGGCAGAGGAGAGAGGTCCCATAACAGACAATCTGGCTTCACGTCAGCAGAGAATTAGTCTGCATGTCATAGCAGAGAATGAGGCTTCACGTCAGCCACCACTGCAACAGTCCATTGGCATATATTTAGGCCCAGCACACAGGCAGAGGAGAGAGGTCCCGTAACAGACAATCTGGCTTCATGTCAGCAGAGAATTAGTTTGCATGTCATAGCAGAGAATGAGGCTTCACGTCAGCCACCACTGCAACAGTCCATTGGCATATATTTAGGCCCAGCACACAGGCAGAGGAGAGAGGTCCCGTAACAGACAATCTGGCTTCATGTCAGCAGAGAATTAGTCTGCATGTCATAGCAGAGAATGAGGCTTCACGTCAGCCACCACTGCAACAGTCCATTGGCATATATTTAGGCCCAGCACACAGGCAGAGAAGAGAGGTCCCGTAACAGAGGATCTGGCTTCATGTCAGCAGAGAATTAGTCTGCATGTCATAGCAGAGAATGAGGCTTCACGTCAGCCACCACTGCAACAGTCCATTGGCATATATTTAGGCCCAGCACCCAGGCAGAGGAGAGAGGTCCCGTAACAGACAATCTGGCTTCATGTCAGCAGAGAATTAGTCTGCATGTCATAGCAGAGAATGAGGCTTCACGTCAGCCACCACTGCAACAGTCCATTGGCATATATTTAGGCCCAGCACCCAGGCAGAGGAGAGAGGTCCCGTAACAGACAATCTGGCTTCATGTCAGCAGAGAATTAGTCTGCATGTCATAGCAGAGAATGAGGCTTCACGTCAGCCACCACTGCAACAGTCCATTGGCATATATTTAGGCCCAGCACACAGGCAGAGGAGAGAGGTCCCGTAACAGAGACTCTGGCTTCATGTCAGCAGAGAATTAGTCTGCATGTCATAGCAGAGAATGAGGCTTCACGTCAGCCACCACTGCAACAGTCCATTTTCATAAATTTAGGCCCAGCACCCAGGCAGAGGAGAGAGGTCCCGTAACAGACAATCTGGCTTCATGTCAGCAGAGATTTAGTCTGCATGTCATAGCAGAGAATGAGGCTTCACGTCAGCCACCACTGCAACAGTCCATTGGCATATATTTAGGCCCAGCACCAAGGCAGAGGAGAGAGGTCCCGTAACAGACAATCTGGCTTCATGTCAGCAGAGAATTAGTCTGCATGTCATAGCAGAGAATGAGGCTTCACGTCAGCCACCACTGCAACAGTCCATTGGCATATATTTAGGCCCAGCACACAGGCAGAGGAGAGAGGTCCCGTAACAGAGGATCTGGCTTCATGTCAGCAGAGAATCAGTCTGCATGTCATAGCAGAAAATCAGGCTTCACGTCACCCAGCACTGTAAGAGTCCATTTTCATAAATTTAGGCCCAGCACCCAGGCAGAGGAGAGAGGTCCCTTAACAGACAATCTGGCTTCATGTCAGCAGAGAATCAGTCTTCATATCATAGCAGAGAATCAGGCTTCATGTCACCCACCACTGTAAGAGTCCAATTTCATAAATTTAGGCCCAGCACCCAGGCAGAGGAGAGAGGTCCCGTAACAGACAATCTGGCTTCATGTCAGCAGAGAATCAGTCTTCATGTCATAGCAGAGAATCAGGCTTCACGTCACCCACCACTGCAACAGTCCATTTTCATAAATTTAGGCCCAGCACCCAGGCAGAGGAGAGAGGTCCCGTAACAGACAATCTGGCTTCATGTCAGCAGAGAATTAGTCTACATGTCATAGCAGAGAATCAGGCTTCACGTCACCCAACATTGGAACAGTCCATTGGTATATATTTAGGCTCCGGCACCCAGACAGAGGAGAGGTTCATTCAACTTTGGGTAGCCTCGCAATATAATGGTAAAATGAAAATAAAAATAGGATTGAATGAGGAAGTGCCCTGGAGTCCAATAATATATGGTTAAGGGGAGGTAGTTAATGTCTAATCTGGACAAGGGACGGACAGGTCCTGTGGGATCCATGCCTGGTTCATTTTTATGAACGTCAGCTTGTCCTCATTGGCTGTAGACAGGCGGCTGCATTTGTCTGTAATGACGCCCCCTGCCGTGCTGAATACACGTTCAGACAAAACGCTGGCCGCCGGGCAGGCCAGCACCTCCAAGGCATAAAAGGCTAGCTCTGGCCACGTGGACAATTTAGAGACCCAGAAGTTGAATGGGGCCGAACCATCAGTCAGTACGTGGAGGGGTGTGCACACGTACTGTTCCACCATGTTAGTGAAATGTTGCCTCCTGCTAACACGTTGCGTATCAGGTGGTGGTGCAGTTAGCTGTGGCGTGTTGACAAAAGTTTTCCACATCTCTGCCATGCTAACCCTGCCCTCAGAGGAGCTGGCCGTGACACAGCTGCCTTGGCGACCTCTTGCTCCTCCTCTGCCTTGGCCTTGGGCTTCCACTTGTTCCCCTGTGACATTTGGGAATGCTCTCAGTAGCGCGTCTACCAACGTGCGCTTGTACTCGCGCATCTTCCTATCACGCTCCAGTGCAGGAAGTAAGGTGGGCACATTGTCTTTGTAGCGTGGATCCAGCAGGGTGGCAACCCAGTAGTCCGCACAGGTTAAAATGTGGGCAACTCTGCTGTCGTTGCGCAGGCACTGCAGCATGTAGTCGCTCATGTGTGCCAGGCTGCCCAGGGGTAAGGACAAGCTGTCCTCTGTGGGAGGCGTATCGTCATTGTCCTGCCTTTCCCCCCAGCCACGCACCAGTGATGGACCCGAGCTGCGTTGGGTGCCACCCCGCTGTGACCATGCTTCATCCTCATCCTCCTCCACCTCCTCCTCATCCTCATCCTCCTCGTCCTCCAGTAGTGGGCCCTGGCTGGCCACATTTGTACCTGGCCTCTGCTGTTGCAAAAAACCTCCCTCTGAGTCACTTCGAAGAGACTGGCCTGAAAGTGCTAAAAATGACCCCTCTTCCTCCTCCTCCTCCTCCTGGGCCACCTCCTCTTCCATCATCGCCCTAAGTGTTTTCTCAAGGAGACATAGAAGTGGTATTGTAAAGCTGATAACGGCGTCATCGCCACTGGCCATGTTGGTGGAGTACTCGAAACAGCGCAACAGGGCACACAGGTCTCGCATGGAGGCCCAGTCATTGGTGGTGAAGTGGTGCTGTTCTGTAGTGCGACTGACCCGTGCGTGCTGCAGCTGAAACTCCACTATGGCCTGCTGCTGCTCGCACAGTCTGTCCAGCATGTGCAAGGTGGTGTTCCACCTGGTGGGCACGTCGCATATGAGGCGGTGAGCGGGAAGGCCGAAGTTACGCTGTAGCGCAGACAGGCGAGCAGCAGCAGGATGTGAACGCCGGAAGCGCGAACAGACGGCCCGCACTTTATGCAGCAGCTCTGACATGTCGGGGTAGTTGTGAATGAACTTCTGCACCACCAAATTCAGCACATGCGCCAAGCAAGGGATGTGCGTCAAATTGGCTAGTCCCAGAGCTGCAACGAGATTTCGCCCATTATCACACACCACCAGGCCGGGCTTGAGGCTCACCGGCAGCAACCACTCGTCGGTCTGTTGTTCTATACCCCGCCACAACTCCTGTGCGGTGTGGGGCCTGTCCCCCAAACATATGAGTTTCAGAATGGCCTGCTGACGTTTACCCCGGGCTGTGCTGAAGTTGGTGGTGAAGGTGTGTGGCTGACTGGATGAGCAGGTGGAAGAAGAGGAGGAGGAAGCCGAGAAGGTGGAGGTGGCAACAGGAGGCAAAGAATGTTGCCCTGCGATCCTTGGCGGCGGAAGGACGTGCGCTAAACAGCTCTCCGCCTGGGGCCCAGCTGCCACTACATTTACCCAGTGTGCAGTTAGGGAGATATAGCGTCCCTGGCCGTGCTTACTGGTCCACGTATCTGTGGTTAGGTGGACCTTGCTACAGATGGCGTTGCGCAGTGCACACTTGAATTTATCGGATACTTGGTTGTGCAGGGAAGGCACGGCTCTCTTGGAGAAGTAGTGGCGGATGGGAACAACATACTGTGGGACAGCAAGCGACATAAGCTGTTTGAAGCTGTCTGTGTCCACCAGCCTAAATGACAGCATTTCATAGGCCAGTAGTTTAGAAATGCTGGCATTCAGGGCCAGGGATCGAGGGTGGCTAGGTGGGAATTTACGCTTTCTCTCAAATGTTTGTGAGATGGAGAGCTGAACGCTGCCGTGTGACATGGTTGAGACGTTTGGTGACGGAGGTGGTGGTGGTGTTGGTGGTACATCCCCTGTTTGCTGGGCGGCAGGTGCCAACGTTCCTCCAGAGGCAGAGGAAGAGGCCGAGGCGGCAGCAGCAGAAGAGGTAGCAGGGGGAGCCTGAGTGACTTCCTTGGTTTTAAGGTGTTTACTCCACTGCAGTTCATGCTTTGCATGCAGGTGCCTGGTCATGCAGGTTGTGCTCAGGTTCAGAACGTTAATGCCTCGCTTCAGGCTCTGATGGCACAGCGTGCAAACCACTCGGGTCTTGTCGTCAGCACATTGTTTGAAGAAGTGCCATGCCAGGGAACTCCTTGAAGCTGCCTTTGGGGTGCTCGGTCCCAGATGGCGGCGGTCAGTAGCAGGCGGAGTCTCTTGGCGGCGGGTGTTCTGCTTTTGCCCACTGCTCCCTCTTTTGCTACGCTGTTGGCTCGGTCTCACTACTGCCTCTTCCTCCGAACTGTGAAAGTCAGTGGCACGACCTTCATTCCATGTGGGGTCTAGGACCTCATCGTCCCCTGCATCGTCTTCCACCCAGTCTTGATCCCTGACCTCCTGTTCAGTCTGCACACTGCAGAAAGACGCAGCAGTTGGCACCTGTGTTTCGTCATCATCAGAGACATGCTGAGGTGGTATTCCCATGTCCTCATCATCAGGAAACATAAGTGGTTGTGCGTCAGTGCAGTCTATGTCTTCCACCGCTGGGGAAGGGCTAGGTGGATGCCCTTGGGAAACCCTGCCAGCGGAGCCTTCAAACAGCATAAGAGACTGCTGCATAACTTGAGGCTGAGACAGTTTCCCTGGTATGCATGGGGGTGATGTGACAGACTGATGGGGTTGGTTTTCAGGCGCCATCTGTGCGCTTTCTGCAGAAGACTGGGTGGGAGATAATGTGAACGTGCTGGATCCACTGTCGGCCACCCAATTGACTAATGCCTGTACCTGCTCAGGCCTTACCATCCTTAGAACGGCATTGGGCCCCACCATATATCGCTGTAAATTCTGGCGGCTACTGGGACCTGAGGTAGTTGGCACACTAGGACGTGTGGATGTGGCAGAACGGCCACGTCCTCTCCCAGCACCAGAGGGTCCACTAACACCACCACGACCATGTCCACGTCCGCGTCCCTTACTAGATGTTTTCCTTATTGTTATGGTTCACCACAACAACAAAAATATTATTTGGCCCAATGTATTGTATTCAAATTCAGCGGGATATAAATTTGAGGCCTAGTATTTAGGCGCTGGGTGACCGGTATGGATTTAGTGACAGAATTAGACTTGGAAATGCACAGTAGCGTGTGTGTGAAGTTATTCTGAATGACCCTATGTGCACCTTGAATATTATATACCCTTTTAGGGATAGATTTCAAATAGCTCTGATATAGCAGGAACCACTAAATTATGAAATTGCTAAATTGTGAATTGTATTTCAACCCAGAACAAAAAATGTGCTTTGACGGACACTAAATAACTTTCCCAGCCACAACAGGACAGCGGTAACGAGAGATTTAGCGGGATATAAATTTGAGGCCTAGTATTTAGGCGCTGGGTAACCGGTATGGATTTACTAACAGAATTAGACTTGGAAATGCACAGTAGCGTGTGTGTGAAGTTATTCTGAATGACCCTATGTGCACCTTGAATATTATATACCCTTTTAGGGATAGATTTCAAATAGCTCTGATATAGCAGAAACCACTAAATTATGAAATTGCTAAATTGGGAATTGTATTTCAACCCAGAACAAAAAATGTGCTTTGGCGGACACTAAATAACTTGCCCATCCACAACAGGACAGCGGTAACGACAGATTTAGCGGGATATAAATTTGAGGCCTACTATTTAGGCGCTGGGTGACCGGTATGGATTTAGTGACAGAATTAGACTTGGAAATGCACAGTAGCGTGTGTGTGAAGTTATTCTGAATGACCCTATGTGCACCTTGAATATTATATACCCTTTTAGGGATAGATTTCAAATAGCTCTGATACAGCAGAAACCACTAAATTATGAAATTGCTAAATTGGGAATTGTATTTCAACCCAGAACAAAAAATGTGCTTTGACGGACACTAAATAACTTTCCCAGCCACAACAGTACAGCGGTAACGAGAGATTTAGCGGGATATAAATTTGAGGCCTAGTATTTAGGCGCTGGGTGACAGGTATGGGTTTAGTGACAGAATTAGACTTGGAAATACACAGTAGCGGGTGTGTGTGAAGTTATTCTGAATGACCCTATGTGCACCTTGAATATTATATACCCTTTTAGGGATAGATTTCAAATAGCTCTGATATAGCAGAAACCACTAAATTATGAAATTGCGAAATTGGGAATTGTATTTCAACCCTGAACAAAAAATGTGCTTTGACGGACACTAAATAACTTGCCCAGCCACAACAGTACAGCGGTAACGACAGATTTAGCGGGATATAAATTTGAGGCCTAGTATTTAGGCGCTGGGTGACCGGTATGGATTTAGTGACAGAATTAGACTGGGATATGGCCAAAAAATAACCACACTATTGCTGGTTAAATGCACTTGGTGACGGGCGCAGCTTGCCCCTGATGTAGTATATGGCCAAAAAATGAACAGACTATTGCTGGTTAAATGCACTTGGTGTCACAGCTTGACCAACCACACTACTGAGGGTTAAATGCACTTGGTGATGGGCGCAGCTTGCCCCTGATGTAGTATATGGCCAAAAAATGAACAGACTATTGCTGGTTAAATGCACTTGGTCACGGGCGCAGCTTGCCCCTGATTTAGTATATGGCCAAAAAATGAACAGACTATTGCTGGTTAAATGCACTTGGTGTGATAGCTTGACCAACCACACTACTGAGGGTTAAATGCACTTGGTGACGGGCGCAGCTTGCCCCTGATGTATTATATGGCCAAAAAATGAACAGACTATTGCTGGTTAAATGCACTTGGTGTGACAGCTTGACCAACCACACTACTGAGGGTTAAATGCACTTGGTGACGGGCGCAGCTTGCCCCTGATGTAGTATATGGCCAAAAAATGAACAGACTATTGCTGGTTAAATGCACTTGGTGACGGGCGCAGCTTGCCCCTGATTTAGTATATGGCCAAAAAATGAACAGACTATTGCTGGTTAAATGCACTTGGTGTGATAGCTTGACCAACCTCACTACTGAGGGTTAAATGCACTTGGTGACGAGCGCAGCTTGCCCCTGATGTAGTATATGGCCAAAAAATAAACAGACTATTGCTGGTTAAATGCACTTGGTGTGACAGCTTCACCCTGATGTAGGCTTTAGCCAAAAAACAACCACACCATTGAGAGTTAAATGCACCCGGTGACAGGCGCAGCTTGCCCCTGATGTAGTATATGGCCAAAAAATAAACAGACTATTGCTGGTTAAATGCACTTGGTGTGACAGCTTCACCCTGATGTAGGCTTTAGCCAAAAAACAACCACACCATTGAGGGTTAAATGCACTTGGTGACAGGCGCAGCTTGCCCCTGATGTAGTATATGGCCAAAAAATAAACAGACTATTGCTGGTTAAATGCACTTGGTGTGACAGCTTCATTCTGATGTAGGCTTTAGCCAAAAAACAACCACACCATTGAGGGTTAAATGCACTTGGTCGCAGCTTGTGCTGGTGCACCACAAGACACAAAATGGCCGCCGATCACCCCAGAAAAATGTGACTGACAAACGGTCTGGGCAGCCTAAAAATAGTGAGCAATTGGGTATCAGCAGCTCAATGACCCACAGCTGCAGATCGATCAATAATCAAGTCCTTTGGAGGAGTTAATCTGCCTAATCTCGCCCTACTGTCGCAGCCGCAACCTCTCCCTACGCTAATCAGAGCAGAGTGACGGGCGGCGCTATGTGACTCCAGCTTAAATAGAGGCTGGGTCACATGGTGCTCTGGCCAATCACAGCCATGCCAATAGTAGGCATGGCTGTGATGGCCTCTTGGGGCAAGTAGTATGACGCTTGTTGATTGGCTGCTTTGCAGCCTTTCAAAAAGCGCCAAGAAAGCGTCACAAAAGCGCCAAGAAAGCGACGAACACCGAACCCGAACCCGGACTTTTACGAAAATGTCCGGGTTCGGGTCCGTGTCACGGACACCCCAAAATTCGGTACGAACCCGAACTATACAGTTCGAGTTCGCTCATCCCTACTCCTGATCACTGTAAGTAATTTTACATTACAGCACTGTTTTTGATTATATTTAGCATGCATGGCAGAGCAATAGCTTTATATGCAGATAGTGCTCCAATATATTCGCAATTGCACAAATCGACGTTAATGATGCCTATTTACCTACACTGACTATCTCCCACTAACTATCTGTTTTATATATATGAGCTAACTAACTATCTAATGTAATTGAATAAGGATCCAGATGACTCAACAAAGCACAGAGCACAGCAATGATACTGCTCTCTCTCTCTCAGAACTGAAAGAAACAGAAGAAAATAGCTGCTGGGGAGGTTCCTATATAGGTAAGGGGTAGGCAACTTTCCTATTGGTTGTTAGGGATGTTTCTAAGCTCAGACAAAGACATTGCAGCCTTCTTATTAGCCCATAAGCAAGAAGCAGTGAGGTTACTGATGAAAGAATATTCTAGAATATGAAGATATAGCACTATATTCAAGATCTTCGCGAATTCTCGAAGTGCCGATATTCACGATAAAAATTAGCAATTAGAATATTTGTGATCTACACTAGCCCTATTAAGAACGGTGTAGCAGATGCCTCTCTTGATAAATCAGTACCATCATTTTTATCTTCTTTACTTTACTTACTGGGGTACATAGGCGTGCGCAGCCTATTGTATTAGGGTGTGCACCCTAAAGCACAAAAACACACGCCCCGCGCACGTGTGTATTTGTGTATTTATGTATGTATGTATATATATGTGTGTGTGTGTATATATATATATATATATATACACACACACTGTATATATATATAATTATATACACACACACATATACACACAGGCTGGGCCTCACCCTAGCATTGCCGTGACTCCGCCTCTGCACCTAGGAACAATATATAGGGGGGGGGGGGCACATAATATACCACAGTCAAAAATGGGGGCGGGGGGCACTAATAATTTCCACCATATAATCATACTACTGAAAAAAACTAAATAAGTATATATAAATAAGATTACAAAATAGGAGAGTATTGCGGTATGCAGGGGTACCTTTTTTATTGTACTATCCTAATACTTAAAAGACAAGCTTTCAAGAGTTTTCCTTTCTTCCTCGGTATTGCTTCATACCTGAGAAAGAGAGAAACACTCTCCAAAACTTTTCTTTAGAGTTTAAAGCAGTTTCAGCGCTATAATAAAATAATTTACTTACAAAAGAAGCCATTCAGTCGTCTGCTATGCCGTCCTCTGCTTGCTTCCGCGGATCTTCCCCTCCTTTCAGTCTCTCCATAGTGCGCAGGTGCCCTGTTATGGGGGATATGTGGATGACACAGTGTTATGGGGGATCTGTGTATGACACACTTATGGGGGATCTGTGGATGACACATTGTTTTGGGGGATCTGTGGATGACACTTATGGGGGATCTGTGAATGACACATTTTTATGGGAGATCTGTGAATGACACATTTTTATGGGGGATCTGTGAATGACACACTGTTATGGGGGACCTATGGATGACACACTGTTATGGGGGACCTGTGGATGACACACTGTTATGGGGGACCTGTGGATGACACACTGTTATGGGGGACCTGTGGATGACACACTGTTATGGGGGACCTGTAGATGACACACTGTTATGGGGGACCTGTGGATGACACACTGTTATGGGGGATCTGTGGATGACATATGACTGAGGAGGGCTATCAGGGGACTTTATACAGGGGTAATATAACTGAGGGGTATCAGGGTAAATTATACAGGGGGTAATATAACTAAGGGGTATCAGGGTACACTATACAGGGGTAATATAACTGAGGAGGGCTATCAAGGACATTATACAGGGGTAATATAAGTTATATTTCCTCTGTATAATGTCCCCTGATAGCCCTCCTAAGTTATATTACCCCTGTATAATAATGTCCCCTGATACCCCTTAGTTATATTACCCCCTGTATAATAATGTACACTGATACCCCTTAGTTATATTACCCCGCCCTGTATAATTTAACCTGATACCCCTCAGTTATATTATATAACTGAGGGGTATCAGGGTACATTATACAGGGGGTAATATAACTAAGGGGTATCTATCAGGGTACATTATACAGGGGTAATACAAGTGAGGAGGGCTATCAGGGACATAATACAGGGGTGAGGGGTAAGATAAGTTATATTACCCCTGTATAATGTCTGATAGTAGCCTAGCCCTCCTCGGTTATATTTCCCCTCATGTACCCTGATACCCCTAGTTATATTATCCCCTGTATGATTTACCCTGATACCCCTCAGATATATTATATAACTGAGGGGTATCAGGATAATACAGGCGACAACAGAGGATGCGTAGCACTGTGGGACGGGGGGGTACATACTACTTTTTTTTATATGCCCAGCCCTCACCTCACCAGCTAGCAGACGGCCAGGCACGCAGGCAGGGTACTACTATTCAGATGCAGCGTGACTTGACGTCAACGTCAACTCAGCCTGCGCCGCACAGCACGCACTCCCTCTCTGCCTCTGCCGGGTCCGGGACTCCGCCCCCTATTTGAATACTAGCCACCGCCCGCCGGCAGCCCACAGCCAGATATTGTAAATGAATTGACAGCGCGGCGGGCGGCGGCAGCCAGCAAAACAGACAGGGAAATAGGCTGGGGGGCAGTGCGCATGGAGGTGACGAACCTATTAGAGTGTGCCCAGGCACACCCGGCACACCCCGTGCGCACGCCTATGCTGGGGTAGCTGTTGTAAGTACAATCCCAAAATAAAATGAGAGATGACATATTCCTGTCTCTCAATGACAGAATACCTTTTCTATTCACCAAAGCTAGAACCAAGCACATATATATAACAGTCCTGAAAAAATAATTGAGAAGGCATTGCATGAACCCAAATTATAGAACATACAGTATTCTAGATGTATGTAATGTATGCAATAAAAAAACTAAAAATGTATGCAATAAAAAAACTAAAAATATGCCCCTGAGAAGGGAATTGTCCAAGTTAATGCTCATGCCAAAAATATCAGGTAAAATTCAGGTCCATGGTCCACAAAACTCAACAATAGTGATGAACGGCATAGGCAATATTCAAATTTGCGATATTTTGCAAATTTTTGGCCGAATATTCGCCATAAGTTTGCAAATTCGAGAATTTGTGATCGCCAGTCATTGTTTACTTGATTGCGAAAATCGGCAATGTAATATATTCACAATAAATTTGTGATTAGAATATTGTACACTATTTGCAAATACGAATATATAGCACTATATTCTAAATATTCACAAATTCTCGAAGTGGCAATATTCACGAATCAAATATTTCGCGCTCAACACTACTCAACAAATGGAATATGAGATTCAACCCAACTCTTGACTAAAACCATCAGTGACCAAAGTATGAAACATACATAGAAGCCACCTAAGATATGTAGAAAAATCCCCTTTAATCCATTGCAATGTTCAAAGCAGACATGCTTGAAAAATCATATCTTATGGATTAAAATGAAGTTTCTACAAATCCAAGCTCACCTCTGTGTGCTGTTATCAACCTTCTCTGAAAATCTCTATAGTAGCGGTGTGGATAAGATGGACTGAGCCCATCAGGTGACATATGCTAGACACTCTGAAAAAGGGTGCTGATTTTTTTTTTTTACTATGACGTCCTATAGATTTCACTAAAAGTAATTTTAGTGCAATTTATTGGTCAGTTCTCTGGATTTCACTGGTGAGCTTTTAAACTTACATTGGCATTCCCATTGTGTCTGGTCAAAAATCAATAGACTGTATTATATACCACTAAAAATGATTATGTGTTTCTATTTTTAATTTTAGAAAATTGCCTCTTCTAGCATTCTATTTAAGTACCCATTCAGTAAATATAATAGCATACAATAGTGTTATAGATATTTCACAAATAGTAGTTGATCATACAGTAGTCTCCTTCTCTAAGCAGTGACCTTCACTGGTTCTCCATGTCAAGTTTCTTTTGCAGAGCTGGCTTGTAGAGTATTTCTGTTCTGAACAGACCTCTCAAATTTCCCCACTTACAGTATTTTTTTCCATTCCAAAATAGAATCATTTATTGATCAGCTGTGTTAACAGAAATCAAGTGGGACTCCTATGGTAACACATTCTTTTAGCTGCCATAGATGCTTCTTATTCTTTTATTTTACATGCTGATTAGATCCTCTAAATACTATTATGATATATATATATATATATATATATATATATATATATATATATATATATATAGTGATAAATAATATCTAGACAATTTCTATGTCTACAACTATTGTGCTTCCCCAAAAATATAATTTGGAAATAAAATTGTAATTCTGTTTAGTTATTATTATATGTATCCATTTACTGGTATATTATTCTGCTATACTATACACCCTTTAACAGGAATTGGAAAGCTTATCATTTCTCACACTCATCACTGAAAGTAATCTCATCAAGTGAAAATTTAAGCCATTAGGTATATTGTTTTAGTATATGTTAATCAATTGTAAATTAAATCATTTACATAATAGGTTCCAGTCATTGCATAGTACCTCTAAGGCTGGGTTCACATGGGCGTTGCGGGAAAAGATGCGGGTGCGTTGCGGAAACATACACAATTTTTCCCCGCGAGTGCAAAGCGTTTTAATGCGTTTTGCATGCGCATGAGAAAAATTGGCATGTTTGGTACCCGGACCCGAACTTCTTCACAGAAGTTCGGGTTTGGGTTCAGTATTCTGTAAATTTTTATATTTTCCCTTATAACATAGATATAAGAGAAAATAAAAGCATTCTTTAATACAGAATGCTTAGTAGAAGGTCAATTGAGGGTTAAAAAATAAAATTAACTCACCTCCTCCAATTGATTGCGTAGCTGCCGGTCTCTTGTTCATTCTTCAGGACCTGTCAAAGGACCTGTGGTGACATCACTGAACTCATCACATGGTCCATTACCTTGATTTTCACGCAAAGCACAACTGATGCGTGAAAATCACCGCTCATGTGCACAGCCCCATAGAAATGAATGGGTCCGGATTCAGTGCGGGTGCAATGCGTTCACCTCACGCATTGCGACCGTGCAAAAAACTTGCCTGTGTGAAAGGGGCCTAAGGGTACTTTCACACTAGCGTTATTCTTTTCCGGCATAGAGTTCCATCAAAAGGGCTCTATGCCGGAAAAGAACTGATCAGGAATATCCCAATGCATTCTGAATGGATAGAAATCCATTCAGTTTGTGTCAGTATGCCTTCCGTTCAGTCACTGTCAGGCGTTTTTTTGCTGGACATAATACCGCAGCATATGGCGGTATTATGTCCGTCCAAAATGCCTGATCAGTCGCTGGAATTAATTCCGATTTACTTGCATTAGTCATTGCAAAACAACTGAAGGATGGAAAACTGTGAAAAAGACTGCAAGACGGATCTGTCCATCCGCATGACAAGCGGAGAGACGGATCCATTCTTGCAATGTATTTGTAAACGGATCCGCAGCCGGATCAAATGCTACAAATGCTGTCGGTTGTCACACTGATCGGCGGATCCGGCAGGCAGCTCCGACGACGGAACTGCCTGCCGGATCACACTAATGCTAGTGTGAAATACCCTGAGCTTTCTATACAGTGCTTCACAGGCTGTGAATGAATTTTAACGAGCTGCAAATTCAGATGTATTTTTTTTTTTCATTTACTACTTAAAAACAACCTGTCACCTCTTCTGACATGTCTCTTTTAAGAACTAATTACATTCCCCATGTAATAATAATTCTGAAAAAATCTGTTCTTATCACTCTGTGTTGTGCTGTTCCTTCATTATTCCTTCTAGAAGTTATAAATGAATTATTAAGGCCTCTTTCACACGGGCGAGATTTCCTCGCAGGTGCAATCCCCCATTGCTTTGAATGGGAAGCGAACCTGAAAAACCTTCAAGTCATATTTGCAGCCACCAAATACTTACTAGAAGTGCACAAATAGTCCCACAACATAGACAGTGACATACCAGAGAGGGATCATTGGCAAAAATCCCCACAAAAAATATGTATGTTAGGGCTGTATGCTGTCCGCAAAAATGTGGATCCGTGTTTTTGCGGACAGTTCAGCATGTCCGCAAAAAAAATTATTGCATTCAGTTTTTTGGCTGATCCATAGAATTCCATGTCGATAGTGCCATGCCCTGATTTTCACTAATAGGACGGTTAATTTTTTTGCTTAGCCGTGCAATGGAAGAAAAGGGCCCCATAAAAGAGAATGGGACAGCATCTAATCCGCAAAAATATGGATCCGCACTTTTGCGGACAGCATACGGCCGTCTAAATGAGCCCTTAATCAGGAGACATTTTTATGCGTCTTAAAGGGAAACTCTTTAAAATGCTCCCTGCTGGAGCCTAGAATTTTTTTGTTTTAGGCCAAGGGAGTAAAGGGCCCAAAAATTAGGCATTCATCTGACAGAAAAGAACTTATGACGATGTGGCTGGGGGTACATTAGGCGATCACTGGATAAAAATTTTGCGGAATTCTAGTACAGGCCCCAAAAAATAGGCATTCAACTGACTGAAAATAACTTGTGATGATGTGGCTGGAGGTACATTTGGCGGTCACTGAATAAAAATTTTACTGTAGGCCAGTACAGGCCCCAAAAATTAGGCATTTACTTGACAGAAAAGAACTTGTGATAATGTGGCTGGAGGATCATTAGGAGGTCACTGGATACAAATTTTACTGCAGGTCAGTACATGCCCCAAAAATTAGGCATTCACCTGACAAAAAAGAACTTGTGATGATGTGGCTGGAGGTACATTAGGCGGTCACTGGATACAAATTTAACTGTAAGCCGCTGGAGTACAGGCCCTAAAAACGAGGCATTCACCTGACAGAAAAGAACTTGTGATTACCGTATTTTTTGCCCCATAAGACAAACTTTCCCCCCAAAAAAGTGGGGGGGAAATGCCACTGCGTCTTATGGGGCGAATGCTGACATTTTACATTGCAGTCTGCGATGTATCAGCTAGAGGGGGGAGGGAGGAGGGGCCGGTGTCATGCAAATGCGGCGGGGCGGCACGGTCACTGTACTCCGGCCCCGCCGCTCACTCACTGCTTTATTGCTTAAACATTTTATAATAATAGCTTTAATTGATGTTCCGATCTCCAGCCCCATCCGGTAGCAGGCAGAGCAGGGCGGGCGGCCGGAACTCACTGATGTCACTGATCTCACATTATGAATGAAGTAGGCAGCACAGGCACGTGACGTCAGTGAGTTACGGCCGGCCGCTAGCCCTGCTCTGCCTGCTACAGGATATTTAGTAAGTACAGTAGTACAGATGGAGCTGGGGATCGGAACGTCAATTAAAGCTATTATTATAAAATGTTTAGGCATTAAGGAAGTGAGTGAGCGGTGGGGCCGGAGTACAGTGACCGCACTGGCCCCACTGCATTTGCATGACACTGGCCCCTCCCACAGGTTTAGCTATGGTATATTAGGGCATCTGTGGATGCCACTATTATGGGGTGGGGGATATGTGGATGGCACTGTTATGGGGTGGGGATCTGTGGAGGAAACAAATATAGCAGTGCCATCCACAGATCCACCCCTCATAACAGTGCCATCCACAGATCCCCCCCCAGAACAGTGCCATCCACAGATCACCCCCCATAACAGTGCCATCCACAGTTCCCCCCATAACAGCGCCATCTACAGATCCCCCCATAACAGTGCCATCCACAGATCCCCTCCATAACAGTGCATCATCCACAGATCCCCCATAATAGTGTCATGCACAGACCACCATTAGTTCAAAACCCACCAAAAGCACACCTTTTGGTTAAAAATATTTTTTTTCTTATTTTCCTCCTCAAAAACCTAGGTGCGTCATATGGGCCGGTGCGTCTTATAATGCAAAAAATACGGGTATGTGGCTGGAGGTACATTTTACTGTAGGCCAGTACAGGCCCCAAAAATGAGGCATTCACCTGACAGAAAAGGACTTGTGATGATGTGGCTGGAGGTACTTTAGGCGGTCACTGGATAAAATTTTTACTGTAGGCGATTAGAGTAGAGGCCCCAAAAATTAGGCATTCACCTGACAAAAAAGAACTTATGATTATGTGCCTGAAGGTACATTAGGCGGCCACTGGATAAATTTTTTTAATGCAGGCCAGTACAGGCCCTAAAAATTAGGCATTCGTCTGACAGAAAATAACTAGTGATTATGTAGCTAGAGGTACATTAGGTGGTTACTGGAAATCTTTTTTTAACTTTAGGCGACTGGAGTAGAAGCCTCAAACATTAGGCTTTCACCTGACAGCAAAAATATTGTGATGATGTGGATTGAGGTACATTAGGCAGTCACTAGATAACATTTTTTACTGTAGGCAAGTACAGGCCCCAAAGATTAGGCATTCACCTGACAGAAAAGAACTTGTAATTATGTGGCTGGAGGTACATTAGGTGGTCACTGGATAAAATTTTTATTGTATGCCAGTATATGCCCCAAAAATTAGGCATTAACCTGACAGAAAAGAACTTTTGATTATGTGGCTGGAGGTACATTTGGCGGTTACTGAATAGAAATTTTACTGTAGGCCAGTACAGGCCCCAATAATTAGGCATTCACCTGACAGAAAAGAACTTGTGATAATGTGGCTGGAGGTACATTTGGAGGTTACTGAATAGAAATTCTACTGTAGGCCAGTACAGGCCCCAATAATTAGGCATTAACCTGACAGAAAATAACTTGGCTGGAGTAAAATTAGGCGTTCACTGGATACAAATTATACTATAGTCTTGTACAGGACCCAAAAATGAGGCATTCACTTGACAGAAAAGAACTTGTGATAATGTGGCTGGAGGTACATTAGACGGTCACTGGATACAAATTTTACTATAGACCAGTACAGGTCCCAAAAATAAGGCATTGACCTGACAGAAAATTGTGATGATGTGGCTGGAGGTACATTAGGCGGTCACTGGATATCATTTTTACTGTAGGCCACTGGAGTACAGGCCCCAAAAATTAGGCATTCTCCTGACAGAAAAGAACTTGTGATTATTTGGCTTGAGGTACATTAGGTGGTCACCGGATAACAAGTTAATGTAGGCCAGTACAGGCCCAAAAAATTAAGCATTCAACTGACAGAAAATAACTTGTGATTATGTGGCTGGAGGTACATTACATGGTCACTGGAAAAAAAAAATACTGTACGCCAGTACAGGCCCCATAAATTAAGCATTCACCTGACAGAAAAGAACTTGTGATGATATGGCTTGAGGTACTGTACATTAGGTGGTCACTGGATACAATTTTTACTGTAGGCCAGTACAGGCCCAAAAAATTAGGCATTCAACTGACAGAAGAGAACTTGTAATTATGTGGCTGGAGGTACAATAGGTGGTCACTGGATAAAATTTTTACTGTAGGCCAATTGACTAAAGGTCCCAAAAATTAGGCATTCACCTGACAGAAAAGAACTTGTGATTATGTGGCTGGAGGTACATTAGGCGGTCACTGAATACAAATGTTACTGTAGGCCAGTACAGGTCCCAAAAATTAAGCATTCACCTGACAGAAAAGAAATTGTGTTGATTTGGCTGGAGGTACATTAGGCGATCAGTGGATAAAAATTTTACTGTAGGCCACTGGAGTACAGGCTCTAAAAATTAGGCATTCACCTAACTAAAAAGAACTTGTGATTATGTGGCAGGAGGTACATTAGGCGATCCCTGGATACAAATTTTACTGTAGGCCACTTGAGTACAGGCCGCCAAAATTAGGCATTCACCTGACAGAAAAGAAATTGTGCATATGTGGCTGGAGGTACATTTGGCGGTTACTGGAAAAGAAAATTAATGTAGGTCAGTACAGGGACAAAAATTATGCATTCAGCTGACAGAAAAGAACTTGTGATGATGTGGCTGGAGGTACATTAGGTGGTCACTGGCTAAAAATTTTACTGTATGCCAGTATATGCCCCAAAAATTAGGCATTAACCTGACAGAAAATAACTTGTAATTATGTGGCTGGAGGTACATTAGGCAGTCACTAGATAAAAATTTTACTGTAGGCCAATGGACTGAATGCCCCAAAAATTAGGCATTCATCTGACAGAAAAGAACTTGTGATTATGTAACTGGAGGTACATTTGGCGGTTACTTAATAAAGATTTTACTGTAGGCCAGTACAGGCCCAAAAATTAGGCATTCACCTGGCAGAAAAAAAACCTGTGATAATGTGGCTGGAGGTGCAATAGGCAGTTAATTGAATTTTTTTTTTACTGTAGGCCACTGGAGTACAAGACCCCAAAAATTAGGCATTAAGCTGACAGAAAATCACTTATGATAATGTGGCTGGAGGTAAATTAAGAGTTCACTGGATACAAATTTTACTATAGTCCAGTACAGGACCCAAAAATTAGGTATTCATCTGACAAAAAAGAACTTGTGATAATGTGGCTTGAGGTACATTAGACGGTCACTGGATACAAATTTTACTATGGACCAGTACAGGCCCCAAAAATTAGGCATTCATCTGACAGAAAAGAACTTGTGATTATGAGGCTAGAGGTACATTAGGTGGTCACTGGCTAAAAATTTTACTGTATGCCAGTATATGCCCCAAAAATTAGGTATTAACTTGAAAGAAAAGAACTTGTGATTATGTGGCTGGAGGTACATTAGGCAGTCACTGGATACAAATTTTACTGTAGGTCACTGGAGTACAGGCCCCAAAAATTAGGCATTAACCTGACAAAAAAGAAATTATGCATATGTGGCTGTAGGTACATTTGGCGGTTATTGGAAAAATGTTGTAATGTAGGCCAGTACAGGCCCGAAAATAAGGCATTCACCTGACAGAAAAGAACTTGTAAAATGTGGCTCGAGGTACATTAGGCGGTCACTTGATAAAAATGTACTGTAGGCCACTGAAATACAAGACCCCAAAAATTAGGCATCAACCTGACAGAAAATAACTTATGATAATGTGGCTGGAGTTAAATTAGGCATTCACTGGATACAAATTTTACTATAATCCTGTACAGGACCCAAAAATTAGGCATTCACTTGACAGAAAAGAACTTGTGATAATGTGGCTGGAGGTACATTAGACGGTACCTGGATGCAAATTTTACTATAGACCAGTACAGGCCCCAAAAATAAGGCATTCACCTGATAGAAAATAAATTGTGATGATGTGGCTGGAGGTACATTAGGCGGTCACTGGATACAATTTTTACTGTAGGCCACTGGAGTACAGGCCCCAAAAATTTGGCATTCACCTGACAGAATTTTATTTTTGATGATGTGGCTGGAGGTACATTAGGCGGTCACTGGATACAATTTTTACTGTAGGCCACTGGAGTACATACCCCAAAAATTAGGCATTCACCTGACAGAAAAGAACTTGTGATGATTTGGCTTGAGGTACATTAGGTGGTCACTGGATAAAAAGTGTTTACTGTACGCCAGTACAGGCCCCAAAAATTTGGCATTCATCTGACAGAAAAGAACTTGTGACGATTTGGATGGAGGTACATTAGGCAGTCACTGTATAAAAATTTTACTGTAGGTGACTGGAGTAGAGGCCCTAAAAATTTGGGATTCACCTGACAGAAAAGAACTTGTGATGATGTGGCTTGAGGTACTGTACATTAGGTGGTCACTGGATAACATTTTTACTGTAGGCCAGTACAGGCCCAAAAAATTTGGCATTCAACTGACAGAAAAGAGCTTGTGACGATTTGGATGGAGGTACATTAGGCGTTAACTGGATAAAAAGTTTACTGTAGGCCAGTACAGGCCCAAAAAATTAAGCATTCAACTGACAGAAAAAAACTTGTGATTATGTGGCTGGAGGTACATTACGTGGTCACTGGAAAAAAATGTTTACTGTACGCTAGTACAGGCCCCAAAAATTTGGCATTCATCTGACAGAAAAGAACTTGTGATGATTTGGATGGAAGTACATTAGGCGGTCACTGTTTAAAAATTTTACTGTAGGCGACTGGAATAGAGGCCCTAAAAATTTGGGATTCACCTAACAGAAAAGAACTTGTGATGATGTGCCTTGAGGTACTGTACATTAGGTGGTCACTGGATAGCATTTTTACTGTAGGCCAGTACAGGCCCAAAAAATTTGGCATTCAACTGACAGAAGAGAACTTGTGATTATTTGGCTGGAGGTGCATTAGGCGGTCCCTGTATACAAATTTTACTGTAGGCAACTGGAGTAGAGGCCCCCAAAAATAGGCATTCACCTGACAGGGAAGAACTTGTGATGATGTGGCTTGAGGTACATTAGGTGGTTAGTGGAAAAATATTACTGTAAACCAGTACAGGCCCCAAAAATTAGGCATTCATCTGACAGAAAAGAACTTGTAATTATGTGGCTTTAGGTACATTAGGTGGTCACTGGATAAATTTTTTACTGTAGGCCAATGGACTAAAGGCCCCCCAAATTAGGCATTCACATGACAGAAAATAACTTGTGATTATGTGGCTAGAGGTACATTAGGTGGTCACTGGATAAAATTTTTACTGTATGCCAGTATATGCCCCAAAAATTAGGCATTAACCTGAAAGAAAAGAACGTGTGCATATGTGGCTGTAGGTACATTTGGCGGTTACTGAAAATTTTTGTAATGTAGGCCAGTACAGACCCAAAGATTAGGCATTCACCTGACAGAAAAGAAATTGTGATTATGTGCCTGGAGGTACATTAGGCGGTCACTGGATAAAATGTTTACAGTAGACCACTGGAGTACAGGCCCCAAAAATTAGGCATTCACCTGACAGAAAAGAACTTGTGACGATTTGGATGGAGGTACATTAGGCGGTTACTGTATAAAAATGTTACTGTAGGCGACTGGAGTAGAGGCCCAAAAAAAATTGGCTTTCACCTGACAGAGAAGAACTTGTGATGATGTGGCTTGAGGTACATTAGGTGGTTACTGGATAAAAATATTACTGTAGACCAGTACAGGCCCCAAAAATTTGGCATTCACCTGACAGAAAAGAACTTGCAATTATGTGGCTGGAGGTGCATTAGGTTGTCACTGGATACAAATTTTACTGTAGGCCAATGGACTAAAGGCCTCAAAAATTAGGCATTCACCTGACAGAAAAGAACTTGTGATTATGTGGCTGGAAGTACATTTGGCGGTTACTGGATACATTTTTTACTGTAGGTCAGTACAGGCCCCAAAAATTAGGCATTCACCTGGCAGAAAAGAATTTGTGATTATGTGGCTGAAAGTACATTAGGCAGTCAATTGATAAAATTTTTGCTGTAGGCCACTGGAGTACAAGACCCCAAAAATTAGGCATTAACCTGACAGAAAATAACTTATGATAATGTGGCTGGAGGTAAGTTAGATGTTCACTGGATCCAAATTTTACTATATTCCAGTACAGGCCCCCAAAATTAGGTATTCACTTGACAAAAAAGAACTTTTGATAATGTGGCTGGAGGTACATTACATGGTTATTGGATACAAATTTTACTGTAGGTCAATTGACTAAAGGCCCCAAAAATTTGGCATTCTCCTGACAGAAAAGAACTTGTGATTATGTGGCTGGGGTACATTAGGCGGTCACTGGATAAAAATGTTACTGTAGGCTACTGGAGTACAGGCCCCAAAAATTAGGCATTCATCTGACAGAAAAGAACTTATGATGATGTGGATGGAGGTACCTTAGGCGGTTACTGTATAAAAATTTTACTGTACGCTAGTACAGGCCCCAAAAATTAGGCATTAACCTGACAGAAAAGAACTTGTGATGATGTGGATGGAGGTACATTAGGCGGTCACTGGATAAAAATTTTACTGTAGGCGACTGGAGTAGAAGCCTCAAACATTAGGCTTTCACCTTACAGAAAAAAACATTGTGATGCTGTGGCTTGAGGTACATTAGGTGGTCACTGGATACAATTTTTACTGTAGGCCAGTAATGTCCCCAAAAATTAGGCATTAACCTGACAGAAAAGAACTTGTGATGATTTGGATGGAGGTACATTAGGCGGTCAGTGTATATAAAATTTTACTGTAGGTGATTGGAGTAGAGGCCCCAAAAAATAAGCATTCACCTGACAGGGAAGTACTTGTGATAATGTGGCTTGAGGTACATTAGGTGGTTAGTGGATAAAAATATTACTGTACACCGGTACAGGCCCAAAAAATGTAGGCATTCACCTGACAGAAAAGAACTTGTGATTATGTGGCTGGAGGTACATTATGTGGTCACTGGCTAAAAATTTTACTGCATGCCAGTATATTCCCCAAACATTAGGCATTGTGATTGTGTGGCTGGAGGTACATTTGACGGTTACTGAATAAAATTTTACTGTAGGCTACTGGAGCACAGGCCCCAAAAATTAGGCATTCATCTGACAGAAAAGAACTTGTGATTATGCGGCTGGAGGTACATTAGGTGGTCACTGGATAAGATTTTTACTGTATGCTTGTACAGGCCCCAAAGATTAGGCATTATCCTGACAGAAAAGGACTTGTGATGATGTGGATGGAGGTACATTAGGGGGTCACTAGATACAAATTTTACTGTAGGCGACTGGAGTAGAAGCCTCAAACATTAGGCTTTCACCTGACAGAAAAAAAATTGTGATGATGTGGCTTGAGGTACATTAGGTGGTCACTGGATAAAAAAAATTCTGTAGGCCAGTACAGTCCCCAACAATTAGGCATTCACCTGACAGAAAAGAACTTGGGATTATGTGGCTGGAGGTACATTAGACGGTCACTGGATACAAATTTTACTATAGACTATTACAGGCCCCAAAAATAAGGCATTCACCCGACAGAAAGGAACTTGTGATAATGTGGCTAGAGGTACATTAGGTGGTCACTGGCTAAAAATGTTACTGTATGCCAGTATTTGCCCCAAAAATTAGGCATTAACCTAACAGAAAAGAACTTTTGATGATGTGGATGGAGATACATTAGGCGGTCACTGGATACAAATTTTAGTATAGGCCAGTAGAGGCCCCAAAAATTAGGTATTCATTTGACATTAAAAAATTGTGATAATGTGGGTGGAGGTACATTATACGGTCACTACAAATTTTACTATAGACCATTACAGGCCCTAAAAATAAAGTATTCATCCGAAAATAACTTGTGATTATGTGGCTAGAGGCACATTAGGTCGTCACTGGCTAAAAATGTTACTGTATGCCAGTATATGCCCCAAAAATAACTTGTGATTATGTGGCTAGAGGCACATTAGGATAAAAGGTAGTCGTATTGAACCCTTTTTTTGCGGCGCTGGAAACAGGAGGTGGATTTTCATAAAATATTTTTTTAGAGAATGAAAGTAAAATAGCTTGTTTATTTTTTGTCAACGCATTTCAAGGGCATCCAGTCCTCTTCGTCAGGACAATAAAAGCATAAGTATGCTTTTATTGTCCTGACGAAGAGGGCTGGATGCCCTTGAAACGCGTTGACAAAAAAAAAAAAAAAAGCTATTTTACTTTCATTCTCTAAAAAAGTATTTTATGAAAATCCGCCTCCTGTTTCCAGCGCTGCAAAAAAAGGGTTCAATACGACTACCTTTTATCCTCTTACTTATCCCTTCTGCCACCCCTGGTGCAGAGAATAAGGAACCCTTGGCAGCAGCACAGGACCCCGCATGCTGGATGGGAGAATACCAGCACAAGCCTTCTACAGTTGTTGTGGCTATACACAACAACATACGGTAAGCGCTTCTTGTATACAGTGAACTAAGACCGTAAATACAGCCACACACACGAGGCGCGGCCTCCTGTCTCTTTTTCTCTCCTTTCCTTTAGAGGCACATTAGGTCATCACTGGCTAAAAATGTTACTGTATGCCAGTATATGCCCCAAAAATTTGGCATTCACCTGACAGAAAAGAACTTGTGATGATGTGACTGGAGGTACATTAGGCGGTCACTGGATTAAAATATTAATGTAGGCTACTGTAGTACAGGCTCCAAAAATTAGGCATTCACCTGACTGAAAATAACTTGTTATTATGTGGCTGGAGGTTCATTAGGCGGTCACTGGATACAAATCTTACTGTAGACCACTGGAATCAGGCCCCAAAAATTAGTCATTTACCTGATAGAAAAGAACTTGTAATTATGTGGATGGATGGATATTTGTCGGGTACAGAATAAAAATGTTACTGTAGGCTACTGTAGTACAGGCCCCAAAAATTTGGCATTCACCTGACAGAAAATAACTTGTGATGATGTATGGCTGGAGGTACATTAGGCAGTCACTGGATAAAATTTTTACTGTAGACCACTGGAGTACAGGCTCCAAAAATTAGGCATTCACCCAATAGAAAAGATCTTGTGATTTTGTGGCTATAGGTGCATTTGGCTAGGGTTAAGCAAACCTGAACTGTAAAGTTCGGGTTCGTACCGAACTTTAGGTTTTTTGGACCCCGAACCCGAACATTTCAGTAAAAGTTCGGGTTCATTGTTCAGCGATTTCTTGGCGCTTTTTGAAAGGCTGCAGAGCAGCCAATCAACAAGCATTTAACTGTGTGACCTTAGAAGCCATCACAGCCGTGCCTACTAATGGCATGTCTGTGATTGGCCAGTGCAGCATGTGACCCAGCCTCTATATAAGCTGGAGTCGCGTAACGCTGCACGTCACTCTGCTGTAACTAGTGTAGGGAGAGGATGCTCCTGCTGTGAGGAAAAGAATAGGACAGAATCTTTAATCAGAACTACTATTAAACCCAGCGAGCTACATAGATTTAGCTGTGTGGGTGCAGTGCACAATCTTTTTACCCTGCCCTATGCCCAGTGCCAGAGAAAAATAACTTTTATCCATCTGTCAGATAGGTGGGCGGCGGCGGCCATTTTATGCAAGCTCAGTGCACTAGCACTGCATCTGTGCTTTTGTGACATTCAAATCCAAGCTTGAAATACTGCAATAATAATCTGGTTTTAAAAAACACCCTTTTTTGGCAATATCCTACATCTGGTTCCTTTGTAGCATTAGTTAGTGTGCAATTTAAGCTAGAAATACAGCTATAACCTTCTGGGTTTTAAAAAACACCCTTTTTGGGCAAAATGCACAATTTTACAGTCCTTGCTGCATCTGCACTTGTGAAATTCAAGCGTTATATACAGCTGTCATATTCGGTTAGTCAAAAAACATCCTTTTTGGGCAAAAAACTTAATATTGCAGCCCTTTGCTGCATCTGTTATTGTTAAAAACAAGTTTGAAATACTTTTCTGGCTTTGAAAAAACACCCATTTTTGGAAATAACCTTCATCTTGGGCATTTGCCGCAATAGTCAGTGTGCAATTAAAGCTAGAAATACAGCTATAATTTTCTGGGCAAAATACACAATTTTACAGCCCTTGCTGCATCTGCACGTGTGAAAATCAAGCGTTATATACTGTGGTTCTATTCTGCTATTAATAAAGCCCCCATTTTTGGCAAAAAACTTAATTGATACACCCTTTAGATACTGTGGTTCTATTCTGCTATTAGAAAAACACCCATTTTGGGTAAAAATCATTAATTTCGACCTAGTCTGGATCCGTACATGTGAGATACACCCTTTACATACTGTAGTTCTATTCTGCTATTAGAAAAACACCAATTTTGGGCAACATTTTTTAATTGCGGCCTAGTCTAAATCTGTTTGTGTGAGATACACAATTTAGATACTGTGGTTCTATTCTTCTATTAGCAAAACACCCATTTTGGGCAAAAATCTTTAATTTCGGACTAGTCTGGATCTGTATGTGTGAGATACACACTTTACATACTGTGGTTATATTCTGCAATAATAAAACACCCATTTTTGGCAAAAATCCTTAATTGCGGCCTAGTCTGCATCTGTACATGTGAGATACACACTTTAGATACTGTGGTTTTATTCTGCTATTAATAAAACACCCATTTTGGGCAAAAGTGATAATTTTGCAGCCTTTGCTGCATATGTCATTGTGAGATACACCCTTTAGATATTGTGGTTCTATTCTGCTATTAGCAAAACACCAATTTTTTTATTTTGACCTAGTCTGGATCTGTACGTGTGAGATACACACTTTACATACTGTAGTTCTATTCTGCTATTAATAAAACACCCATTAAAGGCAAGATCCTAAATTTGATAAATATGAGGAGAGCGTCAAATAAGGGACGTGGACCAGGTTGTGGTGCTGCTGGTGGAGCTTCTGTTGCAGGGAGAGGACATGGTCATTCTGTGCCAGCTACACGCACAAGTGAAACCCCTTCCTCAAGTGCAAGTAGGCAACAGAACCTGCAGCGGTATTAATTGGTCGGGCCTAATGCGGCTCTACGAATGGTGAGGCCAGATCAAGTACAGGCGATAGTAAATTGGGTTGCTGACAGTGCCTTCAGTTCCTTCACATTGTCTCCCTCCCAGTCTCCTGCTGAAAGATCAGAGTTGGCACTTGCAACCTATGTCCATCAGTCTTTCACCTCACCCCCTTGAAAATCAGCCAAGCAGTATAATCCCCAAGTCATGCAGCAGTCTCTTCTGCTTTTTATGACCCTGCTAGCAGGGTTTCCGAGGGCCATCCACATAGCACTGCCCCAGAAGTGGAAGAGGTGAGTGCACCGATCCTCTACCGACTCCTCATCCAGTCAGCGTAACACCTTCACCACCAACTTCAGCACAGCCAGGGGTAAACAACAGCAGGTAGTCTTAAAACGTATCTGTTTGGGGGACAAACCCCACACCGCGCAGGAGGACAGCTTGTCGATGCCTCTGGCACACATGAGCGATTACATGCTGCAGTGTCTCTGCAACGACCACTGAGTTGCCCAAATTATAACTTGTGCTGATTACTGAGTGGCCACGCTGCTGGATCCCCGTTACAAGGACAATGTACCGTCCTTAATTCCGTCACTGGAGCGTGATCAAAAGAAGTGCGAGTACAAGCGCACACTGGTAGACGCGTTGCTGGTGGCATTCCCACCTGACAGCGGGGGCACGGTTGAAGCACGAGGCGAAGGCAGATGAGGAGGAAGAGGTTGCCAACGCAGCTGGGGCACTGCTGATATGGAATGTCTTAGCAGGAGGCAGATATGGAATGTCTTAGCAGGAGGCAGCATTTCAGCAATATGGTGGAGCAGTATGTGTGCACACGCCTACACGTACTCAATGACGGGTCTGCCCTCTTCAACTTCTGGGTCTTCAAATTGGGCACATGGCCTGAGCTTGCCCTTTACACCTTGGAGGTGCTGGCCTGCAGCCAGTGTATTATCTGAATGTGTGTTTAGCACAGCAGGGGGCGTTATTACAGACAAGCGCAGCTGCCTGTCCACAGCCAATGTAGACAAGCTCATGTTCATTAAAATGAATCAGGCATGGATCCCACAGGACTTGTCCGTACCTTGTGCAGAATAGACATGTATACCGACCTTACCCAGCCATTGTTATACTACAGCGCAATTGCTTATTGTTGTATTTTTTATATTTCACGCTCTTTTGGGGTGTACCCTAATTTACAAAAAAATATTTAAAACAAAAACCAGTGTTGGCTACCTCATCATCCTCCACCACCGCTTCCACCTACACTGCTAAGTCCACCACCTCCTCAACCTTCTACTCCATATGGACCTCCACCTCATACATCAAGATTATTTGTATGTATGGATTTTATTTAATGTCATTTCACTAATTTGTCTGTTACGATTTTGGGTAAAATTCACAATTTTTTGGCTTTGATATACCCCTGCACTACCTAGTAGACAGGTAAACAAATTTCACTAACTTGTTTGTTACATTTTCGGGTGACATTCACCAGTTTTTGGCTGTGATATATTCTTGCTCTACCTAGTAGACCGGTAAACAAATGTTACTAATATGTCGCTACATTTTTGGTTGAAATTCACACATATTTAGCTGTGATATACCCCTGCTGTACCTAGTAGACAGGTTAATACATTTCACTAATTTTATGTTATATTTTCGGGTGACATTTACCAACTTTTGGCTGTGATATACCCCAGCTCTACCTAGTAGACAGGGTTATAAATTTCACAAATTTTTCTGTCACATTGTCGGGTTACATTCACTAATTTTTGTCTGTGATATACCCCTGCTCTACCTAGTAGACAGGTTAATAAATTTCACAAATTTTTCTGTTACATAGTTGGGTGACATTTACCAAGTTTTGGCTGTGATATACCCCTGCTGTAGCTAGTAGACAGGTTAATAAATTTCACAAATTTTTCTGTTACATTGTCAGGTGACATTCACAAATTTGTGTCTGTGATATACCCCTGCTCTACCTAGTTGACAGGTTAATACATTTCACAATTTTTGTTACATAGTTGGGTGACATTCACAAATTTTTGGCTGTGATATACCCCTGCTCTACCTAGTAGACAGGTTAATACATTTCACGAAATTTTATGTTACATTGTCGGGTGACATTCACCAATCTTTGGCTGTGATATACCCCTGCTCTACCTAGTAGACAGGTTAATAAATTTCACTAATTTTTATGTTACATTCTTGGGTGACATTTTACAATTTTTGCCTTGAATAAACCTCTGCTCTGCATAGCTGACAGGGACTTTAATTTACTAAAATTCATCTTTAATTGGCCCTTTCTTTCGATCCTTCTGCTTTAATAACTTGTCCCACATTTCCACTCGATCACATTGCAGCCATTGACCTCCCTTGGATGTGGTCTCCCTTTCTCACGCTCCCTCTCCGGCGTGGAACCCTGATTCACTGCTAACCATGATCAATATGGTAGGCGCAGAAAAGAATATCGAAAGTTGATAGAGCAGATATCCAATTGGATCGTGGACATCACGGGGATGTGCAACATGGTGGAGCAGTATGTGTGCACATGCCTACATGAACTTACTGATGGGTCTGCCCCCTTCAACTTCTGGGTCTCCAAATTGGGCATATGGCCTAAGCTTGCCCTTTTTCGCCTTGGAGGTGCTGGCCTGCCCTGCAGCCAGTGTATTGTCTGAACATTTGTTTAGCACGGCTGGAGAGGGTTATAACATGTTATATAGTCAGGTCCATAAATATTGGGACAACAACACAATTCTAACAGTTTGGGCTCTATACACCACCACAATGGATTTGAAATTAAACTAACAATATGTGCTTTAACTGCAGATGGTCAGCTTTCATTTGAGGGTATTTACATCCAAATCAGGTGAACGGTGAAGGAATTACAACAGTTTGCATATATGCCTCCCACTTGTTACAGGACCAAAAGTAATGGGACAATTGGCTTCTCAGCTGTTCCATGGCTAGGTGTGTGTTATTCCCTCATTATCCCAATTACAATGAGCAGATAAAAGGTCCAGAGTTAATTTCAAGTCTGCTATTTGCATTTGGAATCTGTTGCTGTCAACTCTCAAGATGAGATCCAAAGAGCTGTCACTATCACTGAAGCAAGCCACCATTAGGCTGAAAAAACAAAACAAACCCATCAGAGAGATAGCAAAAACATTAGGCCTGGCCGAAACAACTGTTTGGAACATTCTTAAAAATAAGGAATGCACCGGTGAGCTAAGCAACACAAAAAGACCCGGAAGACCACGGAAAACAACTGTGGTGGATGACCAAAGAATTCTTTCCCTGGTGAAGAAAACACCCTTCACAACAGTTGGCCAGATCAAGAACACTCTCCAGGAGGTAGGTGTATGTGTGTCAAAGTCAACAATCAAGAGAAGACTTCACCAGAGTGAATACAGAGGGTTCACCACAAGATGTAAACCATTGGTGAGCCTCAAAAAAAGGAAGGCCAGATTAGAGTTTGCCAAACAACATCTAAAAAGCCTTCACAGTTCTGGAACAACACCCGTTGGACAGATGAGACCAAGATCAACTTGTACCAGAGTGATGGGAAAAGAAGAGTATGGAGAAGGAAAGGAACTGCTCATGATCCTAAGCATACCACCTCATCAGTGAAGCATGGTGGTGGTAGTGTCATGGCGTGGGCATGTATGGCTGCCAATGGAACTGGTTCTCTTGTATTTATTGATGATGTGACTGCTGACAAAAGCAGCAGGATGAATTCTGAAGTGTTGCAGGCAATATTATATGCTCACATTCAGCCAAATGCTTCAGAACTCATTGGATGGCCCTTCACAGTGCAGATGGACAATGAAGCATACTGCAGAAGTGGAATGTTCTGCAATGGCCAAGTAAATCACCTGACCTGAATCCGATTAAGCATACATTTCACTTGCTGAAGTCAAAACTAAAGGGAAATGCCCCAAGAACAAGCAGAAACTATAGAAAGTTGCAGTAGAGGCCTGGCAGAGCATTACCAGGGATGAAACCCAGCGTCTGGTGATGTCTATGCGTTCCAGACTTCAGGCTGTAATTGACTGTAAAGGATTTGCAACCAAATATTAAAAAGTTAAAGTTTGATTTATGATTATTATTCTGTCCCATTACTTTTGCTCCCTTAACAAGTGAGAGGCACATCTTGAAACTGTTGCAATTCCTGCACAGTTCACCTGATTTGGATGTAAATACCCTCAAATTAAATCTGACAGTCTGCAGTTAAAGCACATCTTGTTTGTTTCATTTCAAATCCATTGTGGTGGTGAATAGAGCCCAAAATGTTAGAATTGTGTCCATGTCACAATATTTATGGACCTGACTGTATTTTCCAATGTTTTGGGGTGTACCCTAATTTAATCAAAAAATATAAAAAAATAAAACCAAAAAGCAGTGTAGGCTACCTCCTTATCCTTTACCGCCGCTTCCACGTACACCGCCACATCCTCCGCCTCCTCAACCTTCTACTCCATATGGACCTCGTCCTCCAAAATCAATATTATTATTTTTTATTTTTACGTATTTTATGTTATTTGAAGTCATTTCCCTATCTACATTTGTTTCTAGAGCACTTGCCATGCTCTTTACCACACTTTGCTGCCATTTGCAGCCCTCTACCCCTTTCCATTACTTTTTTACAGCCATTTTAGTGCTCAAAAGTTTGGGTCCCCATTGACTTCAATGGAATTCGGGTTCGAGGTCAAGTTCGGGTCAAGTTCAGTTCCCAAACTCGAACTTTTTTGTGAAGTTTGGCCGAACCCGTTGAACCTGAACATCCAGGTGTCCGCTCAACTCTACCCTTAATCAGAAATTTGTGGAGGCAGGTATATTGCTCCCCTCAATCAATATTTGGTGGAAACAGGAATATCAAACCCCTTAATCAGTATTTTATTATCGCACCAGTGTTGAGCACGAATATTCGAATAGCAAATTTTTTAATCGAATATCGGCACTTCGCGAATTCATATAGCATATATAAATTTGCTATTTCGAATATATATATTTTTTTTATTGTTATATTTTTTTTCTTTCCCACTTCTCAAAAGTAGTTCTTACCTGTCCTGAAGATTCCTGGCTTCCTGGCCGCTCCAGTCAGGCTCCAGTCAGGGCCCGTTGCCGCTTCTGCCGACTTCCATGCTCATGGAGTGTCCCCATCACCATGGGAACGCCTCCATACTAGAATGTACTGTCGGATGTGAGAATTAAGTTGAAATCGCAATTCGATTAATATAACTTGAATTAATCGAATTTCGATTTCAACTTAGCACTGCTATATTCCATATTCGTTAACTTCGTTAATTCTAGCAAGCAGACCCATTAGAAACACAGCTCTATGTTGAAATCGCAATTCGATTAATTCAAGTTATATTAATTGAATTGCAAATTCAACTTAGAGCTGGTTTCCTATTGTTGGCTTGGTAGAATTAGCGAAGATGACGCTTGACGAATATGACGAATGTATTCGTCATATTCCTCAAAACGAAGATAAAGTATTCTCCATCTTCGTTTTAGCTTCATATTCGTCAACTTCGCTAATTCTAGCAATCAAATAGGAAAGTTGACTAGAGACAGCATAGTTTTTAATTCGCTATGCGATAATATTACTTTGCTTTTTTAAAATAAATCAAATAATTATATTACTTGATAACTATTATAATTATTCTATTTATTTAAAAAAAATGCAAAGTAATATAATTGCATAGCGAATTAAACACAGCTGTCTCTATAGTCAACTTTCCAATTTGATTGTTAGAATTAGCAAAGTTGACGAATATGGAGCTAAACGAAGATGGAGAATACTTTGTTATCTTCGTTTTGAGGAATATGACGAATACATTCGTTATATTCGTTATCTACGCTAATTCTAGATATCAAACCAATTGGAAAGTTGCCTTAAGTTAAAATCGCAATACGCGATTATTTAAATCGCATATTAATCGCGATAACTAGAGTAATGCCGAATATTCGATTTAGACAAATATGAGACGAATATTCAAGCGAATATTCACGAATTTCACCGAAATCGAATATGGCACCTCCGCTCATCACTATATCGCACCCCTCAATCAGTATTTTGGGAAGCAGGTATATAAAACCCCTTAATCAGTATTTTGTAGAAGCAGGTATATCAAACCCCTTAATCAGTATTTTGTGGAAGCAGGTATATCGCATTCCTCGATCAATATTTGGTGAAAACAGGTATATAGAACTCCTTAATCGGTATTTTGTGGAAGCAGGTATATAGCAGGCCTCAATCAATATTTGGTAGAAACGGGTATATCGAACCCCCCTCAATCAGTACTTTGTAGAAGCAGGCATATTGCAGGCCTTAATTAATATTTGGTAGAAACAGGTATATCAAACCCTTTAATCAGTATTTTGTGGAAGCAGGTATATCAACCCCCTTAATCAGTATTTTGTGGAAGCAGGTAAATCGCAGGCCTCAATCAATATTTGGTAGAAAAAGGTATATCGCACCCCTTAATCTGTATTTTGTGGAAGCAGGTATATCGCAGGCCTCAATCAATATTTTTGGGAAGCAGGTATATCAAACCCCTTAAGCAGTATTTTGTGGAAGCAGGTATATCGCAGCCCTCAATTAGTATTTTCTGCAAGTAGGTATATCTAGCCCCTTAATCAGTATTTTGTGGAAGCAGGTATATCGCAGCCCTCAATCAATATTTGGTGGAAACAGGTATATTGAACCCCTTAATCAATATTTTATGGAATCAGGTATATCACACCCCTCAATGATTTTTTTGTCACAGCAGTTATATCACACACCCCTGTTTTTTTGTGGCAACAGGTATATCCACTCCAGCCCTCAATCAGTATTTTGTGGAAGAAGGTATATCACACCCCTCAATCAGTTTTTTTGATGCAACAGGTATATCACACCCGTTTCAATTAGTTGTTCCAATAGCGTTTGTCCCTCTATATTGCTGCGGTATCACAGCAGAACCGCACACAACTGCTGCACAATACAAATGCACTATAAAATACTTTCTATGTTAGAAAGTATATTATAAGTATATCACACCCCTCAGTATATCACAACTATTGATAGCACACCTATACCAGTCCTTAAAAAGACTTTTGTGGCTCTACTAGCTAGTGTTTGGTGTCCCCAAAAGCCTGTCCCTGCTCCACAAAGCAACCTCTCCCTACTGGCTGCCAGATCAGGTTCTTGTATAGGGTGGAGGTGTCTCCATGTGCTGAAACATCTAAATTGGCTGCCCTGTCCCACCTGATGGATGTGTCATGGGTTAAAGTTCGGCGCAATGCAAAAGAATATGGCACCGGCAGACATCGCCATATGTTCGCAAGGTTCGCCGCAAAATGACCGCCAGGTGAAGAGCAATGCTATTTCTAGTCCTTGCACAGTCTGCCATTATGCGATCAGAGCTGCCAATGTCAGACTGTGCTGGGACACCCCCTTCCCAACAGGTAATACCCATCTGGACTTTCATTACTAACTGCTAGCAATCACTTCATAACTTTTAGAAGGAATATTAAAGACAACTAAAACAAAAAATGGAGCTCACATAGTACCCATATAAAACATTGTATTTTATTAAGTCATAATATATAACAAAATATACCATTTAAAAAAGGGGAGTACAATAGACATTAGGGTGAGTCAATGATGACAAAAGTCATAAACAATACATAGAATGAAGATATTGGCAAGCTTAATGTATAAATGTGGACCGGTCCTGGAAAATCTAAGCCAAAAACTGAAAAAGAACAATAGCATAAACACGAGTCACCCACAAGCAGTGTGTGTATACCAGGATGGCGCTACCCCGATGCGCGTTTCGGCGTGCCTTCGTCCAGGGGTAACACCATCACTGTAGCATCAGATATTTAAATGTGCAGAAAAAAAGTGCAGCAGAAACACTTAATGGACAAAGGGGAAGGGAGTGAGTGAGGTTGGGAGCATAAAGTGCTGTATGCAAAAAAACTACATGTACGTATTGATAATCTTGCTGCCTAAAAAACAAAACATGTGATCAATGCAAAAAATTGTACACAAATGGAAAAGCATCCAAGGTAAGTTGCATCCAAAAGAGCACCAGATTAGAGGAGGAAACAAATAAAATGGAGGTGGGTTGGCTCAAAACTTGCCCTGTCAATAAACAGCATCCTAAAAAATGGAATGGAAAGGAAAAATGTCTATTGTTACTAATATACTGTTTCTAATATCCATTTATACATATGGAATATTGACTTTTATCCATTTATGACACAGATTTTGTGATGTGTGTATTGTCAGGATGGTATATTTTGTTATATATTACGACTTAATAAAATACAATATTTTATATGGGTACTATGTGAGCTCCATTTTTTGTTTTAGTTGTCTTGTATATTTGGGAGCTTGTACAGGGTTATCTGATTAGTTGGCCCCTTTTATTAGCCACAATATTTATTGATACACTAAGTTTTGGCAATAGGGACATCTATGTTCGTTTTCTCGCAAGGAATATTAAAGTGCAGCGTCCCACTAGTGTACGTGGGCACTACAAAAGCTTATTGTGTCACATGTTATATCATGCTATATTTCATCCTTATGTGAAATCTGTTACCAGGCTGCCAGGTGCACTATATACATTCCACCACTAGATGGGGATAGCACCACAGTATATATAGCACAGTTCAGGCCTAGTTAGGGAGTTGAGTTCAGAGTGTAAAGAAGTAGGATATGGAGTGAGGAGCAAGGGGGAAGGAGAGGTCCCCTCTCCTCTCAGCTCTCTCTCGGGCTTCACAGCCCAGAGGAACCAACTGTGTATCTCAGTATCAAGCCAGGAAGATAGGCAGAGTTGGAGTCCGTATTCTACCATTCACTCTTCCGAAGTAGCAAGTGAATTTTGTCAAGTTTATAGTGGATAAAGATAAAGGAAGGACGAAACCATTATTCTGGGCTCTAGGCACCTCTGTACCTAGGTGAAGGATCTATTAGCTTCTGGCAGCCTCACCGTTATTCTAAGGACAGATAAGATTTCTGTTGCATCACTTGTGTGTAGAAGACTAAGACTTGAACTGTCTCAACTGAGACTGAAGCAAGGCAAAGAGCTGAATATCAGTGAGTACATAATAAACTGCTCTAGCCTGAGACATAACTACAAGTACAGCCTGTAACTGGGATTCTTTACATCCAACTTGCATGTGTTTCAGAGACTGCTTTATTACTGGATGTAAACTGTTATAAAGAACCTGGTTATAGTAAAGTTCTTAGTTGGATTAAAACCCTGCCTCATTCTTCTAACTTCATACTACTGCCACTCTCAACATTTTGCACCATCAAGGTGCTGGTGTCACGACATTACCTAAGTCAGGGGCCCAGCCACACAAGCACTCAGAAACCCAATTACCATCAACGGCACCTCAATCACCACCTGGCCGGTGTCCCCTGTGATAGAGTGTGCCCCGGAGAATCCAGTGCTGTTCTCCCCTGCACTGCTGGCCCAGGGAGGAGTCTGCTAAACCGTGAGTAACCGATGAACTGTTTTGTACACTACGGCCCACCGTGAACCTCACGTGTTCTACCCCTGCGGACTGCCACGTTGCAAAGGAAGAATTGTTATTACATGGAGAATGCAAGTAGTTACTAATACAGACTCGTCAGGAGAGATTGCAGCATCTCTTTAACTACACCTACAGTAATACATTCCTATCTGATTTATAGTACACACTTTTCTGTCTAGTCATTTTGCAAGACATATACTTGAAATATTACATAAGATGGGAAATCATGAAAGAACTGATTGGCACATATTCCCCATATTGTCCGAGCTTCTCATAGAGAAGTGTCAGGAATGATAAGCTAGACTTCAGCCACAATTTGAAATAAGGGACCTGTTACATCTCATGCAAATAACAGAGCCATTTACAGAAGACAATATCATGGCACACCACCATTTTCGGCTAAATTAGTACAGCCATCAACGGAATGCAACCCTTTTAGTATTAAATTGGTGGCATACAGATATATCCTCTCTTACCTGATCTCCAAACTGGAAGTGGTGTCAATTTTGTCCTGAGAGCAAAACAACATCATATCGTGAGATTGTAACTAAACTCTAAAAAGCTGCAATACACATCACAACCACTGGGTGGTGAGTGCTCAACATTTAGCTTATTGCTTATGCTGCAGAGAAGCTAGCCTCAAATTTGAGATATTTAGCGGCAGAACTAGCTAGATTTGGTGACATCTATTGAGAATATTAAATGTGCGAAACTCAAACACATGAGAATAAAGGAATACTAAATCCAGAATCCAAATATCATGTGTGATACTGTCTTCTTAGCTGTGTATATAATCATATCATGTGTGATACTGTCTGCTCTGCTGTGTATCTAATCCTAGCATGTGTTATACTGTCTGAAGAGTTGTGTATCTAAGCCTATCATGTGTGAAACTTTCTGCTGAGCTGTGTATCTAAACCTATCATGTGTGATACTTTCTGATGATCTGTCTATCTAATCCTAACATGTGTGATACTGTCTGAAAAGCTGTGTATCTAATCCTATTATGTGTGATACTGCCTACTGAGCTGTGTATCTTATAATGTGTGATACTGCCTACTGAGCTGTGTATATTATCTCATAATGTGTGATACTGTCTGCTAAGCTGTGTATCTGATCCTATTCTGTGTGATACTGCCTGCAGAGTCGAGTATCTAAGCCTATTGTGTGTGATACTGCCTGCTGAGTTGTGTATCTAATCATATCATGTGTGATACTGCCTGCTGAGCGGTGTATCTAATCCTATCATATGTGATACTTTCTGCTGAGCTGTGTATCTAAACCTATCACGTGTAATACTGTCTGCTGAGCCGAGCCGTGTATCTAATCCTATCATGTGTGATACTGTCTGCTGAGCTGTGTATCTAATCCTATCCTGTGTGATACTGTCTGCTGAGCTGCGTATCTAATCCTATCCTGTGTGATACTGTCTGCTGAGCTGTGTATCTAATCCTATCCTGTGTGATACTGTCTGCTGAGCTGCGTATCTAATCCTATCCTGTGTGATACTGTCTGCTGAGCTGTGTATCTAATGTAGGAGAGTACCTGGGGTGGTAATAGACGGCAGGTACATGCCACCGGGGGTCCTGGCACCGGTGGAGTAAGAGCCAGAAAAGTGCATATTGCAGCGGTTATGCTGTTAACACAGCGGATCCGGGCCGGCTCTTATTGGGAGCAGGCAGATATGCGGGCGGGTGCCTGTCTCCCCACGGTCCAGGCCAGGTTTTGCAGGGAAGGGTTAAAAACCTGACCAGCAACAAGGGTGTGGTGTGCAATGTGGAGCTTCTGTGTTCTCTGGCTGTGAGAGTGAGAAGTGGAGGTGAGCTGGGCTGTGTGCTGAGGCCTGTGGAGGACTGTGCAGGATCCTGCAGCTGAAACCAGGAGGGATCCGTGTCCTGTGGCTAGAAGCAGGACCCATGGACTTACTTCACGAAAAAGGTGACATTACTCCTGGCTTTAAATAGACTTTGCTTTATGTGACTGAAACAGGCCTCAAGTAGCCTGCAGCAGGGACTTGCTGTGTTTGAACTATTATTTTGCTGTTGTGTGTGACCACCCTCCCTATGAACTGCACCGTCTTTCACTTGTATGCACCGTGTGAATAAACAAAGCATCGTGTTTTACACCAAGACCGGTCTGTGTTGCCTCTATACTGCACTCGCTACCACTGCCTACCAGAGCGGATCCCCACACTAATCATATCCTGTGTGATACTGTCTGCTGAGCTATGTATCTAATCCTATCCTGTGTGATACTGTCTGCTGAGCTGCATATCTAATCCTATCCTGTGTGATACTGTCTGCTAAGCTGCGTATCTAATCCTAAAATCTGTGATACTGTCTGCTAAGCTGTGTATCTAAACCTATCATCTGTGATAACAGCTTCTGTGTTGTGTATTTTATCTTATTCTATGTGATACTGTCTGCTGAGCTGTGAACACTTCTAGGTGTGATCAATAGCGGAGGGGCTGCATGTAACTTAATCAGGGACTAATCACAGAACCGCTGGATACAATGGTGAATAGTCAGAGCAAACAAACAGCTAATAAAGAGACAGGGCCTGGAGACTGGAACCTGGACATAGGCAGTAGATATGAGGCCTGGACACTTAGATGATGGGAAACTTGTGAGAAGCTATAATGCTAAATGCTGACATACCAGGGCTAAACACAGCCAGGAGTAGAAATCCTTCCTTTACTGTATACTTCTAATTCCTTTCCAATCCATTTCTGCAGACAGGTCTGCTTCAAATCCTCATCCAAAAAACTTTGTGTATTCAGCCTTAGTGCATTCACATGACCATATTTTTGGTTTTAATCTGATCCACATTTTTTGAGGACCTGCCCTATTCTTGTATGTTTTGCAGGGGGAATTCTCCATTGGCAATGCAGGATGGTCAATATATATTTATTGGCAAAGCACACAATATGAGGAGGGAGGTCAAAAGAGGATTATATACTGACACTACTGGTGGAAACGGAGGAGCATTAAACACTGGAGCCATTAAATATATATATATATTTATATATACATACAGACACTTCAGGTGGCATTATGATACAGGACACAGCACAGGGGAGTTATAACTGCAGAGGGCATTAGAACTACATGGGGAACCTGCAGGGGCGGCATTATAAATACTGAGGCACTATGGTGATATTTATTACTTGGGGATCATTGTGTTGCTCGTTATTAAAGGAGACCGCTGCTATTACATGTAGCGATCTCCTTCATACTATTGGGGGGAACAAACACTAATGCCATAGCTCCTCCCCATATAGAATAGGTTGGTAAAGGGTTAAATCGCTCACAGTCCCAAAGTTGTATTTTACACTTCTGACTGTAAAGTAATTTTTTTATACCTTTTGCTATATTATTTTATGTACCGTCCTGTGTTCATTGTGCCTACAGTCATATATTTTTACTTTACAATTAAAATATAAAACCCAACAGATGCATGTGGTTATTTTGTTGAAAAAAATATTTTACTTACAATAACACCAGCAAAAACAATCACACAAATCTAAGTACATTCTGTATGACCACACAATATACATTATATTTGCAATGGGCATGTGCTTATGTAACATGGCAGAAATGCTGTTTGTTTAAAAAAAAAACTTGCTTCAAACAATTCTTGTGTAATGTCTTCTCACGCAATAAAACGGTTAATTTACAGAATCTAATAACTTGCAGCTTTCTCAGACTGTCAAATGCATAAAGTGAAATACAGGGAATAAGACGTCCCAATGGCTGCTGGGATGCTGGTAGTTCTTTAAGGCTCTTCCATGGCTGCACTCTGGGCATCCGTAACAAGGCATTCAAGGTGTCACGGATAATGCCAACCTCTGTTAGTCCCAGACTCAACCTATTCCGGCATTTGGATAAAATATCCTCCTTCAAGTTTCTGGGCAGAGCTCTCTTTGCCTGACTGCCATCAACGTTCACAGTCTTGACCCAGGTCAGGTACATCACATGGGTCACATGCTCTTAGAAGATTGCTTGTGCAAAACAATGCAGCTGTCCGTGACTTGTGGCACACAATATTTCGGCCAGTTCTTGGGTGATGACAGACAGAGGAATGTCAGGTACAGCTCTCCCAGAGAAGACAAGGATGTCATTTATGGGTAGGTCCTGTGTAGGACCTGCGTTGGCTGTGCCGGTGTACTAAACCTGTATGGAATTTCAGGAGATTTCTAAGGTCTGAAATAAAGCCAAGGACTAAGCAGGAGTTGATTGATGGGATACTTAAGTTCTGAGATGATGTCCTAACTGTACAACAATGCAACAATTACATTGATCATCTGTATAAAATCCTTCCATCAATGATAGAAAAGAAAGGCCGTGCCACTGGCATGTAACATTCTGTATTACTAAAGCTTTTCATGTTAGCCATGGAAGAGTAAAGGGCAGACCTACTGTAGATCCATGATGTAGTCCTGGACTACAGCTGCACGGTTGTAATTCATTGGGATTGGGAAATGTTGTAAATGAAAATGGTGCAATTGTTATTCTGCATTAAACCCATAATTAAAGTTTATTAAAATTAAACCCTCAATCAGGAGTACTCAAGCAATTTTTCTAAAGGTCCAAATACCTGGGTCTGCCACTGGGTGAAGGTCCGAAACGCCATATGGAAAGCGCGATTATGTCATCCTTTTGCAGGTCCTGAAAGAAGAACAAAGACGACAATGCCAACTGCGCGAACAAGCGAATGAGGTGAGTAAATTTTATTTTATTTTTTTTAACCCATCAAGCCACATTTTAGTCAGCATTCTGTATTAAGAATGCTATTATTTTCCCTTTGAACAAAATTGAAAAATAACCATAAAATAAGACCATCCATTTTTCATATATGTTAAAGATAAGACAAAGACCTGAAGTGAAACCGACCAAATTTCACAATTGTAATTCCATTACCAGGTCTTTACCTTAAGTTTAGGTATTTAGCTAGTAACACAATGCGCCACCTGCTGTCTCAACATTGTATTGCAATTTATCCAATTTAGATATAACGTAATTTTGTGACACACATCTCAGGACATGTGGAGATTAGTGATCTGTTAAGTGTGGACACATCTGTAGATTAGGACCTCATAAAAGCCTGTTGTTGACTTTATTATGGGTCTATAAAACTTGAAGGTGGTTGTCCGAGAGTTGAATAAAAAATATGAAGCAGCAGATGTAATACAATAAATAACATATAGTACCACTTACTGTAAATCCACTATCAATCGTGAGTGAATGAAGGCCATGAACTAGTCTCAGAGACCACTTGCCATACTTACTAGCATCACCACTGAAAGTATGTCACGTGATTAGGTAAGTGATTGGCTGCAGCAGTTATGTGTTCTGTACACCACATCATCAACAACTGGGCAACTGATGCGGTGCTCTTGCTCGCTCCGGATTGTGGGACAGCAGGGGGCATGGAGTGCTGCTGTGACATCTATATATATCTATCTATCTAGATATCTTTCTATCTTGGGCAGGACATGGATTTGAAATCAGCACTGACATTTTAAAGCATACCGACCTATTACATGTTCATACATGCTGTTCAGAATCAAACAGGGACACATTGGGTTCTTCCCTTTGCTATACAAAAATATAGCATATTATTACCAAAACTCTCTAAAGCATTTTTTTTTTTTCTTTCTTTTTTTGCGGTGCTCAGCTATATTAGACTCTCAGATACTTCTAGTCGATTCTAAGATGCTGTGCCACTAACATAGCCCAATACTCTGGCAGTGATCAGAAATGAGTCATTCATTCCTGATCATTTACATGCAGCGATCATCTCCTCTGTATTGGGATGGATGAATGTTACTATGTGCATTATTCTGTTACTGCGATCACTTATCGCTATACAGATTCATTGCTTGTTGGCTCCATATCCCAGTTTACACAAGCCATTGCTCTTCTGACCAATGTTGATTTTAGGTCACATGGGCAATTGTTGGAAATGAGTTTGCTGGAACATTTGTCCCCGGTAACTTTTTTGATTCTCTGTCCATATTAAATAGTTTTTAGCAAACTATAAATCACAAGGAAGGCTAAACCATATCCTAAACCACAGCTATTATTAGTAACTATTTTACAATTAGAAAAAAAAAAGAGAAAACTGAATATGAAAGAGTGATAACATCTTGGGCTGCATACAATTGTTTAGATTAGACACAACTACGCAGACCAGAAACACGGGCAGTATAAAAAGTAGCCCCTAGTGTCCGAGCTTGGTGTTCTTCTGCTATCCCTGAAATTGGCTAGCTGCCACTCTGGAAAGAAGTGAATAAAAAAAATGAAAACAATCAGTAACATAATCTGATAGAAGGTTGGTACCACTGTAATATACAAAGAGCTGTAACCATAGTTTAGGGTCTAATGGAAGATAACCAGTGGAAACACAAGATGAAGACACTTTGGTAACTCTCATGCAGTACAGTATTTGCACATGTGTATAGCAGCACACTGTGCCCTGTGCTAAGAAGCAGGGGCCTGTGATGGACTACAGCAGCTTCTCAGTAATATTCCTCACTACCATCAGGTTAAGTATGATTTGTCATGAAAAAGTGGCAAAATCACGCCACTTTTGTTGAGCTTTTCTCAAATTTGCTGCAAAACATGTTTTTTTTATTTATTTTTTTGCTCATTTTTAATTAAATATCTTCATGTGATGGGAGTGAAAAATAGTGCTGAAAAGCTGCTGTAGTCGATAACAGGTGACTGCTTCTTAGTTTAATGGATTATCTGCTGCTATTAACATTAAATGAGGACCCTTTAAAACTGATACTTTATTGTTAAGGGTCTTTGTTTCTTGAGTAAGTGGTAAAAAAATTTGGAACACCACATAATATTTTCAATATCACTATATACTCCCCATGTTTTATTAACATTAAATACTGTATAGCAGCTTCTCGGCAGCAGTGCCACTCTCTCACAGTCTGTGTGCCACCTAACACTTGTTTCTGTGGTCTCCTTCCTCTTTGGACAAACAATGGTCACTCAATCCTTCTTCCACAGACCAGGGCATCCAGCCAGGGTCACTTTGCCCCCTACCAGGGAAGCAACAGACTCACTATATTATATCGACTGGACTAGCAGGCTTCAGTTTGCAGATAGTCCATCTACAGGAGCTGGCCAGTTGCTAGAAGAAGCCTGATGTCCATGGACTATATCTTTTTTTTATGTCTGTCCATACACAACATGGAGCGGCAGTGTGGCCAAAAGATGGGAGGCAGAGATAAAAAAAAAAACACATAGATGAGAGACTGCTATGTTAGCTCAGAGTGTCACACAGAATGTCCTTATGTTGGCCCTAGTCTAGCGTCAAAGAGGAGGAGCTTTTGGCTTCTATCCTGTGCATGGCGGACGGGACCTGGCTGAATGTACTGTTATTGAAACAGTGGCTGCCCGCTACAAGCAGGTGGTCCACTGTTTCATCAGGCACTGTGGCCTACCATGAATCTGCCCAGCACAGAAAATGTTCAGCCTGGGCCTCTATCTATCTATCTATCTAGCCAGTTTTTCAACACTAGCGTTAAATCTTCCAGAAAACATCACTATTTGTCCGGCCGAATCCCAGCACTAATGCAGGAAACTGGCAAGGTCCCCACAGGTCCTATTAGAGTCAATGTGGCCTGTCGGTGCCCGAGCCCTTTCTGGCTATACCACATAAGATGAACTCTGGCAGGCTGTTCCTCTGCCAGAAAAGCCTGCTGGAAGATTTTAACATAAGGTGGATATTCTAAGAGATTTTTCAAGATGATCACCGAGGTATGGCTTATAATCCTAGCGCGTGCATGGTTTGTACCTCTGCAAGGCTACAACTCCTTATTGTCAATAGTGTTGAGCGCGAATATTCGAATATCGAATTTTTTTCGCGAATATCGGCACTTCGCGAATATTTCAAATATAGTGATATAAATTCGATATTTTGAATATTCTTTTTTTTTTTTTTTATTGTTATATTTCTTTCTTTCCCACTTCCCTAAAGTTGTTCTTACCTGTCCTTTGGATTCCTGGCTTCCTGGCTGCTCCAGTCAGTGCCCGTTGCCGCTTCTGCCGACTTGCGTGCTCATGGAGCGTCCCCATCACCATGGGAACATCTCCATATACTAGAATGTACTGTCGGATTTGAGAATTACGTTGAAATCGCAATTCGATTATTTCAAGTTATAATAATCGAATTTCGATTTTAACTTAGCACTGCTATAGACCATATTAGGCTAGAATTAACGAATATGGAATATAGCAGTGCTAAGTTAAAATCGAAATTCGATTATTATAACTTGAAATAATCGAATTGCGATTTCAACGTAATTCTCAAATCCGACAGTACATTCTAGTATATGGAGTGGTTCCCATGGTGATGGGGACGCTCCATAAGCATGGAATATGGCTTCAATGGCTTGGTAGAATTAGCGAATTGACGAATATATTCGTTATATTCCACAAAACGAATATAACGAATGTATTCGTCATATTCCACAAAACGAAGATAACGAAGTATTCTGCATCTTCGTTTTAGCTACCTATTCGTCAATTTCGCTAATTCTAGCAATGATATAGGAAAGTTGACTATAGAGACAGCTAAGTATAATTCGCTATGCGATTATATGACTGCTTTTTTTTATAAATAGTATAATTATAATAATTATCAGGTATTATAATTATTCTATTTATTTTAAAAAAAAGCAGTAATATAATCGCATAGCGAATTAAACTTAGCTGTCTCTATAGTCAACTTTCCTATATCATTGCTAGAATTAGCGAAATTGACGAATAGGTAGCTAAAACGAAGATGCAGAATACTTCGTTATCTTCGTTTTGTGGAATATGACGAATACATTCGTTATATTCGTTTTGTGGAATATAACGAATATATTCGTCAATTCGCTAATTCTACCAAACCATTGAAGCCATATTCCATGCTTATGGAGCTTCCCCATCACCATGGGAACGACTCCATATACTAGAATGTACTGTCGGATTTGAGAATTACGTTGAAATCGCAATTCGATTTTTTTCAAGTTATAATAATCGAATTTCGATTTTAACTTAGCACTGCTATATTCCATATTAGGCTAGAATTAACGAATATGGAATATAGCAGTGCTGTTAAAATCGAAATTCGATTTTTATAACTTGAATTAATCGCATTGCTATTTCAATAGGAGAGTAGCCTTTAAGTTAAAATCGAAATTCGATTATTTAAATCGCATATTAATCGCGATAACAAGAATAATGACGAATATTCGATTTCGACGAATATAAAACGAATATTCGCAAATTTCGTCAAAATCGAATATGGCACCTGCCGCTCATCACTAATTGTCAACACAAACAAAATGGTAGACACCATTTTTTTCAGTGTCAGTACATCAGATCACTCTCCTTCATAGAAAGGTAAGTCATGAACAACTCAAGGTTCAACAAGCTGTCTTTGGACACTAACAAATGACAACTTTGATGTGCTGTTTCTGCATGATCAAATGAAAATTCAGAATAATCACATGAAGCAAAGATATTCAACTAATGACTGCAATGGGAAATACATTGTAAAAAATAAAAATGTGGATGTTCTAGTCTGACATCAATTCATATTTTCTACATGAGCTATCTAGATTGAATTAAAATGTTTTGAATGGAATCAATGGCTCTGTTCTAATTGTCTTTTAAAAGTTATAGTAGTCAAATTTATGGATAAAACGTTAACCATTTTTTGTAATTGTGTTAAATAAATGGGCAAGGTAAAATGAGATAAAAATGTAAATATTAATACATCCTATGGCAATGTGATTACAATTGTGGCCTTCTACCGAAATTGTAATTCAGCTGTTTGTCATTGAAACATCTTGCTGGTTATATTACAGCAATGGGGAATGTAAAATCCAATTTTCCTCCCTGCAGGATTTTTTTTTTTGCATTTATCGTGCTTTAGACCCAGTATCCTTCTGGCTTGTTGCCCAGCTTCCCTTGCTTTGGGCTATACAATCTGACTGCTTAATGAAGTTAGAGTTATTATGTAGATCAGCATCTTCTAACTTGGAGTCTTGTAGTAATTACTTAAAATATGACAGCATGAACCTGCAAGCTTTAAACTCTTTTTTAAAGTTTGCTTCCTTTTGAATTTAAGATCACTTATACTTTTGGAGATTGGAACAACTATTTTCCTCTAAATAAGTAATAATAAATAAAAAAATCTTACATTTATTGTTTTAAAGTTTTTATTAAAACTTTTTGGTACAAACCTAAATCAGTTCCAATACTGCCCAAAACAAGAAGCACATAATGTACAGAATAGTGCTATTTTTTATCCGTAAAATGGAAGATCCTCCTTGAACTTCATTGTGTAGCAGGTAAAAACACATACTGTACATGATAAGATGTGTCCACTCTCATAAAGGCCAACCACCAACCAAATATGATTTATGTAGGAGTAGGGATAATAAACTGATACCATTTCCAAGTCTCCGGGAACTTATGTTGACATTACCTGTTTAGATACGAGATTGTCACGAAAAGGTAGGGATAAGTGTAGCCCTAAAATCCACCCACTCCCCTATCCCTACCTACTTGCATGGTCCGTCCTAACCGATGGGTTACAACTGGGCGGCAGTCCCTAGCTTATGTACGTGCAGGGGCCTAAAGGGAGGAAACAACAAGGGGAGAAAACAAAAGACAAAGACAGAAAACACAGAAGCAACAAGCTTCCCAGGATGGGTAAAACCACAACTGAAACCAATGGAAGCCCAGGTCAACACCCAGGAGGTAACAAGGGCACAAAGGGGTAATTCAAGATCGAAGTCAATACAAGCCTAGGTCAGGAGCCAAGAGGTTGTGTCAGTACAAGGGGTAACACAATATCGAAGTCAAATACAAGCCGAGGTCAAACAATAGTAGTCACACATGCAGAGAACGCTAGTGAGGTAACAAGACCAATCACAGGCAACCTGTGGCCAGCAGGTTTCATGTTAAAATAGGTGATGGGTCACGTGTCGAGGCCAGTTTCATGTGACCCATGTCCAGCACATCAATACACTTGAGCGCCGACTCATTGACATCGGCGCTCAGTTTCCCCCCTGCTCATTGTCTAGAGGACGAAGGACGCCGGCCACACTTAAGAGGCGTGTGCGGCCGGGTCCTCTCCGCTCCCTTGTTACCATAGAGATGAGGACACCGGCTGTGTCCCGGTTCCTCCTCACAAATGGGATGCCGGCAGCACTGCAGAGAGAGAGTGTGTCGCCGGCTCCCCGTTACAGAGACCCTGGAATAGTAATAAACGTATTATTTAACGAGTGTTGTAAGGCAGAATGACTGGTTTGTCATTAGTACCTGGAACAACACTTTCAATATTTTTTTGTAACCATTAGAGATGAGTGAATCGAAGCTGACAAAGTCGAATTAGTTCAGAATTTCAGGAAAAATTTGATTCTGAACGAATGCAAATTTCCTCTCGCTTCGTGGGAACGAATAGCAACTCTGGTAAGAGTGGGATGACCCTTAATGCCATGCATGCAGCCAATCAGCAGCCAGCCAGCCCGGTGATGTCACAGCCCTATAAATACGGCGGCCATCTCCGATTCTGCCATTTACCATCGTACTTTGTTCAGGGACAGACGTTTATGCAGGTGATAGGGAAAGTGAAAGAAAACCTCATTGTGCAAAAAAAAGTGTTTTATAAGTGCACAATAAGGATAGGGAGGAATCATTTCTCATCATCTTAGTGCAGGGACAGACGTTTCAGGCGCTAGGGAGAGTCATAGGCACCTTTCACACGAGCGAGTTTTCCGCGCGGGTGCAATGCATGTCGTGAACGTATTGCAACCGCACTGAACTTTTTTTTTTTTCACGCATCAGTTCTGTGTTGCGTGAAAAATGCAGCATGTTCTATATTCAGTGTTTTCCATGCAGCCTGGCCCCATAGAAGTGAATGGGGCTTCAGTGAAAAATGAATTGCATCCGGAAGCAAGTGTGGATGCAATGCGTTTTTCACTGATGGTTGCTAAGAGATGTTGTTTGTAAACCTTTTAGTTTTTTATCACGCTCGTGAAAAACAGATCAAAACGCATTGTATTGCACCCGTGCAGTACAAACTGAACAACTGAACGCAATCGCAGACAAAACTGACTGAACTTGCTCGCAAAATGGTGTGAGTTTCATTGAACACATCCTTGAACACATCCTTCCAGACCTAATCCGTCACGCTCGTGTGAAAGAGGCCATACAGAAAAAAAAATCATTAGGAAAAAAATACGATTTACAACTGCAGGGAAAGATTATTTGGGGATCCAAATAGCGATTATACAGTTCTGTCATTCCAGCAATTTGTTGTAGGGATGCAAGTGTTATGTTGAAAAGCCTTTAGTGTCTTATATCTGTGGAAAAAGAGAAATATATACTCTGTTTACTTCTGCAGCTATATATGGTGAAAGCGTTTAGTGCCCTATTATAGTACAGTACGATAAAAAATAGACACTGTTCACACTTGATGTTATTTGCACTAAAAGTGTTTCTTGTCATTCTTCTAGAGAAAAAGAGAAAAATAGACGCCGTTCACATTTGGTGTTAATTGCGCTATAAGCGTTTCTTGTCATATTTCTGGAGATAAATACACGCCGCTCACATTTGGTGTTATTTTCTCTAAACATCTATTGTCAGTTCAGTACAATACGAGAAAAATAGACACTGTTCACATTTGGTGTTATTTGCGATGAAAGTGTTTCTTGTCATACTTCTAGAGAAAAATACACGCTGTTCACATTTGGTGTTATTTGCGCTATAATCGTTTCTTATCATATTTCTAGAGAAAAAGAGAAAAATGGAGCAGGGTGCAGAAGGGGCTTCATCATCATCAGGAGAAGAGGGTGGCAGCTTGCCCGTGAGGCAGCAGCGGAGCCAGCAAGTTGGAAAAAATGGCTGGGAGTCAGCAGGATGGTAGCAGTGGGAGGTCTGGAGCCAAACGTGCCTGGGTAGACCACTTGCTTTGCAGCAGTCTACCTGCTCAGGAAGTAGTGGTGCAGGGGCTCACGGAGGCAGTGGCGGTAGCAATCAGTCAGTGTAGACTGTTGGGGGGAAAATCACCTACTTGGCGGTGTGGCAGTTGTTTTTTCCAAAGCACCAGAGGAGGTGAACATGGTCATATGTAGCATCTGTGGGTAGAAGCGTGGCCAGGGTGAAAATGTTGCCACTACGGCCCTCAATCAATATATGCAGCATCGCCATACAGTAGCCTGGGAGAACGGTGGCTCCGATATGGTGGACCAGCCTGCCGCAGCAACCGCTACATCACCCAGTGGCATGCACCCAGTTTCAGACAGTTAAGGCTCCACCACCTCAGCCAAAGGGAGCTGTCTGTCAATCCCATCTTCTGCTGGTCCAGATGCTCCTGCTCCTACTCCTCACCAGTCATTCCGTCATCAATCGATCACTGAAGCGATTGCCAAGAGACAACAGTATGCGTGCACGCATCCAACGGCGCAGATGCTGAACGTGCTCCTGTCCAAGTTGCTGGTGCTTCAGTCTTTCCCTTTTCAAGTGGTGGACTCTGCACCATTTTAGAGAACTGATGGCTTGTGATGAGCCAAGGTGGAGAGTCCCAAGCCGTTATTTATTTGCGAAAAAGGCAGTACCAGTCCTGCACACACCTGTAGAACAGAAGGTGGGACAGTCCTTGAGTCTGTCGGTGTCTGCCAAAGTACACGGCAGCGCCAATGTCTGGAGCTGTAACTGCAGTCAGGGACAATACATGTCCTTTACGGCCCACTGGGTGAATGTGGTTTCTGCACAGCCACAACAGCAACTTGGCAAAGTAATCAGTGACGTCAATACAAACTTACTGCTGACACCCTCTCCACTCTGTTGGGGGGCTCTACTTGTATAAGCGTTTAATAGAACAGGTTCACTAGAAATCTATATGGAATCAGCTGACGAGGGTGTAATAGGAGTGCGCTTGTTGACACTAACATGGATCTGTAAGGCTGAGTTTATACTTGAGTTATTTGCTATATTTAATTAATTTACTAAGAAAAATTACATGTTGCCTAAGACTGAGGAGAATCAGCCAGTCTCCTATGTATTTAACAATGTTGTGTTGCGATGGGGAAAGCATGCCAAGAAAACAATTCCTCTCCACCTGGAGACGAATCCTGTCAAGATTGCTGCAAGTGGGGGGCGGAGCTTGCGCCGGATGAAGATGGACGCATAGCTCCGTGCTCTGTGCAGAGATTCGCCTATAACGCCAGCTTTCATTAGCCTACAGGGACAGAGATGGTGAAGATCGGGAATAACAAGCATGCGGACACCCCCGCTCCCTCCAAACCACAGATCGCTGGAGGAGAAATGGAGAAATTCTTGAAGAAAGCCGCAGCTACTGTGGCCGCCAGGGAGCCCAAGATGGCGCCGACACCGCAACCCAAAGCGCTGAAGCGCGCCCCTGCTCCGTCGGAGGGTGAGAGCGATTCAGATGAAGCGCTGGCCAGCTCTGATCTCCCGGTCACAAGGAAATACCTGGACCGCGCGCTCAGCAGAATAATGGAGCCGATCCTCGCTGAACTAGCCGCCTGCAGGAGCGCGTGGAGAGCCTTGAGCAGCACCAAACAGAAATCTTGGCCCACCAGTCTGCTACGACAGATTCGTTTCGCCGCTGTGCCCTCTATCTAAACGATCTACACCGCTCCCTTGAAGACCAAGAGAACAGGGGACGCCGAAATAACCTCAGAGTCAGGGGAGTGCCGGAGTCGGTTCCCCCAGGAGAGGTCTCGGCCTCCATTATTGAAATTTGCAAATCTTTACTGGGTCCCGAATTCCCCCAAGAAATAACGATAGAGCGGGCACACAGGGCCCTGAGACCCAAGCCCAAACCAGACGAACCACCTAGGGACATTATATGCAAGTTCCTGAATTTTCAGGTGAAAACGTCTGTCTTGGAAGCTGCCCGTGGTCAGCCTGCATTGATGTATGAAGACGCCAAGATTGAAATATTTCAGGACTTGGCCCCTTCGACTCTAAAAAAGCGTAGAGCCCTTAAACCACTGACGGATTGGCTTCGCTCAAAGAAAGTGCTATACCGCTGGTCATTTCCCTTTGGCTTAACCTTCCCATATGCAGGCAAGAGAGTCAACATCTCGTCATTTACTGACCTCGCATCCGCATTTGAGACTCTGAATGTGCCGCCTATGCAGATTGAAAATTGGGAACTTTTTCAGGACCTCAGCACCCTACCTGAGGTACCTAAGGTGGCTCCATTTGAAATGCTACGCACGCCAAAGTCATCCCGCTCCAAGAAGAGGGGCCTCCATTTTACTCCAAGGAGCTTGTCACAGGAACACTAGAGGGACACGTACGCGCATACTAGGGTAGCCATGAATAAGTCTTTTGCTTTGATTTGCTAATACCCTTACCTTAATTCTTCGATCCTGCTAGTGAGGTGATGTTTTGTATTGCTTAAGTTTATACACCATGATGTCCTCCTCTCTTGCTTATTGTACTGCCATGCTATCCTACACCACATGTCCATCCTGTTCCTGCTTTCTCTAGGCGTTATGCGATCTCTTAAACGGTCTACAGACCAACAACCCCCGTTCGATTAAGACATACCACGTTATGTCTCAGTTTGTCCCCTTTGTCTGTTTAATATGTTCTGTTTCACCCCCTTTGTTTTCCCCCATCTCAAGGTGCTCGCCGGATCTTTCTTATTGGATCGTCCCTGTTGAAGGCGCATTCTCATTGACTCATGAGGCGGATGACTTCATTAGAACCGGGGTGCCTCCTTGGTGGAGACCACAACAGCTCCGAGGTAATTTCACACACACCCTGAATCATGGCTGATATATCAGTGGCCTCTTACAATGTCAAAGGCTTTCACTCCCCCTCTAAACGGAGCCAAATCTTTGCCATTTTAAGAAAAGCCGGAGCTGGGGTGGTGTTCCTCCAGGAGACACATTTCCGTTTCAACAATTACCCGGATATGAGGTTCTCACACTTCTCCAACTGGTTCCACTGTGGGAGTAGTTCATCTGCTTCCTGTGGGGTCAGTATAGGGTTTCAGAGGAGGGTCCCCTTTAAAATTGCCTGCCAGAGGCTAGACCCGGAGGGCAGATATATCCTTCTCAAGGGCACTATAGGCTCACAAATATATACCCTGGTTAACCTGTATGCACCCAATACTAACCAATCCCGTTGGTTCTCTGACGTTTTTCCTATTATAGAAGATTTTAAGGAGGGAATAGTAATTGTGGGAGGGGACCTGAATGTCACTCTTTACCCTCAGCTTGATATTTCCTCACGCAAGTCTTCTCATTCAAAAGGTTTCCTGAAAAGTGTTAGGAATACCCTCTGGGACCTACACTTGATAGATGTTTGGCGGTCTCTCCATCCGAGTACCTCAGATTATACATTTTTCTCCCCGGCACACAATACTTATCATAGAATAGACTACTTGTTTATTTCTAAAGAACATATTCACCTGTGTAGGGAGGCATCTATTGGTGCTATACATGTCTCTGACCATTCCCCAATATATCTCTCAGTTTCGGCTCCTAGTATAACACCGTCATGTTTTAATTGGCGCTTAAACAAAACTTTGTTAGGATATCAGGACTCGGTTGGACGGATCTCCAGACATCTCTCTGAATATTTTTCCCTCAACAAAAGCCCTGACATAACGGTTAATACCCTCTGGGACGCACACAAGACCGTTGTCAGAGGACATTTTATCAGTCTCGGCACCCACCTTAAGAAAGTGAGGGAAAAAGAAATAGAAGATACACTGAAAAACATCCAAATTTTAGAGTCGCAACACAAAGCCTCTCCTACTGATGTCCATCTCCCAAAACTTTCAGAGTACAGGGCCAAATTTAGATCTCTGCTAGCCAATAGAGCAGCTAAATACCACATGAGCTTTCAGCACAAATTTTTCGCCCATGGTGACAAGGCCACCAAATTTGTAATGAATAGAATTAAAGGGAGAAGGTCCACAAATTTTGTCCACCAACTATTGTCACAGGACGGGACCCCTACCTTCTCAGTCAAGCAGATTGCCGCCCAATTCCGCTCATTTTATAATGATCTTTATAACCTCTCACCAAATGCGGATATAGAAACACGCACCTCCAATATATCTTCCTTTCTGGAAGTGGCTGCCCTCCCTAAAATTAATCCAGATCAAAAGTTGGGCCTTATAGCCCCTTTCTCACTAAATGAACTAAAAGAGGCAATGAATCAAATGCCGACAGGGAAGAGTCCTGGCCCAGATGGTCTGCCACTGGCCTATTATAAAACATTTCAGGATGTCCTCTTACCCCACCTCCTGGAAGTTTGCAATCAGACTCTAAAAGGGATCCCACTCTCGAGAGATATGACAGCGGCCCACATTACTCTCATCCCCAAGGAAGGGAAAGACGCAAGACTCTGCTCTAACTACAGACCCATCTCCCTCCTAAACATAGACCTCAAGCTCCTGGCCAAAATGCTAGCCAACAGACTAGCTGCCCTTCTCCCCCACCTTGTTCATGGAGATCAGGTAGGCTTCGTCCGAAACAGGGAAGGAAAAGACAACACCACAAGGGTTATTAACACCCTCTGTCATGCCAAGCGGCTCTCCTCTCCCCTGCTTTTACTCAGCACTGATGCTGAAAAAGCATTTGACAGAGTCAATTGGGCATACCTGAAACAAGCACTAGCAGGATTTGGCCTACCTGACTCCTATATTAATGCTGTCTTCTCGATGTACGAACAAGCTACAGCTTCGGTTCTGGTTAATGGCACCATTTCATCTTCCTTTCCTATTAGGAACGGGACCCGCCAGGGCTGCCCCTTATCGCCCCTCTTATTTATTCTGGCCCTGGAGCCCCTTTTAGCGACTATAAGATTGGATCGGGAGATAAAGGGTCTATGTTTGGGAGGCAGAGAACAGAACGTTGCCGCTTTTGCGGATGATGTCCTTATTATGACAATTAATCCAAAATCATCCCTACCTAGAATCCAATCCCACCTTAATATATACAGTATGATGTCAGACTTTAAAATTAACACCAATAAATCCCTGGTGCTTTGTTTGGGTATCCCCCAAGCAACCAGACTCCTCCTTATGAAGGACTCCCCATTTAATTGGTCTTCTCCTAATATCACGTACTTAGGGGTCAAAATCAGTCCAGACATAACGGAGCTTTTCTCCCTTAACTATATCCCTCTAAAAAAGTCTATTATAGATTCCATTGACAATTTAGCTAGAACCAATCCTACGCTATCCTGGTTTGGTCGCAAAAACCTCCTTTCCTCCTTAATACTTCCCAGACTCGCATATCTACAACAAGCCCTACCTATTCCCGTCCCCAAACACTACTACACTTCCATTATGGGAAAATTTAGATCCTTCATCTGGAACGGGAAGAAGGCGAGACTCTCCTCTGCCCTCCTTATTAAGCCTAGGCATGCAGGCGGGATAGGCTTACCGAGTCCTGAATTATACTGGAAAGCTATTCTTCTCTCCCGTGCATTGGTCTGGCTCAATCTGTCTTCGTCCTCCCCGGTGGCTCAGATTGAATTAGATATATTGAATAGATCAGCCTGGGCGCTCCTCCTGGGACAAGAGACAGCCCTCTTTGCTCACATGTCCTCATACCCAATCATTGGGGCCACACTGGAAGCTTGGAGGTGGCTATCTTCTACACACTGCTCCATACCCTTCCCCTCGCCCACCCTGACTGTAGCAGATGTACTGCATACGGCTCCCCTAACATTGAGGGACGCGACCTCAACAAATCTACTGTCCTCTTCAACTCCTCTAATTTCCCTCGCTTTGCCAACTGGAGAGTGGATGGGCACTAGCGACACTAACGCCCTCCTCAACCCCCATCCACGAGACTTCCTCTCAGTGGCTTATCTCAGGGCCTACCTAAAACAACACATCAAAGTGGGAGACCTCTTCCGTCCCTTAGTCTGGCTAGAAGCCCTGGCCACCTCGCACCCATTGCCTAGGAAACTGACCTCGCGGTTATACAGCAGACTACGGTTACCCCCCATGATAGCCAAACCCTCCTTTATCAAGCAGTGGGAAATAGATTTAAGTATCACATTTCCCTTCGAGTCCCTGCCTAAACTCCTTGACTCCCCCCATGGTGTCTCTCGCTGTGTCAGGATCCGTGAAAATAGCTACAAAATTCTTACAAGGTGGTATAATACGCCTGATAAGACATCAAGATACGCAGGACAAGCTTCTGACATTTGCTGGAGGTGCCTTGGGGAGAGAGGGACTTTTCTCCATGTTTGGTGGTCTTGCCCCCCCATTCAGAAATGGTGGGGTGAAATCTTCTCAGTGGCAAATAATGTCTGTGGCACTAAGCTTCAGCCTTTGCCGCAAATCGCCCTCCTCTCATTTCCCCAAGTGAAGGGGAAGGATAAACCACCTTTTATGTTTACACAAATGATCTTGGCGGCCCGCCTTCAGATCCCCAAATTCTGGCTCCAGACCGCTGTACCATCCCTAGACCAGTGGAAGCAAAAAATTGACCAGATCTACAGATTTGAGGAACTTTCCTCATGGGAATCCCGAACACATTTGGTTTTCCTCAAAAAATGGTCGCTGTGGGCTAAATACAGATCCCTCTAGTTTGACTGCCCTCCTCTGAACTACAAATAACGGAGGTAACTCCTTACCTTGATAATTAATGTACATAACTTGGGTCCGAGTCCTAAGCTTTGCCCCAATACTCTACAACTCAGACAAAGGTTCATAAACGTTCCCTGTAGGCCCTTGTCACCTTCTCTAGGTACCATCCCCCTGGCTATGTGGACATAACATGCATTGTGATTTTCTATTAAAGTCAATAGAGACCGTTGCTTTCCTATGATATACTTTGCTATATATGGATCCTAACTATGTTTTGATATGTGCTTACTTGTGAGGCCTGCGAGCCAATACCTTGATACCCTGTTTACCGTGTTATATTGTAAACTTACAATAAAACTTAAATTAAAAAAAAAAAAAAAAAAAGATTGCTGCAAGTGCGGTATTGGCTGCTCATCGACCAAAATACTTCTGGGGGAAACCTGCCTGGCATGAACAGGCCTCCAGTAGCTACAGACAATGAGAATACAAAGCTTCAAGATAGCTTGAAGCCCGGAAGAGTCGCTAAGTTAGTCAAGACCATGCCCCATCACGGGTTCCCAGTCATCATGGTAATGAAAAGGAGAGGATCTTTGGATTTCCTCTGCACTATACGGACGTCTCAGAAATGAACCACTGCTCCTAACTGCAGCTTCTTGGAAGGTCATGGAGCATCCCGATCATCCGTCATCTACTCGCCCCGCAGAAGTGTGTAGAAGCCACACAGGGTCCTCACGCTGCAGATTTATCAGGGAGACACCGGATTTTACAATAATACATTGTGCTTTAGTGTAGTGTCCCACTAGGTAAATGTGGGCACTACACAAGGGTCAATCGGGCCAAGTTGTTCCCACCTCCTGCGGGACAGGGTCATTGTATTTTATGTGATGTTTTTATGTGTATTTTCCCTGTTATCTGTGTATCAGGCCTGTTAGGGGTAGTTCCTGCTCCTAGACAGTAGAGGGAGCTAGGGAACCCCTTAGTATTTATAGTCAGGCACAGCTCAGGGAGGGTCAGTCAAGAGTCTGTGCAGAGTCAGAAGTGAGTGTGGACTTTAGCTAGGCCTCAGCTGAAGTGGAGCTTCTGACATGCAGCTAGATAGCCCAGGCTTCTAGCTTGCCACCAGGAGAAGGGTTTACCTCCTGAGAGAAACTAAGTTCCTACAGAGTACAGTGCAGAGCAAAAGTGATTCCAGCCGAACCAGAGAGCTGAAGGGCAGAAGGATCTATTTAAAGCAAGGAGACATAGCCTGAGGAAGTTTTCCCTAACCAAGGATAAAGCCAGCAATACGGGCCTTGGGATAAAGACAGACAGGATTCTGAGGAAAGTGCAGCCTGATCTGTAAGTGTTTAACCCAATGAGTATCTTGCAAGAACATTGTGCCTGCCAGTTAATGTAAAGTCTGCATGTTACTGCCTCTTACCTATGGAACTTTGACCAAAGACTGTATATTGTTAACTGTTCCAGTAAACAGAAGTTTTGGTTCAGCACAACATTGTGTTCCTCAATTATTCCTATCATAAATAGGTGTGCCACCGTTACCGGCACTGGCGTCATGAATTTAAAGGGATCTTGCCACCGGCACGTTAAAAACACCTGCAACATCCAGGGCACCTCATCTACCATCAGGCCTGGTCCCTATACACAGAGAGTGCCTCAGAGGTCCCCTGTGCCAGCCTCTCCATCACTGCTGTACGTTTGCCCAGGGTATATAAAAGATTGTGAGTACTACAACCACCCTCAGTTAGTAACTACCCCTGTGACCTCACCATTCGCCTCACCATGCAGGGTTGCATACTGCATTAGCAATACTGATGGATTATTGAGCAAATGCTGACCGAGTGAAGGCGGATGCTCCACACGGGATCCGTTTTTTGGGGGTTATTGTTCTGACAGATCAGAGGAAGGGCAATATAATCAGTGATGTCAACACAAACTTACTGTTGAGACCCTCTCCACTCTGTTGGGGGGGGGGGGGGGGCTCTACTTGTATAAGCGTTTAATAGAACAGGTTCTCTAGACATCTATGTGGAATCAGCTGACGACGGTGTAAAAAGAGTGTGCTTCTTCTTTACACTAACATTGACCTGTAAGGGCCCATTTACATGACCGTATGGACAGATCCACACCCGTTTTTTGCGAAAGGTCTGTGGATCCATTAATTTCTATGGGCCTTCAAAAGATTTATTCCCCACCGCGGCTCTGCAAAAATAAACTTTACTGTCCTATACTTGTCCGCAGAAAACGTTCCGTGGACCCATACAAGTCTATGGGTCCGTAAAAATGCGGATTACTACAGAAATATTTCCGTATGTAATCCACATTTATGTGGATCGATGTCCGCAATTTTAGTGACCCAGCCTCAAATAAAAATTTATACTTTATCAGACTTTCCATGTCTAGACAGAGAAATCAATTTCATACAGAGAAAACCATTTTGAGAGGTAGCAGCCATGGCATTCTCTGTTGAGCAAATGACAGTGCTAATTCAGGAGAGAGTCGAACTCTGGGACACGCATGCTCCATTCATTTCTATGGAGTTCTGTAAACAGCAAACAAGTTTCCATTTTGGGAGTTGTATTTTTACCACGGCTGGATTTCTAGAGGTTAGCATTTACAGCTCTAGGTCAGACCATACAAACTGTAGTTGGTGGTCAAGAATTGACTTCCTGTATAGTCACCTATAGGGGCAGTAGGGTTGGTTTTCTTTCTTGTTTTGAGCAGATCTCAGTGATGATAGCCGCCTGAGGTCTACCATGCAAGCAGCAATGAAGCCTCATCAGTACAATATTTTATTCCTTGGCTCTGTCAATTAAAGGGGTTATTCCATCATAGCCATTTGGATGCATATGGCTTGGATATGCCCCCATTGTCTGATTGGTGCTCATCTCTAGTAACCATGTTTGGGAACAGTGGATTCTAGGGAAATCCAAATGATTAGTTAAAAACTGTAGGGTTTCTTACCAAAAATGACTCATTTGTGAGCCAACCATGAAGAACACGTGAAGGCGCCAAGTGCTTAATATCTAAAACAAAGGTCTAAGGTAGGAGCCCCAGCAAGTTTCAGTTGAGCAGGTATGTAGCACACGCAGTTTACAACATTTTGGCCACTAACAGAGGAGGAATATGTGTCTTTATTTTGTTTTCGATTGGGAAGCCCAGTCAACCACTTAGTATAAGCATTCTCAAAAGGCTTGGGATCTTTCATGTACAGAAATGCAGTCAATGGTTTAAGCAAGTCTGGATTCTTATGAAGATCATGTTTAGAGAAAGGGAGGTATGCAAAAGAACAACTTGAGCCTTTAAAAGTCATTACGGTATAGGCACCCCAGAGATGTTAGTAAAGGAAATAGGCACTTTGGTATACAACATAAAAGGGAAATCTGGTAGTATCTAGAAATACATGTAAAAATGTATTACATCTACTACTGTTGATCAAGCACAAAGTGCTTGGGTGCTCTGGCCGAACACATCGGGATGCTAGGGTGCTCTACCCGAGTATAATGGAAGTCAATGGGAGAACCCGAGCATTAACCCGAGCATTAAACCAGCCACCCTCTGCTCTGAAGAGGAGAGGGTGTATGGTTTACAGAAAAAGATTAGAAATTGATGGAAACACCACCAAAATGGTTTGAAAACAGCATGGGGAGGACATCTGGATGCATTACATACAAAAAACAACCACACAAAGGCTATATGCCAAAAGCCAGATATGTGCAAACCAACAATCTATCCATGAGACAGATACAGTCAGCACACCTTAGGCTACTTTCAAACTCGAGTTTTGTGCGTATCCATCATGGACGGATCTCTTCAGATAATACAACCGTCTGCATCAGAACAGATCAGTTTGTATTATCTTAAGCATAACTAAGATGGATCCATCTTGTACACTATTGAAAGTCAATGGACGGATCCTTCCCCATTGACTTACATTATGTGCCAGGATGGACCCATTTGGCTCAGTTTCACCAGACAGACATCAAAACACTACAAGCAGTGTTTTGGTGTCTGTCTCCAAAGCGGGGAGACTTTACAGAGTTTACATGAGAAAACTGTATAGAAAAGTTGAATATTATGTTAGGACAATCAGAAAACTTTTTGCCACCCTAATGATAATGATCTAGGTGCGCAGGTCCAACCAAGCCATCCAACAGTTATGAAATAACTTTGAGGCTTACTGTCTCTCAGTCAGATGAGAGCAGGTTTTGAATGTCTCATAGTGCACAAGGCTGTCATTGTAAGGCATGCTGACTGTATCTGTCTCATGGATAGATTGTTGGTATATAGCCTTTGTGTGGTTGTCTATTGGATGTCATAGATGATGGGAGTCCAAGATGCATCCAGACATCCTTCCCATGTTGTTTCCAAACCATTTTGGTGCTGTTTCCATTAATTTCTAATCTTTTTCTGTGAAACCAACATCCTCTCTTCTTCAGAACAGAAGGTGCCTGGTTTAATGCTTGGGTCTCCCATTGATTTTCATTGTGCTCGAGCATACACAGTATTCAGCGAAACACTGCGATGATCAAGCCAAACTGCTTTTTTCGGCTGACCATGCTCGCTCAACACTAACATAAACTGTATATGCCACATATAATGTATGCCATTCAGCAATACTGTAATATTATTATACTCTGATTATTGCAATTACTGCTTCAATGTGTAGATGATCTGACATCATGTATGTTATTAATAAAGTTACGGTAAGTGTTAGAACACACATCTTATCTCACAAAGAAGGCAAGAAGAACAGAAGAAGAGATGGTCGTGTGCAGGGATAAGGCAAACATGCTGAAATTGTATAACTTGTGAAATACTTTAGAAATTCTGTTCTTGAATAAACAGGTAATTACCTGTTACAAGCCTGGACAGTGTCCTGAATACTCTGACGCTAACACATTAATACCCCAAGTAAAGTGAATAACATTTAATATCTCACGACAATGCCACTAGTCAATGGGTGAGATATATTAGGCAGCAAGTGAACAGTCAATAGGCAAGGAGAAATAGGAAAGAGTAAAAATCTGAGTTATTTTGAAAAGGACCAAACTGTAATGGCTGGACAATTGGCTTAGAGCATCTCTAAAATGGCTGATAGGTTCTTAGTATGCAGTGGTTAGTACCTAAAAGAAGTGGTCAAAGCAAGAATAATTGATGGACCAGTTGATGGGTTTCACTGTTGTGCATTAGAAGTACAGGTTAACCTGTCTGGTCCAATGCTACAGAAGAGCTACAATAGGAAGAAAGCAAGTCGGCAAAGATGGTATTGTGCTATTGACTAGTGATGGATGAACATCGGTCGAGACATTTCGCGGCGGGCCCTATTGCCTGTAATGGCAGGCAAACCTGAAAAACCTTCAGGTAACATTTGCAGCCACCAAATACTTACTAGAAGTGCCAAAACATGGACAGTGACATACCAGAGGGGAATCATTAGCAAAAATTCCCACAAAAATATGTATTTTAATCAGGGGTCATTTTTATGAGTCTTAAAGGGAAACTTTCAAAAATGTGCCGTGCTAGAGCCTAGAGAAATTTTATTTTAGGTCATGGGAGTACAGGACCCAAAAATTAGGCATTCACCTGACAGAAAAGAAATTGTGATGATGTGGCTGGAGGTACATTAGGCGGTCACTGGATAAAAGTTTTACTGTAGGCCACTGGAGTACAGGCCCAAAAATGAGGCATTCACCTGATAGAAAAGACCTTTTATGCCACTGTATATACATAAGACAAGGACCATTCTTTGTTCTGGGTGGTGGCGGATATGTGTGGGCTGGCATGAGGAAATTCAAATAAACGTGGTCGTCAAAGGTGTTGAATTCCATGCCTCATTCATTTTTAGAAATGTAAGGTAGTCCACACTATTCGTGAGCTAGGCGAGTGTGCACACGATCCCCCCTGCTGCACTGAATGTCCTTTCAGACAGGACACTCGACAAGGAACAAGCCAAGAGTTCCATGGCAAATTGTGCCAGCTCTGGCCCCAGGTCAAGCCTGTATACTCAGTAGTCCAGGGGTTCCTCCCTTCACAAAGCGTCTACATTGGCCGTTAACCCGATGTAGTCGGACACCTGTCGATCTAAGTGTTCCCTGAGGCTGGATACAGAGGGTGGCTGTCGATGGGTTGGCTGCAAGAATTATCTCATATCCGAAGTGACCAACACATCTTCAAACTGTCCTCTTCTTGCAGACGAAGAAGGATTAGTATCCGCACTTGTTTAGCTGTGGATGGAAATTTCTCTGCCAGTGCCAGCAACAGCAGAATGCAGCATCTCTCGCAGCAAGGCATGGAAACGCTACATTCTGACAGCCCTCTGTGATGCTGGTAACATGTCCGCCATTTTGTCTAAGTACGTTGCCACCGAGAACTGGTCCTTGCCCTTTATGCTTTTTATACAGGTGTCCCTCTTTAAACACTCGAGCATGAAGGCCTTCATTTGCACTAAATTGGAAGCGGTGGCGCGCCCTGGCTCCAGCTAATTGCTCAGGAGAATGTCTTCTTCGGTCTGCTCCCCCAGCCATGGATAACACCAGGGTTCTCTGAAAAGTTTAAAGTCCCCCTCAATCCCTGCTCTTCTTGCTCCTCCTCCTCCTCATCCCAACCACCATCCTCCTCTGTCTCCTATTCAGACTTTATGCACCTACCATGGTGATCACGGGTAACGGGGAATCAGGGTTCCATGCCGGAGAGGGAGTGTGAGAAAGGGATACAACATCCAAGGGAGTTTAATGGCTGAAATGTGATCGAGCGGAAATGTGGGACAAGTTATTAAAACGGGAGAATCGAAGTAAAGGAGGGGGAGCTCGGCAATTATCCACTCCCGACTCGGGGAGGTAGTGACGATAAATAACAATACAGGGCTATTAAGATGCCCTGTTATTGGAATGATTAATTGAAAATTACAGGGAATGTCACTGCGGTATTTTGGATTAAGAAACGCTAGACAGGAGAGGCCCTGCTGCCGCTTTGTTGACTCTAGATAACTTCTGCCTGATTGCACATCCCTGTGACGTCCACGATCTAATTGGATATCTTCTCTATCAACTTTTGATGTTCTTTTCTGCGCCTACCATGTTGAGCACGGTTATCGGCGAATCAGAGTTCCACGCTGGAGAGGGAGCGTGAGAAAGGGATACCACATCAAAGGGAGGTCAATTGGATTGAATGAAAGGAGTGGGCGTGTGTCAATTAAAGACAAATTTTAGAAATTTAAGTCCCTGTCACCTATGCAGAGCAGGGGTTTGTATACAGCAAAAATGGTAAAATGTCACCTGATAATGTAAAAGACGATTTTTTTTAATTTAGGTCCCTGTCATCTATGCAGAGCAGTGGTTTCTTCACGGCAAAAATTGTAAAATGTCACCTAAGAATGTAACAGATGCTTTTGCACCCTGCTCCCTGTTTTGCTGTGCTGGTGCCTCTGTGCGACCACCGCCTCTTTCTCCAAACTGCACACGTCACTCACATGACATTGATTCCGTGTGGGGTCTAGTACCTCATCATCTTCCACATCATCTTCCACCCACTCTTTACCCCTACCCTCCTTGTCGGTCTGCAGACTGCAGAAAGCCACAGCAGTTGGCACCTGTGTTTCGTCATCATCAGAGACGTGCTGTGGTTGTCTTCCCATGTCCTCATCCTGAAACATAAGTGGTTGGGCATCAGTGCACTCAATCTCTTCAACTTCTGGTGCAGGGCTATGTGGATGGCCCATGTAAACTCTGCCAGCAGAGTCATCAAAAAACATAAAAGACTGCTGCATGACTTGGGTCTCAGACTGCTTGGCTGATTTTTAAGGGGTTGAGTTGAAAGACAGATGGCCATGGGCTGTAGGTGCCAACTCTGATCTCTCAGCAGGGGACTGGGTGGGAGACAATGTGAAGGAACTAGAGGAACTGTCAGCCACCCAATCTACTATCGTCTGTACTTGTTCTGGCCTCAACATTCGTATTGTCACCCAACAATGTAACAGACGAATTAGTGAAATTTCCCTGTCAACTATGTAAAGCAGGGGTATATCACAGTAAAAAATTGGTGAATTTCACCCCGCAATGTAACGGCTAGTAATGCTGAGAATGGCGTCATCGGCACTGGCCATGTTGGTGGAGTACTCGAAACGGCGCAACAAGGCACACAGGTCTTGCATGGAGGCCCAGTCATTGGTGGTGAAGTGGTGCTGTTCCGCAGAGTCTGGCCAGCATGAGCAAGGTGGAGTTCCATCTTGTGGGCACATCGCATATGAGGCGGTGAGCGGGAAGGCCGAAGTTACGCTGTAGCGCTGACAGGCGAGCAGCAGGGTGAGAACGCCAAAAGCGCGCACAGATGGCCTGAACTTTCTGCAGCAACTCTAACATATTGGGGGTAATTTTTAAGAAATTTCTGCACCACCAAATTCAGCACATGCGCCAGGCAAGGGATGTGTGTAAAACCGGCTAGGCCCAGAGCTGCTACGAGTTGTCCATGTACCATGCCCGTTCATAGCTCCTGCTCGGTGTGAGGTTTGTCCCCAAACAGATACGTTTTAAAACTGCCTGCTGTCGTTTACCCCTATCTGTGCTGAAGTTGGTGGTGAAGGTGTTACGCTGACCGGATGAGGAGGCGATAGAGGATGAGGAAGTGGAGTAGGAGGAGGAAGCAACAGGAGGCAAAGAGAAACGCCCTGCAAATCCTCGCTGGTGGAAGGATATACGCCAAACTGCTATCCGCCTCATGTCCAGCCACCACTGCATTTACCCAGTGTGCTGTTAGGGAGATATAACGTCCATGATCGTGCTTACTGGTCCATGTATCTATAGTTAGGTGGACCTTGCCACAGATGGCATTGCGTAGTGCACTCCTGATTTTGTCCCCTACTTGGTTGTGCAGGGAAGGGATGGCTCGGGTGGAAAAATAGTGGTGGCTGAAAACAACGCACTGTGGGACAGCCACTGCCATAAGGCTTTTAAAACTCTCTGTCTCCACCAGACGGATTGACAGTATTTCAAAGGCCAGGAATTTTGAAATGCTGGCATTCACATCCAGGGATCAAGGGTGGGTAGGGGGGTATTTCCTCTTTCACTCCATTGTTTGGGAGATAGACAGCTGAACGCTTCCATGGGACATTGTAGAGATGCTTGGTGACCCAGGTGGTGGCAATGCTGGCACATCCTCTGTTTGCGGGGTGGCAGGTGCCACAGTCACTCCAGAGGGGGATGAAGAGCCCAAGAATTCAGCAGATGAGGAAGCAGGAGGAGCCAGAGACCTTTCTTTTTTTTTTAAGGTGTCTACTCCACTGCAGCTCGTGCTTTGCACTTAGATGCCTGGTCATGCAGGTTGTGCTCAGGTTTAGAATGTTTATGCCTCACCTCAGGCTCTGATTGCACAGCTTGCAAACCACTTGTGTCTTGTCGTCAGCACATTGTCTGAAGAACTGCCACACCAGGTAACTCCTTGGAGCTGGCTTTGGTGTGCTCGGTTCCTTGGTGCAGTGGGCAGTAGCCGGCATACTGTGTAGGAGACGGCCGCTCCACTTTTGCACCCTGCTCCTTCTTCTGCTGTGCTGGTGGCTCTGTGCGATCACCGCCTCTTCCTCCGAAATAAAACCATTCCATGTAGGGTCGAGGACCTCATCGTCCTCCACATATCATCTTCCACCCAGTCTTCACATCTGCCCTCCTTGTCGGTCTGCACACTGCAGAAAGCCAAAGCAGTTGGCACCTGTGTTTCGTCATCATCCGAGACGTGCTGCAGTGGTCCTCCCATGTACTCATCCTGAAACATAAGTGGTTGGGCATCGGTGTACTCAATCTCTTCCACTTCTGGGGCAGGGCTATGTGGATGGCCCTGGAAAACAATGATAGCAGAGTCATCAAAAAGCAGAAGAGACTGCTGCATGACTTGTGGCTCAGACTGCTTGGCTGATTTGCAAGGGGGTGAGGTGAAAGACTGATGGCCATGGGTTGCAGGTACTGATGGCCATGGGCTGCAGGTGCCAACTCTGATCTTTAGCTTATACAATTTGACCCCATACCGGGCGCGCTTGCTTGGGATGTATTGTTTGAAGCCAAGGCGCCCGGTAAAATGTATAAGGGACTCGTCTACGCAGATGTTTTGCTCTGGGGTATACATATCTGCAAATTTCAGGTTGAAATGGTCTATGAGGGGCCGAATTTTGTGGAGCCGGTCAAAAGCAGGGTGGCCTCTGGGACGGGAGGTGCTGTTATCACTAAAGTGCAGGAAACGCAGGATGGTCTTAAATCGTGTCCTGGACATAGCAGCAGAGAACATGGGCATGTGATGAATTGGGTTCGTGGACCAATATGACCGCAATTCATGCTTTTTAGTTAGACCCATGTTGAGGAGGAGGCCCAAAAAAGTTTTAATTTCGGAAACTTGGACTGGTTTCCACCGGAAAGGCTGGGCATAAAAGCTTCCCGGGTTAGCGGTTATAAATTGTGTGGCATACCGGTTTGTCTCTGCCACAACTAAGTCTAAGAGCTCCGCAGTCAAGAACAGCTCAAAAAATCCCAGGGCCGAACCAATCTGAGCTGTCTCAACCCGAACTCCAGACTGGGCGGTGAAAGGGGGAACTACAGGTGCGGCTGAAGTTGGGGACTGCCAATCAGGGTTTGCCAGCACCTCAGGGATTTTAGGGGCTCTACGGGCACGTCTTTGTGGTGGCTGCGATGGGGTCACTACTGCACGTGCCACCGTACCAGCTTCAACTGCCCTTCTGGTGCTCGCTACTTCACCATGTTCTACGGCAGTGCTGGTATTAGGTCCAGGAAGGGCTGGGCTGCTGGTGTATGCCTCACCATGTAATCCGACAGCACCAGCCCCACTCTGCTGCTCTTGAAGCGGATCCTGCGCAACCTGCGGTCTAGCGACACGGGGCCGGGTACGCCTGGTGCTATCAGGGACCTCAGCCTCCTCGTCCGAACTTTGGGTCAGAGAGCCACTGCTTTCTACAGGTTTGTATTCTGACCCGCTAGATTCATCAGATGAGGGTTCCCATTCCTCATCCGACTGGGTCAGAAGCCTGTAGGCCTCTTTAGAAGAATACCCCCTGTTTGACATGTGGGCAACTATATTTAGGGGTATTCCCTGAGACTACCCAAGAAAAAAAAAGCAAGCCTGTCTTACAAATGGGAGGCTAGCAAAGTACCGGAGGCCGCTGCGGTTGATAAAAAAATATCAAAACTGATTTTTTTATCGCCGCAGTGCGTGTAAAGTGAATGTGCAGCGATCAAAAAAATATTTTTTTTGTCACTGCGGTGGGGCGGATGTGGGCGAACGCACGTGTGGGCGACCGATCAGGCCTGATCGGGCAAACACTGCATTTTGGGTGGAGGGAGAACTAAAGTGACACTAATACAATTATAGATCTGACCTTAATCAGTTTTGATCACTTCCAGATACTATAAAAGTACAAATGCTGATTAGCGATACGCTAATCAGCGAATAACTGACTGCGGTGCGGTGGGCTGGGCGCTAACTGATCCCTAAACTACCTAACCAAGGGGCCTAAACTATCCCTAAAACCTAACGGTCAATACCAGTGAAAAAAAAAAAGTGACAGTTTGCACTGATCACTTTTTTCCTTTCACTAGTGATTGACAGGGGCGATCAAAGGGGTGATCAAAGGGTTAATAGGGGTTCAGGGGGGTGATCTGGGGCTAGTATGAGGTGTTTGGTGTACTCACTGTGTAGCCTGCTCCTCTGCTGGATCCAACCGACGAAAAGAACCAGCAGAGGAGCAGGCAGCCATATATCAGATCATATTTACTAATATGATCTGCTATCTGGCACTCTGATTGTTTTTTTTAAAAATCAGCAACCTGCCAGCCGCGATCATTGGCCGGCAGGTTGCTGACGAAATACTGTTCGATGAAATGCCGGCCCGCGATGCGCATGCGCGGGCCGGCTGTGACGAAATCTCGCGTCTCGCGAGATGACGCGCCGATGCGTCCAGGAGGAGTAAATCAACCACCTCCCGGACGCATCGGTGCGTTAGGCGGTCGGGAGGTGGTTAAACCAGAAAATAACTGCACTACTTAAAGCTTGTATTGGACTGTCACAAATGTAGCAAAGGCCCCAAATGTAGTGTCTTGCACAAAATTGGGTGTTTTTATAAAACCAGAATATAACAACAGTATTTAAAGCTTGTACTGGACTGTCAGAAATGCAGCAAAGGCCCCAAATGTAGTGTCTTGCACAAAATGGGTGTTTTTTTTTTTTAAACCAGAAGATAACTGCACCCACAATTAAACAGATGGATTTAACTGATTTTCTATCACAAATGCAGTGCAGGGCGCAAATGTACTTTTTAGCAAAAAAAATTATAATTTGTTCTAACAGAATCTAAGTGATGGATTTTTTTTGGAATGTACTTTACAGAAAAAAATGTGAATATGTCACCCCCAGGGTCACTGAACTAACAGACGGATTCCCTATATTATTTTCCCTTCCCCTGGCACATATGCAGTGCAGGTGCACTTAAAAAATGGGTATATGTTGCCCACTGAACTAAAAGAACAGGGTTAGGCTACTTTCACACTTGCGTTCAGGGTTCCGCTTGTGAGTTCCATTTAAAGGCTCTCACAAGCGGCCCCGAACTGATCCGTACAGCCCCAATGCATTCTGAGTGGATGCGGATCCGCTCAGAATGCATCAGTCTGGCTCAGTTTGGCCTCCGTTCCGCTCAGCAGGCGGACACCTGAACGCTGCTTGCAGCGCTTTCGTGTCCGTCTGACCGTGCGGAGGCAAACTAATCCATCCAGACTTACAATGTAAGTCAATGGGGACGGATCCGTTTGCCGTTGACACAATATGGTGCAATTTCAAACAGATCAGTTCCCCATTGACTTTTAATGTAATGTCTGGGCGGATCCGTCTGACTAACAATTAGACTTAGACTTTTTTCTGAAATATAATGCAGACGGGTCCATTCAGAACGGATACCATTGTTTGCATTATAGGAGCGGATCCATCTGTGCAGATACCAGACGGATCCGCTCCGAACACAAGTGTGAAAGTAGCCTTAAATTATTGTCCCTGGCACATATGCATTGTTGGTGCACTGAACTTGCACAAAATGGCCGCCGACGCCCACCTAACTTACAGACGGATACATCTTATTTTTCTCTGTCAGTGGGCTCAGGGCAGGGTACAAAAATGTTGCACTGCACCAACAAAACAAAATCGCTGTAGATTGCAGAGTTAACAACAAGGTCTGATATCAGATAGATTCTGTCCTATTCTCTCCCTCACAGCAGCAGCATCCTCTCCCTACACTATTAACAGCAGCGCTACGTGACTCCAGCTTATATAGAGACTGGGTCACATGCTGCACTGGCCAATCACAGCCATGCCATTAGTAGGCATAGCTGTGATGGCTTCTAAGGGCACACAAGTTATACACTTGCTGATTGGCTGCCCTGCAGCCTTTCAAAAAGCGCCATTAAATCGCCGAACACCGAACACGAACCCAAACTTTTACTAAAAAGTTTGGGTTCGTGTCCGGGGTCTAAAAATCCTAAAGTTCGGTACGAACTCGAACTTTATAGTTCGGGTTCGCTCAACCCTATATATAATACTATTTTGGACTGATTTTATCAATCTATTGTAATTCATATTATACTGTATGTCCTGTCTCCTTTTGTTTTTTAGTGATTGCATTTATTTGATCCCCTTAGGGCTCTTTCACACCTGCGTTGTTCTTTTCTTCCGGCATAGAGTTCCGTCGTCGGGGCTCTATGCCGGAAGAATCCTGATCGGTTTTATCCTAATGCATTCTGAATGGAGAGAAATCCGTTCAGGATGCATCAGGATGTCTTCAGTTCCGGACCGGAACGTTTTTTGGCCGGAGAAAATACTGCAGCATGCTGCGCTTTTTGCTCCGGCCAAAAATCCTGAAGACTTGCCGCAAAGCTGGATCCGGAATTAATGCCCATTGAAAGGCATTGATCCGGATCCGGCCTTAAGCTAAACGTCGTTTCGGCGCATTGCCGGATCCGACGTTTAGCTTTTTCTGAATGGTTACCATGGCTGCCGGGACGCTAAAGTCCTGGCAGCCATGGTAAAGTGTAGTGGGGAGCGGGGGAGCAGTATACTTACCGTCCGTGCGGCTCCCGGGGCGCTCCAGAGTGACGTCAGGGCGCCCCAGGTGCATGGATGACGTGATCGCATTGCACGTCATCCATGCACAAGGGGTGCTCTGACGTCACTCTGGAGCGCCCCGGGAGCCGCACGGACTGTAAATATGCCGCTCCCCCGCTCCTACTATGGCAACCAGGACTTTAATAGTGTTCTGGCTGCCATAGTAACACTGAAAGCATTTCAAATGCTTTCAGTACACTTGCGTTTTTCCGGATCCGGCGTGTAATTCCAGCAAGTTGAGTACACGCCGGATCCGGACAACGCAAGTGTGAAAGAGGCCTTACAGATGTATATGTGCTCCGATGTATTTTTATTTACCCTTTACGTCTTTCCCTTCTGACTTCTTTCTCCGTTTTTATTCTTTAATCACATTACTCATAATATGTCATGCCTGTTCCTCTCATTCATACACAACTGACAACACTACATATGTAATAATGGTGTGTTCCACACCGTATATCTCATTTTGACACTTGAGATGCATTTGTGCATGCATACCCAAGGTTTTGGGAAGGCGCACACTGTTAAAAGGGATGCCAGCTCTCCTGACATGTGGCTCATATATATCGTGGTGTGGACGCATGCTTATCCTTCTGAGCACATACCATCTTCTCTTCATCTTCTCTCTGGCAGCGGCACCAGGTATCCCCATAACACCGCTATTTACATTATGTACAATACATTTCTTTTTTGTTAAACTTCTACTCTATCCCCCCCATCTGGATGTTATGACTACAATTGGTATAGGCTTATACAGCCCTGTATCTATACAGTGATTCTTACAGGTATCTACAGCTATAAGATCCTTAACAATTGACATATAGAGTTACCACCACTGCTACTAATAGCTCATGGCCATCACTGGTGTGTGGATGGGGGGATACAGAGGACACAGACCATACACCTCCCACAGAGGACAGCTTTTCGTTGCCTCTGGGTAGCCTGGCACACATGAGCGATTACATGCAGCAGTGTCTCCGCAATGACCACCGAGTTGCTCACATTCTAACTTGTGCTGATTACTGGGTGGCCACGCTGCTGGATCCCCGTTACAAGGACAAAGTACCGTCCTTAATTCCATCACTGGAGCGTGATCGTAAGATGCGCGAGTACAAGTGCACGCTGGTAGATGCACTGCTGGTGGCATTCCCACCTGACAGCGGGGGCACAGTGGAAGCAAAAGGCGAAGGCAGAGGATGAGCAAGAGGTCGCCAATGCAGCTGGGGCACCACCAGCACCTCAGAAGGCAGGGTGAGCATGGCCGACATGTGGAAAAGCTTTGTCAGCACGCCACAACAACCAGCACCACCAGCTGATATGGAACGTCTTAGCAGGAGGCAGCATTTCACCAACATGGTGGAGCAGTATGTGTGCACACACCTACACGTACTGAATGACGGGTCTGCCCCCTTCAACTTCTGGGTCTCCAAATTTGGAACATGGCCTGAGCTTGCCCTTTACGCCTTGGAGGTGCTGGCCTGCCCTGCAGCCAGTGTATTATCTGAACGTGTGTTTAGCACGGCAGGGGGTGTCATCACAGACAAGCGCAGCCGCCTGTCCACAGCCAATGTGGACAAGCTCACGTTCATTAAAATGAACCAGGCATGGATCCCTCAGGACTTGTCCGTACCTTGTGCAGAATAGACATGTATACCGGCACTAACTAACTATTGTTATACTGCAGCTCAATTGCTCATGTTTGTATTTTGGATATTTCACACTCTTTTGGAGTGCAACTTAATTTTACAAAATTAAATTGAAACCAAAATCCTGTGTTGGCTATCTCATCCTCCTCCACCACCGCTTCCACCTACTCCGCTATGTCCACCGCCTCCTCAAACTCCTACTCCATATGGAACACCACCTCATTAATCCATTTATTTATTTTTTGTACGTGTTTTATTTTATATCATTTCACTACTTTGTCATTTACATTTTTGGGTGAAATTCACCAATTTTGGAGTGTATAGTACCACTGCTATACCTAGTAAACCGGTAAAGAAATAAAAATAAATTGTCAGTTACTTTTTATGGTGAAATTTAAAAATTTTGGGGTGTATAGTACCACTGCTATACCTAGTAGACCGGTAAAATAATAAAAATAAATTGTCAGTTACATTTTATGGCGAAATTAATAAATATTTGGGTGTATAGTACCACTGCTATACCTAGTAGGCCGATTAAAAAAAACAAATTGTCATTTACATTTTAGGGTGAAATTCACCAATTTTGTGTGTATAGTATGACTGCTATACCTAGTAGACCGGTAAAAAAAATTGATATATTTCTGTTACATTTTATGGTGAAATTAACACATTTTTGGGTGTATAGTACCACTGCTATACCTAGTAGACCGGTAAAAAATTAAAATAAATTGTCATTTACATTTTATGGTGAAATTAACAAAATTTTGGGTGTATAGTACTACTTCTATACCTAGATGACAGGTTAAACAAAAAATAATAATTGTCATTTACTTTTTTGGGTGAAATTAACCAATTTTGGGGTTTATAGTACCACTGCTATACCTAGTAGGCCGGTTAAAAAATAAATAAATTGTAATCTACATTTTAGGGTGAAATTTACCAATGTTGTTGTGTATAGTACCACTGCTATACCTAGTGGAACGGTAAAAAAAATAAAAAAATTGTCAGTTACTGTCACGAGGGTGTCAAGAGCCACGTCTGACTCCGTTATACCCGGGGTCAGGAAGTCGCAGCGGGTGGCTGCGCGCTCTATGTCTAAAGATCACGGTGTTTCTTAGTGTTTGTTTTCTGTGTTTGCCTTGCTATCCTTTTTGTCTCACTCAGGGATCCGTAGCTTCTCCTCCTCAGCTGTTTCTTGTCTGCCACTCCCAAACTCCTTATATTCTCCTCTCACACTTCTCTTGTTGCCAGTTATAGAGCTTCCTGCCTGGACATCTATACTGACCCACTGGAGCTGTGAATCCTGGTTGTTGTTCCAGAGTGCTTCCCTCCGGATCCCTGTTGGGCTTTTGTTGTCTCCTGTTGTTGCCCACCTGGGATTATATGTTTAGTTTGTATTGTCTGTCCTCCCCTTGGTGTTTTCCTCTAGAGCTAGTGGTGCGGACTAGTGTTCCCACCGCCCTGTTCACTATCTAGGGCTCATCCTAGGGAAAGCCAGGGTTTTAGGCACGTGATCGGCGTACGGGTGAGGAACCCGTCTAGGGACGACAGGGCAGCCAGGTGCCAGACGCAAGGTGAGTCAGGGGTCACCACCTTCCCTCTCACTAGGGCAGGGCCTCCCTCTTTTCCTCCCTCCGTGTCACGTATGTGACAGTTACGCCGATCGTGATATTATAACTGGCCCTTATTTTTTGAGAAAAAAAAAAAATTATATATATATATATATTTAATTTTTTTTTCTCTACTTAGAATCCAATATGGATCCTATTGCTGCTTTGGCAAAACAGCTTCAAGGCCTGTCTTTGGAGGTGGCAGGATTGAAGGCGTCTGTCCTCCAACAGCAGCAGCAAATGCAGCAGACCGTAAGCCCAGCGGTTGCTATGGGTAACCAGGTTGTTACAGAACCCAAGGTTGTTCTTCCTGACAGATTCTCTGGGGGAAGGGACAAATTTGTGTTGTTCCGTGAGGCCTGCAAATTATATTTTAAGCTGCGCCCTTACTCCTCAGGTAATGAAGAACAGCGGGTGGGGATTGTTATTTCCCTGCTTCAGGGGGACCCGCAATCCTGGGCGTTCTCGTTACCCCCTGGTTCCCAGGCTCTCCGGTCAGTGGAGGGATTTTTTGGGGCTTTGGGTCTCATATATGATGACCCTGACCGTGTCGCCCTGGCTGAGTCGAAGTTACGGAGACTCCTACAGGGAGAGCGGCCAGCAGAGGAATATTGCTCAGAGTTCCGCAGGTGGGCTACGGATACTCAGTGGAACGACCCGGCTCTCAGGAGTCAGTTCTGCTCTGGGTTATCTGAAAGGGTTAAGGATGCGCTGGCGCTGTATGAGACCCCCCTTTCCCTTGATGCTGTTATGTCCCTCTCTATCAGGATAGATAGACGTCTTAGGGAGAGATCGAAAATTCCTGAGCAATCGGTAACCTCTCCCAAGCAGCAGTTAGTCTGTACGGACTTGGATGAGCCTATGCAGCTAGGAGGAACTTCTCGTCAGGTCCGTCCTCCTGAGGTTCGCCGTAGGTGGGGGGCTTGTTTTTTCTGTGGGGGGATGGGTCATTTCATTAATGTCTGTCCCTCCTTTCCCAAAAACAAAAGACCGTCGGAAAACTACTAACCCCAGGCTGTGCGGAGGATGTCAGCCGGGGGGTATACGTTTCCTCCATACGAACATCTCAATTTGTGTTGCCAGCGGTTATTGTTTTTGGTGTTAAGACGGAGTCTATTTCTTTTTTTCTAGACAGTGGTGCAGGGGTAAATTTGATAGATGCCCATTTTGCCCGCACTATGGGTTTGTCTCTCTGTACGCTGCAGAGACCCATTCCCATATTCGCTATTGACTCTGCTCCTCTGTCTCAGAGAAACCTCACTCACGTTGTCCATAACTTACATCTTCGGGTAGGGGACCACCATAAGGAGCGTCTTTCATGTTACGTTCTGGAGGGCCTTCCCTCTCCTGTGGTATTGGGTCTTCCCTGGTTGGTAGCGCACAATCCAGTGGTGGATTGGCAGGCCAGGGAGATATTGGAGTGGAGTGAGCATTGCAGAGAGAATTGCTTAAATAACAATTGCTTAATCGCCTCCATAGCTTCCCTACCTACATTTATTTCGGACTTTGAGGACGTTTTTTCTGAAAAGGGTTGTCAGAAGCTACCACCTCATCGTCCTTATGATTGCCCGGTTAACCTGATTCCCGGTGCAAAATTACCCAAGTCCAGGTTGTATAATCTTTCGGGTCCCGAGAGACAAGCCATGAAAGATTATATCTCCGAGAGTCTGGCCAAGGGACACATCAGACCCTCTTCTTCACCCGTGGCTGCAGGGTTTTTCTTTGTTAAAAAGAAAGATGGGGGCCTGCGTCCTTGCCTAGATTTCCGTGAGCTAAACCGGATAACCGTCCGAGACCCATACCCTCTTCCTCTCATTCCTGACCTTTTTAATCAGATTGCGGGTGCTAGGTGGTTCTCCAAACTTGATCTTAGGGGGGCCTACAATCTGATTCGTATCAAGGAAGGGGATGAGTGGAAGACAGCTTTTAACACCCCTGAGGGGCATTACGAAAATTTAGTCATGCCTTTCGGTCTGACCAATGCCCCTGCTGTCTTCCAACATTTCGTTAATGATATTTTTAGTCATCTCATCGGCAGGTTTGTAGTCATATACCTAGATGATATCTTAATTTATTCGGCTGATCTGAAAACACATGAAGTACATGTCAGGCAAGTACTGCAGGTCCTACGGACGAATAAATTATATGCGAAAATTGAAAAATGTGTCTTTGCCGTTCAGGAAATACAATTCCTGGGATATCTATTATCTGCTTCAGGTTTCCGTATGGATCCTGGGAAGGTCCAGGCAATTTTAGATTGGGATCTTCCTGAGAACCTTAAAGCTCTACAACGGTTTTTGGGTTTCGCAAATTTCTACAGAAAGTTTATAAAAAATTATTCAGTGATCGTTAAACCCCTTACTGACATGACTAGGAAGGGGACTGATTTTTCTAAATGGTCTGACGCCGCTAAAATTGCATTTTCCTCTCTAAAAGAGAGATTTACCTCGGCACCTGTCCTAATTCAACCTGATGTCTCCCAGCCTTTTATTGTTGAAGTTGATGCGTCGGAGGTGGGAGTGGGGGCTGTATTGTCTCAGGGTCCGTCTCCTGGCAATTGGCGTCCTTGCGCTTTCTTTTCCAAAAAATTATCTGCAGCAGAAAAGAACTATGATATTGGAAATAGGGAACTGTTGGCGATTAAACTGGCGTTTGAAGAGTGGCGTCACTTCTTAGAGGGAGCAATCCACCCCGTCACGGTAATTACGGATCACAAAAACCTTCTGTACCTAGAATCGGCTAAGCGTCTCACCCCTAGACAAGCTAGGTGGTCGCTATTCTTTACCAGATTTAACTTTGTAATCACCTATCGTCCTGGGGCAAAAAATACCAAGGCAGACGCATTGTCCCGTAGTTTCCCTGGAGGGGGTAATGTTAGTGATCCGGTACCTATTTTACAAAGAGGAGTGGTTGTCTCGGCTGTACACTCTGTTCTAGAGGGAAAGGTGTTAGAGGCCCAGGGGGACGCCCCGGCCTCTTGCCCCTCAGAGAAATTGTTTGTACCGTTAAACCTGCGTCTTGAGTTATTGAAGGAACATCATAATTCGGCACTTGCTGGGCACCCAGGTAGTAAAGCAACCTTGGAGCTATTGTCTCGTCGTTTTTGGTGGCCAAGGTTGCGTCAGGATGTAATAGATTTCGTGTCTACTTGTTCTACTTGTGCACGCGCGAAAGTCTCTCATACACGTCCAGCAGGGTCTTTATTGCCACTTTTCATCCCCAATAGACCATGGACACATCTATCAATGGATTTCATCACTGACTTACCTTTGTCTGCGGGTAAAACAGTTATCTTGGTAGTAGTAGACAGGTTTAGCAAAATGGTACACTTTATTGCGCTACCCGCACTTCCTAATGCTAAGACTCTTGCTCAGGTGTTTATCAGTGAAATCGTGAAGCTTCACGGGGTCCCTTCCGATGTGGTTTCGGATCGGGGAACCCAGTTTATTTCTAAGTTTTGGAAAGCTTTTTGTACCCGTTTAGGGGTACACTTATCCTTTTCCTCAGCTTTCCATCCTCAGTCGAATGGACAGACTGAGCGTACCAACCAAAACCTAGAAACATATTTAAGGTGTTTTGCGTCTGAAAACCAAGAGGTGTGGTCATCATATTTACCGTTAGCCGAGTTTGCCATAAATAATCGCCGTCAGGAATCCACTGGCAAGTCACCATTTCTTGGTGCATATGGTTTTCATCCCCAATTTTGTACTTTCAAAGAGGGGGGGTCTTCTGGGGTTCCCGAAGAGGAACGGTTTTCTTCATCTCTTTCATCGGTATGGCAGAAGGTGCAAGCTAACTTGAAAAATATGAGTGGTAAATACAAATGCATGGCCGATAAGAAACGGTCGCCAGGTCCGCACCTAGGAGTGAATGACTATGTGTGGTTGTCTACTAGGAATATTAAGTTGAAGGTTCCCTCTTGGAAACTGGGTCCTAGGTTCATTGGTCCTTATAAAATTGTAGCCGTCATTAACCCTGTGGCTTTTCGCCTGGAGCTACCTCAGACTTTTAAGATCCATAACGTCTTCCATAAGTCGTTGCTCAAGAAGTATGTTCCACCTCTAGAACCATCACCGCTGCCACCTCCTCCTGTTGTTGTGGATGGTAATCTGGAGTTTCAAATATCCAGAATTGTTGATTCTCGTCGGGTCCGCCGCTCTCTTCAGTATCTGGTGCATTGGAGGGGTTACGGTCCCGAGGAAAGAATGTGGGTTCCAGCGTCAGAGGTAAACGCCAACAGGTTGATTCAGGCTTTCCATGTCTCTCATCCGGAGAGACCTGGTCCTGAGTGTCCGGAGGCCCCTCGTGAAAGGGGGGGTACTGTCACGAGGGTGTCAAGAGCCACGTCTGACTCCGTTATACCCGGGGTCAGGAAGTCGCAGCGGGTGGCTGCGCGCTCTATGTCTAAAGATCACGGTGTTTCTTAGTGTTTGTTTTCTGTGTTTGCCTTGCTATCCTTTTTGTCTCACTCAGGGATCCGTAGCTTCTCCTCCTCAGCTGTTTCTTGTCTGCCACTCCCAAACTCCTTATATTCTCCTCTCACACTTCTCTTGTTGCCAGTTATAGAGCTTCCTGCCTGTACATCTATACTGACCCACTGGAGCTGTGAATCCTGGTTGTTGTTCCAGAGTGCTTCCCTCCGGATCCCTGTTGGGCTTTTGTTGTCTCCTGTTGTTGCCCACCTGGGATTATATGTTTAGTTTGTATTGTCTGTCCTCCCCTTGGTGTTTTCCTCTAGAGCTAGTGGTGCGGACTAGTGTTCCCACCGCCCTGTTCACTATCTAGGGCTCATCCTAGGGAAAGCCAGGGTTTTAGGCACGTGATCGGCGTACGGGTGAGGAACCCGTCTAGGGACGACAGGGCAGCCAGGTGCCAGACGCAAGGTGAGTCAGGGGTCACCACCTTCCCTCTCACTAGGGCAGGGCCTCCCTCTTTTCCTCCCTCCGTGTCACGTATGTGACAGTTACGCCGATCGTGATAGTTACATTTTCTGGTGAAATAAAAAATGTTTTGGGTGTATAGTACAACTGCTATACCTAGTAGATAGGTAAAAAAAAAAATGTCAGTTATATATTCTGGTGAAATTCACCAATTCTTTGGGTGTGATGTAACACTCCTATACCTAGTAGACCGAAAAAAATAAAAATTGTGAAATTTTTGGTGAAATTCACCAATTTTTGGGTGTAATATACCCCTCCTCTACCTAGTTGACAGCTTAATAAATTTGAATAATTCTTCTGTTACATTCTTGGTTTGACATTATACAATTTTAGATGTGAATAAACACCTGCTATGCATAGGTGACAGGGTATACATTTTTTATATATTATTCAGTAATTAATGCACACCACATCCTTTCATTCAATGCTTAAACTTCGAAAAGTTGTCATACTTTTATGCTTTAATAATTTCTCCCATATTTCAACTCAAATTTTACATTTGAAAAAATGAATGCTCCCTTGGATGTGGTCTCTCTTTCTAACGCTCCCTCTCTGGCCTGGAACCCTGATTCCCCGCCACCCGTGGGTCTCCAAATTGGGCAAATGGCCTGAGCTTGCCCTTTTCCCATTGGAGGTGCTGGCCTGCTCTGCAGCCAGTGTATTGTCTGAACGTGAGTTTAGCATGACTGGAGGGGGTTATCACAGGTTATATTTCCCAATGTTTTGGGGTGTACCCTAATTTAAAAAATACAATTTAAAACCAAAAACCAGTGTAGGCTACCTCCTCCTCCACCACCGCTTCCACCGCCACCGCCACATCCACCGCCTCCTCAACCTCCTACTCCATATGGATCTGGTCCTCCTAGATCAAGATTATTATTATTTTTTTTTATGTATTTTATGTTATTTAAAGTCATTTCCCTTTCCACATTTGCTTGCAGAGCACTTGCCATGCTCTTAACCACATTTTGACGCCATTTGCAGCCCTCTAGCCCTTTCAATGACATTTTTACAGCCATTTTCGTGCTTAAAAGTTTGGGTCCTCATTGACTTCAGGTTTCCGCTCAACTCTATTCCTAGCCATTTCCAAGATGTCTTGAAATTGAGTGGAAGACTTCAGGAACTGGGTTACAACCAGATTAAAGATGTGCGCTATGCAAGGTGCATGGGTCAGCCCTCCTTGGCACAGCTCTGAAATAATGTTTTTCCGTCATCACTGACCATGATTAGAACCTTCAATTGGTGAGGAGACACCCAGGATTTCATTTCTTGATGAAGGACAAGGAGCAGTTTCTCTCCGTTGTGACTCTAGGTGCAAAATGGTGTGACACCACCATGCTCTGCATAGGTGGTATACTGGAGTACCACTCAGAACTGTACGTACGGTGGATGCGGAGGACAAGGTGAAGGATGAGGAGGCAGAGGAGGACTCTGGTGTAGGAATCATGAGAATGCGAAGGCGGCATTGCCATCACCTGGCCAAGTTGCTGGTGTGCCTGGGCAGGAACCACCCAGTGGGCCATAAACGACATATATTTTCCTTGACCATAGTAATAGCTACACACATTGGCACTGCCATGAACTCTACCAGATACTGATGGGCTCAAAGACTGGCCCACCTTCTGCTGTACGTATGTATGCAGGACTGGTAAGGCTTTTTTTAGAGAAGTAGTGACGGCTGGCATTGACGCGGCACAAGCCATCAGTTATTTTCAAACACATGGAAAGGGAGGGACTGTAGTACCAGCAACTTGGCCAGGACCATGTTTAACTTCTGCCCCGTTAAATGAGTGCTCGATTGCAATCATCTCAGTGATCAATTTCTGACGAAATGCATGATGAGGAGGAGCAATAGGACTAGTAGACGATGGGAAGGAAACACAGCTCCCTTCTGCTGAGGTAGAGGAGCCTTGACTGCTGGAGAATGGGTGCAGGCTGCTGGGAGATGCATCAGGCTGTACCACTACATTAGTGTCATGGTTTTCCCAGGATTTGGAGGAGGAAACAGCCGATCTCTCCAAATCTTGACTGGCCAGTAGCTGCTGACTGTCCTCAACAATATCTTCCTTGCTGAAAAGCAGAGCAGAATCTACATTACCCTCCTGGCAGAAGGAGCAGCAAAGGAAAGAGGCAGTTTCTGAACAGGTGAGGGCACAGAGTTTGTTTCTAGGCAATGCCAACTAAGTGTGGTGTCGGAGGAACACATCAACTGCTGGCTGTGAGTGTCTGATGTCATTTGAGATGATGTTGAAGACCAAATCAACCATTCCAGGACAGAGGGATTGTTCATAAAAAAATAACTGCTGGATGACCGTGGCAGCTCTGGCGTGTTGCTGCGGCTGCTGTTACCACCCCCACTTATTCTGCTGCTATGTCAGCTGGTTGCCAATGCCCATTCTTATGGAGCCCCGGTGACTGTCTGTTGGACATACTGTACTGTAACACTAACTGTAAATGTAAAATAATTTATTTAATGTGATCACCCCACTAACAGTAGAACAACACAGGTTATTCACCCCACTTTGAGAATCCAGGCGTAATAGAATTTTTTATCTATTAAGCAAGGTGGACACCCCAATAACAGTAAAATTAAACAGCTTATTCACCCCAATTTGAGAATCAAGGTGTAATATAATTTCTTATCTATTAAACAAGGAGGAGACCCCGATAACAGGAAAAATAGACAGCTTATTCACTCCAATTTTAGAATCAAGGCCTAATGGAATTTCTTATCTATAAAACAAGGTAGACACCCAAATAATAGTAACAATATACAGCTTATTCACCTTTATTTGAATAATAGCTTATGTATTAAACAAGGAGGACACTGTTCAATTAAATAGCTCTGTGCCCTGCCCAGGGATTGCTGCAAATGGTGCTGACTCCTATGGATCCCTTCAGCTTCAGATTACAATCTCTGCAATGTCTCTGCAGTCTCCCATGCTCTCTTCATGCTCTCCCTACAGTGTGTAAAAACTCTCCCTATGATCTCCCTACACTGACCCTGCACATTCCCTATCCAATATTCCACAATGAAATGCTTTTAGCAACACTGTCTCTAGCGCTTGTCACATTTCTCCCTATGTTCAGCTCACATTGAAATGGCGGTGACCTCGCCGTATGAAGCTTTTAAAGGGCTATGACATCACAGGAGCTGGCTAGCTCATGATTGGCTGTCTGCACAGAATTATGGGTGATCTTGGGCTTCTTACTTTCACTTTGGAACACGTGTAGCCTCCATTTTATGAAAAAAAAATTATTACCATGAAGCTCGAAGAAATTTGGATTCATGATGAATGAAATTTTTCCTAAACTTCAGATCAAATTCCACTTCTGATGCTTTGATTCACTCAACGCTACCAGAAAGGATAAAAAGACAAGGCAAAAATTAAAACTGTCTTGATCCTGAAGGGATTAAAGAGGTATTTCCGAATTATACTATTGATGTCCAATTCTGAGTACCATATTTTTCGCCCTATAAGACACACCTAGGTTTTTGAGGAGGAAAATAAGAAAAAAAATATTTTTAACCAAAAGGCGTGCCTTTAGTGGGTTTTGAATTAATGGTGGTCTGTGCATGACACTATTATGGGGGATATGTGGATGACACACTGTCATGTGGGGGATCTGTGGATGGCACTGTTATGGGGGACCTGTGGATGGCACTGTTATGGGGGATCTGTGGATGACGCACTGTTATGAGGGATCTGTGGATGACGCACTGTTATGGGGGATCTGTGGATGACGCACTGTTATGGGAATCTGTGGATGGCGCTGTTATGGGGGATCTGTGGATGGCGCTGTTATGGGGATCTGTGGATGGTACTGCTATGGGGTGGGAGATCTGTGGATGGCATTGTTATGGGGTGGGGGATCTGTGGATGGCATTGTTATGGGGGGGATCTGTGGATGACACTGCTATATGTCATCCACAGATCCCCCTCATAACAGTGTCCCCCAATACACCGGCCCTCTGCTCACTGAAGTATTTATAAACATGAATCCTTATCCTGTTATTAAGTTTACCTAACGCTGCGCTCTCCCATGTTCCCCTTTATCCCCACAGCACTTACGAACAAGCTTCCATAGCAGGCAGAGCGGACGGTAGCAGTAACGTCACTCACTGATGTCGCACGCCTGCTCCGCCTGCTTCATTCATAAAGTGGGCGGAGCAGGCGCTCGACGTCAGTGAGTGACGTTACTGCTGCCGTCCGCTCTGCCTGCTATTGAAGCTTGTTCGTAAGTGCTGTGGGGATACAGGGGAACATGGGAGAGCGCAGCGTTAAACTTAATGACAGGATAAGGATTCATATTTATAAATACTTCGGTGAGCGGCGGGGCCCGCTGTAAGAGAACAGTGACTGCACCGGGCCCCGCCCCTAGTTACGGACTTCAGCACCTCCTCTCTCCTGGCTCATACATCGCAGTCTGCGATGCTGCAGCGTCGCAGACTGCGATGTAAAATGGAAGCATTCGCCCCATAAGACGCAGGGGCATTTCTGACACCCGACACCCCTGCCAATCTGGTGTTTCAAAATAAGTTGCCTACATAACTACACAGCTCCATCTATTATATAGTACAGGGGCAAGCAAACTTCGGCACTCCAGCTATACTAAAACTACACTGCCTGTCCCCAAAAAAACTTGCCACCTGGATTTAACTAAGCAAATAGTTATGAGCCTCCTATTGGATAATTACTGCATGGGCTATTATATTTCAGCTGGCAACAAGTTATTTAACCCCAACTGGTGCAATGAGTTGCTTCTCATTTCTTAAACAACCATGTCGAAAGACACATCTTGTGGTCGTGAAAAAGATGTTAGTCTGTTTGAGAAGGGTCAAATCATTGGCATGAATCAAGCAGAGAAAACATCTAAGGAGATTGCAGAAACTGCTAAAATTGGGTTAAGAACTGTCCAATGCATTATTAAAAACTGGAAAGATAGTGGATAGAGTTGAGCGAACACCTGGATGTTCGGGTTCGAGAAGTTCGGCCGAACATCCCGGAAATGTTCGGGTTCGGGATCCGAACCCGATCCGAACTTCGTCCCGAACCCGAACCCCATTGAAGTCAATGGGGACCCGAACTTTTCGGCACTAAAAAGGCTGTAAAACAGCCCAGGAAAGAGCTAGAGGGCTGCAAAAGGCAGCAACATGTAGGTAAATCCCCTGCAAACAAATGTGGATAGGGAAATGAATTAAAATAAAAATTAAATAAATCAAAATTAACCAAAATCAATTGGAGAGAGGTTCCATAGCAGAGAATCTGGCTTCCCGTCACCCACCACTGGAACAATTCTAGTAAGAAGCAGGGCGGCAATACCAGAGGGTTAGACGGATCGTTAGTGATAGGGATATGTGTCAAACAAGATTAGACAATATGACCAATAAATTTAGAGAGCGAGGCTACCCCCCTGATCTATTGAAAATACAGCGTAATAAAGCTGAGATTACACCACCAGATAGAACTAAGAAAGAAACAAGGATCCCCTTAGTGATTAAATACCATCCCTGGTCCCAGCGCCTTAGGACTATTGTTAATCAACATTGGCACATATTATCTAAGTCCTATCCACGGATAGGAGAGTTCCAGAGGCCACCCATGATATGCTATAAACGGGCAGAAAATATTAGGGATAAAATAGTCCGGGCGGATGTGGGAAGTAATAAAATAGAAAGAGGACAGAGTACTTTATCTACACCTAGACGGGGCACTTTTCCTTGTTTAAACTGTGTCAATTGTTCCAGCGTTATAAAGGGTTCATGTTTCTCCCACCCTCACTCAGGTGAAAATATTCCAATAAGGGGCACGTTCACTTGTGATAGTAGATTTGTGGTTTACATTCTTAAATGTCCATGTGGATTACTATATGTGGGGGAAACCTCAATGAGAATGAAGGACAGACTAAGTAAACACAAATCTACTATCCGTAAACAGAATTTATTACTCCCAATACCCCTTCATTTTTATGATAAAAAACACAACATCTCGCAGTTGAGGTATCAGATTATTGAAGGTGTATCATTACCCTGTCGAGGGGGTGACAGAAATAAATTGTTATTGAAAAGGGAGGCTTACTGGATCCATCGTCTTCAGACAATGGAGCCCAGGGGCCTCAATCGTGAGTACAATGTGTCCTGCTTCCTATAAGGCATTCGGCCTTATGCAATCTGATAAATATATTTCTTTTTTTCTTCAGCGTGATTAATCACTGCAAGAATGGACTATGTGACTGAAAATCTTCGCCAGTATAGAGTGGATATGTTTTTTGCGAATTTTCAATTGCGAATTTTCAGTTGCGAATTTTCAGTTGCGAATTTTCAATTGCGAATTTTCAATTTTCAATTGCGAATTTTCAGTTGCGAATTTTCAATTGCGAATTTTTCAATGCGAATTTTTCATTGCGATTATTTGATATGCGAATTTTATTTAATGAGGGAGGCGGAGCTTCTTTGATGATGTCAGTTCCTTTGTGTTTCATTTATGTATAAATAGCTGGAGTGTAAGATGTTTTATGCAGTCTGATGAAAGCACATCTGTGCTGAAACGCGTCACTATGCCATTTTGAATATGTGACTGAATAAATCTACATTGTGATCTACATCAGCGAAGTGCCGGTCCTTTCCTTTGAAACCACCACTGGAACAGTCCATTCTCAGATATTTAGGCCCCGGCACCCAGGCAGAGGAGAGAGGTCCCGTAACAGAGAATCTGTCTTCATGTCAGCAGAGAATTAGTCTGCATGTCATAGCAGAGAATGAGGCTTCACGTCAGCCACCACTGCAACAGTCCATTGGCATATATTTAGGCCCAGCACCCAGGCAGAGGAGGGAGGTCCCGTAACAGAGAATCTGTCTTCATGTCAGCAGAGAATTAGTCTGCATGTCATAGCAGAGAATGAGGCTTCACGTCAGCCACCACAGCAACAGTCCATTGGCATATATTTAGGCCCAGCACACACACAGGCAGAGGAGAGAGGTCCCGTAACAGAGAATCTGGCTTCATGTCAGCAGAGAATCAGTCTGCATGTCATAGCAGAGAATGAGGCTTCACGTCAGCCACCACTGCAACAGTCCATTGGCATATATTTAGGCCCAGCACACACACAGGCAGAGGAGAGAGGTCCCGTAACAGAGGATCTGGCTTCATGTCAGCAGAGAATCAGTCTGCATGTCATAGCAGAGAATCAGGCTTCACGTCAGCCACCACTGCAACAGTCCATTGTCATAAATTTAGGCCCAGCACCCAGGCAGAGGAGAGAGGTCCCGTAACAGACAATCTGGCTTCATGTCAGCAGAGAATTAGTCTGCATGTCATAGCAGAGAATGAGGCTTCACGTCAGCCACCACTGCAACAGTCCATTGGCATATATTTAGGCCCAGCACACACACAGGCAGAGGAGAGAGGTCCCGTAACAGAGAATCTGTCTTCATGTCAGCAGAGAATTAGTCTGCATGTCATAGCAGAGAATGAGGCTTCACGTCAGCCACCACTGCAACAGTCCATTGGCATATATTTAGGCCCAGCACCCAGGCAGAGGAGGGAGGTCCCGTAACAGAGAATCTGGCTTCATGTCAGCAGAGAATCAGTCTGCATGTCATAGCAGAGAATGAGGCTTCACGTCAGCCACCACTGCAACAGTCCATTGGCATATATTTAGGCCTAGCACACAGGCAGAGGAGAGAGGTCCCGTAACAGACAATCTGGCTTCATGTCAGCAGAGAATCAGTCTGCATGTCATAGCAGAGAATGAGGCTTCACGTCAGCCACCACTGCAACAGTCCATTGGCATATATTTAGGCCCAGCACACACACAGGCAGAGGAGAGAGGTCCCGTAACAGAGAATCTGGCTTCATGTCAGCAGAGAATCAGTCTGCATGTCATAGCAGAGAATGAGGCTTCACGTCAGCCACCACTGCAACAGTCCATTGGCATATATTTAGGCCTAGCACACAGGCAGAGCAGAGAGGTCCCGTAACAGACAATCTGGCTTCATGACAGCAGAGAATCAGTCTGCATGTCATAGCAGAGAATCAGGCTTCACGTCAGCCACCACTGCAACAGTCCATTGTCATAAATTTAGGCCCAGCACCCAGGCAGAGGAGAGAGGTCCCGTAACAGACAATCTGGCTTCATGTCAGCAGAGAATTAGTCTGCATGTCATAGCAGAGAATCAGGCTTCATGTCAGCCACCACTGCAACAGTCCATTGGCATATACAGACGTGGACAAAATTGTTGGTACCCTTTGGTCAATGAAAGAAAAAGTCACAATGGTCACAGAAATAACTTTAATCTGACAAAAGTAATAATAAATTAAAATTCTATAAATGTTAACCAATGAAAGTCAGACATTGTTTTTCAACCATGCTTCAACAGAATTATGTAAAAAAATAAACTCATGAAACAGGCATGGACAAAAATGATGGTACCCCTAGAAAACACAGAACATAATGTGACCAAAGGGACATGTTAATTCAAGGTGTGTCCACTAATTAGCATCACAGGTGTCTACAACCTTGTAATCAGCCATTGGGCCTATATATATGGCTCCAGGTAATCACTGTGTTGTTTGGTGATATGGTGTGTACCACACTCGACATGGACCAGAGGAAGCAAAGGAAAGAGCTGTCTCAAGAGATCAGAAAGAAAATTATAGACAAGCATGTTAAAGGTAAAGGCTATAAGACCATCTCCAAGCAACTAGATGTTCCTGTGAGTACAGTTGCACATATTATTCATAAGTTTAAGATCCATGGGACTGTAGCCAACCTCCCTGGACGTGGCCGCAGGAGGAAAATTGATGACAAATCTAAGAGACGGATAATCCGAATGGTAACAAAAAAGCCTAGAAAGACTTCTAAAGAGATTCAAGGTGAACTTCATGCTCAAGGAACATCAGTGTCAGATCGCACCATCCGTCGTTGTTTGAGCCAAAGTGGACTACATGGGAGACGACCAAGGAGGACACCATTGTTGAAAACGAATCATAAAAAAGCAAGACTGGAATATGCCAAACTACATGTTGACAAGCCACAAAGCTTCTGGGAGAATGTCCTGTGGACAGATGAGACAAAAATCGAAGTTTTTGCCAAGGCACATCAGCTGTATGTTCACAGACGAAAAAATGAAGCATATCAAGAAAAGAACACTGTCCCTACTGTGAAACATGGAGGAGGCTCTGTTATGTTCTGGGGCTGCTTTGCTGCGTCTGGCACAGGGTGTCTTGAATCTGTGCAGGGTACAATGAAATCTCAAGACTATCAAGGAATTCTAGAGAGAAATGTACTAGCCAGTGTCAGAAAGCTTGGTCTCAGTCGCAGGTCATGGGTCTTGCAACAGGACAATGACCCAAAACACACCGCTAAAAACACCCAAGAATGGCTAAGAGGAAAAAATTGGACTATTCTAAAGTGGCCTTCTATGAGCCCTGACCTCAATCCTATTGAGCATCTTTGGAAGGAGCTGAAACATGCAGTCTGGAAAAGGCACCCTTCAAACCGGACACAACTGGAGCAGTTTGCTCATGAGGAGTGGGCCAAAATACCTGCTGAGAGGTGCAGATGTCTCATTGACAGTTACAGGAAGCGTTTGATTGCAGTGATTGCCTCAAAAGGTTGCGCAACAAAATATTAAGTTAGGGGTACCATCATTTTTGTCCATGCCTGTTTCATGAGTTTATTTTTTTACATAATTCTGTTGAAGCATGGTTGAAAAACAATGTCTGACTTTCATTGGTTAACATTTATAGAATTTTAATTTATTATTACTTTTGTCAGATTAAAGTTATTTCTGTGACCATTGTGACTTTTTCTTTCATTGACCAAAGGGTACCAACAATTTTGTCCACGTCTGTATTTAGGCCTAGCACACAGGCAGAGGAGAGGTTCATTCAACTTTGGGTAGCCTCGCAATATAATGGTAAAATGAAAATAAAAATAGGATTGAATGAGGAAGTGCCCTGGAGTCCAATAATATATGGTTATGGGGAGGTAGTTAATGTCTAATCTGGACAAGGGACGGACAGGTCCTGTGGGATCCATGCCTGGTTCATTTTTATGAACGTCAGCTTGTCCACATTGGCTGTAGACAGGCGGCTGCGTTTGTCTGTAATGACGCCCCCTGCCGTGCTGAATACACGTTCAGACAAAACGCTGGCTGCCGGGCAGGCCAGCACCTCCAAGGCATAAAAGGCTAGCTCTGGCCACGTGGACAATTTAGAGACCCAGAAGTTGAATGGGGCCGAACCATCAGTCAGTACGTGGAGGGGTGTGCACACGTACTGTTCCACCATGTTAGTGAAATGTTGCCTCCTGCTAACACGTTGCGTATCAGGTGGTGGTGCAGTTAGCTGTGGCGTGTTGACAAAAGTTTTCCACATCTCTGCCATGCTAACCCTGCCCTCAGAGGAGCTGGCCGTGACACAGCTGCCTTGGCGACCTCTTGCTCCTCCTCTGCCTTGGCCTTGGGCTTCCACTTGTTCCCCTGTGACATTTGGGAATGCTCTCAGTAGCGCGTCTACCAACGTGCGCTTGTACTCGCGCATCTTCCTATCACGCTCCAGTGCAGGAAGTAAGGTGGGCACATTGTCTTTGTAGCGTGGATCCAGCAGGGTGGCAACCCAGTAGTCCGCACAGGTTAAAATGTGGGCAACTCTGCTGTCGTTGCGCAGGCACTGCAGCATGTAGTCGCTCATGTGTGCCAGGCTGCCCAGGGGTAAGGACAAGCTGTCCTCTGTGGGAGGCGTATCGTCATCGTCCTGCCTTTCCCCCCAGCCACGCACCAGTGATGGACCCGAGCTGCGTTGGGTGCCACCCCGCTGTGACCATGCTTCATCCTCATCCTCCTCCACCTCCTCCTCATCCTCGTCCTCCTCGTCCTCCAGTAGTGGGCCCTGGCTGGCCACATTTGTACCTGGCCTCTGCTGTTGCCAAAAACCTCCCTCTGAGTCACTTCGAAGAGACTGGCCTGAAAGTGCTAAAAATGACCCCTCTTCCTCCTCCTCCTCCTCCTCCTCCTGGGCCACCTCCTCTTCCATCATCGCCCTAAGTGTTTTCTCAAGGAGACATAGAAGTGGTATTGTAACGCTGATAACGGTGTCATCGCCACTGGCCATGTTGGTGGAGTACTCGAAACAGCGCAACAGGGCACACAGGTCTCGCATGGAGGCCCAGTCATTGGTGGTGAAGTGGTGCTGTTCTGTAGTGCGACTGACCCGTGCGTGCTGCAGCTGAAACTCCACTATGGCCTGCTGCTGCTCGCACAGTCTGTCCAGCATGTGCAAGGTGGAGTTCCACCTGGTGGGCACGTCGCATATGAGGCGGTGAGCGGGAAGGCCGAAGTTACGCTGTAGCGCAGACAGGCGAGCAGCAGCAGGATGTGAACGCCGGAAGCGCGAACAGACGGCCCGCACTTTATGCAGCAGCTCTGACATGTCGGGGTAGTTGTGAATGAACTTCTGCACCACCAAATTCAGCACATGCGCCAAGCAAGGGATGTGCGTCAAATTGGCTAGTCCCAGAGCTGCAACGAGATTTCGCCCATTATCACACACCACCAGGCCGGGCTTGAGGCTCACCGGCAGCAACCACTCGTCGGTCTGTTGTTCAATACCCCGCCACAACTCCTGTGCGGTGTGGGGCCTGTCCCCCAAACATATGAGTTTCAGAATGGCCTGCTGACGTTTACCCCGGGCTGTGCTGAAGTTGGTGGTGAAGGTCTGTGGCTGACTGGATGAGCAGGTGGAAGAAGAGGAGGAGGAAGCCGAGAAGGAGGAGGTGGCAACAGGAGGCAAAGAATGTTGCCCTGCGATCCTTGGCGGCGGAAGGACGTGCGCCAAACAGCTCTCCGCCTGGGGCCCAGCTGCCACTACATTTACCCAGTGTGCAGTTAGGGAGATATAGCGTCCCTGGCCGTGCTTACTGGTCCACGTATCTGTGGTTAGGTGGACCTTGCTACAGATGGCGTTGTGCAGTGCACACTTGATTTTATGGGATACTTGGTTGTGCAGGGAAGGCACGGCTCTCTTGGAGAAGTAGTGCCGGCTGGGAACAACATACTGTGGGACAGCAAGCGACATGAGCTGTTTGAAGCTGTCTGTGTCCACCAGCCTAAATGACAGCATTTCATAGGCCAGTAGTTTAGAAATGCTGGCATTCAGGGCCAGGGATCGAGGGTGGCTAGGTGGGAATTTACGCTTTCTATCAAATGTTTGTGAGATGGAGAGCTGAACGCTGGCGTGTGACATGGTTGAGACGCTTGGTGACGGAGGTGGTGGTGGTGGTGTTGGTGGTACATCCCCTGTTTGCTGGGCGGCAGGTGCCAACGTTCCTCCAGAGGCGGAGGAAGAGGCCGAGGCGGCAGCAGCAGAATAGGCCGAGGCGGCAGCAGCAGAAGAGGTAGCAGGGGGAGCCTGAGTGACTTCCTTGGTTTTAAGGTGTTTACTCCACTGCAGTTCATGCTTTGCATGCAGGTGCCTGGTCATGCAGGTTGTGCTCAGGTTCAGAACGTTAATGCCTCGCTTCAGGCTCTGATGGCACAGCATGCAAACCACTCGGGTCTTGTCGTCAGCACATTGTTTGAAGAAGTGCCATGCCAGGGAACTCCTTGAAGCTGCCTTTGGGGTGCTCGGTCCCAGATGGCGGCGGTCAGTAGCAGGCGGAGTCTCTTGGCGGCGGGTGTTCTGCTTTTGCCCACTGCTCCCTCTTTTGCTACGCTGTTGGCTCGGTCTCACCACTGCCTCTTCCTCCGAACTGTGAAAGTCAGTGGCACGACCTTCATTCCATGTGGGGTCTAGGACCTCATCGTCCCCTGCATCGTCTTCCACCCAGTCTTGATCCCTGACCTCCTGTTCAGTCTGCACACTGCAGAAAGACGCAGCAGTTGGCACCTGTGTTTCGTCATCATCAGAGACATGCTGAGGTGGTATTCCCATGTCCTCATCATCAGGAAACATAAGTGGTTGTGCGTCAGTGCATTCTATGTCTTTCACCGCTGGGGAAGGGCTAGGTGGATGCCCTTGGGAAACCCTGCCAGCGGAGTCTTCAAACAGCATAAGAGACTGCTGCATAACTTGAGGCTGAGACAGTTTCCCTGGTATGCATGGGGGTGATGTGACAGACTGATGGGGTTGGTTTTCAGGCGCCATCTGTGCGCTTTCTGCAGAAGACTGGGTGGGAGATAATGTGAACGTGCTGGATCCACTGTCGGCCACCCAATTGACTAATGCCTGTACCTGCTCAGGCCTTACCATCCTTAGAACGGCATTGGGCCCCACCATATATCGCTGTAAATTCTGGCGGCTACTGGGACCTGAGGTAGTTGGTACACTAGGACGTGTGGATGTGGCAGAACGGCCACGTCCTCTCCCAGCACCAGAGGGTCCACTAACACCACCACGACCATGTCCACGTCCGCGTCCCTTACTAGATGTTTTTCTCATTGTTATGGTTCACCACAACAACAAATATATTATTTGGCCCAATGTATTGTATTCAAATTCAGCGGGATATAAATTTGAGGCCTAGTATTTAGGCGCTGGGTGACCGGTATGGATTTAGTGACAGAATTAGACTTGGAAATGCACAGAAGCGTGTGTGTGTGAAGTTATTCTGAATGACCCAATGTGCACCTTGAATATTATATACCCTTTTAGGGATAGATTTCAAATAGCTCTGATATAGCAGAAACCACTAAATTATGAAATTGCTAAATTGGGAATTGTATTTCAACCCAGAACAAGAAATGTGCTTGAACGGACACTAAATAACTCGCCCAGCTACAGCACTAACGAGAGATTTAGCAGGATATAAATTTGAGGCCTAGTATTTAGGCGCTGGGTGACAGGTATGGGTTTAGTGACAGAATTAGACTTGGAAATACACAGTAGCGGGTGTGTGTGAAGTTATTCTGAATGACCCAATGTGCACCTTGAATATTATATACCCTTTTAGGGATAGATTTCAAATAGCTCTGATATAGCAGAAACCATTAAATTATGAAATTGCTAAATTGGGAATTGTATTTCAACCCAGAACAAGAAATGTGCTTGAACGGACACTAAATAACTCGCCCAGCTACAGCACTAACGAGAGATTTAGCAGGATATAAATTTGAGGCCTAGTATTTAGGCGCTGGGTGACAGGTATGGGTTTAGTGACAGAATTAGACTTGGAAATACACAGTAGCGGGTGTGTGTGAAGTTATTCTGAATGACCCAATGTGCACCTTGAATATTATATACCCTTTTAGGGATAGATTTCAAATAGCTCTGATATAGCAGAAACCACTAAATTATGAAATTGCTAAATTGGGAATTGTATTTCAACCCAGAACAAGAAATGTGCTTGAACGGACACTAAATAACTCGCCCAGCTACAGCACTAACGAGAGATTTAGCAGGATATAAATTTGAGGCCTAGTATTTAGGCGCTGGGTGACAGGTATGGGTTTAGTGACAGAATTAGACTTGGAAATACACAGTAGCGGGTGTGTGTGAAGTTATTCTGAATGACCCAATGTGCACCTTGAATATTATATACCCTTTTAGGGATAGATTTCAAATAGCTCTGATATAGCAGAAACCACTAAATTATGAAATTGCTAAATTGGGAATTGTATTTCAACCCAGAACAAGAAATGTGCTTGAACGGACACTAAATAACTCGCCCAGCTACAGCACTAACGAGAGATTTAGCAGGATATAAATTTGAGGCCTAGTATTTAGGCGCTGGGTGACAGGTATGGGTTTAGTGACAGAATTAGACTTGGAAATACACAGTAGCGGGTGTGTGTGAAGTTATTCTGAATGACCCAATGTGCACCTTGAATATTATATACCCTTTTAGGGATAGATTTCAAATAGCTCTGATATAGCAGAAACCACTAAATTATGAAATTGCTAAATTGGGAATTGTATTTCAACCCAGAACAAGAAATGTGCTTGAACGGACACTAAATAACTCGCCCAGCTACAGCACTAACGAGAGATTTAGCAGGATATAAATTTGAGGCCTAGTATTTAGGCGCTGGGTGACAGGTATGGGTTTAGTGACAGAATTAGACTTGGAAATACACAGTAGCGGGTGTGTGTGAAGTTATTCTGAATGACCCAATGTGCACCTTGAATATTATATACCCTTTTAGGGATAGATTTCAAATAGCTCTGATATAGCAGAAACCACTAAATTATGAAATTGCTAAATTGGGAATTGTATTTCAACCCAGAACAAGAAATGTGCTTGAACGGACACTAAATAACTCGCCCAGCTACAGCACTAACGAGAGATTTAGCAGGATATAAATTTGAGGCCTAGTATTTAGGCGCTGGGTGACAGGTATGGGTTTAGTGACAGAATTAGACTTGGAAATACACAGTAGCGGGTGTGTGTGAAGTTATTCTGAATGACCCAATGTGCACCTTGAATATTATATACCCTTTTAGGGATAGATTTCAAATAGCTCTGATATAGCAGAAACCACTAAATTATGAAATTGCTAAATTGGGAATTGTATTTCAACCCAGAACAAGAAATGTGCTTGAACGGACACTAAATAACTCGCCCAGCTACAGCACTAACGAGAGATTTAGCAGGATATAAATTTGAGGCCTAGTATTTAGGCGCTGGGTGACAGGTATGGGTTTAGTGACAGAATTAGACTTGGAAATACACAGTAGCGGGTGTGTGTGAAGTTATTCTGAATGACCCAATGTGCACCTTGAATATTATATACCCTTTTAGGGATAGATTTCAAATAGCTCTGATATAGCAGAAACCACTAAATTATGAAATTGCTAAATTGGGAATTGTATTTCAACCCAGAACAAGAAATGTGCTTGAACGGACACTAAATAACTCGCCCAGCTACAGCACTAACGAGAGATTTAGCAGGATATAAATTTGAGGCCTAGTATTTAGGCGCTGGGTGACAGGTATGGGTTTAGTGACAGAATTAGACTTGGAAATACACAGTAGCGGGTGTGTGTGAAGTTATTCTGAATGACCCAATGTGCACCTTGAATATTATATACCCTTTTAGGGATAGATTTCAAATAGCTCTGATATAGCAGAAACCACTAAATTATGAAATTGCTAAATTGGGAATTGTATTTCAACCCAGAACAAGAAATGTGCTTGAACGGACACTAAATAACTCGCCCAGCTACAGCACTAACGAGAGATTTAGCAGGATATAAATTTGAGGCCTAGTATTTAGGCGCTGGGTGACAGGTATGGGTTTAGTGACAGAATTAGACTTGGAAATGCACAGTAGCGGGTGTGTGAAGTTATTCTGAATGTCCCTATGTGCACCTTCAATATGATCTACCCTTTTAGGGATAGATTTCAAATAGCTCTGATATAGCAGAAACCACTAAATTATGAAATTGCTAAATTGGGAATTGTATTTCAACCCAGAACAAGAAATGTGCTTGAACGGACACTAAATAACTCGCCCAGCTACAGCACTAAGGACAGATTTAGCTGGATATAAATTTGAGGCCTAGTATTTAGGCGCTGGGTGACAGGTATGGGTTTAGTGACAGAATTAGACTTGGAAATGCACAGTAGCGGGTGTGTGAAGTTATTCTGAATGACCCTATGTGCACCTTGAATATTATATACCCTTTTAGGGATAGATTTCAAATAGCTCTGATACAGCAGAAACCACTAAATTTTTAAATTGCTAAATTGGGAATTGTATTTCAACCCAGAACAAAAAATGTGCTTTGACGGACACTAAATAACTTTCCCAGCCACAACAGGACAGCGGTAACGAGAGATTTAGCGGGATATAAATTTGAGGCCTAGTATTTAGGCGCTGGGTGACCGGTATGGATTTAGTGACAGAATTAGACTGGGATATGGCCAAAAAATAACCACACTATTGCTGGTTAAATGCACTTGGTGATGGGCGCAGCTTGCCCCTGATGTAGTATATGGCCAAAAAATGAACAGACTATTGCTGGTTAAATGCACTTGGTGTCACAGCTTGACCAACCACACTACTGAGGGTTAAATGCACTTGGTGACGGGCGCAGCTTGCCCCTGATTTAGTATATGGCCAAAAAATGAACAGACTATTGCTGGTTAAATGCACTTGGTGTCACAGCTTGACCAACCACACTACTGAGGGTTAAATGCACTTGGTGACGGGCGCAGCTTGCCCCTGATTTAGTATATGGCCAAAAAATGAACAGACTATTGCTGGTTAAATGCACTTGGTGTGATAGCTTGACCAACCACACTACTGAGGGTTAAATGCACTTGGTGTGACAGCTTCACCCTGATGTAGGCTTTAGCCAAAAAACAACCACACCATTAAGGGTTAAATGCACTTGGTCGCAGCTTGTGCTGGTGCACCACAAGACACAAAATGGCCGCCGATCACCCCAGAAAAATGTGACTGACAAACGGTCTGGGCAGCCTAAAAACAGTGAGCAATTGAGGATCAGCAGCTCAATGATCCACAGCTGCAGATCGATCAGTTAATCAAGTCCTTTGGAGGAGTTAATCTGCCTAATCTCGCCCTACTGTCGCAGCCGCAACCTCTCCCTACGCTAATTAGAGCAGAGTGACGGGCGGCGCTATGTGACTCCAGCTTAAATAGAGGCTGGGTCACATGGTGCTCTGGCCAATCACAGCCATGCCAATAGTAGGCATGGCTGTGATGGCCTCTTGGGGCAAGTAGTATGACGCTTGTTGATTGGCTGCTTAGCAGCCTTTCAAAAAGCGCCAAGAAAGCGTCACAAAAGCGCGAAGAAAGCGACGAACACCGAACCCGAACCCGGACTTTTACGAAAATGTCCGGGTTCGGGTCCGTGTCACGGACACCCCAAAATTCGGTACGAACCCGAACTATACAGTTCGAGTTCGCTCATCCCTAATAGTGGAGACCCATCGTATTCGAGGAAGAAATGTGGCCGGAAAAAATTACTGATTAATCTTGATCGGCGATCGTTTAAACGTTTGGAGAAATCAAAATGAATAAAAACAACAGTAGAACTCAGGGCTATGTTTAATAGTTAAAGTAAGAGCATTTCCACATGCACAATGTGAAGGGAACTCAAGGGATTAAGACTGAATAGCTGTGTAGCTGCAAGAAAACCACTAATCAGCGAGGCAAACCAGAAAAAAAGGTTAGCTTAGCATAAAGATTGGACTCTGGAGCAATGGAAGAAGGTCATGTGGTCTGATGAGTCAAGATTTATCCTGTTCCAGAGTGATGGGCGCATCAGGGTAAGAAGAGAGGCAGATGAAGTGATGCACCCATCATGCCTAGTGCCTACTGTACAAGCCTGTGGGGGTAGTGCTATGATCTGGGGTTGCTGCAGTTGGTCAGGTCTAGGTACAGCAACAGTATGTGCTACAAGAATGAGGTCAGCTGATTACCTGAACATACTGAATGACCAGGTTATACCATCAATGGATTTTTTCTTCCCGATGGCATGGGCATATTCCAAGATGACAATGCCAGGATTCATCGGGCTCAAATTGTGAAGTAGTTGCAGCCAGCCAGTTGTGCAGGGGCAACACGTGAGCTGCACGGTGGACCGACAAGGGGCCAAATAATAACACACAGTTCATCAGTTTACTCATGGTTAGCAGAAAGCCTCCCTGGGCTGGTAGCACAGTGTTGAGGTGGACAGTACAAAATCCTCCGGGGCACGCTCTGTGGTAGGGAAGCATCAGCCAAGATGGTGGTTGAGGTGCTCTTGATGTTAGGGGTGCTTAGGGTGCTTGATGCGGCTGAATCCCTTGATGGTATTTGTCGTGACGCCATTACCGTTAATGGTGGTACAACCAATAGTGGTAATAATGAGGTAGACAGTGGTAAGGTGCAACTCACAACTTTTACTGGTGTTGACTTTGGTTGCAGCAGTACAAAATACAGTCTCTTGTTGGTATTAGAGTTAATCTGCAAATCCACTGTTTCTAGGCTTTCTCAGGCCTTGGTTCAAGCTGTGGTTATGGAGTACCTTATTCATGTTGATGTGCTCAGTCCTATACCTTGTCCTTTCCCTCCAAGCTGAATATTGGGACAGGTAGCTAATCTGTTTCCCAGAATTATGGTGTGGCTGCCAGAAGCTATGAGTCCTCCACCATGCGCAAAGGTGTCTGTGGCCCTAAATAATGGCTATTATCACCGATGAATCTTTCTGATGCTTGTTTCTATTCCAGGGAGGCAAACTCTCTCCTACTGGTCAGGGATGCAAGTGTATAGTCCGGCCACAGATGGAAAACGCTCTTCTGCGCCTCACACCTTGGTACTACCACATAGCGAAGTTGGCTCCACTCACTAATCTATGGTGTGAAGTCTTCACTCTGCATTCTCATCTCACTACACTCATCTCCTAATCTGTCTCATCTAATCTAATCTGATCTCATCTGTCTCACTAGGCCTGACCTAGGTATATATAGAACCTAAGTGTCATCCCCATCTAGTGGTGGGATGTATAAATTACACCTAATATGCCTGGTAACAGGGATTTTGCAGATAAGTTAGTACAAAGTCACATAACATAGCATAACAAGATTTTTAGGGTAAAAAGTGTTTTTAAGCAGTGCCCACACACATGTAGTGGGACGCTGCAGAGTGGTTCAGGGAGCATGAGACATTATTTTAACACATGGATTGGCCACCACAGTGTCCAGACCTTAACCCCATTGAGAATCTTTAGAATGTGCTGTAGAAGGCTTTGCGCAGCAGTCAGACTCTACCATCATCAATGCAAGATCTTGGTGAAAAATTAATGCAACACTAGATGGAAATAAATCTTGTGACATTGCAGAAGCTTATCGAAACAATGCCACAGCGAATGCGTGCCGTAATCAAATCAAAAGGCGGTCCAATGAAATATTTTTGGTGGCAACTTTTTTTTGGGACGGGCAGTGTATAATTCCCAGGCGACTCCATTCATTTCTGTGGGAGCTCTAGGAAAAGCAGAGCAAGTGGGCATGCTGGGATATGTTTCAGAGCAGCTGGATTGCTGCAGGTTCCCTACAAGGATTGAGCAAAACGGGTTCGGACTGCTCTGTCCGAATCTGATTCTCTTCAAAACTTTGTTGATAATATGCACTCTGTACAGCATTACAACATATTGGCTCCGCAGAGGCAATCTTCTTATCGCCACCAGTAACGCAAAACTTGTTTAATTTTGTTGCTCGCCCGTTGCAGTAAGTTTCTGGACATACATTAATGTTTAAAAATTTGAATACGAACTCGAGTTTGTTGATTAGCCACAGACCAAGTTTGGATTCGGAATTTGAAGCACTAATATACTGTATGCATAGAAACTAACTGTAACGGGCCAGGAACAAGACTAAAAAAAAAAAAAGTCTCTAGTTACTGGTGGGGATAAGAAAATTGCCTCAGCGGAGTCAATGCATTGTAAGGCGGTACAAACACATATTATTAACTAAATTACCTTGCTAACTAAATCTTTGCTCGGCCATGCAGATTCTATATATTTTTGACTCCATGGTATCTCTGAAGCTTGGGACAGGAGCATGTGGTTTTTGTTCCCTCTGCCTTCAACCACTTCTTCAGACTCTAGTTCAGACTATCCCTATAGTTAGGAAGTAGGACGAGCCCACTCCTGCCCCACAAGAGAACCATACCAGGCAATTCTGGACGTACATAACATAGTAAAACAATACATTACTCAACATTACAATGCAATTTGCAGATACTCCTATACCGGGGTACTGTAAGTCTCATCAGACTCATTTGTCTCACAGTGCTAGCTCACACTGCGGGGTTCAGCATGTCAGTGCTCTAAAAGTACACACTGCCAGCCCAGAACTGACAGACCACTGAAATCAGCACGTCTGTCACTACATTATGCTGTCCTCAGTGAGGGAAGTATAGTACAAGTGACAGGTTCCCTTTAAAGAAATACTACTTTACAATTTAGCAGTTCATCAGCTTTGAATTACTTTCTATGTAGAAGACAGTAGTTCATCCTGGCACAGACAGGGGGCCATACAGGATACGTAGTATCACACTGTACTTAAAAAAAATAGCAACAAGGCAACCAATAATGATGTTTTACCAGAGAAATGATTGGTTGGATTTGAGTCTGTGGCATTATATGTTCAGTCTTATGTCAATTTACATTAGCCTAGGAAAAATGATAGTAAGTTGAAAATATTGTATCCTGAGACCATTGCATCTTGAGAGAACACTGTAGTCTCGTAACACATAATTAAGGATATCTGATACATTATCAGCTATGTTTATCATGGACTACATGAAAAGAGTGTAAGACCATAGGGTGTAAGATAGTAATTAGTATTATACATAAAAGTACTTACTACTTACTACTCTAGTACAAGAGAGAGATAGAGATAGAGAGATGCTATCCTTATAGAGAGTACATAGTAGATGTGAAGAATAGTATAGGAGAGGCAATGCTTCCAAAAGGGAAAGTCATTGCTGAACCTGTAACGCCCAGAGGTGCATTAATTCCTTTTTCACCTCTCCACTATCTCCTGTGGTTGGTTCACTGTCATCATGTGTATGTATTCCAGGTTCAGACACTGTGCCTTTCATATTTCCATGTCAATTTTATGTTCAAGTGTAAACTACCTGGTTCACCAGCAGATGGCGGCATAAATGACAGTTAGTTTGCCTGGAATGGAACCCTCTATCCATTCTGGCCCTCTCTAGAGAGGGAGGAGTTTTAGTTAGTGAAGGTCAGTCTAGCCTACCCCTTCTAGGGGGTGAGGTCTTGTCTAGAGTACCCCCTGCTAGGGGAAGGCCGTGTGCAAGCCAGCAGAGAACCTCTAAGCTCTGCTGGACATGGAGGCTAAAGCTGCAAGCCTCACAAACCAGGAGGAAAGGTTCCCTGGATAAAGATAAAGACAGAGTCAGACTACTAAGCTCAGCAGAAAGGAAACATTTTTATTTAATCCTGTTAGCACAGCAGAGCCAAAGAGCAACAGATGTAGAAGAGACGATTGTTATTGCCTGCCAGTTTAAGCTAAAACCTGCTGGTAACCAAGACAAAGGTGGAACATTGTTTCCCTGATGAATGTTTATTCAAGTAAAGCTGTTATCAACATTATACAAAGTATGGACTCCATTTCTTTCTCCGTCCCTTTCATCAACTACCCCTTGATTTGCATTGCATGACCACGCCTGGGATTTCAGCGTATCCAGGTAGGAGCACCGTGACAAGTGCAACACATTTAAAGACATTAACATAACACAATATATAAGGCCGAAAAAAGACATTTGTCTATCCAGTTCGACCTGTTATCCTGCAAGGAAGGCAAAAAAAAAACTGTGAGGTAGAAGCTAATTTTCCCCACTTAAGGATTTCTTCCCGACTACTATCAAGCAATCAGAATAACTCCCTGGATCAACAGCCCATCTCTAGCAGCTATAGCCTGTAATATTATTACACTCCAGAAATACATCCAGGCCCCTCTTGAACTCTTTTAGTGAACTCACCATCACCACCTCCTCAGGCAGAAAGTTCCATAATCTCACTGCTCTTACCATAAAGAATCCTCTTCTGTGTTTGTGTACAAACCTTCTTTCCTCCAGATGAAGAGGATGACATTGTAGGCTACCCTTACACCGCTCTGGCATTCCTACACTGGGTACCACCAAATCACCACAGGGGGCCATCAGGAGCACCACCACTAGGACCTTACCTAGGAGTGACAGTAGGTGTCGCCAAAACACAACTGTTGAAGTGAGGATGAACTATTAGACGCAGTACAGACCTCTCATCCAGTTCAGCAGCAGCTCCAGCAGCAAGGAGGATTTGAGGTCCCTCCTCTAAAGAGCTGCTCTGTCTAAATATTCCCAATTAAAGGAACAGTGATGTTTGGGAGCCACTTCGTCGAATGGACCTGAACGGTGAGGGTCTGTTGGTATTTTATCTGTTTTTACGTTTTCAGGTTGCCCCTGTTTTAGCCCTCACCCATATGGCCATGTTAGTTAGGACTCCCCCCCTCTCAAACTCTTCTTGAGTTATGTGGACAACATCTTCATGGTCTGGTCTGGCACGGAGGCTCAATGTAGCGAATTTGTCAGGCTCCTTAATGAGAGTAACAATATTGGGTATGTGTTTTACTCACAAATTTGGGGGTAGTAACCTTGATTTTCTGGATGAGCCTGTCGTGGCTGTGGGCGATGAGTTGGTCACCAGTGGGTATCGTAAGCCCAAGGCAACCAACTCCTTGCTACACCACAACAGTTTTCATCCAGATAATTAGTCAAATAATGGTAGCAGGCACTCGCTAATACAGCTACACGTATACTTTATTGATAAAAATAAGATGCAGATAAAAATGTGAATAAAAAATTAAAAATCAAAGGTCTGTGACTCCTCAGCTAAGGAGCTGGGATAGCTGAATAAATTATGTACTTTGATGAAGCAGCTGGATGGACTTGATTGTTAGCTGTAACTGTATATTAGTAGATTTGTTAGTTGATACAGTATATAGATAGTCCCAACGTTGCAGGTGCTAAACAAAGCGGCTTTAGGTATATTAGTTCATAGTTCCATTGTTACGTTGAAAGTCCCCATACTGAATGAACTATGTATGGTAATCAATTATTGTTTTAACACGCCGCTATACAGACACTAGCACCAAATACAACCTTCATACACTGCAATCAATTGTCACCAGAACAGTTTTTCACCTTTTGGTCTAATAGGGTAACTCACGTTTCTGGGGGTATTATCATTCCGAGGATGTGCCTGGACACGGCGTCCCGCGCTGTCTATGGCACTGATCTTACCTCTAGTTCTAGTTGGTGATGTTCTGTTTCGTGGCAGAAGCTGGATGCTGCACTGTGTGTAATCGCAGCGTTCCTCGGGGTCCCCAGCGGTGTGTACTTCCGGGTGTGATGACTTACCTCTCCGCGTGACCCAGGGCTCCGGTCTTGTGACCTGAAAGCTCCGTAGGTCGAACGCCGGTACAGTGATAAATGCTGTAGGAATCCTTTACTTTAAATCCTTAGTGATCACTTTGGTATGAGCTGGAACCTTTCTTTTCCCAAACGTGTTTCAGGACACAAAGTCCCTTCATCAGTGAGTAAGGGTCTTCGGATCCCTGCTTTTTATAGGGAATTGTGATGTCATGCTGTTAAACCTAAAATCCGGAGCCTGGACTACGTGGGCATAGATGTTATATAGAACAATTACAAATCAGCTTCCATTGCAATGTTTATATGGCTGCTCCTAAACTAGATATATAATCTCAAGTATTAAAATAAAATATACAATAAAATGTACTATGTTGTACAACGATGAAATACAATAAAAAAATGTTATTTAGATCAATGCATTAGTTCATGTGGATGATACCACCTAATATCATTCAATTATAAAAATTGGTTACAACTCTTGTAGGATAATAAAATATAACAATATAGTAAAATGAGGTCAACATGTCCAAAATATGAAATATCAATGTGTGAGAGAGGATGAGAAGATATTAGGAGTGGGGGCCTTCCGCAGAGGGAGAACCGGGCAAATAAATGTTCTACGTTTCCCCATCGACGAGAGGCGCCCATCCAGTTCGCTATTCCGCATAAAAAGCCAAAAAGTTCCAATTCGGCGTTTAGGCCCTATGGAGTTGAATTCAAATATTCTCTGTGACTCAAAATGGGACATTCTGCAGATATGATTGCCTCCCCTCCAATTATTTTCTATCTTTTCTATTGCTGCAGATCTAAGACCAGACGGATCCTGATTGTGGGTAGTCTTAAAATGATTTGAAACTGTATATTTGATGTAGCCTTTCCTTATGTTAGAGATATGTTCTGAGATCCGGGTTTTAAGTGCTCTTTTTGTTCGCCCCCAACATACTGTTTTTGGCATGGGCACTCCAAAACGTATAATACGTTGGTAGTGCTGCAAGTCAAAAATAATTTTTATAGAATTTGTAGTAGATACTACTTCGATAGTCTTCCTTGGGAATGATGTAGTCATACAGTTTGAGCACTTCCCGCATCTAAAAACACCTACTAGGTCTACCCATTCTTGTATATTAGTGGTTATCTTTTCATTCCTTCTGATAGATGGTGCCACCTTTAGCCCCAGTTGGGAGCCTTAGAGAATGTTATCTTGGGTGATAGCGGGACAAGTGGACCTATTACTTTGTCTTTTTGTATATGATGCCAGTGATTCTGAATAATTTTTTGATTTTTCTGTATTCAATATTATACAGCAGAACTATCCTTATTTGATTTTCTTCCAATATTTTTTCATTTTGTTCTGGTTTACTTACAAAAAATGTATCTCTATCTAGAGTTCTCACCTTATCTAATGATTGCTCCAATAATTTTATTGGGTATTCCTTGTTAACAAAAGATTGTTTCATTTTCTCTGCTTCTTCTTCAAATTTCTCTTCGTCGGTACAGTTTCTCTTTATTCTATAAAATTGGCCCTGTGGAATGTTTGAAAGCCATCTAGGTAGGTGGCAGCTTGTAAATAATATATAGCCATTTTTGGCTGTGGCTTTTTGGTAAGTATTACATGTTAATTTATCCTTAATCTTGGAGATTTGTATATCTTGAAACTATTCTACCTGAACTGATGTTTGAGGTAAATTTTAGATTATAGGGATTATTGTTAATTTCTTCTAAAAAGTACCGGAGCTCTTGTTCATCACTTTTCCATACAAAAAAAATATCGTCAATATAACGTTGCCATAGTACCAGGTCCGTCCCCAGTCTAGGCGCAATGGTGTTGTCCTCCCAATACGCCATAAAGAGATTTGCGTAGCTCGGGGCGAACCTGGTACCCATGGCCGTTCCACGTGTGTGTAGGTAATAGTGGGAGTCAAAACAGAAATAATTGTGGTACAATATAAATTGTATCCCCTCTGTTATAAACTCAATCTGTTCTGCCTGTAGCCTTCCTTCTTGAGTTAATTGTGATTTTGTAGCTTCAATGCCTTGCTTATGATCTATACATGTGTATAGGGATTGGACATCCATAGTCCCTATAATCCAACTTGGGTCATATTTAAAATTCTCTATAGTTTGAATGATCTGAGTAGTGTCCTTGATGTATGAAGTGATAGTTTTTACTCCCAGTTGCAGTAACCTATCAATGTATTGTGACAAATTGGCCGTTAACGACCCTATTCCCGATATGATGGGGCAGCCTGGGGGATTCTCCTGGTCCTTATGTATTTTGGGCAGACAGTACAGGACAGGTATTATCTGCTTTGTATTTCGAATAAATTTGTATTCACTGTCTGATAATATGCCCTTCTGAAGGCCTTTGTCACAATACACCATTAAATCTTGGTAGAACTGTATTGTGGGGTTACCTGTCAGCTTTTTATATGTTGTGGTATCGGATAACATTCTTTGTTATATTTCGTAAGGTCCTGAATTATAATGGCCGCCGGGTGTATGACAATCTCATTTTGAGATTGTAGTTCTTTAATTGCATCAATCTCTTTTTTGCTGAAATTATTTTTAATCTTTGGTCTATCCTTTAATTTTCTCAGATCTGTCTCCACACATTCTCTAAAAGCCGTTATCTCCAGACTTATCTCCTGACGGTGGTATTTTTTAGATGCTTCCTTCAGATTCGTATGTATATATGTGTCCTTTTTTAAAACAGTGTTTATAGGATTTTTTATAAAGTACTTTTTAACACACAATTTCCTACCGATATAAGTGTCAAATTTATTTAATTTCAATCCCTTGTTCAATAAATTCATTTGTGCTATAGTGAGCGTAATTGAACTTAAATTGATTATAGAACTCTCTGTGCTCTCTTGTGCTATCTGCTGTGATATTTTCTTCCTTCCTCAACTTTCGTATCTGTTTTTTGGGGTTTTGTATTTCTTTGTTTGGTGCCTTTGTGCATAACTGTTCCTCGACCGATGTGGTGGTGATCTCCATGTGTGCATCTCCTGTGTGTATTGTTCCCTGTAATTCTGTTCCTGTGATTGGTGTCTTTGTCTTAAGTTGTATGGACGGTTGTATTGTGACCTGTGTATCTTTATTGGTGATTGTGGTGTCCGTTGGCGTATTCGTGCTTCGTGGTGTGATTGTGGTGTTCTTTTACGTATTCGTGCTTCGTGATGCGGTGGGGTTGCATCTAAAAAATGCTGTTCTAATATTTCAAATCTGTTGCTAATTGGAATGGTTGGGATGTTTTGTGTATTTATCGTCTCTGATGTTCTTTTATTTTGAATTGTAGAGGGTTGGTTTCTATTGCTATTCTCCTACCTTCTCTGATTCCTATTAGTGTTATTTTTTTATTTCTTTATTTTTTCTCTAGTATTTCTTGTTCCACTTTGTCTAGATATTTACAAAGTTTATGTTGGAGATTATTATGTTCTTCATTCTTTGGTAGTGTTTTCATAGCTTCTTTAATTTGATCTATTTGGAGTGTGACCTGATCTAAAATTGCTTTTCTCCATTTTATTATTAGTTGGATAAGGGCAAGGGATTGATCATGGAGTAATGACTCCCTTTCTTGGATAAATTCTATCCTGTACAGATCCAGAGCCGGAGATTTAGTCAGTTTTAATCCTTTTGGAACCTTTTTTTATATATTCTTCTAATGTTTTGATCTCCCACCATTGTTTAAGCTGTCTAATGAGAATATTTTCTGCCTCTCTAAATAGATTGGACATGTTGGCCTCTTGGTTTTCACCATTGGTATCCTCTATTGTATTCAGAGTAAAAGTTTCTACTTTATGACGTTTGTCATCTACGTGTTTCCAGATGTCCATTTCGGTCAGTAGGTGTGCACTACCTCTTTGGGTGATATTATTGGTTATAGAAAAGGCTAGAGTCAGGTGGCTCAACCATCTGACTTAGTGGTAGCGGTGCTCTTGCTATGCTACACCCAAGCTCAGATAAATAGTCAAATAATGGTAGCAGGCACTCGCTAATACAGCTGGATACACATATACTTTATCGATAAAAATAAGATGCAGATAAAAATGTGAAGAAAATTTTTTAAATCAAAAGTCTGTGACTCCTCTCCGAAGGAGCTGGGATAGCTGAATAAATTATGTACTGTGATGAAGCAGCTGGATGGACTTGATTAGTTCATAGTTCCAATTTTTACGTTGAAAGTCCCCAAACTGAATGAACCATGTATGGTAATCAATTATTGGTTTCACACGTCGCTATACAGACACTTGAATTGAGAAAAATTGCGGAGTCCGCACACCTTAATATAGTAGTGGGTGCTCGTAGAGGACGTCAGTCGTAGAATATATAATGATAATCCACGGCACACCAATCTCTTTTGTTTTGCAAAATGTATTATAGGTGCAAAAAATTATTCACAGGTTTCGTCAATATATGACTAGTTGCGCCATGATTGTAATATAAGAAAAACAAATCACATATATTTGTGGGCCATGATAATTCCCGACGTTTCGGTCCTGTCAAAGACCTTTATCAAGGGATCTGTAAAGGAGTATAAATATAGGAATTTTATTGGTGTCTCAATGTGGCAAACATAGTATATTGTTGACCCATGATAGAAAAAAAGGAAAAGAAGAAATAAGAGGGTACATAGATGTACAGATCTCAGAATCATAAGAATGGTAGTGAGTATGAAAAGTTAATAAAGTATGTAAAGTATAGGGGGTATATAAGGGGTGTGAGACTGGTTAAATAAATACTGTCTCTAATAGAGAGTATGATGATCAAGACAAGGCTATAATGTAAAACATATCTCATCAATAGGGTATCAGATAAAGTCAGAGATCGAGGTAGTAGAAAGGTTAGGTTTAGTATGGTAAGCATAGGGAAGAGTATCTGTAAGAAAGGAGAAATATCTGTAGATAAATAAGGCAGCAGACTGAATGTGTAGTAATCTATAGACTCACCAAGGCCGGTTAATAGACTGCATAGTACGGGCGCCGTGTATGTGTGCGCTCTAGTTGGCGTTTTTAAGCCGAAGGGCCGGAAGTCGTGTCTGCGCTGTGACCTGGGTCCGGGTTCAGCCGGTCACATGATCGCCAGTGACGTCACGTGAGCCGCGTGACCCCGGGACACGGTAGGCGCATGCGCACTACGTATTGGAACGTAGAATGGCTATGTGTTGAGGATGCCTATCCTATGGAGCCTCAAGAATGGAATAATAGGAATATTGGGTTAGGAATAAGTCTGCTGGTTGATAAGGAGAATAAAGGAGGATTGTGTGAGAGATATTATGAATGTTGAGGATGAAGAGTATATAAAGTTCTATATAAGTTATTAGATTACAGAAAGTAGAAAAAATAGAGAAAATTAGTAGAAAAGATTATAATAGGTAGAAAAGGGGTCACATACATCTATAAGTGAAAAATATTCTTTAAAGGAAGCATAATGAGACGATAACTTCAATGTTTGTCATACTGGAATGTGAGGAATAAGGGAACAAAAAAGGGGGAAAAAATAAATAAATAAAACCAAAGACAAGGATCAAAAAGGCAAAGGCAAAAACAATCACATAATACAGTTCTTAGATTATAGGATATCTAAGCATATAGGTATCTATGTATACTGAAATCTTATACTATGTTCTAATCTATGATGAGAGGAGGGGTGGGAAGGAGGGAGGGAAAAGGGGGGGGGGGGTTGGGGGGAAAAAGGGGGAAAGGGAGGAAAAAAAGGGTGGGAGGAATTATGGGAAAAGGGAAGGGGGGGGGGGGTTGTTTTCTCACCAACTTGTGTATTGACTATGAATATAATCCGACTAAGGAGCCTGAAATAAAGGAAAGGTATATACACATTAATATCAATGAAATGGCATTATAACATCATATCAGTCCACAGTGTCCGAAAATAAGAATAAACGTTGGAAGATTAAAGATCACAATAAAAGTCACATTCCCGATTAAGGCCTCTCGGGGATAAGGTGTCCAGCCGGTGTATCCAAAAACTCTCTCTCCCTTTCAATGTTTTGATCCTGTTACCGCCTCTCCGTGGAGTATTTATTTGTTCCAAGACCTGATAGCGTAAGGATGAAATCTGGTGGTTGTGTTCCTTAAAGTGTGCTGGGATTGGTAACAGCAATTGTTCAGTCCTAATGGTGGATTTGTGTTTGGAAATACGGTTCCTTATTTGTTGCGTGGTTTCACCCACGTAACAAAGTCCACATGGGCATTTAATAAGATAAACGACAAATGAGGAATCACAAGTATAGTATCCTTTGATGGGGAATCTTTTGCCAGTGTGTGGATGTGTAATAAAGTTGCCCTTGATTACACTCGAGCATTGTGCACAATGTAGGCACGGAAAGGTACCATATTTCGGATTCTGTAAAAAGCGTTGCTTTGGTGTTTTGTTTAGTGGTCCAATGTCTGCACGGATGAGGTGGTCCCTAATGTTTTGTGATCTTTTGTAACAAGTGATCGGAGGGGACTGAAATTCTGGAATCTCGGGATATGCTTGTGATAGTATGGACCATTGTTTTCTAATTGTTTGTTGAATCTTTGGAGCCAGGGGGTGATATGTGAGAATGCATGGTATCCGTGGTAGGGAAACGGTAGTTTGTGAGGTAGTTTGTTTACATCCTGTCGATGTGTTGGTAATCAGTTGTTCAGGATAGCCTCTTTGTCTGAATTTAGATTTCATGTCTGATTGTCTCTGTTGTAATGTTGATGGATCTGTTACTATTCTTTCTAACCTTGTAAGTTGAGATTTTGGCAATGACGTTTTGGTGGCTCTAGAATGGTTGCTCGTATAATGTAGTAAACTGTTCCTGTCAGTTGGTTTGTTGTAGAGGTCAAATTGAATGTGACCTGATGAATCTTTGAGGACTAGAGTATCTAGAAAACTAATTCTCTCGGTATTGGTTATGATAGTGAAGCCGAGTTCTGGATAAATATTGTCAAGATAGTGATGAAAGTGTAAGACACTTGATATGGGACCTTTCCACAAACAGAAGATGTCATCGATAAATCGGAGCCATATTTCCGCATGTTGTTGAAAAAGATGATGTGTGTAGACAAACTGTTCCTCGAAGTGGATCATAAAGGCGTTTGCATAGGGCGGAGCTACATTAGCCCCCATTGCGGTACCCCGTTTTTGAACGTAATATTGATCCCCAAAGAGGAAGTAGTTTTCTTGTAACACTAGAGTGAGCAAGGATAGGCAGAATTCCTGTTGTGTGGGAGTTAGAGTAGAGGTAGTAGAGAGTAAGTGTGCTGTGGCTTTTATTCCTTTGTCATGTTTAATGCTATACAGACACTAGCACCAAATACAACTTTCATACACTAGCCTTTCTTCATCCAGATAATGTTAAAAGATCTGTCCCTTATAAGCAGTTCATTAGATTGAGGCGTATTAACAGTATGCAAGAAGGTTTTTTGACACAAGCCTCTAAATTGTGAGTAGAGGTTATCCCATGAAGATGCTGGACAATTCCATGAAAAAAGGCTATTCTAAAAAGGGACAAGACATTAATGGAACATGTAGGTAAACCGCTAGTCACTTTCAGGAGAAGCCTTACGATCAGAGACAGATTGGCTAGGAGTCGATTTATACAGGAGACTAGGAGTAATTGGCTACGTGATAGCAGACCTAAAGGTAATTTCAATTGTGGGAATTGCTCCTTTTGTAAATTTAACTCTCAAAGGAAGGCATTGGATTTTGGAGGTATACGCCACAGGGTGACTGACTTTATTACATATCGTAGCACTTTTGTAGTATATTTACTCACATGTGTTGTGGAGATTTCTACTTAGACAGGATGATCAGATGCCTTTTTGAAAGAGTGCGGGAGCATATTAACTCTATCCAGCCAGGAAAAGGATGCCCTAGGTTTAGCAAGCAAATGAGAAAAGTGCATAGTGGCAGTCACAGTACTCTAAATTTTGCTATTGAGTTGATCCCTAACCGATCATCTGGTGGGGATAAGCATCGTTCGCTTTTGCAAAGAGAGGCCAGATGGATTATACGCACAGATGCATTTGGACAACTAGGGCTTAAAGATAAGAATGACTTGAGTGTGTTTTTTATGAATAAGTGTGTCCATTGCTATGTTTTTAATTGAACCATGTTGTGGTATTTTTATGTATATCAGGTGGGTGTTGCTTGCTGCGGGTTTCTATGGGAACCTCACTCCGGATGTTAAAAAAGTAGTGCAGTGATACGCGCTTACGTCAGTGGCCTGAGGAAGCGCAAGCCTGCGCAAAATGTCCGTCGTCGCTATTTTGTGTATGTAGCGTGGATTCCGCCACTGTCAGCCCTGTACATTGTATCCTGTATGAAATAAAGGATTGATTTTACTACATCTTATTGGTGAGTGCCGCCCCTTCTATCTCTACTGTTTTTGTACCTCCCAGTTGTGCCTAGCTACACAAAATTGCCTTTTTCCCCCTTTTCAGGTTATTTGGGAGCATCTTTTCCACAGTTTTCATGACCTGTGCTGCTATTTTTCTATTACCCATGCTGATTACAAATGACTTTGTGCCTTATGTGGATTACAACTATTACCCCATTTAGATTGCAATTTATTATTTCCCATGGATTACAAAGGACTTAGTTGCACTTAAAGTTACAGTCCGGTGCACTTAAAACTACAAGCACTAAAGACAGGACTCTAATGTGATTTTCTTGCTCTACTGCAGTATTTTATTGCATTAAAGATGTGCCTTATTGTGATTTGCACTAACATTTTAAGTTTTCAGCAAACGTTTTAAGTATAGTGCCTATTGTGTGTGTTCTCTTGCAGGTGCCGCAATGTGAACTTATATGCACTTTTGTATAGACTTTGGTGTAATTATGCAGGCAACCAGATAATCAGCACTTTATTGCTTAGCTTATTATGGACTGCCTCTGAGGACGCTAACGTACGTCACAAGCAGATCTAACACCGCCGTTGCTCATTATGGACTGCCTCTGAGGATGCAAAATACTAATGGTTCTTATATATATATAGCCTATCGCTGCATAGGGAGAACCAAGTGGTAAAAGTCACAAGCAGGTCTAACACCAATAAGGGTAACCTGCTGCTATTATGTGTGTGGAGAGAGAACCGGCTCCTTCTCCTAATTTAGTGTGTACTAAGGCTTAGTGCCCAGGCTTATGGATATGTATGTTTAGCTACCTATTTAAGTCATCAAGGTGACCATGCAAAAAGCTTTTTATAGACCTTGGTGCTATAAAGGGATTACAGGATGAAGCCACCCTTCTATTTGCGGGCACCTAATAGTATTGTGGAGGGATTACAGTACATGACACCCCCATGCTCCATATATGACTCTGGCCCAGTCCTGTGTGGAGTATTTGAGCGCTTAGTACAGTATCTTTTTGGTTCACTGGTTATACCGAGAGGGCAACTGTAAATGCCTGTCATACGGGCAGGAACCTAGTGGTAGCCATCTTATATGTTAGTATTTCAGTGTATTTTCCATGTAGCACTTTGTATTTTTCCAGGTACTCTTAGAGCATACTTATATATACCCTAAGCACAACCCGAGGCCAGCTTGGTTCTTAAGTGCCGGGGAATTTAACGCCCCAGAGGTGCACTACCAACTTTTACACCTCTCCACTATCTCCTATGGTTGGTTCACTGTCACCATGTGTATTTATTCCAGGTTCAGACACTGTGCCTTTCATATTTCCATGCAAATGTTATGTTGTGTAATCTACCTGGTTCACCAGCAGATGGCGGCATAAACGGCAGAGTTAGTTTGCCTGGAATTAAACCTTCTTTCCATTCTAGGTCTCTTTAGAGACGGAGGAGTTTTAGTAAGTGAAGGTCAATCTAGCCTACCGCTTCTAGGAGTGAGGTGCCTGTGCCCTTGCTGCTGCAATGCAACTGAAGTCACGACAAACTTTAACACATATCATCTTTAAGGGATCCCATGGATGTGCGTTGCAAACCTATTAAACAGGCCTTGAAGAATAACTTGGATCTGTAGACAGCTATTTCGGGGTGATTGCCCTTCATCAGTGCAGAGTAGAGATAAATGGCTTGGCTAAGCAAGAGGCCTTGGTCAGGATCTAGTAGTAGAGCTTAGCCAGAATAAAGTTCTCTTTCTTCAAAATATGCTGTTTCCACTTCCATTACTGTACCATCAGTAATAAAGGGTCAAGGGACACACACCAAAACCAATCACTGTAACATTTGGTGTAGCGGGCATGATATGATTCACTGTGTGAATACGGACTCCTCCACTTCATGAGCATTGAGCTTGCCTGCCTCATGCTACTTATTGATTGCTGCTTCTCTTAGGCCTCATGCACACGACCGGATGTATTTTGCGGTCCGCAAAAAATAACGATGACATCCATGTGCATTCCATATTTTGTGGAACGGAACATCTGGCCCCTAATAGAACAGTACTATCTTTGTCCGTAATGCGGACAATAATAGGACATGTTCTATTTTTTGCCGGAACGGAAATACGGACATACGGAAATGGAATGTACACAGAGTACCTTCCATTTTTATTTGTGGACCCATTGAAATGAATGGCTCCGTATACGGTCCTCAAAAAAAAAAACTGAACGGACACAAAATAAAAATATGTTTGTGTGCATGAGGCTTACACTGTGTATCTGGTAAAATCAGTGAGTCAACAGATTGTGGGCAGGGAAAGCCAGTAGCTCGTGAAAATGGAGGAGCCTAGGCACATCATTTAGAGATCTCAAAGCTATACCTAATATACTGTGATTTTATGGAAATTGCGGTAAGATAATAAAAAGTAAATGGCACACTGAAGTGTTTGTCACTACATTTTACTGTCCTCACATAGGACAGCATACACCTGATGACAGATTCTCTTTAAACTATATAATTGTTGACAGGAAAGCATAGCCTTCTGATGCACATTCAACCTCCTATGGTGACTTACATCATTAAAGCACAGCAATCTTCCAGACACCTGCTGTCCATGAAGGTAGTTCCCTAGTCCTATATTTCAGTTTATTACTTTTTACCGCTAATATGTTGGCTAATTAGAACACATCATTTAGTTTTACATATTTTAAACTAAAAATAGTAATGTTGGCTATAGTGACCAGATAAGAAGCATGGGAATCTGCTGCAGGTTTCACTTGAATGCTGTTCTAAATTTGATGCTGGGAGTAGTAATACACTGTGTGACTTGTAAAGGAGGAAAAAAAGAAAGAGATTAAATAACAAGAAGGCTTTCCTTGCTTCAGACATATAAGATTCCTTAATCAATAAATCCTTCTATATATATATATATATATATATATATATATATATATATATAGCTGCTCAATGCTTCCCTAATGTGATGTTAATTCACTGGGATCTTACCGACAATTCAAGGGCAGAGATGTGAAAGACAGAGAGTGTATCACTGTATAAAAGCTTCATTAGATTCAATAGAGAAAGGTTTCCAAAAAATGTTTATTCATCTTCATTGGCAATCCATTGAACTCCTTGGAACACTTTAAGGCGTTGTCCAGTTTCAAAAGTAAACCGGACAACTCAGGGGATTTACCTTTATTTATAATATAGAAATGACTTAGTTGTCACATCCAGCACCACCTCTCCAGATCTCACTTCAGGGTTCTGTTCTTCCACCTGTAACAGTGACGTCATGTTAACAAGACATTACCACTGCAGGTCTCTTCCGAGCACCACTTAAGGCCAGTGATTGGCTGCAGCAGGCACGTGTTGTCAACATGACAACATTTCTGTAGCAAGGAAAGCAGAACCCTTCAAGGAAATCTATTCTTTATTACAGGTCCATCCCTTGAGTTGTCCAGGCTTGTTTAATGTTATTTTTTAGTTAAATTGAGTATACTCACATCTGCGTTGGAGGCTTCGCTACACTAAAAATGCGAGACAAAACAGCATGCTGCACTATTTCGTCAGGTAAAATGACAGCTACAAACCCCGAGGGAACCTATTATAGTGAAAGGGGTCCATTATGTGCCATTGTTGTCCATCATCCTGCACTTTCATCGTTTTCATTCTACTGCTCCTATGATGGCGCTAAAGTGAATAAGCCCTATGATGGGTCAATATTCTCCACTGTGTACAACTATACTAAAGCGAGAGCATGGTGTAGAGAAAAAAAAAAAGGGACCCGGTGACATGAGGTGAATATTTTAAAAGTTTGGGATTTTTAAAATGTTTTCAATGTTTTTAAAATCTTTGTTTGCTGGTCTACTCAAATCTTGCTCACAAAGCTTTCTGTGTTTTAAATGAATCAGAGCATCACATGATCAGGACAAGTTTTCAGCTGGTGGATGTTGACCACTGTGTTCTTATTCACTGACAAGAAGCACAGATTTAGAAAATTGTAAGCACTTGAAATACAAATAAAATAATTTATCCCCTGGATTTGTCATTAGTATCTTATTGGTGGAGTTCCAACACCCAAGACACCCGCCAATCATCTGTTTCAAAAGACACTGACGCTCACAGTAGTGTCTTTGCCTTCTCAAACAGGTGTTAGACTCCCACAATCAGATACTCATTACCTTTCCTCTGGAAAACCACTTTAATGAGAATTACAGGAAAAGTCAAGCTCTTTTTTTTCATGCATAATCCCTACCAATTTAGCATTTCTTAAAAAATAGAAATGGTACAAGTTAATAAAACCTTGATATGGGAATTTATTCTGATTTCCATAATTTGACAGGGGAATGAATTTTCTCCTTTATATGGGGCAATTAACAACCACCTCAAAGGATTGTTTGGCTTCCTCTGGATCAGTGTGCAAGTTTAGCCAGTTCTTTCTGGCTTCACCCCCCACTGACAGGATTGGGTGACGTGGCTGGAATCAACGTCATCATCTTCATCCGCTTTCTACTCATAATCCTACTTCTCTTCCTCCTCTTCAAGTGGCAGCACCTCCTCCCCCATGTGTCACTGACGTTCCAGCGACAGGAGGCAGGTGATTGGTGAGACTGGCAACACGTGGTTTGATATGACATGTTTCCCCGTTTGGACCAAATGAAGTCTGTGTTGTTTCTAGTGCTTGCCACACCTTCTTTCCCCAGGTGTGGCTATTAGGGTCATTTAACCTTCTCTATTTATAGTTGCTTCTTCACAATGCTGTGCAGTTTATAGCTTCTGTTTGGACCTTTGGATAGATTGTGATTGGATCTCGGCTGAGTTCCTGGTGATTCCATTGCTCCTTTGAAGTTAAGTATTTCCTTTCCCTTTTGTATTTTGTTTGGGTTCTGTGTGTTGCATTTCCCTATTGTTTGTATTAGGCAGGAAGGAGACTACTGTTCGTCCTTTCTTTTGGAGGAACAGGTAGTCTCGTCCCTGCAATTAGTATCAGGGTCCGATAGGGCTAGATAGGACTTTAGGCATTCCTGCGTATGAACTTACCTACATTTGGGGTCTGTTCATACTGGTAGTCAGTCAGTATTTTGGTTGGAGTTTTCACTAGGAGGTGTCCATTTTCCGTCCCTAGTTCTCAGGCCTGATTCCTTGCTCCCCCCTTCCCTCCTAATCTCGGTGTGGTGTTTCCCTCCAACACCGAAGCGTGACACCATGGTAGTATGGTCATTGTGGGTCCTTAAAAGCTACGTACAGGGCCACCAGTTGGATGAGATTGTGGATTGGATGGCTTACTCCTCGTCCATCATCTCTTAAAAAAAACATATGAGAGGGATTAGGGAAAGACACTTGAGCATGTTGAAGTCTAGTGAGTTGGAACATTGCAGATTAAGAGGTGTAGCTGCATAACATTCTGATGCTGTAAGTCAAGGAGAGCGTTCCTCATCATGTGAAAATGGCTAAAAAGAGGAATAGTCTCCTGCACATTGTCAGCGCCTTGCACAAGCAATTTCCCCCAGGTTCAGGGCAGCCAGGATGTTGTGCCCATTGTCTCTAACCACCTTGCCAAGTTAGAGTTGGCGAGGTGACTGCCAGCGGGATGTTTGCTGCTTGATGTACTTGAGCAACTGCTCTCCAGTGTGGTTACTCTCTCCTGGGCTGATGATTTCCAACATGTCGTGCCAAAGCTTGACTTGACACATGTGATAGGAAGGAGGGCTACTATAAGCGACCCTGTGCACTGTTGCTCTTGGGGATGGGACTGTGCCCATGGAGGAGGAGGTGGAGGAGGCAGAAAAGTGCATGTTGTGGGAGCCAGCCCCATGATATGGTGGGATGGGGTCAAAAGAACCTGGCCATGTTGCTGGAGTACTGTCTGCACGTGACGCCTCCTCAACCGTCTCTGGGTCAGGAACCTGACTGCTCGCAACACCAGCTCCCACACCACTCTCCTTACCACTACTTGCCTGCCTAGTGGAGAAAGCGGCGGATGTCTCCTCCACACCTTGGCTGGCCAGTAGCTGCTGACTGTCTTCTAGTAGTTCATCCTCAATGTATAGTGAAGCCCACAGCATACAATACTTTGGCTCTGGGAACAGAAAAAGACAGAGGCAGGTTAAGGACAGGTGAGGGTACAGGGCCTGCTCCCAGGCCATTTCAACTAAGGGTTGTGTCTGACGAACCCACTGACTCATGGCTGGGGGTGTCTGATGTCACTTGCGACGAAGTCGAAGATCAAGTCAACCACTCAAGATGCTGGTTACAACACAACCGCTATCTGACTCTGGGAGCTCAGGTCTCTCGAAGTGACCCTTGGTGCCACGGCGCCATGCACTGCAGCGACCTCTGCCTGCGCCAGAAAGATTTTTGCCTCTTTCACTCCCCTGTGCAGGGCCTGGCACTTCTCTGTTTTACATTCTGTTAAATCAAATATAAAATAATAAAAAGGAAATTAAAACACCCCCAAAAAGTCTGTAATTTTCTCACTTCACCACACAACGGCTAATAAGTTCTTTTTTTCCCACTAATACAGGCCACAAAAAGCTTTAAAACACATAACTGCACCGCTGAACGGCAAATATATTTTTCTTTTTCCACTTATAAACACCACAAAAGGCTTTAGAACATATAACTGCATCGCTGAATGGCAAATATATTTTTCTTTTGCCACTAATACTTGGCACAAAAGGCTTTAGAATGTATAACTGCAACGCTGAACGACAAATATATTTTTATTTTGCCACTATTGCATATCAAAAAGGGCTTTAGAACATATAACTGCACCGCTAAACAGCACATATACTTTACTTTTGCCACTAATACAAGCCATAAAAGGCTTTAAAAAATATAACTGCACCACTGAATGGCAAATATATTTTACTTTTGCCACTAATACATGCCAGAAAAGGCTTTAGAACATATAACTGCACCTCTGAACAGCAAATATTTTTTTATTTTGCTACTATTACACAACGAAAAGGGCCACAAAAGGCTTTAAGGGCCACAAAAGGCTTTAAAACATATCACTGCACAGCTTAAAGGCAAATATATTTTTCTTTTGACACTAATACATGACAAAAAGTGCTGTAATTTTAGCACTTCACCATACAACGGCTAATAAGCCCTTTTTTCCCACTAATACAAGCCAAAAAATGCTTTAGAACATATACAGTGGATATAAAAAGTCTACACACCCCTGTTAAAATTTCAGGTTTCAGTGATGTAAAAAAATGAGAAAAAGATAAATCATTTCAGAACTTTTTCCACATTTTATGTGACCTATAAACTGTACAACTCAATTGAAAAACAAACTGATATCTTTTAGGTGGAGGAAAAAAACATATAAAAATAAAATAATAGGTTTGCATAAGTGTGCACACCCTTAAACTAATACTTTGTTGAAGCACCTTTTGATTTTATTACAGTACTCAGTCTTTTGGGGTATAAGTCTATTAGCATGGCACAATTTGACTTGGCAAGATTTGCCCACTCTTCTTGGCAAAAACACTCCAAATCTGTCAGATTGCGAGGGCATCTCCTGTCCACAGCCCTTTTCAGATCACCTCACAGATTTTCAGGTCTGGGCTCTGGCTGGTCATTCCAAAACTTTCATCTTCTTCAATAGTGAAGCCATTCCTTTGTTGATTTGGATGTATTCTTTGGGTCGTTGTCATGCTGAAAGTTGAAGTTCCTCTTCATGTTAAGCTTTCTAGCAGAAGCCTGAAGGTTTTGTGCCAATATTGACTGGTATTTTGAACTGTTCATAATTCCCTCTAGCTTAACTAAGGCCCCACTTCCAGCTGAAGAAAAACAGCCCCAAAGCATGATGCTGCAACTACCATGCTTCACTGTGGGTATGGTGTTCTTTTGGTGATGTGCAGTGTTGTCTTTGCGCCAAACATATCTTTTGGAATTATGGCCAAAACCTTGGTTTCATCAGACCATAACACCTTTTCCCACATGCTTTTGGGAGAATTCAGATGTGTTTTTGCAAAATGTAGTCTGGCTTGGATTTTTTTCTTCATAAGTAAAGGCTTTTGTCTTGCCACTCTACCCCACAGCCCAGATATATGAAGAATATGGGAGATTGTTATCACATGTACCACACAGCCAGTACTTGCGAGATATTTCTTGAGCTCCTTTAATGTTGCTGTAGGCCTCTTGGTAGCCTCACAGACCAGTTTCTTCTCATTTTTTCATCATTTGGAGGGACGTCTAGTTCTTGGTAATGTCACTGTTGTGCCATATTTTCTCCACTGTCTTCACTGTGTTCCATGGAATATCTAATGCCTTGGAAATTCTTTTGTACCCTTTTCCTGACTGATACCTTTTAACAATGATATTCTCTGATGCTTTAGAAGCTCTCTGTGGACCATAGCTTTTGCTGTGTGATGCGACTAAGAAAATTTCAGGAAAGACCAACTAGAGCAGCTGAACTTTATTTGGGGTTAATCAGAGGCATTTTAAATGATGGCAGGTGTATGCTGACTCCTATTTACCATGATTTTGAATGTGATTGCTTAATTCTGAACACAGCTACATCTCCAGTTATAAGTGCCCACTTATGCAACCACATAAAACCAGACATTTTAACAAGGGTGTGTAGACTTTTTATATCCACTGTAGCTGCACCGCACAAGGGCAAGTAAGACGTAAAAATATTTTCTTGTAATAAACCCTGTTAATGGCTGTAACATCCCAATAACAAGAACGTTTTGCTGGAATTACAGAGCTGTATAATGGGAATTTGGATCCCCAGTCAGTGCAGCAAGGGGTAACAGGATTGTTCCTATTACCCATTCTGTAATCTCCCCTACTGATGCCTGTTCTACATAAATGCTGTGGAATGCTTCCTCCCTATCCTTTCCCTACACCTTGAATAATCTTTCCCTGAACTTGCAAATATTTTTTTAGCACAATTCTTTAGCACTGTTCCTAGCTCCTGCTGACGTCTCTCCTTGCACTAAGTACACTGGAAAATGGCAGAATCCAAGACGGCTGAGGCTATTTATATGGCTGTGACATCACAGGGCCGGTTGGCTGCCGATTGGCTGCATGCATGGCATTATGGGTGATCCCGCCTCCCAGAGTTCCTTGCTACATGTCCTCACACATGCAGCAGCCATTTTTTGTAAAAATGTGATTAATTACCAGAAAGCGTGAGTAAATTCTGACTCGGTTCAAATCAAAATTTTCGTGAAATTTGGATCGAATTTCACTTCGTCAACTTTGATTTGCTCATCTCTGATATGTAGGGTTGGACTAGGGCTTATTGTATCCAACAGAGAAAATAATTCTTGAGGTCCTTTATATCATCAATAAAGTCTAATAGGTTTTAACTAAAAGAAAAAGATTTTACTTGCTTGTGGTTAGCATGAAAGGCAACTCTAAATGGGATTTTTTCCCTGGACATTTGGGGCCTATTATGGCTTCAGAGACTGGACCCACCAGAAGATCCTTTGGTACTCTGGCGGGCCAGTTACACCCTGATTATATGTAATCCACAAATGTACATGATGCTTTGGATGTTGTGGGAAAGTTGCCTTTCCCAATGTGTCTAAGGTCACTTAACACAGTGCAGTTTATGGACACTTTATATTTTGCCAACTGTCTAACGGAGGTCCATTACAGGACCGAAATGTCATGTATATTTCTGGATTGCATATAAAAAATTATTTTGGGTGAGCAAAGAGGCATATGCTAGTAATCGGCCCCTACCTACTATTGAAAAGTACCTTGCTATTGCTATACCATATACAAATTTGATTTTACGACTATTATATTTTTTCCCAGTCGCATACTAAACCAGATGACTACTTAGGCATTTTTTTTAGGCTAGTTTTCTTTTCATCTGAAAACATTTGCATATAACGTTTATTAACAAATTAATCTTTAGTAACATGTTCAGTCTTATGGAATAACCTTCAAAAAGATGGCAGATGATCTGCCGAGAGCTGAAATGATAGCTTATGCCAAGGTCATGGTGACAAGGAGGAATAACTAATGCTGTCCAGGTCAGCCCAGTGCACTGTTCTTGGCTACTGATCTGACACTATCCACTTTATAGCTACAGAAGCGGTAGCACACCGGCTGATCACACATTACTAGAACAGAAGGGACAGAAGAAGGTGACCTTTTTAGTATTTGTTAGTAATAGGCAACAGACCAATTGGTAATAGGTAACGGATTTAGAGACCAATGCTGTTATATACAGAAATCACAGTAGAATGAGCTATGGTATAGAACATATACTCTCCAAAAGATGTATATGGGATGTACAGTATACCTGCATGTGGTGCATGTCTGTAGCCACCATACAGACACTACTGCCTATTATTATGTATCTAGGTTGTGTGCCTAGGTTGCACGTATTTTACTCATTTTTGTTGGTAGAGGTGTGTGACGGACAATATGATTCAAGTGATTCCTAATGGTCATTATGCCTCCTGTTTACTCACCACAAGCACAAGGGATTCTGGAATTTCTGCTGTAGAGCAGAAAAAAAAAATGCACATTAGTACACCAGAGCTGAGAAGTCCCCAGTCAGTGCAGCTTTCCACTGCAGTCCTCATGGGTGGCAGGTGTGACCAGTAAACCTCAATGCAGAGGCATAGAGTAGTGAAGGGGAAAAAGTCAGCTGTCCCTTTAAGAGAGCTCCCTCTGACATCACATTGATGAAGAAAAAAAGGAGGGGGAGAGGGGAATTGTGAATTCTTGGCCACTCAGAGGAGAGAGAGTGCTCCTGAAAAGCTATGTAGAGGAAAGACAATGGGAACCTCAGGATAGACCAAGGCTCCTAACTGATCTTTTCAGAGCTATGGATGCTTCTCCCAGCACTGCAGTTCGTGCTTAGCCTTTATCTCCACTGAAGCTGCTGACCAAGATCCAGGGTGTCTTCTTCCTGAGAGGGATGATAAAGATGATTCGGGAATGTTTTTCCTTTTAATCAACTCTCCTCAGCTTTGTATTTTGATTGCATACAAAATGAGAAGCTCCCTCCCCTTGCTCCAGACAGGTCCCCTTCAGTCTTCATTCTTTTACATATGACTTTATAGTACCCAGACTTTGGCAAGATTCAGTTGCCATCCCTTCCCCCACCACCCAAGATACAGCTCCATACCTACACCAACACATGTAGTTAGATGCATCTGCTTCTCTACACCTATCTTCCAAGAGGATGACTCAGATCTAGAAAATAAAATACTTGGTTCTCTACCTGACTGCAGTCCAGAGACTTTTCCTAAAGAAAGCAGCCATCTGAAGATATTCTCACATAAAAGAGGAAAACCCTCATTTCTTCACATGCAACTAGGAATGTTATTTCAAGATTTGCCATGTTCTCGAAGCAATAACGATGCAGAGGCTTAGAGAAGACTGCAGCTCATAAACCCAGTGGATAAGGTGAGCATCATGTTTATGTCCTAGTTTATAACAGTATCCTTAATCTTTTCCTTTATACCACCGTTAACTCCTTCAGCACAGGCTAGAACCTTGATCATGACCCTTGAGAGTTAAAATGATCTCCCTGATTGCTTGACCTGTATTCTCTTGTGATCTTATTTGTCAGCTGGGTCTGCTGCATGCAAGTATGCACCTGCATAATATGGGGTTTTTCTATGCTCGGATGCTGGGGATGTCTGGGTACCAGTGTGTGCGTGTGATGTGTATGGAGGAGCAGGGGATGGAGAGCTGCTTAGACTAACAGATTCACTGTGGGATGGATATCCCTGTATACTATGTAATTATCCATGGAGATGTTTGCATTGGTTGTTTGGCTTTTTAATAGTATTGTTAGGCAACATATATTAGTCCAGGAAAGCCACAATCCTGTTTGTGTAGGATTTATGAAGCTTGATACATTCTGTACATCAAGCCATTGCTGTGACTTTTTAAATGGGTAAATCATCGGATGACACGCAGTACAGTACATAGTACATTTATCAGGTTACTTGCAATATCTAACCCTGTTAACCTATTGTCTACCATAATATATATATATATATATATATATATATATATATATATAAAATTTTATTTAATATTGCATTTGAACTTGATGGACTTATGTCTTTTTTGAACCGTATTAACTATATAACTATGCATTTTCTGCACTAATAGACATACATTACATTGCCCGGTTACTATTGAGGATATCTTTCTAAAATAAAATAGTGCAGTGTAGTACATAACATAATTGCAGCTAGATACAGTAAAGAAGCCCAGAAAGATTACATTGAACATTATAGTTTAAATTCACATGAGCGATGGTATATGCTGGGCGCTAGTAGATTCAATTTAGGAGATGAACAGGCGGTGTGGGAACCTGCCGTTATATAGAATGACACATAATTACTTTTTTTACAGGTTAGTAAGGAAAGGTGGAGGCAGTTGTGTGAAGATAAATAATATGGTGGCCCCTCTTACCTCCAACTGTAACCAACTTAGGGAGCAAGGGGTGAAGGATTGACTTGGCAGGGAAAACCTATGGAATTACCCCGAGCATCTTTATCATTTTCGACACTTCAAAGTGGAATAGGGAGGGACTGCAGCAGCCTTCTGAAAAAAAGCTGATTCGACTCCTCTTTGTATAGCAGGTTTTGGGCTGAAAGGTATGTTTTAGTGAGATGTGTGATATGCAGGTAGAGGCTGAGGCTTTGCTGCAGAGGATTAGAGGGAATGATGAAGTCCTTGCTGTATGAAGGGTACGCTAAGAACTCAGTAGTAATCAGGACAAAGGGGCTCTCTGTTTTCCTCCCCTGGTACTGCTGCTGCCCAGGACTGCATAGGAAACGAGACAGCATCACTGCACCTTTCATGGGGAAAATTCCTCCTGGGTTTCATCTGCATCAAGTGATTCTCCTATAAGAGAACTAATGACCATGTGGTTGTATGTAAAGATCTAATAACATTGTATTAAGGTTTTCCTCCAATCTTTACATCAAGTTGTAACCTGTTCTCCCTGTTGTCATGATATTCGTCCCAGCGGTTTTCCCTTACACCAGTATTTCATGGCATAATGAATATTTTTAGTAAAGTGCTGAACTATACACATGGAGTCATACGCCTATAGTTATTTGCCTGGCCCATATGATTTGTTGCAAAGTTATATGAAAAAAAGTTTATATTTTAATATACAATATAGAGCATTCTTACAAAACCATTGATATACATGTTCTTCCTTGTCCTCTTTTCAGTACCAAAGACAGACCCATTCTAATCCAAAGAGGTCAATAAAATGCATTTGGGGGTGGGGGGTGGGTGAGCTGAGGACAAGTACGGAAACCACTGTAATCTGGGGGTAAGTCACGTGGATGGGTCTGTACGGTAGAAACGTATTTCAGATTATGGAAAAAAGGAAAAAGTTTAAATAATATATTAAGTGAAAGGCTACAAATGGAAGCGAAAAGTCATGCAAAGTTAAGTCCCAATCAGTCGTCTCCAGCTTGATCTATTTGTAGTTTTAGTAAACTCATATTCTGTTCTAAGGGATTTTGTCATTGGAAAATAGCCTATTGATTAAAACAATCTGTAAAATATCACAGATATTTTAAAGGGCTTTTGGTGATGTTATTTTGAATTTTCAATGTCAATATCTATATTAGAACAAATCCTAAATTCCTGCACTGGCCACTAGGCCTAATATTTCAGCATGTCTCTAAATGCTAAGAACAGTTTTAGCAAGATGGCCGCCCCCATAATTATGTTCAAAAGAGCTACAGTCGGAAAATAAAAACAGATTAGGAAAATAATATATGTGTCTTTTCTGGATTTGGATTTAAGTGGCAGAAAAAAATATATATACTGTATATAGGTGACACATTCCTTTTAAATTCCATAGAATGTAAAAAGTCACCCTTTTCATACGTTATACAACTCTGCACCCAGCTAAGGTTCTGTTCACACTAGCGCATGGTGCGTGTTTCTAAGTTGGCCAAGACAGCTGGATCTGTTTTCAAATACCGGTAGATGCCCACAAATCCTGGCAGACTCCATTGTTCTATAAATGGTATCTATTAGGGTTTCTGATATCTTTGCAATATACAGTAGTACTGCAGCTTGTGCAATTTCTGCCATAAAAAATACCGGAAACCTTAACCCTTTCCATACCTCCGCCGTAAATGCATGGCAAAAGTCCAGTCTTTAAAGATGGCACCCGCAAGCCTAGTGGGCCCCATAACTGCTTGGTTTCTGCTGTTTTACACAGAAGAAACTCAGGTTAATGTCTGCGATCAGCAATAATGACGGTTGCAGCCCGTTAACCCATCAGATGCCAAGGTCAAATAGGAGCATTACAACAGGGAGACATGCGCTTCCCGGCCTAGCCCGACTTTCCCTGTCTGGGACCAGAGAAGGGAACCCATACTAGCAATAGGCCAGAGCCTGTGAAAGGCTTCCAGGCTGATTACTCGTATATACCAATGCAGGAAGCAACACTGCACTGGTATACACTGAATCCTGCATTCTGTAATGCATAAATATTCATTACAGAATACAAGAGTAAATCTAATAATTCATCCAAATCACCCTCTTTTTTCCTAAATTAAAAAATAAATAAGTAAACAATAATACGTCTGAAAATGCCTGTAGTATTAAAATGAAAAATATTCATCCCACAAGGGAAACAGCATAACAGAAAAGAAAATTAAAATAGCCGAATTGCCATTTTTCATCACTTGACTTCCCCAACAAAATTGAATAAAATGTGATCAAAAAGTCATACATGCTCCAAAATACTATCAATAAAAAACACAGATTTTTCCCAAGTTTTTTTTATTTTTTGTTCAAGACAACTGCTTAGTTTCACTGCATAGACAATGGCATGAAAACCAAAATCCATAAAATTGTGGCGGAATTCAATTTTTTTTTCCATTTCCATCCCAGTTGGACTTTTTCAGGTTTCCCACTACATTATATGCAAAAATGAATGGTTCCATTAAAAAGTACAACTTGTCTTGCAAAAAACAAATCCCCATATGTCTATGTGAACAGAAAAATATAAAAGTATAGCTCCAGGCATGCAAGAAGTGAAAAAAAACGAAAATGCAAAGACAGAAAATAAGAGGGTCCTGAAGGGGTTAAAGGGGTTATGGCATGAATGATGCATCATATAGTGCATTGCAATCTCTTTCTAACAAAGCTAGAACCAGCCCTGTACCTCACATGGATCCAGAGATCTCCCCATTCATTGCTTTAATTTTTCTGCTAGATTTAAGGTTGGCATCTCAGGAGATTACTATTTTTACTGCAACTCAGCGGCTTGTCCTTTCTGCTGTAGCTATTTCCATATTACAGCCACAGTTTCTAGCAAATGGTAAGGCTGTGGGTATTGAAGATTTATACTGAGCGCAAGCAACCACCTCAGTAAGGTGGACAGAGAAATAATAAAAAGAACAAACAGCAGGTGGTGCTATACAGATACATTTTGTCACTGGTGAGGTGGGTTACCTGTTTTATTTTGAACCCACTGTGAGCAGTATATAAATATGTAATAGCGTTAGATGGCCGCCCTTTACAAGTGAATATTGTGCACGGATTCCTGGAGGTCCATTTGATAGCACTAGTAACTATATGCCTGTTTTTCCGATGGACCCTTCCCAAGGTGCCTCATCACTGCATGGAGTCTCCTTCCCCCTTGGTTCACGCCAATATGCTACTGTACTATGCCAATTTTGTCAGCAGTGGGAAAGCTGAGTAGAAAAGACTCATAGTCTGCTTTGAATGCATAGTCTGTTTTACAGTACACTGAAAGGACATGCACAGACCCTTTGTGAAGGAAAAGGAGGGGGCGCCAATGAGAGTTTGTAAGTTGAATATCTCAGGACGGGGACACTTCAGTTAAAACATTTTGTCAAAAAACTATTAGTTTCATACAGTATAAAGAAAGATTTTCTGAGCATTTTTTTTTTTTGTGGGATGAGAACAATAGCACAAATGTGAACAAAACCTTATTTAATCAGTAAAAGGTGAAAATATGGTGGTCAGTAAAATTATTAGGTAAAATCATTAGCCGCTTCATGAGATTTCATGAACATTTTCTGCTGGATTGGGTGTACAGTGATAACATTAGAATGTGGAAAACCAGCCTGAATTACTGTAACAAAATATCACATGACCACACTGTAATACTAATCTCATAATGCTAACAACACAAAACCAATACAACTACAATGTTTTTATAGCCCTAAAATTCTTACTTGAGTTCTAGTCATTTTTTTATTAGTATTTTTGTTATTTCATTTAGCTGACATTATACGGGTCCATACAATGGTGAAATGTAGCTAGGGCTTTGAGTACACAGCTAATGAATGAAACAGGAAGAAGAAATAGTAAACATTTTATTGGGCATTCAAGCAATATACAATAGGTTTGATAGAAATAAGTGCAGTGTTTAAGGTAAAGCTCATCTGCTATGCTTGTTCTTCTGCACCTTAGCAGAAGACCTTCCCTTGAGGAGACACCTTGAAAATGCAATATGTTATCTTTTACCCTTTTTTTCTATTCTAGAGTTTTTTTGGGGTGAATTTCATTAAAACATGGTGAAATGTTCCCAATTCTAACAATGAAATAAAAGATCAGGTGGAAACAAGAGTCAATTACGTTTTCTTAGAGTTTTTGTCATTGCTGTGCATGTAAGATAGTCAAGTTAGTTGGTGTCATAAAAAGTCTGGGCGATTAGAGTTATAGTTTTTTTCAAGGGCCCCTTATAAAATCAGTCATACTCACCTTATCGATTCCCTGCTGCTCCAGTTCTGAGTCCATTTCCCATTCCTCACGGGTCTCTACTTCCTGGTCCCTCTATACACATCCAGTAAAACAGTGGCTAAGATGCGTCACCAATACAATCAGTGATTGAGTGAGCAGTCATTTCCTGCGTGTTGAGTGGGAACAGGAAGTAAAGACCGGGGAATGGGAAGTGTAAGAACTGGAGTGGCGGACAACCTCTTTAATATTACATAAGGTTGCACTGCTAGATACTTTTATTCAAACAATATAAGATTAACGCGGTCTGGCTTGTAGACGAAGAAATACAAGTAGGTACTCCAGAGTTGCATCTGAGCCTGGGACACAAATACCTGGTAGGATCATAGAAAGTGGCCACTTTGGCATATGTTTTTATCGCATATTGAGTGCTGGTATTCTTTTAATACCTTCCTCTATTAAAGATGACAGTTCTGGAAACAGGGACTTAAGGATTTTTGGAGTCCTGCTGCAATCAGTGCAATCATTTGCTAACATTTACAGTGATTATGACTTCTGGTTTTTAATTGCACTTAACATAAAAGGATAATTGTGTGTGAAGGTATATTGTCAAACTAGGCATACAAGAGTGAGGTAATATCATCTTTGAGTGTGCTTAAACTAAAGACAGCTTGTTATAGCTCCACTCATGAGCCAAAGAATGGAAGGATTTTCCTGATTTGACGCTCATGCACAAGTCTTCATGTTATTTTTTTTTACCCTGTAAATACATACATCAAATTTTTGTCTGCAGTGTCATTTATTTTCTTTTATTTCCAGTTTTGGATTGGTTATCATTTGCCTTATGTTGCCCACCATTACATTTTTATTAGCTGTGCACTATCATTTTTCTTTTATAACACAGTATTTTCTTAATTTGATATATATATACACACCTACATCCATCAATAACTGAATGTGTTCATTAAATAAATGCATAAATGAATAAATTAATGCATATATCAATAGTATGGAAAATATACATAAATGAGACAATGGTCTAGTGCTGTAGTATACACGGATAAGATTGTAGTATTTTACTAGTATGAACGTAAATATAAAAAATACAAAATGTATTGCCCGACTTAAATGTAGCAAGCTCCTAAAGCAGGCATGTCCAAACTGCGGCCCTCCAGCTGCCAAAACTACAACTCCCAGCATGCCCTAATAGCTGTAAGCTATCCAGGCATGCTGGGAGTTGTAGTTTTGGAACAGCTGGAGGGCCGCAGTTTGGACATGCCTGTCCTAAAGCATATTAAGGATATCAGAAAATGCCAATACATTGTCCAAGGGAGATAACTAATTTACATACCTTTGTATTTGGGGGTGGGAGGAGGGGAGAACCTGGGCTTTGCAGAGGTATCCTAAGTGTGTGATTAGCTGGATGTAAATGTGGGATAGGACATAGAGAGTATATGTGAAACCATATGATCTGCTGGGGGTGCTATTTAAAAAATGATGGAGCGCACATGGAAATGATTGAAGTCCGGAAGATTCTATCAGGACGGCATTGGCAGCATCGACCATCTCATATTGAAGGAACAATATTATAACATCACTGCACCAATCACCATAGAATAGGCAAGCACACTATATACCCCTCCTCGGAGACAGTTATGACAAACATACTTGCCCTATGAGCGTCTCTAGCTCTCTTCTATTTGTAGTTCTGTATTGTGAGGGTTATCCTTCCCTTGTGCGTGTGTGTGTGCATTTCTTCAACTAATGAATTTTAGTATCATATATAGTCCTGTGTTCTGTTTCATTTGGGTGGATTTCTCTTGAGCACTATGACCTGATTGTGCAATCATGTATTTCTTTCTGTGCACTCTATTTGCTTGGACATATCATGGATTGTATGTGCCCTGCTACAGTTGGTATGGCGTTTATCTCTCTGTGCATGCTGGCTTCTGTTTGTTTTCCTGTACTGCTGTGTCTGTACTGTGTTCTGTAGTGATAGGGTGAACATCTTATGCTTTTTTTCCACTGAGATGTCTTGACTACTGTCATCCAGTATCTTCTGTGTATGTCTAGCTTCCTGTAATACATTCCTGGAGTCCAAGTGTCCAGATTTCCGAAGTCTGTATGTCTGATTCTTGTGCATTTGGTGTCTGTTCACCAGTATGCAGCTCTTACAGACTGGGATTGGGTTTCTGCAGCTCTTACCAAGTGTGAACAGATTCCTGGGTCTGTATGCATGGGTTCCTGATCTGTTTACCTGCCAGTGCTCTGTGTTTTTCACCATGCTTGTGTCTCTGGTGTTTTCACCAGTGTCTCTGACATCATTTGGTACTAAGTGCACCGGGAAAATCCCAGGAGGTAGCAGTCTGGTTTCTAACCGTCTAAGTCAACATCCCCGCACAGGGGCTAAAGGGTGAATACTGAGGAGGCACTAGGCCTACTGTTAAACTGGTTACTTGGTACTGTAGTTCCACAACTATTGTCAATACGCATGTCCATAACAGCTATGTTTTCATATCAAATTAGTCAAGACACTTATGTAAAATTATAAGCGAGTCACATTAAACATATAGATAACCACAAACACGAAGACAATAAATTGCTACTGCATGTTGACTAATGAAAAAATCAAGCAGAAAGAAAAACAAAAGTCATAGCTGGAATCAAATGTGCAATGTACATTTCAAAATGAAACAATCTGGAGTACAATGATAGAATAGTGAGAATCTCACCTGTACATACAGATTACACAGGAATAGACATAGGCATTGACTTAATAGCATGATATGGAGCCAAATGGCTGGTGGCTAGTCTGGCATATTTGGTATGTGTGGCAGGCAGCTGCAGATAACGCTCTGGATTAGCAGTCATGGTCTACTGAGGAATATCAGATGGTTTATGGAGACAGCTAGAGCAAAGTATGGCTGACAGAGGCAGCTGGCACTCTAGAGTGGCAGTTCCAGACAGTGGCACTCAGGAAAACCTGGAACTTGAGACATCTGGAACAGAGTTCAGTGACAAGAGCAAGGTCGGTCGAGCAACAGTAAGTCTACCTGGGAAATCAATAAACACCAGGATCAGAACATCATGGAGTGTGTAGAACCAAGCAAGGAATACTTCAAAGGCTGAAACCATTATTTATTTACTGAAAATGTCTCAATTTTCAGGTTTTCAGAATGGTAAGTAATATGACATAATGAATGCCAAAATAATTAATAAAACAAATAAAAAATGAACACTTTCATGATAACAGGAAAACTCTGTAAAAGTAATTTTTTAAATATAATTCTTTGAATACTTGCCTTACTTTGCTTTGCATTGTGTTCTATTTTACAACTTAGGGGGTATCTTGCTCCTGTTTCATCATTTTGGAACTGCATAAACAAGTGATGTGCAGACATATTCATGTCACATGGTGTATTGCAAAAACCAGCATAGATTATTTTTGTGTAGAAGAAAATTAGGATTTATAATGATTTGCATATGATTTGCATTTTATAATAGGTCACAGACAAAGTGAGAATCTGACAATGTAAAGTAGAACATTTTAATTGACTGAAAATGTACTTTACACCATGAATATTGTGTAACATCTACAACCAGAACTACCATAAATCAAGGTCAAATGAACCACCAAAAATTCCAGTATACTGATATTTGGATCTGTTTGTGAATTACAGTATACTTCTGCAATTTGTATTAACCATAACCATGAATACTCAGTCTCAACCATATTCATGAATAATTCAGACTTGTCTGTAATCACACTGCAGCATTTTGGTTATTATTGCCCATCAGTGTTTTTAAGCCAAAACCAGGACTGATGCATACAGAGAAAAACTATAATGAAAAGAGTTGTAATTCTTCTGTAATTTGGACTCACTACTAATTTAGACTTTTGACAAATGCAAAATGCTGACCAAAATACTGCCTTTTAAAAGTGGCCCTAGGCTACAGTGTATCCTATATGTGAGTAACGAGAGAACTTCAATTTGGCACAAAATGCACATAAAAAAATTGGTATGAAGACCAATATGTTGGGTATACAAGGTGTCTTCTACTACAAAGCAGAAGTATGTAGTCATAATTGAAGTGTAACTTTATCCTTATACTCATGGGGTCAGACAATGATCTGATATACATCGTTGGGCTCTGTTTGAGAAACATTAGGTTCAGTGACAGAGATGATTTGGGGGGCCCTGATTAGGAATTACTGTGAATCTACTGCCATTTGTGCCTAAACTCCATAGCTGAAGGACCTGCGATGACATCATAGTCATGTGATCTTTTCAACAGTGTTAGTGGTGGAAGGACCTGTGATGAGGTCACCATCTTGTGATTAGTACATCAGTGAAGAGAAGTCAGAAGAGATCTGTGACACCATCGAATAAATGTGAGTTCCAGAGAAATTCTGTGAGATGTGATTCTCCCTTATTAAACCTCTTCCCTGCTTAGTGGGAGGGAAATATGTTATTTAACTGGGACTGTTAAGAAGCGAGGCGAAACGTACGTTGGGAATTTTTCAGCCCCCTCCAGCTCTGTATTGGTATGACCTGATTGATTTTGTTCCTTTTCTTTGTATTTTTCCCTATATACCATGGTCTATTGTGATTAGGTATGGGGGTACTTCTGTTATATTGTGTGGATTGTAGGGGATAATGCCTGGATCTGATTATTTTCCCACTATATATTGATATCCTTGTTTAGATTACTGTTTGTGGATGATTAGACTCAGACACCTCCCATTTTGAGATTTTTGATATAGGCACCAACCAGGGATTCAGCTTATATACGTTATTTAAAATTGTACAGGATTCTAAAATATGTTTGGATACATGTATTCAGAGCTGGGTGTGGGGTATCACCTTCACAGCACCTACCTGCATTGTTTTTATTTATTTATTGATAATGATATTTGTATGTCTATTTGTAGATAAAATAATAAAGATGTTTTTTTGTACTATGTGTGTGGTGTCGTTGAATGGGTTTTCAGTTATGTTCCTACACATGATCTTCTGTTATTTAGTATTTGTTTGGGTATCTTCATCTAGGCATAACTACTGTGAAGAGGGCACATATCTGGCATTGCTACTGTGAAGGGGTCACATATCTGGCATAGCTACTGTAAAGGGGGCCCATATCTGGGCATCGCTACTGTGAAGGGGCACATATCTGGGCATAGCTACTGTGAAGGGGGTACATCTCTTGGCATAGCTACTGTGAAGGGGCACATATCTGGGCATAGCTACTGTGAAGGGGGTTCATCTCTTGGCATAGCTACTGTGAAGGGGCACATATCTGGGCATAGCTACTGTGAAGGGGGTACATCTCTTGGCATAGCTACTGTGAAGTGGCACATATCTGGTATAACTACTGTGAAGGGGGCACATATCAGGGCATAGCTACTGTGAAGCACAGTGTGGACATTACTACTATGTGCAGTTAGATGGGGGAATAATTACTATGTTGGGGCATTAAGGGGACTAGGTGTGTATATTTATGCTTTGGGCGGAGTTAGAGATGTGACCTAGTATGAAAAAATATAAACATATTGTAAACATATTGACCCATAGTAACAAGATGTTTTTATTTACACGTATATGTTTCTATCTGTATGTGTGGTTTGGGTGGTGGGGCAGGGGCCCAGGTACATTTCTTGCACAGGGACCCTCTGCTGTCTGTGTCCGCAACTGTGTCACAGTGTAATCCCTCAGGCCGTTGCTCCCCGGGGAATGATGCAGAGGAATTTTAGAACTTAAGAAGGAGGCCAGAGTTTAATATAACATTTTTTATTTATTTATTTTTTTACTAAGTGCAACATAGAACTTGAAGTGCACACAGAAACAGTAGACTTTTAGTGCAGTTCTTCTTTGGCACCAGAAAGGAATCTAGAGGCAGGTTGGATGGCTGCATTTCTGGCCTAGTGATTGCTTGGTGGTGGTTGGCTTGGCTGTAGTCCCTCATCTTATAGCAGTGACTGTAGGTGCTGATGTAGCAGTTCGTGCTGCTGTCTAGAATCTCAATGCTTCACTTGAGGACAATTAAAGTAGTTCTCTCTGCAGAATTTAGTAACAGGATCTTTGCAGGTTGCTTCCTCTCCTTTCAGTGCCCATACAAGGACTCCCTCTCATGGCAGGTCTAGCGCACTCCTACCAAGAGAGGAGGAACAATGCAAACCTTTGTCACCAATTACTTGCTGGGAACTACAATCAGAAGAAAACAGATCCAGGGCTAAGAAAAAGCCCTGGCCTGCAAAAAGACCATGTCAACCATGTCCTGAATATGCTTAATCAGGGAGTATGCATATTATTAAGCATGGATAGGAGAGCCACAATTTCCACGTGTGAATTGTGACTGGATAGACTCAGTACAATAGCTTTGTGCAACAATGAAGAACTGTACCACCTAACAAGACGTGCACCTTAAGCCCATAGTATTAAAGAATAACATTCCAGTACAGTTGATTGTTTCTTTCTTCTCCTGGGCTGTATCAGTGAGGTTTATTTATTACTCAACCTCTCTACCTTTCTGCTTGCACTGCTGCTCTGTTCTCTGTGATCAGGTGAAGCATTGCAGGAGTGCCCTGCCTGATTTGGATGAGTTCAGTGATTCTGTGTGGCAGCTGCCTAAAGCTCCCGCTTAAAGGGCACAGTATCTTTAGTCACTTTCATGCCACTGTGTTGCCAGAGAATTAGGGGATATGAATCATATGCTACTTCTTTAATTTAATTTTAAACAGTCACCCTAATGGAGAGTCGAATGGGTGCAATAGCAATTGCTGAGCTTTTTCCTACTTATTTTGTCAGCAGTATAACTGTAATGGACAGCAGTTTTCTACATATCTTTATGTATTACAAAGAACTAATACATTTTTAAGCATGTTTATTTTAACTCCTAGGCGACCCGCACCGTACATGTATAGTGTTGCGAGAAGTGACTTAAGGACGAAAGCCATACATGTACGGCGCTATAATCAGGTGAACGCAGGAGCTGGCAGATACAATAGGGCAGGCATCCTCAAACTGTGGCCCTCCAGCTGTTGCAAAACTACAACTCCCAGCAGGCCCGAACAGCCTACAGGCATCAGCCTACAGCAGGGCATTGTGGGAGTTGTAGTTTTACAACAGCTGGAGTGCCGCAGTTTGAGTATGCCTGCAATAGGCGCTTAGCTGTCAGTAATAGCTGGGCCCCTGCCGGATCCACCACCATTGGTGAAAACACCGACGCCAGTGTATTAGCCCTTTATTTGCAGGGGGCTCCCTCTCCGACCCTATCGTCCCACCACGCTGCAGTGACACGGGTCACTGCTAAGGCAGCCGAATCCTTACACAGGCATTGGAGCCTGCTAACTATGGAAACCTATGAGACCTAGCCCCCAGGCGTGGTCTCCTAGGCACTCTGTCAGTGTATTACAGTGTATTGTGAATGCATTGCAGAGGTGATCAAAATAAAAAAAAGGATTGAAGTAATTGTAGTAAAAAAAAAGACTCTTTTCCATAATCAAGTCACTTAAAATTGTAAATAATGGAGAATTTTTTTTTTTATAAACAGAAGAAAAATATACATATTAGGCCTAGTGAACATCTTAAAAAATAAAAACTGTGCCAAAACAGAATTTTTTTTTGTTACCTTGCCTTATAAAAAAGTGTAATACAAAGTGATCAAAAATCATATGAACCCCAAAATGGTACCAATGAAAAAATCACCACATCCTGCAAATCGTGAGTCTCCACACAAGACCAGAAAAAATAACAAATGGCGACACAAAAACATATTTTCTTTTCAAAATAGCTTTTATTTTTTAAAACAATACAAAAAATAAAAATGACATATTAGGTATTGTTGTGTCCATAACCACCAGCTATATAAAAATATTACATGATCTACCCCATCAGGTGAACGCCGTAAAAAAAATAAAAAATAAAACTGTGCCAAAACAGCTATTTTTTTGTCACCTGATCCACAAAAGGTATAATATCGAGCAATCAAAAAGTCTTATATACTCCAAAATGGTAACAATGAAAATATTACCTCATCCCACAAAAAAACTCACACAAGACTATTGCCAGCAAAAAAAAAATATGGCTTTTCAGAAAATGATGATGCGCAAACAAGATTTTTATAAAAAAAATATGCTTTGTGTAAAATTATATAAAGATAACATGTCATTTTTTTTACCACACAGTGTACGCTGCACTAACAAACCTAAAAAATTGAATAGAAGAGTTGCTGCCATTCCTTTATTCTGCTTTGATTTTAACCACTTTTTAAAATAAAAAGTGGTTAAAAAGTACATGTGCATGTACCCAAAATAGATGATGATTATAACTCATCCCTCAAAAATATAAGTCCTTACACAGCTCCATGGAGAGAAAAGTAAACATACGGTTGTCAGAAAATGGTTGTACTGGTGTCTCAGAGGCTGTTCAATAGCAACATAGAGCCCATCAATCTGTCAAAATCTGTGCTGCGAGATCCAAAAGGTGGCCTTTACCTTTTGAACTCTGCAGTGTACCAAAAAAGCTGTTTATGTGCATATTTATGGCTATTTCAGTACCCAGTAGAACCTACTTAACAATTAGCGATGAGCTGCATAGGCAATATTCGAATTTACAATATTTTGCTAATTTTTGGCCAAATATTCGCCATAAATTAGCAAATTTGAGAATTCGTGAGTTCCAGTAATTTTTTACTTGATTGCGAAAATTGGCAATGTAATATATTCACGATAAATTTGCGATTAGAATATTCAACACTATTTGCGAATACAAATATATAGCACTATATTCTAAATATTTGCGATTTCTCAAAGTGGAAATATTCACTAGTGATGAGCAGCAGTAGTCATATTCGAATTCACGATATTTCGCGAATATTTGGCGAACATTCGCAAAGTCGAATTTTCATTATATTCTGCGATTTTTTTTTTCTCGAAAAATCAACAAGGTAATGATCGCGTAATATGCAAATTTTCGAATTTCAAATTTATTTTTTTTCAATTGCCGAGCAAAACCATGATTCCTCCCTGCTTCTTGCTTGTGGGCACTATATCTAAAATATTAGTTTTTTCGAATATTCGTAATATTCTAAAACAAGAATATATAGCAATACAGCCAATATTCCAAAAAAACTAATGTAGAGCAATTTAGCTAATATAGAGCTATAATCTTTTTTTATAGTTGTTATTTTTTTCCAATCTGAACTTCAGATGAGAAAAAAAATTACAACTATTAGACAAAGAAGATTATAGCACTATATTAGCTAAATTGCTCTATATTCTTTTTTTTTCGAATATTCGCTATATTGCTATATATTCTTGTTTTAGAATATTACGAATATTCGAAAAAATGAATATATTTGTTTTTTCGAATATTCTTAATATTCTAAAACAAGAATATATAGCAATATAGTGAATATAAAAAAAAACGAATATAGAGCAATTTAGCTAATATAGTGCTATAATATTTTTTTAAAACTTGCGATTTGAATATTCACACTCAACACTATTAATAATTTAAAGAGCGTGGTGTGTCTCAAATGGCACAAAATAGGCACAGCATAATGGGCACTCAAATGACATATCTATGGAACACTTGCAATTTTCATTTCACACAGTCCCTTGCTCATTCATTTTTGCAAAACACCTATGGGGTCAAAATGCTCACTCCACCCCTGAATAAACACCTTGTGGGTGTAGTTTCCAAAATAGGGTCACTTCTCAGGGTTTCTTTTTATTTAGCCTCTACAGTTGTTAGCACAAGATGCGTAAATCAAGACATCAAATGTGCATGATACTCATCTACTCCTGAGCCCTGTTGTATGTCTAGGAAAAATATTAAGGTCATACGTAGGGTGTTTATAGAACCAAGAAGCATGGCATAATAATAATAAGGCTTGATTTTCACACTGGCTTACACTGGGCACAACATATTAGGCACTGAATTGGCATATCTGTGGAAAAATTTCTATTTTTCACTTTGCACCGTCTGTTGTGAATGAATTTTTCAAAACACCTGTTGGGTCAAAATGATCATTACACCTACTGCTAAATTCTATGAGGGGTGCAGTTTCTAAAATAGTAATTTTTTGGGGGATTTATTTTTAGTTTAAACTCAGAGCTTCTGAAGTTGTTGGTCAATGCTGCATAAATCACCAAACTAGGCCTCAATTACACATGGCGGTTCTTCCCTTCCGAGCCCTACAGTGTGCCCATACAGCAGTTTATGAGCACATGTTTGGTGCTTTCATACTCAGTAGAAAAAGGGTAACAAATTGTGGGGTTGTGAAAAATGTTGACCTGATTTGATATTTTCTTGTAAAATATGCAATTTTTTCATTTTCATAGGCAAGTTTTACTAAATTCTATGACAAGCCTGTGGGACCAAAGTGCTCACTGCACCCCTTGAAAAATTCCATGGGGGTGTAGTTTGCAAAATAGGTTCACTTTTTGTGGGTTTCCACTGTAGCGGTACCTAAGAGTCTCTACAAATCCAGCATGACACCTGAATATCATTCCAGTGAAATCTGCCCTCCAAAAACCATATGGTGCTCTACCTTCCTAAGCCCTACCGCATGCCAAAAGAGCAGTTTACTACCACATGTGGCATGTTGCAGTATTCGGAAAATGGGCAACAAATTGCAGGGTATTTTTATGAAAATGAAAAAACAAACCTAAAGCAACATTTTCTTTTGAAATATGTATTTTTTCTTTTTCATGGCCAAGTGTTTCTTAATTCTGTGAAAAAACCTGTGGGATCAAAGCAAACATTTTCCAGAAAATGTTAATCATTTACTTCTAAGTCTTCTTAATCTAATGTCCTAAAAAATAAAATTACATTTGCAAAATGATGTCAACATAAAGTAGATATATGTGTAATGTTAAGTATTCCCTATTTATTGAGGTAAGGTACTACTATCTGTCTTAAAAAGCAGAGAAATCAAATTTTGAAAATTGCTAATTTTTCAAGAAAAGAGCAAAAAAACTTGCTGCAAAATACTATGGTTGAAAGCAGCTCAAAGTTGCTGCACAGAGTCATTAATACTCGTCTGAAGAACTATTCCTTACTGATACAGTGCTTCCTATATTTTTTTTTTAGCATTTTTCTTTGTGTCTTACTTTGCCTCTACTATCTACTATGGTGAGACCACTATTAGACCAAGAATTCATTTTCACATGCTGGTCAAACCTAAATATATGGAAAAGATATAGGTTATCAAGGTTATTATTATTAGCAAAACATAAAAATAATCAGTCCAAACAAGCTATAAAATATTAAGCAACAAAATGGCCCTTTGAAAAAGATTTTTATTTTCAAATACAATTATAAATGTAAGTTGTGAGGCTATGTAATTGAAACATTGAATTTAAAAAAATCAACTTTTTATCAAGCTCCAACAATCTTCTCATCAATCCTGAAAGATAAAACAAAAAGAAACTACTTTTTGCCTAAGCATCTGATGAGAACTGTCTTCTAACCCCTGGTGTTTTTAATAATCGAAATCACCTTGACTGTATTTAGACTGCCAGGAAAAGTTGATTTCTCCCTTGCTGAGGGAATTTTCTCACTGGTAAACCAGCAGCCAAATCTCTGACAGCTCTGTCAGGAATTTTCATGGGTGGGCTCGTTAAACCTAACTTCTAGTCCTGTCATTTTGCTTGAATTCACAGCTAGCACTAAGGCACACTGAGATGTGAAATCATTAGGTTTTGGTCAGATGGAGAGGTTAGCAGAATGTCTTATATTTTAAAAGAGATAATTCTAATAAGAGAAGTAAAATGACCAGAAGGATCTTGAAGCTTCAGGTGACAGTATAACAATGCCCCACAGCTATCATATATCATTTTACAGTACTGGTGTTCGCCCATGGGACCTTTTTGGGTCCTCTCAGGCTATAGGTTCTGCATATGACTGCTGTATACCCTTTAGTTACCTCCATGGTAGTTTAGTAACTAGTTTAGTAACTACATGATATTCCTCAGCACTAGAGTTGAGCGAACACCTGGATGTTCGGGTTCGAGAAGTTCGGCCGAACATCCCGGAAATGTTCGGGTTCGGGATCCGAACCCGATCCGAACTTCGTCCCGAACCCGAACCCCATTGAAGTCAATGGGGACCCGAACTTTTCGGCACTAAAAAGGCTGTAAAACAGCCCAGGAAAGAGCTAGAGGGCTGCAAAAGGCAGCAACATGTAGGTAAATCCCCTGCAAACAAATGTGGATAGGGAAATGAATTAAATTAAAAATTAAATAAATAAAAATTAACCAAAATCAATTGGAGAGAGGTTCCATAGCAGAGAATCTGGCTTCCCGTCACCCACCACTGGAACAGTCCATTCTCAGATATTTAGGCCCCGGCACCCAGGCAGAGGAGAGAGGTCCCGTAACAGAGAATCTGTCTTCATGTCAGCAGAGAATTAGTCTGCATGTCATAGCAGAGAATGAGGCTTCACGTCAGCCACCACTGCAACAGTCCATTGGCATATATTTAGGCCCAGCACCCAGGCAGAGGAGGGAGGTCCCGTAACAGAGAATCTGTCTTCATGTCAGCAGAGAATTAGTCTGCATGTCATAGCAGAGAATGAGGCTTCACGTCAGCCACCACTGCAACAGTCCATTGGCATATATTTAGGCCCAGCACACACACAGGCAGAGGAGAGAGGTCCCGTAACAGAGAATCTGGCTTCATGTCAGCAGAGAATCAGTCTGCATGTCATAGCAGAGAATGAGGCTTCACGTCAGCCACCACTGCAACAGTCCATTGGCATATATTTAGGCCCAGCACACACACAGGCAGAGGAGAGAGGTCCCGTAACAGAGGATCTGGCTTCATGTCAGCAGAGAATCAGTCTGCATGTCATAGCAGAGAATCAGGCTTCACGTCAGCCACCACTGCAACAGTCCATTGTCATAAATTTAGGCCCAGCACCCAGGCAGAGGAGAGAGGTCCCGTAACAGACAATCTGGCTTCATGTCAGCAGAGAATTAGTCTGCATGTCATAGCAGAGAATGAGGCTTCACGTCAGCCACCACTGCAACAGTCCATTGGCATATATTTAGGCCCAGCACACACACAGGCAGAGGAGAGAGGTCCCGTAACAGAGAATCTGTCTTCATGTCAGCAGAGAATTAGTCTGCATGTCATAGCAGAGAATCAGGCTTCACGTCACCCACCACTGCAACAGTCCATTGGCATATATTTAGGCCCAGCACCCAGGCAGAGGAGGGAGGTCCCGTAACAGAGAATCTGTCTTCATGTCAGCAGAGAATTAGTCTGCATGTCATAGCAGAGAATGAGGCTTCACGTCAGCCACCACTGCAACAGTCCATTGGCATATATTTAGGCCCAGCACACACACAGGCAGAGGAGAGAGGTCCCGTAACAGACAATCTGGCTTCATGTCAGCAGAGAATTAGTCTGCATGTCATAGCAGAGAATGAGGCTTCACGTCACCCACCACTGCAACAGTCCATTGGCATATATTTAGGCCCAGCACCCAGGCAGAGGAGGGAGGTCCCGTAACAGAGAATCTGTCTTCATGTCAGCAGAGAATTAGTCTGCATGTCATAGCAGAGAATGAGGCTTCACGTCACCCACCACTGCAACAGTCCATTGGCATATATTTAGGCCTAGCACACAGGCAGAGCAGAGAGGTCCGTAACAGACAATCTGGCTTCATGACAGCAGAGAATCAGTCTGCATGTCATAGCAGAGAATGAGGCTTCACGTCACCCACCACTGCAACAGTCCATTGGCATATATTTAGGCCTAGCACACAGGCAGAGCAGAGAGGTCCCGTAACAGACGATCTGGCTTCATGTCAGCAGAGAATCAGTCTGCATGTCATAGCAGAGAATGAGGCTTCACGTCAGCCACCACTGCAACAGTCCATTGTCATAAATTTAGGCCCAGCACCCAGGCAGAGGAGGGAGGTCCCGTAACAGACAATCTGGCTTCATGTCAGCAGAGAATTAGTCTGCATGTCATAGCAGAGAATCAGGCTTCATGTCAGCCACCACTGCAACAGTCCATTGGCATATATTTAGGCCTAGCACACAGGCAGAGGAGAGGTTCATTCAACTTTGGGTAGCATCGCAATATAATGGTAAAATGAAAATAAAAATAGGATTGAATGAGGAAGTGCCCTGGAGTCCAATAATATATGGTTATGGGGAGGTAGTTAATGTCTAATCTGGACAAGGGACGGACAGGTCCTGTGGGATCCATGCCTGGTTCATTTTTATGAACGTCAGCTTGTCCACATTGGCTGTAGACAGGCGGCTGCGTTTGTCTGTAATGACGCCCCCTGCCGTGCTGAATACACGTTCAGACAAAACGCTGGCTGCCGGGCAGGCCAGCACCTCCAAGGCATAAAAGGCTAGCTCTGGCCACGTGGACAATTTAGAGACCCAGAAGTTGAATGGGGCCGAACCATCAGTCAGTACGTGGAGGGGTGTGCACACGTACTGTTCCACCATGTTAGTGAAATGTTGCCTCCTGCTAACACGTTGCGTATCAGGTGGTGGTGCAGTTAGCTGTGGCGTGTTGACAAAAGTTTTCCACATCTCTGCCATGCTAACCCTGCCCTCAGAGGAGCTGGCCGTGACACAGCTGCCTTGGCGACCTCTTGCTCCTCCTCTGCCTTGGCCTTGGGCTTCCACTTGTTCCCCTGTGACATTTGGGAATGCTCTCAGTAGCGCGTCTACCAACGTGCGCTTGTACTCGCGCATCTTCCTATCACGCTCCAGTGCAGGAAGTAAGGTGGGCACATTGTCTTTGTAGCGTGGATCCAGCAGGGTGGCAACCCAGTAGTCCGCACAGGTTAAAATGTGGGCAACTCTGCTGTCGTTGCGCAGGCACTGCAGCATGTAGTCGCTCATGTGTGCCAGGCTGCCCAGGGATAAGGACAAGCTGTCCTCTGTGGGAGGCGTATCGTCATCGTCCTGCCTTTCCCCCCAGCCACGCACCAGTGATGGACCCGAGCTGCGTTGGGTGCCACCCCGCTGTGACCATGCTTCATCCTCATCCTCCTCCACCTCCTCCTCATCCTCGTCCTCCTCGTCCTCCAGTAGTGGGCCCTGGCTGGCCACATTTGTACCTGGCCTCTGCTGTTGCCAAAAACCTCCCTCTGAGTCACTTCGAAGAGACTGGCCTGAAAGTGCTAAAAATGACCCCTCTTCCTCCTCCTCCTCCTCCTCCTCCTGGGCCACCTCCTCTTCCATCATCGCCCTAAGTGTTTTCTCAAGGAGACATAGAAGTGGTATTGTAACGCTGATAACGGTGTCATCGCCACTGGCCATGTTGGTGGAGTACTCGAAACAGCGCAACAGGGCACACAGGTCTCGCATGGAGGCCCAGTCATTGGTGGTGAAGTGGTGCTGTTCTGTAGTGCGACTGACCCGTGCGTGCTGCAGCTGAAACTCCACTATGGCCTGCTGCTGCTCGCACAGTCTGTCCAGCATGTGCAAGGTGGAGTTCCACCTGGTGGGCACGTCGCATATGAGGCGGTGAGCGGGAAGGCCGAAGTTACGCTGTAGCGCAGACAGGCGAGCAGCAGCAGGATGTGAACGCCGGAAGCGCGAACAGACGGCCCGCACTTTATGCAGCAGCTCTGACATGTCGGGGTAGTTGTGAATGAACTTCTGCACCACCAAATTCAGCACATGCGCCAAGCAAGGGATGTGCGTCAAATTGGCTAGTCCCAGAGCTGCAACGAGATTTCGCCCATTATCACACACCACCAGGCCGGGCTTGAGGCTCACCGGCAGCAACCACTCGTCGGTCTGTTGTTCTATACCCCGCCACAACTCCTGTGCGGTGTGGGGCCTGTCCCCCAAACATATGAGTTTCAGAATGGCCTGCTGACGTTTACCCCGGGCTGTGCTGAAGTTGGTGGTGAAGGTGTGTGGCTGACTGGATGAGCAGGTGGAAGAAGAGGAGGAGGAAGCCGAGAAGGAGGAGGTGGCAACAGGAGGCAAAGAATGTTGCCCTGCGATCCTTTGGCGGCGGAAGGACGTGCGCCAAACAGCTCTCCGCCTGGGGCCCAGCTGCCACTACATTTACCCAGTGTGCAGTTAGGGAGATATAGCGTCCCTGGCCGTGCTTACTGGTCCACGTATCTGTGGTTAGGTGGACCTTGCCACAGATGGCGTTGCGCAGTGCACACTTGATTTTATCGGATACTTGGTTGTGCAGGGAAGGCACGGCTCTCTTGGAGAAGTAGTGCCGGCTGGGAACAACATACTGTGGGACAGCAAGCGACATGAGCTGTTTGAAGCTGTCTGTGTCCACCAGCCTAAATGACAGCATTTCATAGGCCAGTAGTTTAGAAATGCTGGCATTCAGGGCCAGGGATCGAGGGTGGCTAGGTGGGAATTTACGCTTTCTATCAAATGTTTGTGAGATGGAGAGCTGAACGCTGGCGTGTGACATGGTTGAGACGCTTGGTGACGGAGGTGGTGGTGGTGGTGTTGGTGGTACATCCCCTGTTTGCTGGGCGGCAGGTGCCAACGTTCCTCCAGAGGCGGAGGAAGAGGCCGAGGCGGCAGCAGCAGAAGAGGCCGAGGCGGCAGCAGCAGAAGAGGTAGCAGGGGGAGCCTGAGTTACTTCCTTGGTTTAAGGTGTTTACTCCATTGCAGTTCATGCTTTGCATGCAGGTGCCTGGTCATGCAGGTTGTGCTCAGGTTCAGAACGTTAATGCCTCGCTTCAGGCTCTGATGGCACAGCGTGCAAACCACTCGGGTCTTGTCGTCAGCACATTGTTTGAAGAAGTGCCATGCCAGGGAACTCCTTGAAGCTGCCTTTGGGGTGCTCGGTCCCAGATGGCGGCGGTCAGTAGCAGGCGGAGTCTCTTGGCGGCGGGTGTTCTGCTTTTGCCCACTGCTCCCTCTTTTGCTACGCTGTTGGCTCGGTCTCACCACTGCCTCTTCCTCCGAACTGTGAAAGTCAGTGGCACGACCTTCATTCCATGTGGGGTCTAGGACCTCATCGTCCCCTGCATCGTCTTCCACCCAGTCTTGATCCCTGACCTCCTGTTCAGTCTGCACACTGCAGAAAGACGCAGCAGTTGGCACCTGTGTTTCGTCATCATCAGAGACATGCTGAGGTGGTATTCCCATGTCCTCATCATCAGGAAACATAAGTGGTTGTGCGTCAGTGCATTCTATGTCTTTCACCGCTGGGGAAGGGCTAGGTGGATGCCCTTGGGAAACCCTGCCAGCGGAGTCTTCAAACAGCATAAGAGACTGCTGCATAACTTGAGGCTGAGACAGTTTCCCTGGTATGCATGGGGGTGATGTGACAGACTGATGGGGTTGGTTTTCAGGCGCCATCTGTGCGCTTTCTGCAGAAGACTGGGTGGGAGATAATGTGAACGTGCTGGATCCACTGTCGGCCACCCAATTGACTAATGCCTGTACCTGCTCAGGCCTTACCATCCTTAGAACGGCATTGGGCCCCACCATATATCGCTGTAAATTCTGGCGGCTACTGGGACCTGAGGTAGTTGGTACACTAGGACGTGTGGATGTGGCAGAACGGCCACGTCCTCTCCCAGCACCAGAGGGTCCACTAACACCACCACGACCATGTCCACGTCCGCGTCCCTTACTAGATGTTTTTCTCATTGTTATGGTTCACCACAACAACAAATATATTATTTGGCCCAATGTATTGTATTCAAATTCAGCGGGATATAAATTTGAGGCCTAGTATTTAGGCGCTGGGTGACCGGTATGGATTTAGTGACAGAATTAGACTTGGAAATGCACAGAAGCGTGTGTGTGAAGTTATTCTGAATGACCCTATGTGCACCTTGAATATTATATACCCTTTTAGGGATAGATTTCAAATAGCTCTGATATAGCAGAAACCACTAAATTATGAAATTGCTAAATTGGGAATTGTATTTCAACCCAGAACAAAAAATGTGCTTTGACGGACACTAAATAACTTTCCCAGCCACAACAGGACAGCGTTAACGAGAGATTTAGCAGGATATAAATTTGAGGCCTAGTATTTAGGCGCTGGGTGACAGGTATGGGTTTAGTGACAGAATTAGACTTGGAAATACACAGTAGCGGGTGTGTGTGAAGTTATTCTGAATGACCCAATGTGCACCTTGAATATTATATACCCTTTTAGGGATAGATTTCAAATAGCTCTGATATAGCAGAAACCACTAAATTATGAAATTGTTAAATTGGGAATTGTATTTCAACCCAGAACAAGAAATGTGCTTGAACGGACACTAAATAACTCGCCCAGCTACAGCACTAAGGACAGATTTAGCGGGATATAAATTTGAGGCCTAGTATTTAGGCGCTGGGTGACAGGTATGGGTTTAGTGCCAGAATTAGACTTGGAAATACACAGTAGCGGGTGTGTGTGAAGTTATTCTGAATGACCCAATGTGCACCTTGAATATTATATACCCTTTTAGGGATAGATTTCAAATAGCTCTGATATAGCAGAAACCACTAAATTATGAAATTGCTAAATTGGGAATTGTATTTCAACCCAGAACAAGAAATGTGCTTGAACGGACACTAAATAACTCGCCCAGCTACAGCACTAAGGACAGATTTAGCGGGATATAAATTTGAGGCCTAGTATTTAGGCGCTGGGTGACAGGTATGGGTTTAGTGCCAGAATTAGACTTGGAAATACACAGTAGCGGGTGTGTGTGAAGTTATTCTGAATGACCCAATGTGCACCTTGAATATTATATACCCTTTTAGGGATAGATTTCAAATAGCTCTGATATAGCAGAAACCACTAAATTATGAAATTGCTAAATTGGGAATTGTATTTCAACCCAGAACAAGAAATGTGCTTGAACGGACACTAAATAACTCGCCCAGCTACAGCACTAAGGACAGATTTAGCGGGATATAAATTTGAGGCCTAGTATTTAGGCGCTGGGTGACAGGTATGGGTTTAGTGCCAGAATTAGACTTGGAAATACACAGTAGCGGGTGTGTGTGAAGTTATTCTGAATGACCCAATGTGCACCTTGAATATTATATACCCTTTTAGGGATAGATTTCAAATAGCTCTGATATAGCAGAAACCACTAAATTATGAAATTGCTAAATTGGGAATTGTATTTCAACCCAGAACAAGAAATGTGCTTGAACGGACACTAAATAACTCGCCCAGCTACAGCACTAGGGACAGATTTAGCTGGATATAAATTTGAGGCCTAGTATTTAGGCGCTGCGTGACAGGTATGGGTTTAGTGACAGAATTAGACTTGGAAATACACAGTAGCGGGTGTGTGTGAAGTTATTCTGAATGACCCAATGTGCACCTTGAATATTATATACCCTTTTAGGGATAGATTTCAAATAGCTCTGATATAGCAGAAACCACTAAATTATGAAATTGCTAAATTGGGAATTGTATTTCAACCCAGAACAAGAAATGTGCTTGAACGGACACTAAATAACTCGCCCAGCTACAGCACTAGGGACAGATTTAGCTGGATATAAATTTGAGGCCTAGTATTTAGGCGCTGGGTGACCGGTATGGATTTAGTGACAGAATTAGACTGGGATATGGCCAAAAAATAAACAGACTATTGCTGGTTAAATGCACTTGGTGTGACAGCTTCACCCTGATGTAGGCTTTAGCCAAAAAACAACCACACCATTGAGGGTTAAATGCACTTGGTGACAGGCGCAGCTTGCCCCTGATTTAGTATATGGCCAAAAAATGAACAGACTATTGCTGGTTAAATGCACTTGGTGTGACAGCTTCACCCTGATGTAGGCTTTAGCCAAAAAACAACCACACCATTGAGGGTTAAATGCACTTGGTGACAGGCGCAGCTTGCCCCTGATGTAGTATATGGCCAAAAAATAAACAGACTATTGCTGGTTAAATGCACTTGGTGTGACAGCTTCACCCTGATGTAGGCTTTAGCCAAAAAACAACCACACCATTGAGGGTTAAATGCACTTGGTCGCAGCTTGTGCTGGCGCACCACAAGACACAAAATGGCCGCCGATCACCCCAGAAAAATGTGACTGACAAACGGTCTGTGCAGCCTAAAAACAGTGAGCAATTGAGGATCAGCAGCTCAATGATCCACAGCTGCAGATCGATCAGTTAATCAAGTCCTTTGGAGGAGTTAATCTGCCTAATCTCGCCCTACTGTCGCAGCCGCAACCTCTCCCTACGCTAATCAGAGCAGAGTGACGGGCGGCGCTATGTGACTCCAGCTTAAATAGAGGCTGGGTCACATGGTGCTCTGGCCAATCACAGCCATGCCAATAGTAGGCATGGCTGTGATGACCTCTTGGGGCAAGTAGTATGACGCTTGTTGATTGGCTGCTTTGCAGCCTTTCAAAAAGCGCCAAGAAAGCGTCACAAAAGCGCGAAGAAAGCGACGAACACCGAACCCGAACCCGGACTTTTACGAAAATGTCCGGGTTCGGGTCCGTGTCACGGACACCCCAAAATTCGGTACGAACCCGAACTATACAGTTCGAGTTCGCTCATCCCTACTCAGCACTCATAAGCTGTCTTGGTAAACATGGCACACGCTGTACTGAAATATCCTCCTGGCAGTATAGCATTATTAGTAGATATGCTCAGTTGGTTGACATTAATTTCCATATATTACTACTGTATAATCAATTTTGTGTCACATTTCTGAAATTCAGTGTACTTTAGAGTTATTGGCCCTAAATAGATCTTGATACAAAGTTTTAATATAATAATGCCACATGATCTGAATCGCCTGTTAAAAATGTAAAGGTACATCAACAGTGGACATGATTTGTTTTGCAAAATTCCCAATCTGTGAAAAAATTTGCATGAGCTACATGTGGATGTTGATACAGATTTTGCTGTGAATTGAGAAGGATGATATCTGTGGTGGAAAGCCACAGCATAAATTGACTTGCTGTAAATTTAAATTCTATGCAGCACATATATTCCATGTAGCGTTATGCAGCATGTGGATGAGATTGCCGTTACTGTAACAGGCTGCAGATTTTCCTCCAGGGTGGACATACCTGAAAACAGTTGAACTTTGACAAGGTGAGATTTGAGAGCAGATTTCTGGTGAGCTCATAGTTGATCTAAGGTGAATTTTACTTCATTGTATGTATCAGATTTTCTTGGAGTGTGGTGAATTTAAGTGATTGCACCCTCAGATATCTAAGGTTTCTAAACTCTATGAAGTAACACATTAGCTGTGAACATCAGATAAGGACGCCATTCATTTCAGTAAAAGAACCATTATAAAGGTTGAATTCATATCTTTTATAACTTTAAGGATGAAGGCATAGCTTTTACAATAATAAAAAGGGATTCTAAAGAAAAGTGCACAATGAAGACAAAAATTCTTGTAATAAAAACTGCGCAGGAATGTAGAATGGGAAGATGACATTTAAACATTTGATCAAAGATATAGCGCATAATTCATGGGACTAGTACAGAAAGTGAGCCGCCTGTCACATTCAACTACATTTTTACTTCTCAGCAGAGTATTTCATCATGCATACATCTTAGAAATTACTTCTAAGGACAAATTGCTCTAAGAGCTTGGCAAATCAAAACAATGTAAAATGTACAAGTGAAGGAACATTTTCAGCAGATCATAAAAGTGCTGTCAAAAGCCTCCCTTCAAATAAGACTGGACTCATGTGATGGATGGCTTGACATGATACAGTCAGACCTTACTCTTGAGATGAATGATATTCTACCTGAAGATACCCTATTCCTTGGAATAGGGTATCTTCAGACAGTGGGGTATTGGCAGACAGTGGGGTAAGTCAATAGGTTAGTCTTAGCACCAGAATGTTGACCATACCATCAAAATCCAAGACACCTTAAACCAGAGACCAACAAAACCACCAGTGTCTCAGATACAGATGTAGCCAATGTTATCTTGACTGGCTTTACACAACAAAAGCACATTACAATATTAAAACAAATTGTGTCAAAGTGATTTCATGGGGTGTATGGAGTAAAGATAATGTTGGAAATATTTGTACATCAAGGGATCAAAACAAAATCCTGCAACTGGTAATTAATGGCAACAAAGTCAACATTTAAATGGTGTTTTAATGGCCCTATTTTTTTTATTTGTTGGCTACTAACATATTTTAATGACACATAACCCTTTTCACAAAATAAATAAAATAAATAAAAAATTATGCTTTGTTATGTAAAACTGAAACAAACAACCAAAAAAAGTATTGGTATTGTCGCGTCCGTGACAACCTGCTCTGCAAAAATACCACATGATCTAACCTGTCAGATGAATGTTGTAAAGAAACAAAATATAAAAACGGTGCCAAAACTGTTATTTCTTGTTACCTTGCCTCACAAAAGTGTAATATAGAGCAACCAAAAATTATATGTACCCTAAAATAGTACCAACAAAACTGCCACCCTAACCTGTAGCTTTTAAAATAGGGTCACTTTTTTGGAGTTTCTACTCTAGGGGTGTGTAACGGAACGCCTGGCGCCCCGACTGGGTACCTCCGTCAAATGGATGCTCCTAGTGCTTCCCGAGGACTCCAAGCACTCCGCTCTACACCAAAACCACCACAGGAACCAGGAACAATGAACAACCTCTTACAAGAGCTTATACTCAGGGGAGTATTGTGATATAGCAATCCCCAAGAGTGTAGTTATCGCATTCCCCAAACATGAGCTGAAACTTCATGAAGGTATCAAAGCAGCCTCTGACTGTACTTGCACGTACAGCCTCTTTTATTCACAATCCACAAACATAGTACTGCCCACTGGGTTTTGAAATACAACCAATCAATATACTACAACACATACAATGCAAGCACAGCAACCAATCGGACACGCCCCCAGGGGACCAGAAGGAAGACTGCGACACAGGACAGATATGTAGCAATTCAGGATACACAGACACAACACATCCCCACAACATCATGGTTTCCTCCTCTCTGCCCTGGAGACACCCGAGGAGCAATCCAATTATCTCTCAGGACAAAGGGAAATCGCCAATACACATGTGGAGACAACAGGACAGAAATCACCATTTAAACACACAATGGGACAATGGCACAATGGGACAATAGAAACACACCCAGCATATTCCTCCCCTCTGTCTAGGAGATAATTGAGCCCCCTCCAAAACACTGTGGCGAGGTTAGTTTTGCCACAGGGTGCATCAGGGGGGCTTCAAATAGGACATGGTGTTAAAAAACCAGTCCAGCAAAATTTGCCTTCCAAAAACAGTATAGCATTCCTTTTCTTCTGCGCCCTGCCGTGTGCCCGTACAGCAGTTTACAACCATATATGGGGTGTTTCTGTAAACTACAGAATCAGGGCCATAAATATTGAGTTTTGTTTGGCTGTTAACCCTCTGCTTTGTAACTGGAAAAAAAATATTTAACTACCTCAGGACCGCCGTACACAGGATCGCGTCCTGGCGGCGGCCCTGCTCTTCTGGGTGGACGCATATACGCGTCCTCCCGCGAGAGCCGAGATTTCCTGTGAAAATCACAGGAACGGAAGGTAAGCGAATGGATCTCCAGCCTGCCAGCGGCGATCGCTCGCTGGCAGGCTGGAGATCCGAATTTTTTAACCCCTAACAGGTATATTAGACGCTGTTTTCATAACAGCGTCTAATATACCTCCTACCTGGTCCTCTGGTGGTCCCTTTTGTTAGGATCGACCACCAGAGGACTCAGGTAGGTCAGTACAGTAGCACCAAACACCACACTACACTACACCCCCCCGTCACTTATTAACCCCTTATAAACCCCTGATCACCCATGATCACCCCATATAAACTCCCTGATCACCCCCCTGTCATTTATCACCGCCCTGTCATTGATCACCCCCCTGTCAGGCTCCGTTCAGACATCCGTATGATTTTTACGGATGCACGGATACATGGATCGGATCCGCAAAAAGCATACGGACGTCTGAATGGAGCCTTACAGGGGTGTGATCAATGACAGGCGGGTGATCACCCATATACACTCCCTGATCACCCCCTGTCATTGATCACCCCCTGTCATTGATCACCCCCCTGTCATTGATCACTCCCCTGTAAGGCTCCATTCAGACGTCCGCATGATTTTTACGGATCCATGGATACATGGATCGGATCCGCAAAACACATGCGGACGTCTGAATGGAGCCTTACAGGGGGTGATCAATGACAGGCGGGTGATCACCCATATACACTCCCTGATCACCCCCCTGTCATTGATAACCCCCCTGTAAGGCTCCATTCAGACGTCCGCATGCGTTTTGTGGATCCGATCCATGTATCCATGGATCCGTAAAAAATCATGCGGATGTCTGAATGGAGCCTTACAGGGGGGGTGATCAGTGACAGGGGGGAGATCACCCTGATTACCCTGATCACCCCCTGTCATTGATAACCCCCCTGTAAGGCTCCATTCAGACGTCCGCATGCGTTCTGTGGATCCGATCCATGTATCCATGGATCCGTAAAAAATCATGCGGATGTCTGAATGGAGCCTTACAGGGGGGGTGATCAGTGACAGGGGGGTGATCACCCTGATTACCCTGATCGCCCCCTGTCATTGATAACCCCCCTGTAAGGCTCCATTCAGACGTCCGCATGCGTTCTGTGGATCCGATCCATGTATCCATGGATCCGTAAAAAATCATGCGGATGTCTGAATGGAGCCTTACAGGGGGGGTGATCAGTGACAGGGGGGTGATCACCCTGATTACCCTGATCACCCCCTGTCATTGATAACCCCCCTGTAAGGCTCCATTCAGACGTCCGCATGCGTTCTGTGGATCCGATCCATGGATCCATGGATCCGTAAAAAATCATGCGGATGTCTGAATGGAGCCTTACAGGGGGGGTGATCAGTGACAGGGGGGTGATCACCCTGATTACCCTGATCACCCCCTGTCATTGATAACCCCCCTGTAAGGCTCCATTCAGACGTCCGCATGCGTTCTGTGGATCCGATCCATGGATCCGTAAAAAATTATGCGGATGTCTGAATGGAGCCTTACAGGGGGGGTGATCAATGACAGGGGGGTGATCAGGGAGTCTATATGGGTGATCACCCCCCTGTCATTGATCACCCCCCTGTCATTGATCACCCCCCCCCCCCCCCCCTGGTAAGGCTCCATTCAGACATTTTTTTTGGCACAAGTTAGCGGAAATTTTTTGTTTGTTTTTGTTTTTGTTTTTTCTTACTAAGTCTCATATTCTACTAACTTGTGTCAAAAAATAAAATCTCACATGAACTCACCATACCCCTCACAGAATCCAAATGCGTAAACATTTTTAGACATTTATATTCCAGACTTCTTCTCACGCTTTAGGGCCCCTAAAAAGCCAGGGCAGTATAAATACCCCACATGTGACCCCATTTCGGAAAGAAGACACCCCAAGGTATTCCGTGAGGGGCATATTGAGTCCATGAAAGATTGAAATTTTTGTCCTAAGTTAGCGGAAAGTGAGACTTTGTGAGAAAAAAACAAAAAAAAAATCAATATCCGTTAACTTATGCAAAAAAAAAAAAATTCTAGGAACTCGCCATGCCCCTCATTGAATACCTTGGGGTGTCTTCTTTCCAAAGTGGGGTCACATGTGGGGTATTTATACTGCCCTGGCTTTTTAGGGGCCCGAAAGTGTGAGAAGAAGTCTAGGATCCAAATGTCTAAAAATGCCCTCCTAAAAGGAATTTGGGCCCCTTTGCGCATCTAGGCTGCAAAAAAGTGTCACACATGTGGTATCGCCGTACTCAGGAGAAGTTGGGGAATGTGTTTTGGGGTGTCATTTTACATATACCCATGCTGGGTGAGAAAAATATCTTGGTCAAATGCCAACTTTGTATAAAAAAATGGGAAAAGTTGTCTTTTGCCAAGATATTTCTCTCACCCAGCATGGGTATATGTAAAATGACCCCCCAAAACACATTACCCAACTTCTCCTGAGTACGGCGATACCACATGTGTGACACTTTTTTGCAGCCAAGGTGGGCAAAGGGGCACCTTTCGGATTTCGCAGGCCATTTTTTACACATTTTGATTGCAAGGTACTTCTTACACATTTGGGCCCCTAAATTGCCAGGGCAGTATAACTACGCCACAAGTGACCCCATTTTGGAAAGAAGACACCCCAAGGTATTCCGTGAGGGGCACGGCGAGTTCCTAGAATTTTTTATTTTTTGTCACAAGTTAGCGGAAAATGATGATTTTTCTTTTTTTTTCTTTTTTCCTTACAAAGTCTCATATTCCACTAACTTGCGACAAAAAATAAAAAATTCTAGGAACTCGCCATGCCCCTCACGGAATACCTTGGGGTGTCTTCTTTCCAAAATGGGGTCACTTGTGGCGTAGTTATACTGCCCTGGCAATTTAGGGGCCCAAATGTGTGAGAAGTACTTTGCAATCAAAATCTGTAAAAAATGACCGGTGAAATCCGAAAGGTGCACTTTGGAATATGTGCCCCTTTGCCCACCTTGGCATCAAAAAAGTGTCACACATGTGGTATCGCCGTACTCAGGAGAAGTTGGGGAATGTGTTTTGGGGTGTCATTTTACATATACCCATGCTGGGTGAGAAAAATATCTTGGTCAAATGCCAACTTTGTATAAAAAAATGGGAAAAGTTGTCTTTTGCCAAGATATTTCTCTCACCCAGCATGGGTATATGTAAAATGACACCCCAAAAGACATTCCCCAACTTCTCCTGAGTACGGCGATACCACATGTGTGACACTTTTTTGATGCCAAGGTGGGCAAAGGGGCACATATTCCAAAGTGCACCTTTCGGATTTCACCGGTCATTTTTTACAGATTTTGATTGCAAAGTACTTCTCACACATTTGGGCCCCTAAATTGCCAGGGCAGTATAACTACGCCACAAGTGACCCCATTTTGGAAAGAAGACACCCCAAGGTATTCCGTGAGGGGCATGGCGAGTTCCTAGAATTTTTTATTTTTTGTCGCAAGTTAGTGGAATATGAGACTTTGTAAGAAAAAAATAAATAAATAAAATCATCATCATTTTCCGCTAACTTGTGACAAAAAATAAAAAGTTCTATGAACTCACTATGCCCATCAGCGAATACCTTAGGGTGTCTACTTTCCGAAATGGGGTCATTTGTGGGGGTTTTCTACTGTTTGGGCATTGTAGAACCTCAGGAATCATGACAGGTGCTCAGAAAGTCAGAGCTGTTTCAAAAAGCGGAAATTCACATTTTTGTACCATAGTTTGTAAATGCTATAACTTTTACCCAAACCATTTTTTTTTTTGCCCAAACATTTTTTTTTTATCAAAGACATGTAGAACAATAAATTTGGCGAAAAATTTATATATGGATGTCGTTTTTTTTGCAAAATTTTACAGCTGAAAGTGAAAAATGTCATTTTTTTGCAAAAAAATCGTTACATTTTGATTAATAACAAAAAAAGTAAAAATGTCAGCAGCAATAAAATACCACCAAATGAAAGCTCCATTAGTGAGAAGAAAAGGAGGTAAAATTCATTTGGGTGGTAAGTTGCATGACCGAGCGATAAACGGTGAAAGGAGTGTAGTGCCGAAGTGTAAAAAGTGCTCTGGTCATGAAGGGGGTTTCACCTAGCGGGGCTGAAGTGGTTAAATGGAAAATCTGCCAAAAAAGTGAAATTTTGAAATGTTAGTTATATTTTCCATAAATTCTTGTGGAACACCTAAAGGGTTAACAAAGTTTGTAAAATCAGTTTTGTATACCTTGAGGAGTGTAGTTTCTAAAATGGGGTCACTTTTTGGAGTTTCTACTCTAGGGGTGCATCAGGGGAGCTTCAAATAGGACATGGTGTCAAAAAAACAGTCAACCAAAATCTGCTTTCCAAAAACCGTATGGCAATCCTGTTCTTCTGTGCCCTGCCATGTGCCCATACAGCAGTTCACAACCACATTTGGGGTGTTTCTGTAAACTACAAAATCAGGGCCATAAATATTGATTTTTTTTGGCTGTTAACCCTTGCTTTGTAACTGGAAAAAATTTATTCAAATGGAAAATCTGCCCAAAAAGTTAATTTTTTTTAATTTTATCTCTATTTTCCATTAATTCTTGTGGAACACTTAATGGTTTAAAAAAAAGTTTGTAAAATCAGTTTTGAATACCTTGATCGGTGTAGTTTGTAAAATTGGGTCATTTTTGGGTGGTTTCTATTATGTAAGCCTCACAAAGTGACTTCACACCTTAACTGGTCATGAAAAAGTGGGATTTAGAAATTTTCTGAAAAATGTCAAGATTTGCTTCTAAACTTCTAAGCCTTCTTACGTCCCCAAAAAATAAAATGGCATTCACAAAATTATCCAAACATGAAGTAGACATATGGGGAATGTAAAATAATAACTATTTTTGGAGGTATTACTATTTATTATAAAAGTAGAGAAATTGAAATGTGGAAATTAGCTAATTTTTGAATTTTGACTCCATTTTACCAGTGTCATAAAGTGCATTATGTGATGGAAAAACAATCTCAGAATGGCCTGGATAAGTAAAAGTGTTTCAAAGTTATTCACACATAAAGTGACACTGGTCAATTTTTCAAAAAATGGCCTGTTTCTTAAGGTGAAAATGAGCCCGGTTCATAAGGGGTTAAACCATGGGTAACAATTGGTGGACTGTAAGGCTGGCAAGTCAGAGGTTGGCCACATAGTTTATTTAGGAGGGGAAGATGGTCAAGGGGACCCTGGGCTAGGAACAAAGATCTCACCCACTGCATTTTCTTATTCACTGGCACTTATTATTTAGGTTGTCTCCCTACATTGTAAGGAATTAGCTGTTTTTGACAGATTTTAACTGCTTGAGAAAGGTTCCTGAACTGGTTTTCCAACAGGTTTATATTTTTATTTAATTGTTGGTAATAAAATCTGAACTAATCAGTTGTTTTTTAAATTTAGAAAAAGTGTTTTGCTGCCAGTTCTATGCTAAAATTGAGTATTCTTGTATTTGGAGTATGTCATTAACATCTAGTGGTGTGGCCTATATTTCAATGTCTATAACATTTTTGATTTTTTTTCTTTAAGAAATGGAAAATAACTTTACTAAATTGACAGCTGGCTGTTACCATGCTCCTCGTCGAGGGAGCATGTTCTTATACAGTCTGAAGCTGTGGACATGGTTAGACACACCCACAATTGGTAACAATTTAGTCATACATTTGTAGGAAAAAAAACAGTGTGAATTGGAGTTCAAAGATAAGATGTCCCAGAGTTATTATATTAATAGGAATACAACTATTTATTGAACATGTATGTCTGGAGACCGGCACGTCTTCTTAAAAGTCTCAAGAGATCAGACATCATTTCTAGTTGAGTTTTACTACATTAGACATTTATGATGTATCCACAGGATTGCCTATAAATATCTGTAAGCGGCTGCAGCAATGTAGGCAATGAGTAGAGAAGTAAACTTGCATGTATGTTTGTCTCTAAATGTGTATGAATTATGGAGACAGCCTGCCTTGTTCAGTTATTACCAAAACTCTCATTGACTTCAGCAGATTGGGCCATTGTTGGACTTCAGTCTTCTAGAGAGGGCCCTTACCTATCATTACCTGTTTATGGTATGACCATTAGATGTCATGCATGTCTAATGTGGAAAAACACTATGTAGTTATATAGTAGATTTACATGAGTATGCATACTGTATATTAATTTACATGCATTAAAGTGGTTATCTCATGAAGACAACCCCTGTCCATATGCCCTAATAGGTCATAGAGGAATGGCCCCAGCTCAGGAACCCCTATTTAAGCCATGTCAGAGAGTTGCTCTGTAACCGTGGCCCTGGCTATTTAGGACTACATTTCTGTCTGGTTTGGTCAGGGAAAGGGGTTGTCTCTGACTGTGTATTCATTTTAGATAGTGTAAGGCCTTATTCACACGTTAGTGTTTTGGTCAGTGATTTCCATCAGTCATTGAGAGCCGAAACCAGCATTGGAGCCTCCACAGACATGAGGTATAAGGAAAAGATATGCAGCTGTTCTGTGTTTAGAGCCGCACCTAGTTTTCGCTCAAAATCACTGATGGACATTACTGACCAAAGCACTGACGTGTGAATGAGGCAGTAGCCTGAGTTCACATCATTACTAGTATTTTTTTTTTGTTCTGCTCCATAATACAGTAGTTTCAGAACAAAGAAAATAAATGAAGTGCAGGATTCGGTACATAATTAAAAAAAATGGAGCTGAACAGATCCCATTTAATAAAATGGAGTCCATTCAGTTTCCGTTTGGGATCCTTTTTTTTTTACTGGAAAAAAAGTTGACTTGTCCGTTTTTTTATTTTATGGACTCCAAGATGGAGGACCTGAATGAAGCGTCCAGCGCAGATGTGAACATGCCCGAAATGGTTATACTGTGCACACTGTAACACTGTAACTTGAACGTGCTGTACTGTACAGACAGTAATATAAAAATAATACATTTAGCATTAGCAAGAGTTTATTCATTTTTCAATAAGCCAGAAAAATGAACGTATTTGTTTCCTGTTATGTCTCACACCTCTGGTTTACTGCAGTGTAAGTGATGAATAAGCTGCACTCACACTATATGCTTGTATTATGCTTCCTTGCCTTTTGTGTATGCCAGTATATGGCTCATGATTAGAGTTGAGCGGACACCTGGATGTTCGGGTTCGAGAAGTTCGGCCGAACTTCCCGAAAATGCTCGGGTTCGGGATCCGAACACGATCCGAACTTCGTCCCGAACCCGAACCCCATTGAAGTCAATGGGGACCCGAACTTTTCGGCACTAAAAAGGCTGTAAAACAGCCCAGGAAAGGGCTAGAGGGCTGCAAAAGGCAGCAACATGTAGGTAAATCCCCTGCAAACAAATGTGGATAGGGAAATGAATTAAAATAAAAATTTAATAAATAAAAATTAACCAAAATCAATTGGAGAGAGGTCCCATAGCAGAGAATCTGGCTTCACGTCACCCACCACTGGAAGTCCATTCTCAGATATTTAGGCCCCGGCAACCAAGCAGAGGAGAGAGGTCCCGTAACAGAGAATCTGTCTTCATGTCAGCAGAGAATCAGTCTTCATATCATAGCAGAGAATCAGGCTTCACGTCACCCACCACTGCAACAGTCCATTTTCATAAATTTAGGCCCAGCACCCAGGCAGAGGAGAGAGGTCCCGTAACAGACAATCTGGCTTCATGTCAGAAGAGAATCAGTCTTCATATCATAGCAGAGAATCAGGCTTCACGTCAGCCACCAATGCAACAGTCCATTGTCAAATATTTAGGCCCAGCATCCAGGCAGAGGAGAGAGGTCCCGTAACAGACAATCTGGCATCATGTCAGCAGAGAATCAGTCTTCATGTCATAGCAGAGAATCAGGCTTCACGTCACCCACCACTGTAACAGTCCATTTTCATAAATTTAGGCCCAGCACCCAGGCAGAGGAGAGAGGTCCCGTAACAGACAATCTGGCTTCATGTCAGCAGAGAATCAGTCTTCATATCATAGCAGAGAATCAGGCTTCACGTCAGCCACCAATGCAACAGTCCATTGTCAGATATTTAGGCCCAGCACCCAGGCAGAGGAGAGAGGTCCCGTAACAGACAATCTGGCTTCATGTCAGCAGAGAATTAGTCTTCATGTCATAGCAGAGAATCAGGCTTCACGTCACCCACCACTGTAACAGTCCATTTTCATAAATTTAGGCCCAGCACCCAGGCAGAGGAGAGAGGTCCCGTAACAGACAATCTGGCTTCATGTCAGCAGAGAATCAGTCTTCATATCATAGCAGAGAATCAGGCTTCACGTCAGCCACCAATGCAACAGTCCATTGTCAGATATTTAGGCCCAGCACCCAGGCAGAGGAGAGAGGTCCCGTAACAGACAATCTGGCTTCATGTCAGCAGAGAATCAGTCTTCATATCATAGCAGAGAATCAGGCTTCACGTCAGCCACCACTGCAACAGTCCATTGTCAGATATTTTAGCCCAGCACCCAGGCAGAGGAGAGAGGTCCCGTAACAGACAATCTGGCTTCATGTCAGCAGAGAATCAGTCTTCATATCATAGCAGAGAATCAGGCTTCACGTCAGCCACCAATGCAACAGTCCATTGTCAGATATTTAGGCCCAGCACCCAGGCAGAGGAGAGAGGTCCCGTAACAGACAATCTGGCTTCATGTCAGCAGAGAATCAGTCTTCATATCATAGCAGAGAATCAGGCTTCACGTCAGCCACCACTGCAACAGTCCATTGTCAGATATTTAGGCCCAGCACCCAGGCAGAGGAGAGAGGTCCCGTAACAGACAATCTGGCTTCATGTGAGCAGAGAATCAGTCTTCATATCATAGCAGAGAATCAGGCTTCACGTCACCCACCACTGCAACAGTCCATTTTCATAAATTTAGGCCCAGCACCCAGGCAGAGGAGAGAGGTCCCGTAACAGATAATCTGGTTTCATGTCAGCAGAGAATCAGTCTTCATATCATAGCAGAGAATCAGGCTTCACGTCACCCACCACTGCAACAGTCCGTTTTCATAAATTTAGGCCCAGCACCCAGGCAGAGGAGAGAGGTCCCGTAACAGACAATCTGGCTTCATGTCAGCAGAGAATCAGTCTTCATATCATAGCAGAGAATCAGGCTTCACGTCATACACCACTGCAACAGTCCATTTTCATAAATTTAGGCCCAGCACCCAGGCAGAGGAGAGAGGTCCCGTAACAGACAATCTGGCTTCATGTCAGCAGAGAATCAGTCTTCATATCATAGCAGAGAATCAGGCTTCACGTCACCCACCACTGCAACAGTCCATTGTCAGATAATTACGCCCAGCACCCAGGCAGAGGAAAGAGCTCCCGTAACAGAGAATCTGGCTTCATGTCAGCAGAGAATTAGTCTGCATGTCATAGCAGAGAATCAGGCTTCACGTCAGCTACCAGTGCAACAGTCCATTGGCATATATTTAGGCCCAGCACCCAGGCAGAGGAGAGAGGTCCCGTAACAGAGGATCTGGCTTCATGTCAGCAGAGAATTAGTCTGCATGTCATAGCAGAAAATCAGGCTTCACGTCAGCCACCACTGCAACAGTCTATTGTCAGATATTTACGCCCAGCACCCAGGCAGAGGAGAGAGGTCCCGTAACAGAGGATCTGGCTTCATGTCAGCAGAGAATTAGTCTGCATGTCATAGCAGAAAATCAGGCTTCACGTCAGCCACCACTGCAACAGTCTATTGTCAGATATTTACGCCCAGCACCCAGGCAGAGGAACGAGGTCCCGTAACAGAGAATCTGGCTTCATGTCAGCAGAGAATTAGTCTGCATGTCATAGCAGAGAATCAGGCTTCACGTCAGCTACCAGTGCAACAGTCCATTGGCATATATTTAGGCCCAGCACCCAGGCAGAGGAGAGAGGTCCCGTAACAGAGGATCTGGCTTCATGTCAGCAGAGAATTAGTCTGCATGTCATAGCAGAAAATCAGGCTTCACGTCAGCCACCACTACAACAGTCCATTGTCAGATATTTAAGCCCAGCACCCAGGCAGAGGAGAGAGGTCCCGTAACAGAGAATCTGACTTCATGTCAGCAGAGAATTAGTCTGCATGTCATAGCAGAGAATCAGGCTTCACGTCACCCAACATTGGAACAGTCCATTGGCATATATTTAGGTTCCGGCACCCAGACAGAGGAGAGGTTCATTCAACTTTGGGTAGCCTCGCAATATAATGGTAAAATGAAAATAAAAATAGGATTGAATGAGGAAGTGCCCTGGAGTACAATAATATATGGTTAAGGGGAGGTAGTTAATGTCTCATCTGGACAAGGGACGGACAGGTCCTGTGGGATCCATGCCTGGTTCATTTTTATGAACGTCAGCTTGTCCACATTGGCTGTAGACAGGCGGCTGCGTTTGTCTGTAATGACGCCCCCTGCCGTGCTGAATACACGTTCAGACAAAACGCTGGCCGCCGGGCAGGCCAGCACCTCCAAGGCATAAAAGGCTAGCTCTGGCCACGTGGACAATTTAGAGACCCAGAAGTAGAATGGGGCCGAACCATCAGTCAGTACGTGGAGGGGTGTGCACACGTACTGTTCACCATGTTAGTGAAATGTTGCCTCCTGCTAACACGTTGCGTATCAGGTGGTGGTGCAGTTAGCTGTGGCGTGTTGACAAAACTTTTCCACATCTCTGCCATGCTAACCCTGCCCTCAGAGGAGCTGGCCGTGACACAGCTGCCCTGGCGACCTCTTGCTCCTCCTCTGCCTTCGCCTTGGGCTTCCACTTGTTCCCCTGTGACATTTGGGAATGCTCTAAGTAGCACGTCTACCAACGTGCGCTTGTACTCGCGCATCTTCCTATCACGCTCCAGTGCAGGAAGTAAGGTGGGCACATTGTCTTTGTAGCGTGGATCCAGCAGGGTGGCAACCCAGTAGTCCGCACACGTTAAAATGTGGGCAACTCTGCTGTCGTTGCGCAGGCACTGCAGCATGTAGTCGCTCATGTGTGCCAGGCTGCCCAGGGGTAAGGACAAGCTGTCCTCTGTGGGAGGCGTATCGTCATCGTCCTGCCTTTCCCCCCCAGCCACGCACCAGTGATGGGCCCGAGCTGCGTTGGGTGCCACCCCGCTGTGACCATGCTTCATCCTCATCCTCCTCCACCTCCTCCTCATCCTCGTCCTCCTCGTCCTCCAGTAGTGGGCCCTGGCTGGCCACATTTGTACCTGGCCTCTGCTTTTGCAAAAAACCTCCCTCTGAGTCACTTCGTAGAGACTGGCCTGAAAGTGCTAAAAATTACCCCTCTTCCTCCTCCTCCTCCTCCTGGGCCACCTCCTCTTCCATCATCGCCCTAAGTGTTTTCTCAAGGAGACATAGAAGTGGTATTGTAACGCTGATAACGGCGTCATCGCCACTGGCCATGTTGGTGGAGTACTTGAAACAGCGCAACAGGGCACACAGGTCTCGCATGGAGGCCCAGTCATTGGTGGTGAAGTGGTGCTGTTCCGCAGTGCGACTGACCCGTGTGTGCTGCAGCTGAAACTCCACTATGGCCTGCTGCTGCTCGCACAGTCTGTCCAGCATGTGCAAGGTGGAGTTTCACCTGGTGGGCACGTCGCATATGAGGCGGTGAGCGGGAAGGCCGAAGTTACGCTGTAGCGCAGACAGGCGAGCAGCGGCAGGATGTGAACGCCGGAAGCGCAAACAGACGGCCCGCACTTTATGCAGCAGCTCTGACATGTCGGGGTAGTTGTGAATGAACTTCTGCACCACCAAATTCAGCACATGTGCCAGGCAAGGGATGTGCGTCAAACCGGCTAGTCCCAGAGCTGCAACGAGATTTTGCCTATTATCGCACACCACCAGGCCGGGCTTGAGGCTCACCGGCAGCAACCACTCGTCGGTCTGTTGTTCTATACCCCGCCACAACTCCTGTGCGGTGTGGGGCCTGTCCCCCAAACATATGAGTTTCAGAATGGCCTGCTGACGTTTACCCCGGGCTGTGCTGAAGTTGGTGGTGAAGGTGTGTGGCTGACTGGATGAGCAGGTGGAAGAAGAGGAGGAGGAAGCCGAGAAGGAGGAGGTGGCAACAGGAGGCAAAGAATGTTGCCCTGCGATCCTTGGCGGCGGAAGGACGTGCGCCAAACAGCTCTCTGCCTGGGGCCCAGCTGCCACTACATTTACCCAGTGTGCAGTTAGGGAGATATAGCGTCCCTGGCCGTGCTTACTGGTCCACGTATCTGTGGTTAGGTGGACCTTGCTACAGATGGCGTTGCGCAGTGCACACTTGATTTTATCGGATACTTGGTTGTGCAGGGAAGGCACGGCTCTCTTGGAGAAGTAGTGGCGGCTGGGAACAACATACTGTGGGACAGCAAGCGACATGAGCTGTTTGAAGCTGTCTGTGTCCACCAGCCTAAATGACAGCATTTCATAGGCCAGTAGTTTAGAAATGCTGGCATTCAGGGCCAGGGATCGAGGGTGGCTAGGTGGGAATTTACGCTTTCTCTCAAATGTTTGTGAGATGGAGAGCTGAACGCTGCCGTGTGACATGGTTGAGACGCTTGGTGACGGAGGTGGTGGTGGTGTTGGTGGTACATCCCCTGTTTGCTGGGCGGCAGGTGCCAACGTTCCTCCAGAGGAGGAGGAAGAGGCCGAGGCGGCAGCAGCAGAAGAGGCCGAGGCGGCAGCAGCAGAAGAGGTAGCAGGGGGAGCCTGAGCGACTTCCTTGTTTTTAAGGTGTTTACTCCACTGCAGTTCATGCTTTGCATGCAGGTGCCTGGTCATGCAGGTTGTGCTAAGGTTCAGAACGTTAATGCCTCGCTTCAGGCTCTGATGGCACAGCGTGCAAACCACTCGGGTCTTGTCGTCAGCACATTGTTTGAAGAAGTGCCATGCCAGGGAACTCTTTGAAGCTGCCTTTGGGGTGCTCGGTCCAAGATGGTGGAGGTCAGTAGCAGGCGGAGTCTCTTGGCGGCAGGTGTTCTGCTTTTGCCCACTGCTCCCTCTTTTGCTACGCTGTTGGCTCGGTCTCACCACTGCCTCTTCCTCCGAACTGTGAAAGTCAGTGGCACGACCTTCATTCCATGTGGGGTCTAGGACCTCATCGTCCCCTGCATCGTCTTCCACCCAGTCTTGATCCCTGACCTCCTGTTCAGTCTGCACACTGCAGAAAGACGCAGCAGTTGGCACCTGTGTTTCGTCATCATCAGAGACATGCTGAGGTGGTATTCCCATGTCCTCATCATCAGGAAACATAAGTGGTTGTGCGTCAGTGCATTCTATGTCTTTCACCGCTGGGGAAGGGCTAGGTGGATGCCCTTGGGAAACCCTGCCAGCGGAGTCTTCAAACAGCATAAGAGACTGCTGCATAACTTGAGGCTGAGACAGTTTCCCTGGTATGCATGGGGGTGATGTTACAGACTGATGGGGTTGGTTTTCAGGCGCCATCTGTGCGCTTTCTGCAGAAGACTGGGTGGGAGATAATGTGAACGTGCTGGATCCACTGTCGGCCACCCAATTGACTAATGCCTATACCTGCTCAGGCCTTACCATCCTTAGAACGGCATTGGGCCCCACCATATATCGCTGTAAATTCTGGCGGCTACTGGGACCTGAGGTAGTTGGTACACTAGGACGTGTGGATGTGGCAGAACGGCCACGTCCTCTCCCAGCACCAGAGGGTCCACTAACACCACCACGACCATGTCCACGTCCGTGTCCCTTACTAGATGTTTTCCTCATTGTTATCGTTCACCACAACAACAAAAATATTATTTGGCCCAATGTATTGTATTCAATTTCAGCTGAATATAAATTTGAGGCCTAGTATTTAGGCGCTGGGTGACAGGTATGGGTTTACTGACAGAATTAGACTTGGAAATGCACAGTAGCGTGTGTTTGAAGTTATTCAGAATGACCCTATGTGCACCTTGAATATTATATACCCTTTTAGGGATAGATTTCAAATAGCTCTGATACAGCAGAAACCACTAAATTAGGAAATTGCTAAATTGCGAATTGTATTTCAACCCAGAACAAAAAATGTGCTTTGACGGACACTAAATAACTTGCCCAGCCACAACAGTACAGCAGTAACGACAGATTTATCTGGATATAAATTTGAGGCCTAGTATTTAGGCGCTGGGTGACAGGTATAGATTTACTGACAGAATTAGACTTGGAAATGCACAGTAGCGTGTGTGTGAAGTTATTCTGAATGACCCTATGTGCACCTTGAATATTATATACCCTTTTAGGGATAGATTTCAAATAGCTCTGATACAGCAGGAACCACTAAATTAGGAAATTGCTAAATTGGGAATTGTATTTTAACCCAGAACAAAAAATGTGCTTTGACGGACACTAAATAACTTGACCAGCCACAACAGTACAGCAGTAACGACAGATTTAGCTGGATATAAATTTGAGGCCTAGTATTTAGGCGCTGGGTGACAGGTATAGATTTACTGACAGAATTAGACTTGGAAATGCACAGTAGCGTGTGTGTGAAGTTATTTAGAATGACCCTATCAGCACCTTGATTCTGATATACCCTTTTAGGGATGTATTTAAAGTAGCCCTGATACAGCAGAAACCACTAAATTAGGAAATTGCTAAATTGGGAATTGTATTTCAACCCAGAACAAAAACTGTGCTTTGACGGACACTAAATAACTTGCCCAGTCACAACAGTACAGCAGTAACGACAGATTTAGCTGGATATAAACTTGAGGCCTAGTATTTAGGCGCTGGGTGACAGGTATACGTTTACTGACAGAATTAGACTGGGATATGGCCAAAAAATAACCACACTATTGATGGTTAAATGCACTTGGTGTGACAGCTTGACCAACCACACTACTGAGGGTTAAATGCACTTGGTGACGGGCACAGCTTGCCCCTGATGTAGTATATGGCCAAAAAATAAACAGACTATTGCTGGTTAAATGCACTTGGTGTGACAGCTTGACCAACCACACTACTGAGGGTTAAATGCACTTGGTGACAGGCGCAGCTTGCCCCTGATGTAGTATATGGCCAAAAAATAAACAGACTATTGCTGGTTAAATGCACTTGGTGTGACAGCTTGACCAACCACACTACTGAGGGTTAAATTCACTTGGTGACAGGCGCAGCTTTCCCCTGATGTAGTATATGGCCAAAAAATAAACAGACTATTGCTGGTTAAATGCACTTGGTGTGAAAGCTTGACCAACCACACTACTGAGGGTTAAATGCAGTTGGTGACAGGCGCAGCTTGCCCCTGATGTAGTATATGGCCAAAAAATAAACAGACTATTGCTGGTTAAATGCACTTGGTGTGACAGCTTGACCAACCACACTACTGAGGGTTAAATGCACTTGGTGACAGGCGCAGCTTGCCCCTGATGTAGTATATGGCCAAAAAATAAACAGACTATAGCTGGTTAAATGCACTTGGTGTGACAGCTTCACCCTGATGTAGGCTTTAGCCAAAACACAACCACACCATTGAGGGTTAAATGCACTTGGTGACAGGCGCAGCTTGCCCCTGATGTAGTATATGGCCAAAAAATAAACAGACTATTGCTGGTTAAATGCACTTGGTGTGACAGCTTCACCCTGATGTAGGCTTTAGCCAAAAAACAACCACACCATTGAGGGTTAAATGCACTTGGTCGCAGCTTGTGCTGGCGCACCACAAGACACAAAATGGCCGCCGATCACCCCAGAAAAAAGTGACTGACAAACGGTCTGGGCAGCCTAAAAACAGTGAGCAATTGAGTATCAGCAGCTCAATGATCCACAGCTGCAGATCGATCACTGGATGGAGTCTTATGGAGGAGTTTATCAGCCTAATCTCGCCCTACTGTCGCAGCTGCAACCTCTCCCTACGCTAATCAGAGCAGAGTGACGGGCAGCGCTATGTGACTCCAGCTTAAATAGAGGCTGGGTCACATGGTGCTCTGGCCAATCACAGCCATGCCAATAGTAGGCATGGCTGTGACGGCCTCTTGGGGCAAGTAGTATGACGCTTGTTGATTGGCTGCTTTGCAGCCTTTCAAAAAGCGCCAAGAAAGCGATGAACACCGAACCCGAACCCGGACTTTTACGAAAATGTCCGGGTTCGGGTCCATGTCACGGACACCCCAAAATTCGGTACGAACCCGAACTATACAGTTCGGGTTCGCTCATCCCTACTCATGATCACTGAAGGGTGATGAAATGTGCTTACTCAGTTTTTGCTGTGCTGTTTCTTCTTCTACAGTTGTAATCATTTATGCAAAACACCTGTGTTGCCGTATACTTTACTTACATTTAACCAGTGTTGGACTGGGTGGCTATGACCGACCAGTGAAATTCATTGTGGTGACTAGTGATGAGCGGCAGGGGCCATATTCGTATATTTACAATATTTTTTTGTAGAATATTCGTCATATTCACTATGCTATATTTTCGTTTTTTCGATTATTCATCAATTTTTTCTACCTGTAAAGTTGTTTCACTTCGGCATACTTCTCCCCGACAAGCGTCCCCATCACCATGGGAACGCATGGCGGTTAGAATATACCATCGGATCTGAGCTTTCACGAATATTAGCTATAACGAATATATAGCATTATTTTCTAAATATTCACAAATTTTAGAAGTTGTGATATTCGCGAATAATATTGGCAATTCGAATATACACTCTCAATACTAGTGGGGACCCATCCTACAGCTACATGGAAATATTACCTCTTGTTTTTTAGACCTCACGCACTTATGCAGATTTTTGGAAACATGATGCCAGAAGTCACTTGCTAACTTCCCACAATGCATTAGCTCCATGAAGCCTTTTTATCCTAAGGTCTCTGATTAGAGGATGATCTACCGCTTTTATGAATCTTCATTACAGCATTTAACGTCTTTTTTCAAAATTTCCAGTCATGCTGAATCATATTCTTGAAAGCTTTGTTCAGACCACCAGACTAACTCCTGAAGACAAATCTTTCTGGGGTCCTTATACTATCTCTTATTTTAGACCGTAGGCACAAAATTGAGAAGTTTATTAGTTTTACAGTAAAGTTATTTTTTGTCTTAGGAATTTACAGAATGTTCATAGGGCATGACCTACACCAAAAGTGGGAACTGCACATATCTCCAAGGCAGAGGACCCTAGATCACTGTTCTTCTTAGCGAGTGGCTCTCTCCTTTCATGTCTATGGGAGCTGAAGAAACTGTAGAGTAGCCATGTTATACTAGCTTCTATAAAAGCAAAGGGAGAGAGCTGTGCACATGGACATTCACATCTTCATTCATTCTACACGTATACGTAGGTAGCTTCCTCACCAGATGGGACAGGGGTCTGAGTCCCCTGTTCTGGAGAAAGGTGAGGGTCTCAGAGGTGGGACTGAAGCATATGAAATATTTATGACACTGTTTTCCATGTTGGCAATGATACTAGATAGGCGGCCTCTTCATTAGGTTTATCTCCACATTTTTCTATCAAATGGCTGGTCCATCAAAGTAAAATCAGCTCATTGTACCTTCTTCTGTCACTTCACCCATCTGCTTTCCATTTACACCTCTTCTTTTGTTTTATTCAAAGTAGATGTTTCATAATTTGTCACTTTGTTACTTTCTGGTTATATATTAATTGCCAAAAATGTTGGTTCACGACATAGTATTGCAGTCTGCATTTGTCATGTATATTGTTGGCATATGTGGCCAAACATAGCCAAATAGAGCTAATGTTGTAATTTACAATTAACACAGTATAATAATAAAGAAACTGCATGATTGAAAAAAAAAAAAAAAAAATATATATATATATATACAGGTCCTTCTAAAAAAATTAGCATATTGTGATAAAGTTCATTATTTTCTGTAATGTACTGATAAACATTAGCCTTTCATATATTTTAGATTCATTACACACCAACTGAAGTAGTTCAAGTCTTTTATTGTTTTAATATTGATGATTTTGGCATACAGCTCATGAAAACCCAAATTTCCTATCTCAAAAAATTAGCATATTTCATCCGACCAATAAAAGAAAAGTGTTTTTAATACAAAAACAGTTAACCTTCAAATAATTATGTTCAGTTATGCACTCAATACTTGGTCGGGAATCCTTTTGCAGAAATCACTGCTTCAATGCAGCATGGCATGGAGGCAATCAGCCTGTGGCACTGCTGAGGTGTTATGGAGGCCCAGGATGCTTCGATAGCGGCCTTAAGCTCATCCAGAGTGTTGGGTCTTGCGTCTCTCAACTTTCTCTTCCCAATCTCCCACAGATTCTCTATGGGGTTCAGGTCAGGAGAGTTGGCAGGCCAATTGAGCACAGTAATACCATGGTCAGTAAACCTTTTACCACTGGTTTTGGCACTGTGAGCAGGTGACAGGTCGTGCTGAAAAATGAAATCTTCATCTCCATAAAGCTTTTCAGCAGATGGAAGCATGAAGTGCTCCAAAATCTCCTGATAGCTAGCTGCATTGACCCTGCCCTTGATAAAACACAGTGGACCAACACCAGCAGCTGACATGGCACCCTAGACCATCACTGACTGTGGGTACTTGACACTGGACTTCAGGCATTTTGGCATTTCCCTCTCCCCAGTCTTCCTCCAGACTCTGGCACCTTGATTTCCGAATGACATGCAACAGTCCAGTGCTGCTTCTCTGTAGCCCAGGTCAGGCGCTTCTGCCGCTGTTTCTGGTTCAAAAGTGGCTTGACCTGGGGAATGCGGCACCTGTAGCCCATTTCCTGTACATGGTGGCTCTGGATGTTTCTACTCCAGACTCAGTCCACTGCTTCCGCAGGTCCCCCAAGGTCTGGAATCGGTCCTTCTCCACAATCTTCCTCAGGGTCCGGTCACCTCTTCTCGTTGTGCAGCGTTTTCTGCCACACTTTTTCCTTCCCACAGACTTCCCACTGAGGTGCCTTGATACAGCACTCTGGGAACAGCCTATTCGTTCAGAAATTTCTTTCTGTGTCTTACCCTCTTGCTTGAGGGTGTCAATGATGTCCTTCTGGACAGCAGTCAGGTCGGCAGTCTTACCCATGATTGCGGTTTTGAGTAATGAACCAGGCTGGGAGTTTTTAAAAGCCTCAGGAATCTTTTGCAGGTGTTTAGAGTTAATTAGTTGATTCAGATGATTAGGTTAATAGCTTGTTTAGAGAACCTTTTCATGATATGCTAATTTTTTGAGATAGGAATTTTGGGTTTTCATGAGCTGTATGCCAAAATCATCAATATTAAAACAATAAAAGGCTTGAACTACTTCAGTTGGTGTGTAATGAATCTAAAATATATGAAAGTCTAATGTTTATCAGTACATTACAGTAAAATAATGAACTTTATCACAATATGCTAATTTTTTTAGAAGGACCTGTATATATATATATATAGAAATGGAAATTCAAGGCAGCACTCCTTATAGTAGATTGTGTGGGTGCCAGCGGTGGAGTCACCTTGCCAAGGTGTATCATAGAAAAAAGAATGACACCGCAGCACATCCGTTTAGTGAAAAAAGTGGGACCCTTTATTCACCTATGCGACGTTTCGGTCCGCTTGCTGGGACCATTATCTTTGCTTGATAATGGTCCCAGCAAGCGGACCGAAACGTCGCATAGGTGAATAAAGGGTCCCACTTTTTTCACTAAACGGATGTGTTGCGGTGTCATTCTTTTTTCGATATATATATATATATATATATATATATATATAGATAGATATATATTAGCAGAAGGACCCGGCTTCACACAGGTATCTTTCATCTATCTCATTTAATGTTTGTGTGTGTCGTTAAAAGATATCGACAGAATCCACTATAAGGCCTTATGCATACGACCGTTGTGTGCCTCCGCGGCCGTTGTTCCGTTTTCCGGAAAATGCACAGTTTGGCATCCGCATCCGTGATCCGTGTTTCCAGTCCGTGAAAAAAATAGGACCTGTCCTATTTTTTTCACGGCCAACGGTTCACGGACCCATTCAAGTCAATGGGTCTGTGAAAAATCACGGATGCACACAGGATTTTCATCCGTGTCCGTGATCCATGTCCGTGATCCGTGTCCGTTTTTTTCTATCATTTCAAAGGCAAACTTGACTTAGATTTTTTTTTTCATTTTTCATGTCCGTGGATCCTCCAAAAATCAAGGAAGACCCACGGAAGAAAAAACGGACATGGATCACGGAACAACGGAAACCGTTTTTTCAGACCGCAAAAAAAAAACGTCCATGTGCATGAGGCCTAACAGTGACAGCTACAGTACTCTGCCCCTTTTACAGTGACCTCTACAACTGCCTGCTCCCTTAAAAGTAACATCCACAGCGCCCTCCCCTTTAACAGTGACCTCCACAGCGGCTGCTCCTTTATTAGTGACCTCCACAGTACCCTGTCTCGTTAAGACCTCTTGCACACGAACGTGTGCGCCCTGTCGCCGTGTTGCGGGCCGCAAATTGCACAACACCCCTTCTCCTTAATAGTGGCCTCTATAGTAATCTGCCTCTTAACACTGACCTCCATAGCGGACCATCCTGAGGTGGCCAGAGGTCCGGTTTTAGGCCGGAGAGTCCGGCTTTCAGACTTTCTGTCCTCCATCTGGTGCAGGGCCTGGATGGACATCTCAGCTGCGGAGTGGGAAGGAGCGTGGTCTAATGGGTCAGGGTGTGGTTTACCGGGACCGAGGATGGGGTTTTTACATCAGTATTTTAAGGGTGGCCTGAATGGCCACCCGACCTGCCCCCTTAACTGTGACTCCACCTACTTAACAGTGTCATCCACAGCGGCCTGCCTCTTTAAAGTTGACCTACAGCAGTGAAGAAAAATGGCTGGGTTGTTATTGAAACCTGTTGTAAAACTGTGTGTATGTGGAGACTAAGGGCCGGCGAGGCTGATAAGGGTCATGTGACCAGGCTTCTATTGGCTAATGCTTTTTTTGGGAATATCTCACGCAGGAATGTCCTTTTGAATATATATATATATATATATATATATATATACAGTATATTCATGTTATTATTATGAGAACATTAATTTAAAAAAATCTTCAGACCTCAGATCACACCAATCAGACCCCCAATGTTAACCAGACCTCAGCTGACAGCCCTAATCAGACCCCCAATGTCAATAAGACCCTCAATCAGACCTCATATCAGACCTCCATGCCTCAGATCATCCCCCAGTCTCATGTTTGCAGCCCCCAGCTTCATTTATGCAGCCCCCAGCCCCAGCTTCATTTATGCAGCCTGAAGCCCTCAGTTTCATTTATGAAGCCTACAGCCCCCAGCTTCATTTATGCAGCCTGCAGCCCCCAGCTTCATTTATACAGCCTGCAGCCCCCAGCCCCAGCTTCATTTGTGCAGCCTGCAGCCCCCAGCCTCAGATTAAATAAAATAAAAAAATAACTTACCTCTCCTGCTCCAGACGCCGCCGCTCCACACCGCCCACTCTCTTCATCCTTCTTCTCATTCGGCTGTGCGCAGCCACTGCACAGCCGACAGCCGAGGACCAGGAAGCGGTGAGTACAGAGTCTTCACTGCTTCCTGGTCCTCCGGTACTAATAAGCGCTTCCATAATGGAAGTGCTCATTCGTTTTCACCCCATAAGACGCACGGACATTTCCCCCCCACTTTGGGGTAAAAAAAGTGTGTCTTATGGGGCGAAAAATACACTATGTACATGAAAACTTAAATTCATCATTTTATGAATAGGCATTAACATGCAGTTTTCAATGCAAAGTGTAAAATGTTATTAAACATATTTGTCAAACAAAGGATATTTGTGTAAGCCTCATCCCACAATTACAGCATTTGGAATTGTGTTTTGGTCAAACATGACCTTTGTCAAGTCGTATCTGGTCAGATGTGCAGAGAAGTATGGCGGTGGATCACTGCTTGATAAATGAGGTAGCTTTCATATCGTGATCCACCTCCATGCCCCTCTGCACCTGCTACAATTTGACAAAGGTCATGTTTGACGAAAACATTGTCTGATATTATTTGGATTTAGTAATTCCAAATGCTATAATTCTTGAATGAAGCATGCATGAATACACAAACATTATTTGAAAAACATTTTAAATAAAATTATTCATTTTTCATATACGTAGTATCATAGTTTGTTAGCCCCAAAAAAGACATGTGTCCATCCAGTTCAGCCTTTTTGACCCGACGCGCACAGTGTGAGGTCACATTGCACCAATGTCCTCACGCTGTGCGCAGTCACAGCACAGCAAGCGGCCAAGTAGAAGGAAGTGATGAGCACAGAGCCCGGAGAGCGATGCATTCACCGCTTCCCAGTCCTCCTGTACTAATGAGCGCTTGCATAATGGAAGTGCTTATTAGTATTCACCCCATAAGACACACAGACATTTTTTTTTGGGGGGGAGTGCATCTTATAGGGAGAAAAATACAGCAATATGTTCTGTAGTCCACCCTTTCCAGTTATTACTTTAGTTGCCCTTCTCTGAACCCTCTGCAGCTCTGCTACGTCTGTCTTGTTCATGGGAGCCCAGAACTGTACTCAATACTCCATATATGGTCTGACTAGTGATTTGTAAAGTGGCAGGACTATGTAATCATCACGTGTATCTGTGCCCCTTTTTTTGCACTCCATGATCTTATTGGCCTTGGCAGCAGCTGTCTCTCACTGGTTTCTATAGTTAAGTTTTCTGTTCACTAAAATTTCTAAGTTTTACCCAGTGTTTTACCATTTAGTATGTACTAGTGACATGTATTTTTCCTACCCATGTGCATAATCTTACATTTGTCATTGGTAATAGTGTTGATTGCAAATATTCTAATCGGGAATTTTTATCGGGAATATTGGCACTTTGAGAATTTGCAAATATGTAGAATATAGTGCCATATATTTGTAATCACAAATATTTTAGATTTTCTTTTTCATCAGTAACCTCCCTTGTTGCTTTTGGACCAATGAGAAGGCTGCAATGTCTTTGTCAGAGCTTAGCAACATCCCTACAACCAATAGGAAAGTTGCCTCCCCCTTACTATATAAGAACCTCCCCAGCAGCCATTTTCAGCTGTTTTTTGAAGTTCTGAGAGAGAGAGAGAGAGCAGTGTCATTGCTGTGCTCTGTGCTTTCATGTGGATCTTATTCCTTATCCAATTACATGAGATAGTTTGTTAGATCATATATATAATACAGATAGTCAGTGGCATCGCCAGGGGGGGGGGGGGCATCATGCTGTGCCCCCCCATGTGCCCCTCCAACTAAAATGCCCCTGCCCCCCCCAAGTGAGCCGCCGCCGCCGGGCACAGGGAGATGAGCGCTTCCATAATCTGCCTGTGCTGCGGCGGTGCAGGGGAGGGAGATATGTGTCCCTTCCCCTTCCTCTGATAGACTGCCGGCGCACTAGGCCTGCAGCCTATCAGAGGCCGGCGCAGGCGGCGCGATGACGTCATCACGTCACCTGAGCCTTACAGCGCGGGACACAGGCCATAAGAGGCCTGCATCACTGACACTGAGGTAAGTATAGGTGTTTTGTTTTGTTTATTACAATACTGGCACATGATGATGATGGTGGGGACGACTTACTACTGGCACATGATGATGATTGGGGGACGATTTAATACTGGCACATGATGATGATGGGGACGACGACTTAATACTGGCACATGATGATGATGGGGGACGACTTAATACTGGCACATGATGATGATGGGGGGGACTTAATACTGGCACATGATGATGATGGGGGGACTTAATACTGGCACATGATGATGATGGGGGGGACTTAATACTGGCACTTGATGATGATGGGGGGGACAATACTGGCACATGATGATGATGGGGGGACTTAATACTGGCACATGATGATGATGGGGGGACTTTATACTGGCACATGATGATGATGGGGACGACGACTTTATACTGGCACATGATGATGATGGGGGGACAACTTAATACTGGCACATGATGATGATGATGATGGGGGACTTAATACTGGCACATGATGATGATGGGGGGACTTAACACTGGCACATGATGATGATGGGGGGGACTTAATACTGGCACTTGATGATGATGGGGGGACAATACTGGCACATGATGATGATGGGGGGACTTAATACTGGCACATGATGATGATGGGGGGACTTTATACTGGCACATGATGATGATGGGGATGACGACTTTATACTGGCACATGATGATGATGGGGGGACAACTTAATACTGGCACATGATGATGATGGGGGACTTAATACTGGCACATGATGATGATGGGGGGGACTTAATACTGCCACATGATGATGGGGGTACTTAATACTGGCACATGATGATGGGGGGACTTAATACTGGCACATGATGATGGGGGGGACTTATTACTGGCACATGATGATGGGGGGACTTAATACTGGCACATGATGATGGGGGGACTTAATACTGGCACATGATGATGGGGGGGCTTAATACTGGCACATGAAGGGGGGGCTTAATACTGGCACGTAATGGGGGGGCTTATTACTGGTACGTGATGGGGGGCTTATTACTGGCACATGATGGGGGCTTATTACTTGCACATTGGGGGGCTCTTGTTACTGGCACATGATGGGGGGCTCTTGTTACTAGCAGTGGCACGTTATTGAGGGCACTTATTACTGGCACATTATTGGTGGGCACTATAGGGGCATCTACTGAGGCCACAAAGAAGGGGTGTTTTATATGGGGGGCTCTGTACAGTAGCATTTTATACTGGGACACATTATGGTGGGTACTATGGGGAAGGGGGGAGAGGAGTACTATGGACTATATAGGGGTATTTTATACTGGCACATTATGGGGTTCATTAGCTCAACTGGGGGCATAAGGGGGTATTTTTTTCACTGTCACATTATAAGGAGAATTCTTTCTATTGGGGGGCATTATGGTGGGTTTTATTACTCCCCCATGGTATGACCCCCTAGTAGCAACACCAGCCTCTCTCTGCTCTGCTATCCCTCTGCCCCTTCTCCAAATCCTTATTATGAAATCTTTCTCATTGGGATAAAACACAACATCAGCTTCGCCGAGCCCCCGGCCAAGTGTTGAAGTGGTGTCCGAGATCCCCAAGGGCCAAGCCAAGTAACTGTAAGTGTTCATGTGAAATATGTTTGTTATATATGTACACTCCTGTGAGAGGCGGGGAGGGAGATCTGTGGATGACACTGTTATAGGGAGGGAGATCTGTGGATGACACTGTTATGGAGGGGAAAATGGGGATGACACTGTCATGGGGTGGATCTGTGGATGACACATATAGCATAAGATGCTATATACAGTATGTGGCATCCACAGACCCCCCCCCTCCCCATAGCAGTGTCATCCACAGATCCCCCTCTCTATAAAAGTGTCATCCACAGACAGCTGGACTTTTCTTCCCTGTTGCGGTTTTAGGTATTTGGTAAAGTATTGCAGCATTTCTAAGCGTACTTGTGTAAATGTATCGTTGTTATAGCTGCCCCCCCACTTTTGTCCTGGCCCCCAGTGTGCCCCCACAAAATTTGAAAGCTAGAGACGCCACTGCAGATAGTTAGTGGGAGATAGTCAGTGTAGGTTAGATAGTGATATAGTGCAGTAGTGCAGTGATGTAGTGCAGGGTGTTAGGTAGTATGATAGGAATTACTGTTTCTCTACTGTCCATACATACATGCTACAAACACAGTGCTGTGATGCCACAACAATACATAGTGGGAGGATGATGATATCTGCACACCCTATATGGTATTGGGTGCCCACAGAGGACGATGAATCGTCTCGTGTCAAAGTAGAAAAATTTGTGGCACAACAATCAAGGGATCTATAAGAAATTATGCAAGTAAGAATCACTTGTAAATTCATATAATGATTGAATAAAAATGCAAATCATAAATAGATAAAAAGATGAGTGTCAGGTATACATGTCAAGAGAAAGAAAAGAAAAGACAATTTGTAAACAAAGACCTCTGCCGGATGTGTGCACAGTTCAAGGCGCGCTGTGGTTTATAAAGGAGACTAGAATGTATCCTCTCATGGGTGGCTAGGTGCGTCCGTGATGAGTAGCCGTAGCCACCCGTGATGAGGACGCACGTAGCCACCCATGAGAGGATACATTCTAGTCTCCTTTATAAACCACAGCGCGCCTTGAACTGTGCACACATCCGGCAGAGGTCTTTGTTTACAAACTACAGGTAATTGCTGGTCTCTCTCTCTCTTCCTATTTTGAACATATTCTTATATAAAACAGGATATATTACCGCATCAGGCGCCTCTTAATACATTAGACAGCATACTAGGTGGTATTTGGTTGTATTTACCTACATGCATGTATGCATTTTATGGTTCTTACTGATTTATGTTAATTGTGATGATATATGACGATTCTACCACCCTTTGTATGCTGCATGTGATTACCTTACTGTGACTTTCTACATAGATGGTACTTATGAAATTGTCTTTTCTTTTCTTTCTCTTGACATGTATACCTGACCCTCATCTTTTTATCTATGTATGATTTACATTTTTATTCAATCATTATATGAATTTACAAGTGATTCTTACTTGCATAATTTCTTATAGATCCCTTGAAAAAGGCCAATCATATGGCTGAAACATTGGGACAAACCATACGACTTTAAATTATATGCTCCAATCCGGATGTACTTTTATACTATACATATATATATATATATATATATATAATTAAAACGCATTAATTGACTCTGGTGTGCCATACATTTTTCTACTTTAACAATACATAGTGCACCAATCAGTAATATCTACTCAGACCTGACAAAATGGGAAGTTGCATGAATTGCACTAAAAATATGTGCATCATTAGTGCTGATTTGCGCAATCGCAAAAATAATGACTGGAGATTACGAATTCTAGAATTTGCTAATTTATTGTGAATATTATGCAAACAATTCAATAAATATTGTGAAAACGAATATTGCCTATGCTGCTCATCACTAATTGTTAAACCTCATCTACCACTTCTCTGTCCAAGTCTCCAATCTATCCAGATCCCTCTGTAGCAGTATACTGTCCTTTTTTGTGTTAATTACTTTCCATAGTTTAAAGTCACCTGCAAAAAATGTTTAATTTACTGTGCAAGCCTTCTACAAAATCATTATTAAAAATATTAAAGAGAACAGGGCTCAATACTGGCCCCTGTGGTACCCCATTGGTGACACTGACCTAATCTGAGTATGTATTAGTAAACACCCTATGTTTTCTATCACTGAGCCAGTTACTAACCCACATACACACATTTTCTTCCAGTCCAACCGTTTCCATTTTATTTACTGAAGAAATGTAGTTGAGCGGCACTCCTTTAGATAGTTGGCGGTGCTCAGTGGTAACGGTGCATATACTTTATATCAAAAAACCACGGCACTCTATAGCTGCTTTTAAGTCGCTTGTTTTATTTCTTTATATATCTTTTTTCATTTTTATATCCATCCAAAAAATAAGCCACTGGCCAATGTTTCGGTCTAGTCTTAGACCTTGTTCACAGCCTTAGTCTGCATAGTAAGGGAGTCTCCCTTACTATGCAGACTAAGGCCGTGAACAAGGTCTAAGACTAGACCGAAACATTGGCCAGTGGCTTATTTTTTGGATGGATATAAAAATGAAAAAAGATATATAAAGAAATAAAACAAGCGACTTAAAATAAGCTATAGAGTGCCGTGGTTTTTTGATATAAAGTTCATTTTATATACTAACCTTTTATGTGGCACAGTATCAAATGCTGGTCAAGTCTATAACTTACAACCCCATAGAAACTGATTACATTGTGGAATGCTCTGTGTCCATATAGAGTACTTAAATATCATAAATAAGGGTCTGTCTATAACATTACTTCTCTTTGGATGCAGGGGTGTATACCACCAGGTTCCGGTGATTTGTCTATTTCAATCTTTTTAAGACGTCACTGCACTTCTTCCTGGGTGAGACAGGCCACTATTCATTGGGAGTTTACTTTGACACTCTTATTTCATCTGACAGTTTATTTTTCTCAGTGAATGCTATGGAGAAAAAAATTGATTTAAGAGGCCCCCTTTCTCCTCATCACTCTCTACAACTCCTCCCTCATCACTCTGGAAAGGCCCACACTCTCAAGTTTAAACTTTTTACCATTCATATAACTGAAGAACATTTTAGGGTTAGTTTTACTTTCTCTGGCAATTAATCTCTCTGTCTGCAGCTTGGCTGCTTTTATTTGTCTTTTACACATTCTATATTTTTTCCTTATAGTTTTTCAGTGCTTCCTTACTACCTTCCTGTTTTACTGATTTAAATGGTTTCTTTTTGTCATTCATTTCCTCCTTTACATTTCTATTTATCCCTTTTTATTCCTGTAATGTAGAGTTTAGGATGCTTTAAAAAATATCCCCTTTTGTGGCTGCATTTTCATTTTTGAGGATGTTGTTCCAGTTAGTGAGGCTAATGGCCTCTCTCAGCTGGTCAAATTTAGCTTTTTTGCCTCCCTGAAGAAACACTCTTTTGAACGACAATTGTAAGGTTATTATTTTCTGGTCACTATTTCCCAGGTGTCCCCTAACCTGCACTTCTGTTGTTCTGTCAGGTCTATTGGTTAATACTAAATCCAGTATTCTCATCCCTCTAGTCGGATCCTGAACCAGTTGGGCAAGGTAGGATAAATTGGTATAGCAGTCCAAAATCTGGAAATTAATAAAACTGAGGTGTTATAAGTTGCCCTTAGGCTGCTTTCACACTAGCGTTTAAGTTTTCCGGTATTGAGTTTCATAAAAGGGGCTCAATACCAGAAAAAAAAAACGCTTCAGTTTTGTCCCTATTTATTGTCAATGGGGACAAAACTCAACTGAATAGAACGGAATGCTCCAAAATGCATTCTGTTCCATTTAGTTGCATTCCCAGACTGGAGAGCAAACCACAACATGTTGTAGTTTGCTTTCCGTCCTGGGATGCAGAGCAAGATGGATCCGTTTTCTCTGACACAATCTGACACAATAGAAAACTGATTCAACCCCTATTGACTTTCAATGGAGTTAATGACGGATCCGTCTTGGCAATGTTAAAGATAATACAACCAGATCCGTTCATAACGGATGCAGATGGTTGTATTATCAGTAACGGAAGCGTTTTTGCTGAACCCTGCCGGATCCAGCAAAACGCTAGTGTGAAAGTAGCCTTAGTTCCTTTAAAGCTGCACATAAAAAAAAATTGTAATCAGCATGTGGATGACTACTCCCCTAGAAGACTTCATGAACTACTTATCTTATTAGGCAATAGCAGTATTCATGATATACCGTATGTATTGCAACAGAGCATTCTACTTACAGTATTAAAGATTATTGTTTGGTCCCAGTAGGGCCTGTCTGGTGAATAATTAGCAGATACTTGTAAACGCTTCTGCTACATTTATGTAGGAAAACACACCAGCACTCAAACAAATGCACATTGTGTTAAAAGTCTAATTACAGATAAAGCAAATGAGAATTAAATAGAAATTGTCTGGTAACTTTCATGAAGACTTAGGTTTGACGTAGTTTCTCTCAGATCACAGGAGAATGTAATATTAAGGCCCCTTGCACACAGGCGTCACAGATTTTGTCCAGAAGAGTTGCGGCTGAGTGCGGACGCAATTTCAGTCAATTTTGTCTGTGATAGCGTTGCGTTGTTCAGTTTTTTACGTGCAATTGCAAAGCGTTTTTTTTTTTAGACAATAATACTTTTTCAAGAGCAAGAGGTTACAGTAGGTTGAGTAACAAATATTCTGTGAGAAAACAGGTTAACAATGAACCCCAATCAGGAGTCAAAATATGGTTATACAGAGAGTAGTGAGACAGTACATTATACATGTGGTTATGTAGAGATCAAAAGGAAACATATTTCCATCAGGTTGAGGTAGGTACAGGTGTGAGAGACATGGAAGACCAGACAAATTAAGAGAAATTTCTGTAATTCCTTCAAGCGGCCCATGTAGAGAGGAACTTATTTCTGGTCCCCAATTCCCAATTGGAGAGTTCTTCTAAACGATAGATTTGGTCTACTCTGTTTTTCCATTTTGTTAAATGGATGGGATTTCATCAGAGCGCCACATTGTAGGGATTAGGAGGCGGGTTGCTGAGAGCAGGTAGGATATCAAGGAAGTTTTTTGATTACCAGCATTTACTATGCCAAAGGATGAGAGGGCCATTTCCGGGGTGCAGGGGGATTTGGATTTGCATATAGCATTGCTCATCTGGAAAATTTGTTTCCACCATGCAGATATTGGAGGGCAATTCTACCAAATGTGCATGAAGGTGCCTCTTTCAGAGCCGCATCTCCAGCACCTATTGGGAACGTCGGGGTACAGGAGAGCTATTTTATCAGGAGTTTTATACCACCTAGACAATATTTTATATCCGTTCTCCTGCACCCGGACGTACCTTGAAAGTGTATGTGGAATGTTAAGGAGAATACTGGTCTCTTTTTCAGAAAATTGTCTGCCTAAATCTTTTTCCCGTAGACCAACAAAGGCCAGTTTAACCTTTATGGAGGGAGATTAAGCTTTTTATAGAGAAAGGAGATCATTTTGGGGGGGGGGGGGTAACAAATGTTAGTTAGCACGTTTTCAAGCCAACTAGGTGAGTTCTTGCTGGGTGGAGAAATAGCCCACGGGATTAACTCAGCTCTGAGGAATTTAAGAGCGAGGAAATTGGAGGATGAGATATTTAGAGAGGTTGCGAGCTCCGATTTAGAAAAAAAACACAACCATCTCTGTCTAAGAGGTCAGTTAAAAGGGTGGAGGATGTCTTGAGCTTTAGTGGAGCTGATGTTCTAATTTCCACTGGGACCAAAGAAATTAGATCTTTAATCTGAAGGAGGGAGGAGAGAGGCAGTAAGTCACTATAGTTAGAGGAGAACCATTTCCATACCTTAACAGTGGAGCGTATCAAGGGGTTAGGCAACAGGGACCTGAGGGAGGAGTTAAAGTTGGCATTCTCTATTGAGAGCCAAAGTTTATGGGAAGGATTACGAATCCAATCTATTGCTCTACAAAGGTGGATGGATTTAATATATAACTCAGGTTCAGGTAAACCTATACCTCCCAAATGTTTAGGTTTGGATAGGGTGGAAAGGGAGATTCTGGACTTCTTTCTTTGCCACAGGAATCGGCGAATGAGGCTAATTAATTTTCTGAAAAAGGAGCGGGGAATCATAATAGGCAATACCTGGAGGAGATAAGTTAGTCTAGGGATGACTAAAGACATTACCATATTTTTTCTGCCGAACCAAGAAAGATGGTGTCCTTCCAGTGAGTCCAATTGAGCAGTGATGGATTTCAGAAGGGGGGTGTAATTCAGGTGGAACACGTCAGGAAGATGAGAGTATATTTTGATACCCAAATATGTTAAATGCTGGTCAGTCCAGTTGAATGGAGAGTTTAATTGAAGGGCTTTAATGCAAGATGGGGGGTATACCAGTATGCAGGATTTGTGATTTTTGTGGATTATTTTGAAGTTGGATAGAGAACTAAAATTGTTAAGTAGTGAGAGTATCTTGGACATGGATGTAAGAGGGTTAGTGGTGAGAATTAGGAGGTCATCAGCAAAGGCGGCAAGTTAAAATTCTTGGGACCCAATTTTCAATCCTTGGATGTTGCTCTCCTGTCTCAGGGCCTGAATGAGGGTTTCCATAACTAGGACAAAGATGAGAGGGGAGAGAGGGCAACCCTGGTGCCTTCCATTTTTAATCTGGAAACTGGAAGAGGTGAAGTTGTTTACTAGGACTGTAGCGGAAGCGTTATTGTACATTGCGAAAATAGCATGTATATACAGGGCAGGAAAGTTGAATTTGTGTAGGGTGAGTTTAATGTAAGACCAGTCTATGCGGTCACAAAGCTTTTTCTGCATCGGTGCTTAGGAGAACCAGTGGCATTTTTTTTATATGTGGTGTAATAAAGGGCGTCTAGAATTTTTTTGTATTGTCTTTGCCCTCCGGTGCTTTTACAAAACCCACCTGATCGGGGGGGAATTAAGTTAGGAATAAAGGAATGAATTCTTGTTGCAAGCATCTTTGCCAGGAGTTTTAGGTCAATATTTAGGAGAGAAATAGGGAGGTAATTAGCACATATTGTAGGGTCTTTGCCTTCTTTGGGTATAATAGTAATCATTGCATTTGTCATGTCAGTAGAGAGAGGGAAATTTTGTAAGGCTAAGCTACACACGCGAAGCAGGTGGGGAAGTAATTTGGTTTGGAAGGTGGAGTAATAGATAGTTGAAAGACCGCCAGGCCCGGGGCATTTACCTTTTGGAGAATTTTTAAGGGCTAAAGCGAGTTCAGCGATGGTGAATGGTTTTATCAAATCTTCGCATTGGGTGGGAGTTAAGGATGGGAGGTTTAGTGTGTCTAAAAAGCATTTGGTAAGCAAGTTTCTGTCCATTTTAGGCTGTGAGACCTTGGGAGGGGGTAGGTTATAAAGGTCTTTGTAAAAGAGGTGAAATTGTTCAGCAATGGCCTCAGGAGAAAAAAGTTGATGATCTTGGGGGGGATTTAATAGAGGTTACATATCTGGAAGTTTTTTTTACGTTTGATGCGGTTCATCATAAATTTTGAGGCTTTATTGCCATGGGCATAGAATTTGTGTTGGGAGGATAGATAGTATTTGGCAGTTTTTTTGTTAAGTAGATTTTTTAGCTCGGAAGTGTTGAGAGGTCAGATAAGTGCTCTGGAGCTAGGGATTGTTTATGTAAAGCTTATGTAAGGCATGGATTTGGTCTAATAGGGATGAAATTTTTTCCGAATATTGGAGAACGATTTACCATACGATTGTTTTGCTACATTATTTTAAGCCCAATATAAGGTTAAAGGAGACATACATATTGATTGGACAAATTGATTTATGGTTCCCTTCCCTTTTTTTGGAAGTTGGTTTGGACTTTTTATTTGACTTTTCGATTTTTTTGATATTTTTAGTTATTATTTTAACTATTTTGTTGCTGCAGCAATTATTAAGGATCTATTATTGAGTCTCACTATATGTTTGTATTTTATGCGATATATTAAATATCAAATTGTATTTTATGTGCTATATTAAATATTGTGAACCACTCAGATAATACCGCCATTATCGATATTTATTACATACGGGGGAGTGCCAGTCTCAAACTATACTTATAATGGAAAATAATACAGTAACCTAAGGTGAAAATCGCATTGTATCCGCACTTGCTTGCAGTGCGATTTTCTCGCAGCCCCATTCACTTCTATGGGGCCTGCGTTGCGTGAAAAACCCAGAATATAGAACATGCTGCGATTTTCACGCAACACACAAGTTGAAAAACATTGCTCATGTGCACAGCCCCATTGAAATGAATGGGTCAGGATTCAGTATGGGTGCAATGCGTGCACATCACGCATTGCACCCGCATGGAAAACTCGCCCGTGTGAAAGGGGCCTAAGGGTTTAGAAATGACCTTTCAAGAAAGGTGGAGACGTTAAAACATTAGTTGCAATGTTGAGGGACCTTGTCTCTCTGAGGATTACTGGTAACTACCATTAGACTCCTATCATGACATTGTGGCTGCCATCCACTTGATCTTCACATACAAGACTGGACATGATTTGCCCATCCATCTTTTAAGACACTGCTTTGGAATTTCCAGTGACCTTATAGATTGTTCTATCCAGATGTCCTTCAAAATATCAAACATGATATTAAGATTAAATAAGAACATTCAGGAATCAAAGAGTAATGGTCAGCCTTGTCTAACAGTAATATTTAAATTAAGGAGGATATTCCTATTAAGAACTAATTAACAGAATTTCTGTGGATTTTCCATCCAGATTTGCGACTGGAAAATCGAGGGCAAATTAGAGTACCTGCAAATTGCACAAATATCTTCCGCATGCTGCATAAATTGTCCATGCAGAAAATGACCTACTGTGTGGATTTCATTCCATAGGAGTGTCGTCACTAACACTGAGAAGGACAGTCAAAGAAAGGCTTACACACATACACAACATATAAATACAACACAAATATTATGCTATGTACAGTATATAATATATATGCACATATAGAGCATGTATACACACATATACAACATATACATATATACAGCATATACACACAAACTTCACCATTCATTACTTTTCACTATTTACTGTGAATCAGAATGTGTTAGGTGAATCATATACATTTTTAACACATGCCAGCCATCTACATGTCCCCCAAATATTGCTAAATTATGCACAAGTGGTGCATATGACTACTTTATCATACCCCAAAGTTAATAAACCCAAATAGACCCTAAAATATGTTAAAGATCTTAGACCACAAAATAAGAAAAGGCTGAACACAGGCTAAAAGTATCATGTTATAGAGCAGAAGGAGCTGAACAGATTCATATATAATTTTATGGGAAAAGATTTAGGAAAACATGTAATGTATACATTAAAATTGTTGCTCATTCTGGGCTTTGAAGTCAAGGAGGCGGTCCTATGAGTGATTGACAGCAAAGTCTCTGTATACACAGTCATAGAGCTAAGCAAGTCAATCACTGAAAGGACCGCCTCCATCACTTCAAAGCCCAGAATAAGCAGGAGTTTAAATGTATAAATTACAAGTTATACTGAATATTTTCCCATAAGACTATATATCAATATGCTAAGCTCCTCCTGCTCTATAACATTCTACTTGCAGCCTAGACACCATGTTCAACATGACAGGTCTACTTTAACCTCTTCAAGCAACAGCCAGTTTGGACCAAATGCCAGAGCCCTATTTTTTAAATCTGACGTGTCACTTTATGGGGTAATAACTTTGAAACACTTTCACTGACTTAAGCGAGTCTAAGATTTTTTTTTCTCATGACACATCATACTTCATGTTAGTGGTAAATTTTAGTTGATATATTTACCCGTATGAATTAAAAAAATCAAAAATCTTTAGAAAAGTTAGCAAAATTTTCTATCTTTGAATTTCTCAGACTTTAAGATGAATAGTGATTACTCACAAAATTGTTATTAATGAACATTCTCCATATGTCTACTTTACAGTATGTTGGCACCATTTTGTAAATTTTCTTAATTTTTTTTTAGGATGCTAGGTTCCATTCACACGTCCGTATACTGGGTCTGCATCCGTTACGCAAATTGCAGAATGGGTGCGGACCCATTTATTCTCTATGGGGACAGAATGGATGCGGAGAGCACACTATGTGCTGTCCGCATCCACATTTCCGGAGCGCGCCCCCAATCTTCCGGTCTACTGCTCCGGAAAAAAATAGAACAAGTCCTATTCTTGTCCGCAATTGTGGACAAGAATAGGCAGTTCTATGAGGGTGCCGGCCGGGTGTATTGCGGTCTGCAATGCACTACGGACATCTGAAAGGACCCTTAGAAAGCTTAGAATTTTGAAAGCAATTTTAGACATTTTCAAGAGCAACATCTCAGTCCTGAAGTGACTTTAAGGACCATACATAATAGAAACCACCCAGAAATTACCCTATTTTAGGAACTACACCCCTCAAACTATTGAAAACTGATTTGACTAACTTTGTTAACCCTTTAGGTGTTCCATAGGAACTAAAGCAATACGGAGATGAAATTAAAAAAATTCATTTTTTGTGCGCAAATTTCCATTTAAATCCATTTGTTCTGTAACACAGCAAGGGTTAACAGCAAAACAAACCTCAATATTTATTACCCTGATTCTGCAGTTTACATAAACTCCCCACATGTGGTTGTTAATCTCTTAATGGGCACACTGCAGAGCTCAGAAGGGAAGGAGCTCAATATTGTTTTGTGGGGGGGGGGGGGGCAGATTTTGCTGGAATGGTTATTTAGGTGCCATGTCACATTTGAAGAAACTCTGAGATGCCCCTAAAGGGAAAACTGCTAAAATTGACCCCATTTTGGGAACTACACCCCTCAATGAATTGATCAAGGGGTGAAGTGAATGTTTTGAGCTAACAAGTTTCATAGAATTTAAAAACAGTTGGCTATTAACCCCATGGATGCCATGGGCGGCCACTGACCCATGCATCCAAGGGGTTAAATGGCAGAGATCTGTACCAGCACCAATCTCAGCCATTGTAGCAGAGCGTCAGCTGTATGTTACAGCTGTCACAGCCACACTGGTGGGAGAGGACCACAAACAGGGGTGATCAGAGGGACAGGGGACATCAGGGGGCACAAGACGCATCATGGCACAACAGAGGCCATGCCTCATTTCAGGCTCTGATCTCCAGAGTGGACCCACCGGAGAATCCAAAGGCAGCAAAACAGATTTTTTTTTTTTGGTCCTGGATGTTTGGGGTCCAACTATGGTATTAGAGCCTGGACCCACCGGAGGATCCTCTGGTTCTCTGTTGGGCCAGTATGACCCTGATTATAGCTGATCTCCACTTCCTGGTTGTGGCTTGACACTCATGAAATATCTGCAGATGCCTTATTAGAAAATCAATGGTGGAGGCAGGCCATTGCTCTGGCCAGTGATTAGCTAAGCAGGCATCTTCTGCAATTCCTCTAAAATTGATTGGGTGAATACTTGGTATCTGTTTATATTCAGCAGAATCATCTTTAGACATTTGCTATCCTATTGTTACGCTGACCATCCATATTTTTAATGCTTATGCTTGGGTTCAGTATCTTATTACATTTGCTTTTTGCCCAGCATGCAATCAGTTTCTGTGCTTAAGTTTATATGTCAGATTTAAAAAATATAATCGTTCCAAAAACATTTTACTGTGACCTGCTGTGAATTGCACAAATACACTATCTCACTTGTTTCTGTTAAATGAAGATGAAAGAATAATGAGGTTGTATTTTTAATTGGATGCACTAAGCATACTGCCTAATAAAAGAACCACATCATCAAATAGCTGAACAGTGTGTCCATTGAACATGTAAAACATCCTGTCTCTCAGCCCAACTGAATAAACAGTGGAACTGTCAGTGCTAACCCTAGGAAGTCGTTCATTTTTATTCTGTATAGTCTATTGCATTCATCCAAACACTGCAGGGCCTTGGTATAGATTCAGCTCAATATACAATCAATGCTATGAGTTATCATATACTATTAAAATGTAGCACAGCTTAAACTGTGCTTAGATTCTACAACTGCGATCCAAGAAGAAAGCCTGAGGAGCTGAGCATCATACTTTGTGGTCAGATTACATCACAAATGCAGAGCTAGCAGGAAATTTGCAGGAGTGCAGAGCTTGTAAAAAATAAATGACACGTACTGAAGCTGCATACTTGCAAGACAGCGTTATGTTCTGCCTGAGAGGAAGGGAATGATATGTCTAATTGTAAATCTAGATTTCTTTTTGTTGAAAAATCTGCATTTAATTGATGTATGGTACATGACACTCAAATTTATATCTTCATATGATGTAAAATATCTCTTTGAGTTCTTGTCAGTATTCACACTTTCAGCTGCTTGGTACCCTTTCATGTTTGCCACTTGCCAACTTAGGCTGCTTTCCCACTGGCGTTTTGGCTTCCCATTTGTGAGATCCGTTCATGGTTCTCACAAGCAGTGATGGCCAGTTTGCCGTGTTCGCACGCTAGCTGCCATGTTAAATCACAAGTCCGGCGAGGCACAGGTAAGTCCTTACCTGTGCCTGCGCCGCGAGCCCGTCTGAAACAGATGCGGTCATCGGGAGCAGGCAGTTCCAAGAACAGCTCGATGAAGGCCCATGGTGGCTGTTCTCGGAACTGCCTGCTCCAGATGACCGCATTTGTTTCAGACCGCCTCGCAGTGCAGGCACAGGTAAGGACTTTACGGGCGAACACGACGAACTGGCCAACATTGCCCAGAAGAGGTCTAAAACGGATCAGTTTTGCCCTAATGCATTCTGAATGGAAAATGATACGCTCAGAATGCATCAGTTTGCCTCCGTTCCGTCTCCATTCTGCTTTGGAGGCGGACGGTGTCCGTCTGACGAAACTGAGCCAAACGGATCCGTTCTGACACACAATGTAAGTCAATGGGGACGGATCAGTATTCTTTGACACAATCTGGCACAATAGAAAACGGATACGTCCTCCATTGACTTTCAATGGTGTTCAAGATGGATCTGTCATGGCTATGTTAAAGATAATACAAACGGATTGGTTCTGAACGGATGCAGACGGCTGTATTATCTGAAACGGATCCATCTTATGGAACAGCCACCATTATAGCTTATGATAATCTATGCAAAGAGAGAGAAAAAAAAGAGAGAGAGGACAGCGCCTCATGTGTGGTGTTGCTGGAAACAATATTGTATATAGATTTGTAGTTCGCTTACCGGATCCTGTTGTCAGGAAGTCACAACATCTTTGCAGGCTCCTGCTGGTATATACCCCAACCAGAATTTGGGGGCTTGGCTGCAGCCTGGGTTCCTGCCTGCGCCCAAAGAGAGGGTGCTGGAGTTGAAATCAGATGTAAGTTGTAAAAAGCAAACAAACCTCTTCTACGGGCGCTGGCAAGGATCACATCAACATAGGGTGTATGGTTCCAATAGCTTTATTGTCTGTGCGTTTCAGGAGTGAATAACCCCATTCCTGAGAAAGGGGGTTATTCACCCCTGAAACGCGTAGACAATAAAACTATTGGAACCATACACCCTATGTTGATGTGATCCTTGCCAGCGCCCGTAGAAGAGGTTTGTTTGCTTTTTACAACTTACATCTTATGATAAGCTATAGTTGACCATAGATGTACTGTATCTATCACCTGAAATGCTTGGCTCCTCATAACCAGCAGTTGACTGCTGTGGGTTCAGCTTATGTAACCCTTTCTTTCTGCTGACAACCTTTTAACGTATGCATGTGGTGGTACCATCAGCCAAAAATACAGTTTAGTGGTAGATTGTTGTCTGTCTATGTACAACTTAAATGAGTCATCTCACTTGGCATATTAGTAGGATTTTGCATCAATGCCTAATGGGTGTTTGACTAGTGGGACTCCTGCTGATCTCTAGAATTAAGTGGCACTGGTTACATTTGGACTGAGGCCTGCCTGACAGTTAAGGCAGGTTTACATGCTACAATGTACAGCTGATTATTAGAAACTCGTTCAGTGAAGTAGACTGCTGCATTCACACACAGAGATCTCCTTCACAGTATGAGGACAAGGGATCCCTGTTGTGATTGATCATCCTCATACAGCTGCATTGTTTCTGGGCTTCAGATCACTGTTTAGACTGCATGATCTGCTACCCAGAAATGACAATATGCCTGCACGGACAACAGGATCACCCGATGAACGAGTGTTTTGCTCTTTCATCAATGACACATTTATAAGGGCATATTGTTGAGAACAAATGTTCGCAGGAATATTTGTGCTAAAAAAATATGCCAGATATTCAGGCCATGTAAATCCACCTTTATTCTCAAAGCCAAACCCCTATATCATCACTAAAGTTTAATATGTTTTTGATCAAAGAAATAGATCCTAGCGAAAAGAGAGAGCTTTCCTAAACATGATGCTGGCAGATGCTAGACATGATCATTTGCATATAATTTACTCAGAAATCCAGAGGAGCGTTGTCTAGTCTTCAATAGTTGTCACATATATCAACTGGTATCCATAACAGAAATAGTACCCACCTAGAGGTTCCCCCTAAGGCCTTGCAACTAGAAATTATGTTTGCATCTGCTTTTCTTTTATTAACAGCTTTTGTTCTGAACTGGTTGTAGCTGTGACAGCTACTGTAGGCTAGACATTGGTCCTCTGGATTTCTGGGCAACATGTATGCAAATTATCATGCATAAAATCTGCCGGCATCAGATAGGTTTAGGAAAGCTAATTTAAATATCATTTCCTGCAACCCAGAGGTGCATCACCTGGCCTACAATACTGTGCACACGTACTCGGCGTACCAAATGCATCACCGGTACTACTTAACCATTGTGAGACCTCAGCACACGTTTAATTGAATGCCTTTTGTGGGTGCACGTCTCCTGACAGGCTCCTTCCACCCGTGGAGTGAAATAGTAGCTTTGAATAAGTGATTCGGAGACAGCACACTGGAGTCAGCAAATAGCTTTGTATTCAATCTTTATTTTACCAGTGGTAAAATCTCATGACATTTATTGCTTGTAGCAACGTTTTGGGCCCAGTTCAGTTCCCTTTGTCAAGCTGGATGGCCGGTCAAAGTGTTTCCACTGGTACTACAATACCACACACATTTACATTTCTATACATCTCTCTCTCATTTGGGATAAATTGATTTGTAAAAAAAAACTTTTAGCTTTCTTTTCACCTAGTTTAATAAATTTACATTATCGTTTCTTCATTCAAATGAGGTTGATTCACCAATACCTATTGCACAGATGTTATAGGTCAAACTATACAAGATTTGGGCTGTTAGAGAGAGAACAAGATACACCATACAGTAAGTACATTCAGTGCAAAGAGGTAGCTCAAGAGGATCACCTTGGAAAGTTAGCTGGTATAGCCTAAAGGCTGCTGATGCACTAGTGGATACGTAGAGATTAACCAAATCCAACACATAGACAATCCAGGAGTGGAAAAGACCACTGAAGGATGAATTCTGCCACTAGATCAGCAGATGCTTCTCTGATCTTTTGTGCCCTTGGATTGTCCGTTTGTAGGATTCGCTTGATCATCACATCTCCACTGGTTCTTCTAAGAGTATAGGTGACACATAAATGATAAAGCAGTGAGAGGGATTACTGATCCCTATGCAGTGCATTCAGAAATAAGTTGTGTTCTTTTATTATGCAAGGTTAATGATTTTTTTTTTGAAAGATAAAAACATTGAGGTTGAAAACAGGTGAGAGTTTGACCTAATTGTATTTGCTCTAGGCAATGTTCTGTGATTTAAACAGCTTGGACTCCAGGCTGATAGATTGTATGTATACTGGTATGCTGTGACATTGTAGCAGGGAAGGGGAAAGATTTGTGGTAATGCTGATGGCTTTATCTGAAAGAGGATGGCTGAATAATTGTTCTACACCATCAGCTATCAGAGGAATTATGCGGGAATTTATCATTTGCGGTGGTTTTGGTGTCCATTTTAAGTCTGTCTCTGTTTTGAGTTGTTATGCCAAATTTATATATAATATATTTTGCACAAGTGCAATGTGCTGTATGCCTATAAAAGTCCACCAGGGGCTTGCATGGAGATGCAACTTATTTGCAACTTTTGAAACTGATGCACGTCATAAAAAACTTCCGGATTTAAAATCCTCATTCACTCCAATTCTGAAAGTGGCAAGGATGATCAAATGTCGCTAAATTTGACCAAAGGTCACATGTGAAAATGCATTTCTAGGTTTCCATTTTTGGATTTAAACAAAAGTGTTTCCATTCTCCTACAAAAAAAAAAAAAAGAAATAAACAAAAAAAAAAAAAGAAAGAAAGGTAAGGAAGCACCGAAAATTTTTTAAAGTTGGGTGGGTTTCTATGTTATAGAGGGATTAAATGTTATTTACATAAACTTGGAAACTCCTATAGTGGTCTATTAATATCCTTCACCGGACGGTGTTGGAGCAGATGGGGATAAAGGATTACAAGTAGCAATCAGTTTCCCCTTCGTTTGCTCACATGAAATGAAAATGAGGCTTAAGAACTAGAATTGTATGTTAAAAGGTGAACAAGAAAACCAAGTAATGCTGGGTTCACATCATGTTTTTAGCCTACGTTTAACGTATATATAGAGGGAAAAAAAAGGTTACAAAAGCAAAGTACAGTAAAGTTTTTTTTTTATCAATGTATACATTAAATGGGACCTTTCATGGGTCCAAACATTATAAGCTAAGTATCAGGATACGTAGGGCATAGTGCAGGGATCCAACTGCACTTACTATTTTTTCTGGGCGCCTCTCCATTCACCCGCAGTGGCCCCCGTTGTATTCTCCCACCTGGTATGCTCATTTTAGCATTGGGGCAATAAGGAGGAGACTGAGTCTTTCTCCGTGGGCGTCTCCTTCTCCCTGGCTGTGAGCTGTCCAATCGCAGCAGAGAGCATCACAACCAGGGAGAAAAAAAAAAAATGCACCTTCTCCCTGGCTGTGACGCTCTCTGCTGCGATTTTTAATCCCTAAAAATAGTTATGTTTACTGAGCTGTGTTGGGACTCATTTTTTGCACAATGATCTGTAGTTTTGCAGTGTGTGTGACTTTTTGATCACATTTTATTAAATTTTTTGGCAATAAAGCAATAAAACAATGGCAAATTGCCCATCTTTTTTTTCCACTACACCATTTGTCAAATGGGATAATTTTTTATATTTTTTTTATTTTAATAGTACCAGCATATTTTTGCATGTGGTGATGCCCATGATGTTTTTATTTTTATAGTTTATAGGTTAAGGGGTGGGGATTTTAATTTTTATATATTTTTTTATATTTTTTTTAGCCCTTCTAAGAGGCTATAATATTCAGTAGTTAGATTTACTTTAGCTTATACTGCACTTCCATGCTCAATTTGCAGAAAGATAATTTCTAACAATTTTAGTTATTTAATTTCTTGCTCAGTCAGGGCTTAAGAGTCCAGTGGACAGTCCAACTATGTGATTGAAAGCCTTCCCCATATAAGTGTAGAAAATAACAAAACTATGAGGTGGATTTATTGAAACTGGTTCAAAGGAAAACTGGTTTAGTTGCCCATAGATGAAGGACGGGATAGGGAAAGAATCCCTCCATTAGGGCTCATGCACATGAACGCTCTTTGGGTCCGCATCCTAGCCGCATTTTTTGCGTCTCGGATGTGGACCCATTTACTTTAATAGGGCCACAAAAGATGCTGTCCGCATCCATTGCTTTATTTCGTGGCCCCACAAAAGCAAAGATAGAACTGTGCTATTCTTGTCCATTTTGCAGACAAGAAAAGGCATTTGTATTATGTGCATCCCGTTGAATTCCATTCTGCAACTTGGGGAATGCACGAGAGGTATCCGTGTTTTGCGAATCTGCAATTTGTGCACAGCAAAACACGGTGTGGTCCTGTGCATGAGCCCTTATATTGTAGTACCACTCCACTCACAAATTACTTAAGGCACCCAGTCCAGGAGCGTTCAAAACTGCTCTGTTGCTCCTGACAACTGTGCCTTTCTGTTTAGGTACACAATAGACCCCTTGCTGCAATGTGTTAACATCCCGGATCAGTTGTGTGCAGGAATGGCCACCAGAAGCATTGCAGGAGCAGCCTCACTGCAGTGCTGTCGCCCTGGTTCTCAGTTTTACCGGCAACAATATATGATTGCCCTCATATAGTAGTGTCTCTCTGCATAGAGTGTAAACTCATATAACACTGCAGGAGCACCCTCTCTGCAGTGCCAAGAGACCATCATCAGGAGCCCGTACAAGGAGATTCAGTGTCGGCCGCAACTGATGGTGTGTGGTTGGCTGATAATCAGCACTACGGCCGCCACAGTGCCGATTATCAGCCTACCGCATACCATCCATTGCGGCCGGCACTAAACTGAACTTAATCAGGGAAATAAGATAATATGCACTTAGTAAAGTAGATGCAAGCATTGTATATGGACAAAGTCCTCACTCTGATATGATAAAATCTGAGACACTTAGCCAATATATTTAGATCAAAACACATCTGTGCCCGCCTACCAAGCGCCAAGGTGGTCTCAGGTCAGGCGGGTCCTACGCTAAACCTATGTGTCAGATGTGTTTTGATCAAAATATATTGGCTAAGTGTCTTAGATTTTATCATATCAGAGTGAGGACTTTGTCCATATATAATGCTTGCATCTACTTTACTAAGTGCATTATTATCTTATTTCTGTGATTTTCTTCAATAATTTTTGACTAAACTGAACTTACCTTATTCCACCATCTCCTTGTACAGGCTCCTGATGACTAGCGGGGAGACAGTCAGACCCAAGCAGGGCTGATTGTGTAGCTAAGCTCCTAATTTCACTATGGCTCTTGGCACTGCGGAGAGGGTGCTCCTGCAGTGTAATATGAGCTAACTGGCAAGCCGCTTACCCTCTATGCAGAGAGATACTCCTACATGAGAGCAATTATATATTATTGCTGCTAAAACTTAGAACCAGGTTGACAGCACTGCAATGCTTTTGGAGGCTAGTCCGGCACACAACTGATCCGGGCTGTTAACACTTTGCAGCAAGGGGTGCATTGTGTACCTGAACCAAAAGGCACAGTGGTCAGGAGTGACCGAGCTGTTTTGACTGCTCCTGGACTGAGTGCTTTAAGCAGTTTGTGGAGGTAGTGGCACTACACTATAAGGCCTCTTGCATGCAAACCTATTTTCTTTCCGTGTCCGTTCCGTTTTTTTTTTTTTTGTGGACTATATTCCGCACCACTCATTTCAATGGGTCCGCCAAAAAAATGGAAGGTACTCCATGTGCATTCCATTTCCGCTCCGCCAAAAAATAGAACATGTCCTATTATTGTCCGCATTACGAACAAGGATAGTACTGTTCTACCTGGGGCCAGCTGTTCTTTTCCGCAAAATACGGAATGCACACAGATGTCATCCGTATTTTTTGCGTATACGTTTTTTGCGGACCGCAAAATACATACGGTCGTGTGCAAGATTCCTAAGGGAAATATTATTTCCCTATCCCACGATTGTACCACAGGTTTGCGGTTCATATGACCTACCCTATATGCCTGATTCGGTATTCTTTGGACAGCTGTCCTGTTTTAACATATTAGGAGCTCAATAAAGTATTTATTTATTTTTTTCATTTAACATTCTATTCAGGCATAAATATTTCCCAGAACATCTATTTTTATGATAAATAGTTCTGACACCAATCAGCATCTCCCCTGCTGGCAGAAATCAACATCCGTCGATGGGGTGGGGTGGGGGTGTATGTGCTGGATGAAGCTAGTAGCAAGCCGCAATGGTGACTTGCCTCCTTGAGTCATGTGTGAAGTAAAGGGGCTAGTCACCGTCGTGACCTGTTATTGGCTTCACATCCCCCTTCCATGGATGTTGATTTTTGCTGGCAGGGAAGATGCAGCCACTGGAGTGGAGTGATCCTGGATGGAACTGGTGTCGGGGACCAGGTAAGTATGTGCAAGGTCGCAGGGCCGGGCATCCAAGAGGGGGTTATTCAAACTTGGATAGCCCCTTTAAGGATTGTAAATTGGCAGTGCATTGGCACTTTAGAAGCATTGTAATTTGACAGTGTTGTCATAGTTCTACTTCAAGGTATTATAATACAAATACTCTCAAAGAAAATGTTATCTTGTTCTACAGGTGCTCTTCAGTGAAGAACTAATACAATCGTTCAGTCCTCATTGTGTAATGTCAAGTACCAATGTATTTCTGCACAATACATTTCTTATACTAGGCTATGTGTCCTCCAGCATATAAATACAGCTTCTCGGAGAACTCTATTTGCAGGAGTGGTTTACAATGCAGGATGTAAACCCTGATGGTGGCTTAAAGGGGTGGTCTCACTTCAGCGAATGGCATTTATCATGTACAGCAAGTTGATACAAGGCACTTACTAATTTATTGTGACTCTCCATATTGTCTCCTTTTCTGGCTTGGGTCTTTTCCTATAGTGTACAAGCACAGCCACCACTGCTGATGGATTGTAGGGTGGTTGTAATCCCACAGTATGAGCAGTGTATAATGTGATGGGAAAATGAGCCAAGCCAGCAGAGGAGGCAATATAGATAATAACAATATATTAGTAAGTGCCTTGTATTAACTTTATCTACATGACACAGTAAATACTTTTTGGTGAAGTGAGACGACCCCCTTAATAATGTTTGTGTCTTAAAGCAAACAGGGCACAACAGTGAGGGACCTGCTCTAGCCAGTTGCCTTACAGCATGGATGTCAAACTCATGGCCCTCCAGATGTTGCAAAACTACAACTCCCAGCATTCCCTGATAGCTGCAGTATGCCCAGGCATGATGGGAGTTGTAGTTTTTCAACAGCTGGAGGGCCACGAGTTTGACATCCCTGCCTTACAGCAAGGCACATTGCGGTAAGGAGAAGAAGGATGTCACAGAGAGTTCCTGGGATACATAGAAAATATTTCTTTATATATTTCAAAAGAGATGAACAGAGGAAGGGCAGAGATTTTTTATTTTTTTTGCATTTTCTATTTTTAGTGTTCCTTTATTGCAATGTTTATAGTATACTGTTAGTATTCGATTTTATAGTGGTAAATCCAATATGTCCAAAATTTAAACTGGAAAATAGTCAATATTAAGGCAGATTAGCCAATCAAAATGCACCAGAACTCTGTCCTCCACATTTATTTAGACACCTTTTCCATCTTGCTACTCAAGGAGTGTGGTTTAGAAGAAGGGTGCATTTAAGAGGAAAGGTGGAATGGCTTAAAGTGCACAGTGTGCCTAAATCGTGATGCAAAATTTGGACTGAAGTAAGCCAACCAATAGGTGGCATATAAGAGGGACAATGATATTATGTAAAAATGTGGAAAAAAGAATCATACAGTATGAGTCACTGTGGTGCATTTGGCACATCTAATCTAGTTTTAGATCTAAGCTGTTTAAATTTAAGGCAGTATTGAGAAATCTGCCTCAGTCTCTTTAAATTGGATCCAAAGTTATAATTTGAAGCTCCACTGCAAAATATGCCCGTACAAACCATTTGCCATTTATAATACTGCTGATGCTCTCTATGTGCAGTATGTTATTATTTATGCAATTATGTAGTCAAAGAGGGGCTGTTGAGCCCTTTTAGACACCAGGGTACTGGTGCAAACATTACCTCATCCACACATTCTTTTCACTATAAAAAATAATCATGTTCTTTCTAGTTTCTAGCCTACTTTAAGCTAAAGTTACTGTTCATACTATACTCTATAATGCATTTTGGTGTGTTTTGTTACCCTGAGCTCCTGGTGCTTGCCCCAGAGTCCCTGACCCCAGTGGGTCAGCTGCCAACTACATTGGGGCAATCGCAGGAGGTAGCAGTCTGGTTGCTTACTCACAGCAAAGTCCAGATCCCTGTACTGGAGTTAAAGGATGAATTCCAGGGTAGCATCTGAATAATGCCCTATACCAAATGGTTGTTTGTCACAGTGGTTTACACTCACTGATCAATAACATGTAAAACAGTTATTGGAGAGACAAAGCAAAGGAAGGGAAGATAATCATTACAGTTTCTCAGCCTATAGCCTCATGCACACCACCGTAGTTTTTGTACGTCATACGCAGATCAGTTCATTTCTATGGCTCTGCAAAAAATGTCATCCATGTAGCCGTTCCACTAATTGTAGAACATATCCTAATCTCGTCCATTTGGCAGACAATAGGCAGTTCTAGTGAAGAGAGTGAGAAAACTGTGGCCTTCCCTTGGCTGTTATGCACATTTTGTGGATCTGGATACAGTCATGTGCATGAGACCTTTGTCTGAGACATGCTGTTAGAGAAGAAGGGGGAGGCAGCTGATCAATCAGAGCATGCAGCACAGAACTACTGCTCCATGCTAGTAAGAGCCTGAACATTTATCACAGTGTCAGCATTTAAAGCTGCGCTGAAACACATTGTGCATGCGCATAAGAGTCCTCTCCATTATCTTATCACTGCACAGCAGTACTGACTGTATTTCAGTGCAGCTTTTAGTGGTAACAGTGGGGGAACAGGGGACCGCAGGGAAATAAAAAATGAGGTTATAACTCCTTATCTGCAGTACTAATGTATTACCTTAGATAATAGTCCAAGATTGTGGTGGCAGATTCCCTTTAATAGAATATTCAAAACTAAGGCACTCATACAGTATATGTCAGTGAACTTGTATAACAAGAGGGAACACATCCTGTGAAAAAAATATGTATGAGTAGGGAAAATGAAAACAATAAAAATAGGCCAGACAATTAGGTGAACAGGTTAGGTAACTAAGAGATGATAGATTTATTTTTTTACCCGCAAAATTATATCTGGCTGTTATTCAGGAATATCTTTAACTTATTCAAACATAGGCAGAGGATATTTGAAATATTTCCAAATCTAGTTTTGCATTTTTATGTTTTGGTTAATACATTTTTTCAGGAAAAAAGTTATCTTATACTGTACATCTACTGAGTAGTCCCTCAAGTTGCAGTATTAATTGGTTCCAACATGACCACTGTATGCTGAAACTATTCTAACTTGAGTCCGTAACTCTATGGAAAACTAGCAATTGGTTCTGCAGCCCCAAAATGTAATTCCAAGATAAGAGAAAATGAAGATTAATAGTCAGATAAAGCAAATAAAGACAGATAAAGCAAGTCCTTACAGTCAAGAATAGATGCTGGAAGCTGGACCAAGCTTCCTCAGGGTCCTGCATAGCACACAATGTACCAGAAAAATCTAATGAAGCCTCCCTCACCTGGCATCCAAAGGGCCAGATCATCCTGGCACAGAAACAAGGCTGTAGAAGAAATGTGGTCCTTTAGTGTACTATAAAGAGGAGCTACTAGACACCAAATAAAGGCATTTTACAGGTATGTTGATTAGTTCAGTCTGTCTGAGGCATTTTATGTTCAGTCTAGTTTTGATGGCCCAGAAAATATAATTGTATCTTGTAATATTGTATGCTGAGGTCATTGTATCTTGAGACAACACTGTATTTGAAATGGTGTTTGATAAAATATTGAGATGAGTGAATAGTGAATACTGAAAAGTTGACGAATTCGATCCGAATTTCAGGAAAAATTCGATTCACACCAAATCCGAATATCCTCAGGCTTTGTGGTAACAAATTGCATTTTTTCTTAAAATGGATGCTGCACGTGTGAGGACATGGAGCAAGGAACTCTGGGAACGCGGGATCACCCATAATACCATGCATGCAGCCAATCAGGAGCCAGCCAGCCTGTGATGTCACAGCCCTATAAATAGCCTCAGCCATCTTGGATTCTGCCATTTTTCAGTGTACTTAGTGCAGGGATAGATGTGAGCAGGCGCTTGGGACAGTGCTAGGAAAGACTTCATTCTGCTGAAAAAATGATTTACAAGTTCAGGGAAAGATTATTCAAGGTGTAGAAAAAGGATAGAGAGGAATCATTTCACATCATTTATGTAGAAAAGGGTTCAGTAGGGAAGGTTACAGCCTGGGTAATAGGAACAATCCTATTACACCTTGCTGCACTGACTGGTGATCCAAATTGCCATTATACAGCTCTGTAATTCCAGTGCATTGCTATTAGGGTGCAAGTGCTGTTTGATACAGCCATTAAGAGGGTTTATTACAAGGAAATATTTCTACATCTCAATTGCCCTTGTGCACTTATATGTTCTAAAGCATTTTTGGGCTTGTATTAGTGGGAAAAAAGGGCTTATTAGCCGTTATGCAGTGAAGTGCGTAAATTACAGCCCTTTTTGGCGTGTATTAGAGGCACAGAAAAATTGTTATTTGCAGTTCAGCAGTGCAGTTATATGTTCTAAAACCCTTTTTGGCGTGTTTTAGTGGCAAAAGAAAAATATATTCGCCGTTTAGCAGTGCAGTTATATGTTCTAAAGCCCTTTTTGGAGTGCATAAGTGAAAAAAAGAAGAATATATTTTCCGTTCAGCGGTGCAGTTATATGTTCTAAAGCCTTTTATGTTGTGTATAAGTGGAAAACAATAAGAGCCTATTTGCCGTTCAGTGGTGCAGTTATATGTTCTAAAGCCCTTTTGTGGAGTGTATAAGTGGAAAAAAGAAAAATATATTTCCTATTCAGCAGTGCAGTTATATGTTCTAAAGCCTTTTGTGGAGTGTATAAGTGGAAAAAAAAATAAGAGCCTATATGCAATTCAGCGGTGCAGTTACATTTTTCATGTATTAGTGGCAAAATAAAAATATATTTAAACACCATGAAAGATTGGCACTCTTCATCTGGAATCACTTTGAAGCAATAGAAAATTTATTAAAACAAATAAAATAAATAAAATGATACCATATTCATACAATATCCCAGCACGATCAGAGATTGGGCAATTCAAACCAAATGTACCAAGTCACCTAAACAAAATACATTTAGATATATTAGAATAGTAGTAGATGTAACAATTCAATGTGCACCACTTATTCAAAATGTGGAGCATCCTTGTGTTATTTTGTGACATATAACTGTACTACCTGCGGATTTTACTATTATTGAATGAGGTTTGAGGCTGAGATCTTCAAATAGGGATATCAGTACAATCAATACAGTATTAGTTTGCTGTAGCCAACTATCCCCTAGAGGCGATATTTGACCCAAAATTGAAGACTCTCAGCCACAATAGATGCATTGAATTTTTTTAGGTGGGATATTGTATGAGTATGGTATCATTTTATTTATTTTATTTGTTTTAATACATTTTCTATTGCTTCAAAGTGATTCCAGATGAAGAGTGCCTACCTTTCATGGTATTTATATTATACTTTAAGTGACAGGGTGGGTCATATAGATTAGTGCACTAACTCTGTTCCAGTGAACAGGGAAGCCACTTTATTAATATATTTATTAGAAAAATATATTTGCTGTTCAGCCGTGCAGTTATATGTTCTAAAGCACTTATTTGCTTGTATTAGTGGCACAAAAAAAGTATTTGCCGTTGTGTGGTGAAGTGAGAAAATTACAGCCCTTTTTTGGGGTGTTTTAATTTCCTTTTTTATTTATTTATTTGGCAGCAGTGGGAGGTCAGTAGCCAAACGTGCCCAATGTAGACCACCCGCTTCGCAGGAGACTACCTGCCTGGAAATTAGTGGTGCATAGGTTATGGAATCAGCGGCAGTAGCAGTCAGTCAGTGTGTAGTCTTGGGGTAAAATCACCTACTCGGCGGTGTGGCAGTTTTTTGTTAAGCTGCTGGAGGAGTTGAACATGGCTATATGTAGAATCTGTGGGCAGAAGGTGAAGCGTGGCCAGGGTGCCAATGTTGACACCATGGCTCTGCGTCAACATATGCAGTGTCATCATCATGGCCTGGGAGAACCGTATCTCTGATCTGGTGGTCCATCCTGCCGCAGAAACAGCTGCATCACCCTGTGGCATGCACTCGGTTTCAGGCAGTCAAGGCTCCACCGCCTCAGCCGAAGGGAGCTGTTTGTCCTTCCCATCATCTGCTGGTCCTGATGCTCCTACTCCTCCTTCTCCTACTCCTCATCAGTCATTCCGTCAGCAATTGATCACCAAAACAATTGCCAAGAGACAACAGTATGCATGCACTCATCCAACGGTGCAGAAGCTGAATGTGCTCCTGTCCAAGTTGCTCGTCCCTTTCCAAGTGGCGGACTCTGCACCTTTCAGAGAACTGATGGCTTGTGCCAAGTCGAGGTGGAGAGTCCCAAGCTGTCGTTTATTTGCCAAAAAGGCAGTACCAGCCCTGCACACACATGTAGAACAGAAGGTAGGCCAGTCCTTGAGTATGTCGGTGTCTTCCAAAGTGCACGATAGTGCTGACGAGTGGAGCTGTAACTACGGTCAGGGACAATACATGTCCTTTATGGCCCAGTGGGTGAATATGATGCCTGCACAGCCATACCCACAATTTGGCCAGGTGATGCCGCTTCCCCCTCCATGTTGTCACGCCGCTGGTCCTGCGACAATGTCCGCCTCTGCCTCCTCATCCTCCACCGTGTCCTGAGCCTCCACTGCAGGGACAATTCACAGTGCCCCTCCAGTATACCACATTTGCAGTGCACGGTGGTGTAATTCTGTTCTGCACCTCATTTGCCTGCACAAAAGGAGTCACACAGGGGAGGAACTGCTCTGTGTCCTTCATCAAGAAATCGAATGCTGTCTTTCTTCGCGACAACCCAAAATCGGAACCACAGTGATAACAATGGGAAGAACATGGTGTCTGCGCTTCGTCAAGGAGGGCTGAGCCATGCGCCCAGCATAGCACACGTGTTTAATCTGGTTGTCAAGCAGTTCTGGAAGTATTCCACCCATCTGCAAGACATCCTAAAATGGCCAGGAAACTTGGCATGCACTTCAACCACTCATACACCGCAAAGCACACCCTCATGAGCTGCTGCGGCAGAATGGCATCCTCCAACATAGACTGATATGCGATGTTTCCACCCAATGGAATTCCACCCTCTATATGTTGGACAGACTATATGAACAGAGAAAGGCCTTAAACGATTTCTTGATGATCCAAGCAGACAGGAGTACTCCCCTATGTAACTTTGATATCAGTCAATGGCAGCTCATGCGTGACACCTGCCGTTTGCTCAGGCCCATTGAGAAGGCCACGTTATTTGTCAGTCGCCAGGACTACGGGATAAACAACATAATTCCACTGCTTCATGCCCTGGAACAGATGCTGGTAACTCTGGCTGGTCAGAGGACTGAAGACGTGGCACCTAGATTTCACGGCCACATGAGCCCTGTGGGGGCTGAACTAGAGGAAGAGGAGGAGGACATTGGAGCACAAGCAATGTGTAGCAAAATGGGTGATTTTTACACATAGGTGACAGGAGAGGAGTATCAGGAGCAGCCAGAGGAGCTACATAGTGATGAGGAAGATGAGGCAGAGGACCCAGACACATCGTGGCAGTATGCAGTGGAGATAATGGCGGGGAGTCCCTCCGAGTCACTTGCACAAATGGCCCGATGCATGCTTACTTGCTTGTGTAGCGACAGTGGAATTGCCACCATTCGGCAGAGGGATGATTTCTGGCTCTCCACCTTGTTGGACCCTCGCTTCCGGTCCAAAATGGGGGCCTTTTTTACACCCGCTGAGAGGGAGGACAAACTGAACTACTATAGAGACATCTTATGTAATCAGTTGGCCTCTGCCTATCTGTGGCATTGTCCATCCTCTCTCAGGTCTGACTGGGGAAGGCCTCTGCGCTCATGTTCCTCTCCCATAGCTGCTGTGGCAGAGTGGGGGGATTGGAGCAGTTCCAGCTCCATCGGCAGCAAATTGAGTCTAGAGTCGCTGATTAGCAGCTTTCTTCACCCACCTAGTGAAGAAACTACTCACCAGCAGTAGCAGCTAGACCTGGAGCAGGACCTGAACTTGGACAGTACCCTGCCAGCCCACATTGAAGATCCGCTGGACTACTGGGCAGCCAAACTGGATTTGTGGCTGCAACTAGCAGAGTTTGCCCTGGAAAAGCTGTCCTGCCCGGCCAGTAGTGTGGCATCAGAGCAGGTGTTTAGTGCAGCGGGGGCTATAGTTACCCAAGAAGAACTTGCCTGTTCCCCCAAAATGTGGAGAGCATCAGACTAGAACATCTATGGTGCCACACCAACACTTTGACAAAAGAGATCGGTTTCTTCTGGCTACCTGCCTCAGCTACTATTCTGATGCTGCCATCCACCTGATGCCACACATCTCATGCCAAGTGCTCTTTCTTTCAACCACCACCTTCAGCTGGTACTCATATTGCCACCCACCTCCCTACTCTGTCACCGGGTCACTCTGTTTTCTCCTGATGCTGCTGCCACCTCCAAACTATGTCACCTTGCCACTCTTTGGTCTCCTGATGCTGCTGCCACCTCCACACTATGTCACCTTGCCACTTTGTAGTCTCCAAATGCTGCTGTCACCACCCCACTCTGTCACCGGGTCACTCGGTGGTCCCCTGATGCTGCTGCCACCTCCATGCTATGTCACCTTGCCACTCTATGGTCTCCTAATGCTGCTTTCACCTCCACACTATGTCACCTTGCCACTCTGTGGTCTCCTGATGCTGCTGACACCTCCACACTATGTCATCTTGCCACTTTGAAGTCTCCTAATGCTGCTGTCACCTCCCCACTCTGTCACCGGGTCACTCGGTGGTCCCCTGATGCTGCTGCCACCTCCATGCTATGTCACCTTGCCACTCTATGGTCTCCTAATGCTGCTTTCACCTCCACACTATGTCACCTTGCCACTCTGTGGTCTCCTGATGCTGCTGTCCCCTCCACACTATGTCACCTTGCCACTCTATGGTCTCCTAATGCTGCTGTCACCTCCATACTATGTCACCTTGCCACTTGTGGTCTTCTGATGCTGATGCTGCCACCTCCAAACTGTTATAGTGCCACTCAGTGGCCTCCAGATGCTGCCGCCACCTCCACACTCTGTCATTGTGCCACTCTGTGGCATACTGATGCTGCTGCCACCTCCACATTATGTCACCTTGCCACTTTGTGTTCTCCTGATGCTGTTGCCACCCCCCCCCACTCTGTCACCGGGTCACCCTCTGGTCTCCTGATGATGCTGACACCTCCACACTATGTCACCGGGTCACTCGGTGGTCCCCTGATGCTGCTGCCACCTCCATGCTATGTCACCTTGCCACTCTATGGTCTCCTAATGCTGCTTTCACCTCCACACTATGTCACTTTGCCACTCTGTGGTCTCCTGATTCTGCTGTCACCTCCACACTATGTCACCTTGCCACGCTGTGGTCTCCTGATGCTCTTGCCACCTCTACACTATGTCATTGTGACACTCTGTGACATCCTGATGCTGCCACCACCTCCACACTGTCATCGTGCACTCTGTGGCCTCCTCCTTATGCTGCCACCACCTCTACTCTATGTCACTTTGCCACTCTGTAGCCTTCTGATGCTGCCGCCACCTCCACACTCTACCATTTTGCCACTCTGTGGTCCCCTGATGCTGCTCCACCTCCAAGCTATGTAACCTTGCCACTCTGTGGCCTCCTGATGCTGTCACCACCTCCAGACTCTGTCATTGGGCCACTCTGTGGTCTCCTCATGCTGCTTCATCCACACTACAACGGTATGGACATATACACTTAATTACTGGGCCACTATTTTAACTTTCGGCCTGGCTGATATAATCATTTATTTTACCCTTCATCTGAACTGTCAGAAGCAAGGAAAAATTAGACGCACAATGAATAATGTCTATGTAGCATCTTTAAGGCCTGTATGGTCCTATCAGAATTGGCTTGTGATTTGGTACCCAAAATCAGAAGTGGGTACAAAACACAGAATCATCTCTGTTTTGGATCCAATTCTGTTTTTTTTTTTTTGCATTAGTAATACTGATGGATTACTGACCAAATGCTGACCGAGTGAAGGCGGATACTCAACAGACAGGATCCGTTTTTTGGGGGTTATTGTTTTCATGGATAAGAGGAAGGGCAAAATAATCAGTGAAGTCAACACAAACTTAATGCTGACACCCTCTCCACTCTGTCAGGGGACTCTACTTGTATAAGCGTTTAATAGAACAGGTTCTGTAGACATCTAAGTGCAATCAGCTGATGACTGTGTAAAAGGAGTGCGCTTCTTCTTGACACTAACATCGACCTGTAAGGCTGAGTTCATACTTGAGTTATTTGGTCAGTTTTGGCCTTGTGACTGTCCAAATAAGTGAAGTGTGCAGTGATTCTGAAAGCGACACCTGTCATCTACATGTCATAATGACTCACAGTATTATTTCGCTACCACAGCAGACTCCCTATGCGTGTTACTGCAAGGCACAGTGTTCTACACCACTATAGAGGCACTCTGCAACCAGGAAATAGTTGTTTTTTAACGCTATTCACAGCAAATAAATTCGGATCGAACCACATTTTTAGAAAAATGTGCTCATCTCTAGTAATATATGTTTTTAATTAAAAATTTTAAAAAATGACAAAATTACTGACCTTACTAGGCATTGAAAAGTGGATGGGCTTCTTAGTGTGGGCTGTTTACTTTTCATGTCATGTGTGAGCCTTGGAGAATCATTAGAGAATGTCGGATTAAGATCCAGCTCTACTATAAGCAATCTTAACAGCAAGGAGATTAAAAATCACACTCCCCCACTGTTCCAGAGACTTAGATGCCCATAGACAATCTATATAGAATGCAGTTTGTAAAGCAGTAGTTGCAAAGTAAAGAAATATTAAAGTCTATATTAGGGGGCATCTTACGGTTTGCATTGGTCTGAGCTATATGAGGTTTTATAGATCTTTATAGATTTTTTGTCCAAAATGTTTATGAATTTTTCTCGAACATGATCACCTGACTGCATTGCTATTAATTTCCCCATAGAACCTGCATAGGTTAGTTCACTAAATAAATCATGTGTTTATTTGAATAAATAAAGTGTTCATCTGAAAGTCCCCAATGCTTGCCCAGTCTAAATAATTCAAACTATTGGAAACAAATGCTGTATGGGAAAAATAATGGCATTTGAATGCATGATTTTATCGCCATGGAATTGTTTCTTTATATAATGCCCATCATTCACTGTGGTTTTACCTTGTTCTAAAAAATCCTCACTACCCTCCTCTGTTGGATTTTGTGTCTTAATTATCTCATTAGCATGATGGCCCAACATAGAGTTCTTAAAACTGTTAGGCATTCATGATATATTGTATATATAGTGAATAGATTGCTCCCTAAACAACTTACTCACCCCAACATAATAGAACATCCCTTCACCAACACTCCATTTTCTATCAGTGCAGATTTTTGGCCTCTTGGAGAGCTTACTTACACACAACTACAAATGCTATTTTGAGGTGTGTAATACTGGTTGCAGAATATTATAGGAAATCCCTTCCTATACAAGGTCATTCATCGTGTACTGGATCACTTCATTGTTTTACTTACCAAACATTCTACACAATGGCATCATAGATACAAAATGAGAAAGTAATATTGAATTCTATAGTAGTAGACTAGATAAAGGTGCATTTTTTTCAAACTGTGTGAACTTCTTGTGCTGGACATAGATTGAAAGAACAACTATGAGAACGGTGGCTCACTCTGAGCTAAATTATGGATTAGGTGCTACAGAACCCAGAATGGAGGGACACCCACCCTCTAATTATAGATATGTGAAGAAAACCAAGGAAATGGGTGAGCACTCTACATTTGGTCTCGGTAGTAAAAGGTTTAATCAAACATCCATTAAAATACTTATATAGCATGAAACTGACACGTGTATAGCATAAATAAAATACAATTCACATAAAATACAGTATACATAAACGAACAATAGTAAGGATCTTACTTATAAAAGCCTGTAAATCACTGGCACAAGACTAAACAAATACAATATATGATCCATCATATTACCTACCAACAGTCTCTTTACGAAGACATAAGGAACTTATTTATATGTGCAACACCATATGGAGTAAGGCTATTATCTAAGGTTGCTTGCAAACCAGAGATCAGACTGAACATCTCTTTCTATATATACACTCACCTAAATAATTATTAGGAACACCATACTAATACTGTGTTGGACCCCCTTTTGCCTTCAGAACTGCCTTAATTCTACGTGGCATTGATTCAACAAGCTGCTGATAGCATTCTTTAGAAATGTTGGGCCATATTGATAGGATAGCATCTTGCAGTTGATGGAGATTTGAGGGATGCACATCCAGGACACAAAGCTCCCGTTCCACCACATCCCAAAGATGCTCTATTGGGTTGAGATCTGGTGACTGTGGGGGCCATTTTTGTACAGTGAACTCATTGTCATGTTAAAGAAACCAATTTGAAATGATCTGAGCTTTGTGACATGGTGCATTATCCTGCTGGAAGTAGCCACCAGAGGATGGGTACATGGTGGTCATGAAGAGATGGACATGGTCAGAAACAATGCTCAGGTAGCCCGTGGCATTTAAACGATGGCCAATTGGCACTAAGGGGCCTAAAGTGTGCCCAGAAAACATCCCCCACACCATTACACCACCACCACCAGCCTGCACAGTGGTAACAAGGCATGATGGATACATGTTCTAATTTAGTTTACGCCAAATTCAGACTCTACCATTTGAATGTTTCAACAGAAATCGAGACTCTTCAGACCAGGCAACATTTTTCCAGTCTTCAACAGTCCAATTTTGGTGAGCTTGTGCAAATTTTAGCCGCTTTTTCCTATGTGTAGTGGGGATGAGTGGTACCCGGTGGGGTCTTCTGCTGTTGTAGCCCACCTTTCTTTCCCATTCTGACATTCAGTTTGGAGTTCAGGAGATTGTCTTGACCAGGACCACAACCCTACATGCATTGAAGCAACTGCCATGTGATTGGTTGACTAGATAATTGCATTAATGAGAAATAGAACAGGTGTTCCTAATAATTCTTTAGGTGAGTGTATATTCGAGCTTGAACAACTACAGAGCACTTTACCACTCTGTAGTACCATAGAATCCTTCAGCGAATTACTGTGGACATAAGGGACCATTCCCACTTGCGATTTTACTATTGTTCATATATGTAGATTGTATTTTATGTGAATTGTATTTTATTTATGCTATACACGTGTCAATTTCATGCTATATAAGTATTTTAATTGAAGTTTGATTAACCCTTTTACTACCAAGACCAAATGTAGAGTGCTCACCCATTTCCTTGGTTTTCTTCAAATAGATTGAAAGAAGTTTCACACAGAAAGTTTTAAGAACCAGTCTGATGTGAGACACCTGAGAATCCCATTCAGGTGAAAAGAAAGAATATCATTGAGATAAACAATCATAACTTTGCCAATAAGTTCTCTAAAAATATCATTCATGAAATTCTGAAACACAGCTGGGGCATTGCAAAGATCGAATGGCATAACCAGATACTCAAAGTGTCCCTCTGGAGTATTAAAAGCAGTTTTCCACTCATCTCCCTCCTTAATACGAACTAGGTTATTATAAGCTCCTCTCAAATCAAATTTAGAAAACCAAGAAGCACCCAAAATCTGCTTAAACAAATCAGGAATCAATGAGATGGAATACTGATTCCTAATAGTAATTTTATTCTAATTTCTGTTGTCAATGCAGGGCCTGAGACCACCGTCTTTCTTTTTAACAAAAATAATCCTGCTCCCAGGGGAGAGGTGGAGGGCCTAATATGTCCTTTCTTGAGACTCTCCTGGATGTAGTCTTTCATGGACTTGCGCTCAGGACCGGACAGAATATAAATCCGTCTTTTAGGAAATTTGGATCCAGGTATCAAGTCAATAACACAGTCATATGACCTATGGGGAGGGAGAGTATCTGTCTCAGAGATGGAAAAAAACATCTGAATAATCAGCAATAAAATTATGAATATCTGATGAGACCCCAGCTTGAACTACGGTTAAGCAAGAATTACAGTTAGGCCCCCATCTCTCTAACTCGCCCGAACTCCAGTTAATGACCGGATTGTGTTGCTGAAGCCAGGGCATACCAAGGACTACCTGAACTGGAAGATTCTTTAAAGCAAAGAAGGAACATTTCTCAGAGTGGCAGATCTCTACAGATAGGGTAACCTCCGGAGTACAGAGTTTTACTGTGCCCCCTAGCAGGGAGGTAGAATCGATGGAGACAACCTGGATCGGGGTGGGTGATTCTAGTATAGGAATTCCCATCTGATCAACAAATTTGTAATCAATAAAACTAAAAGCGGATCCTGAATCCACAAAGGCATTTCCTGACTCCTTTAAGACCCCAAAGGCAATAGAAACCGGCAGCAATATTTTACTTCTTACCACCTCCGGGAGTACCTTGTCCTTGAATCCCTCAGACTTGGATGATTTTCCAGAAGGCGGAGCTTTAGGACACTGACGAATCCAGTGTTCAGGATCCCCACATTAAAAACAAGAGCCGCCATGACGACGTAGTTCTCTTTGCGTCATCCCGCGTTCCATGGGCTCGTCCGAGTGGGCTTCCATCCTGGGTTCAAGGGGGGGAGTCTCAGCTTGAAGAAGGGTATGAGAAGAAAACAAATGCTCCCGCTACTTTCTCTAATCCGTCTATCTAGTCTGATGGCTAGCGTCATGGTCTCCTCTAAAGAGTCAGGACAGAGATAACAAACCAACATATCCTTTAACTTTTCAGTCAAGCCTGCCCTAAATTGACATTTGAGCGCTGGTTCGTTTTTTCAGCTCGAAGGAACGCACCACTTGCGAAACTGCGTACAATAATCTTCTACGGGACGATTTCCCTGAGTGAGGGCCTTGGATTCTGCCACAGAGGCTCGGTCAGGTTCATCATAAAGAACCCCTAATGCCTGGAAAAAGAGGTCCACAGAGCTAAGACAAGGGGAATCTGGTGGTAAAGAAAAGGCCCATTCCTGGGGGTCCCCTTGAAGCAAGCAAATGATAATACCAACCCTCTGTGGGTCAGGGCCGGAGGAGTGGGGTCGTAGTTGAAAATAAAGTTTACAGCTTTCCTAGAAAGCTAAAAAACTTCATTGGTCACTCAAAAACCGATCGGGCAATTTAATGTGAGGTTCCACCTGAACGGTGGCGGGAGCAAGAATAGGGGGAGTTCAGACGGTCTCCTGAAACTGCGGATCGCACATTGCAGGTGTCTGTGTTTTGCGGATCCGCAAAACACTTATGGACGTGTGAATGGACCCTAATACAGTTTTACACACAGAACCTGTCTTATCTTTTAGAAACCCATTCTGTGCAGCTAAACAATTATTCACTACTATACATTAGCTCAAAAGCTTGTCAGTCAGTAGCCGTAGGATCTGTGCTTTTGACGCCCATAAAACATGACAATCCCCCACTGACGCAGATTTTTATCCAATACAGCTCTAGTACAGTTATGTATAAACCTTAGACCTTTTATCTGTATATATGCGTATACAGCTCTGCTCTGTCTTCCCTGAATCTCTTCTCTTACAGCTCTGCTACATCTGTATTATTCACCAATATCAGCACTTTGTTGGAATCACTTCATTTACAGCTCTGCTGTGCCTGAATCACCTCCTATATGTTTATGTATCACGCTTGTACCATACCATTTTTCCACAAGACGGCCGGTATTTAGTGATTTGGGCATATCCATGTGCTAGTAAGATTGCATGGACTACCTGCTGCATTAGCTAGTCCGTAGGTCACATCACAGGTGCCACGGATTCAAGTGTCTTCTTTGGATCCACCCACGTTTGGGATCCCTACGCATTGTGTCCCTATTATAGGTGGAATGACACCCAATCCGATCTTTAGGGACTCACGCATCAAGTAACCACTACTTCTGATTTGTACTGTATGTGCAGTGCTATTTGTGTTTATTGTGTTTTATTGTAATATGTGCCATACCCAGGGTTTTTTAATATTTTTATTCCACACTTTCCCTGTTGTCTGGTGCTCCCTGATATTTCAGTGCCCCTCCACATGTTATATATACAAGACTCTGAGCTTGTTAATTACTTAACCTATGTGCTGCTGGCATTGTTCCGGGGGGCAGTCGGACTGTTGGATTATCACCCTTTTGCCCCCCTTTCCTAGTTGAAATGCTCCTTAGCAAATACTTTGAACTGTTCACTGAGGACATTCGTTCCCTTGAAAGAAAGATGTAAACCATCTTTCTTGTACAGTTCTTTTCCATTCCAACGAGAGTTAACATGAGACACAAAGCCAAACCCTTAGTTCAGACACCATTTACCAAGCCATACATTGAATTCCTTAATGCACATCTTTCTGTCATGCTTAAGGTTATGCACAGGCAAAACTGCAGAGAATGAAACAGTTGATGCAACCTCCCGTATATCATTTCTAAGTGTGTGAAAAGCTTCCTTCACCTTTGAAACCTCATTGCAAGCCAGATCATTTGTCCCAAGATGGACAATAACATCTACCTCTTTTTCTTGCTTTGCTTGCCTAACAATATTAAGGATATGTTGTCTATTCTTGCTAGTGGTAGCACCAGAGAGAAATCTCACAACACCATTTTCCTAAAACTTCACACAGAACCAAGTCTGCCATTTTAAAGAGGGGGAATATTTTAAACAAACAAATCTTACTTTTTATTAGATTGTATCCACCTCCAGATTACCTCCTGAATATCTCAGATGCACTTATAAAAGCAGCACTTTGAGAACGTAGCAAGCTATAATTAGGCAACTAATACTATGTGTCTATATATACACACACTCCCACAAAAGCTCCTCCCCCATCAACAAATTTAACACCTTAATCACCTATGCTCATTTGCAATCAAATAATAGTGAGAACCTGTCTAACAAATTCCTTACCTGTTTTAAAGCAGTGTCTGAGTATCCACCAAAAACACAGCTGAAGTTCTGCTGTTTTGAAGCAGTGTCTGAGTATCCACCAAAAACACAGCTGAAGTTCTGCTACAGTGGAAAAGCTCTAAGTTAGTCTAAGTTAGTCTTCTGAATATCTCAGATGCACTTATAAAAGCAGCACTTTGAGAATGCAGCAAGCTATAATAGCTAATGGTCTTTCTGAGAAGCTTTCTGAATATGTCGCCTAGCCGTTCAAGTGTTTTTGACTGCTTTGTGAGATTTTCTTCCTCGTTCTGGTAGTTGTGGACTTAGGAAACGTGGACATAGGGAAAAAAAATAACAATCTGGATTCCTTATCTGCAGTACTACTGATAAAGTACTGCAGATAATACACCAAAATCATGGTAACATATTCCCTTTAATAAAAACAAGTACCTGTTGAGGGTAAAAGCAAGGAGGCACAAAACCTGATTGTTTGTTTATATGATATTATATAAGGTGAATTAAGATTTAAGGTGTATATATTCTCCTGTCCATTATTTATTTTCCACTGACACAGATTCTTGCATTTTATAGTATGTGTTGCACAATGTGGGAATTCAGAGAAGTGTTAGGTGGAAAATTTACATAACACAGTGTAAAAATGCAAATACAAGTGCTGATTTGTATCTTACACATTTTTAATGTTCTTCTACCTCTCACTATGAGGGTAAAAAGTTAAATCTTGCTTAATTACTTTTGCCTGGGCTCTAAAGATGCTTTCAGTCAGGTTACTATCAATTCATCACAACTGTTAATCTATGGCCAGCAGTCACCTCAGAGCCTCTGTCTTACTTTTGGCAGCAGTTCTACTAGTAGTTCTACATTACAGCACAGTACTCACTACAGAGAGAAAGTTGCCATGTTTTTTTTCTTACAATTTTTGCAGTATGACAATGTTTTATAGGATTAGAAATGATTAAGGGAAAAATTTTATTGATTGCACATCTTTTTTTGGAGGGAAGCCACATTAATTGTTGGGCATCTCTGGCCCCTGTATCACACATGATTCAAGTACTGTTCTTAAAGGGCCAGTAGGGGACTACTCAGGATTATTTTTGCACCTCTAAGGCTTTGCTTATCTGCTCAAGCTCTACTTTGTATTCATCCCTTGTACTTTGTATCTGACCTGGCAAGTTTCATGGCTGAGTGTTCCACAAACCAGATTATGACATTACAATATTTCTCCTGTAGTGTAACACAACCTGGATAATCACATGATCATTCTGATCTGATTTTTTGCTTCAGCTGATCAAGACCTGTTCCTTTAGAGATCATTCCAAGGGTAAGATAAGAGTTCACTAAACTTTAGTAGGAAAATGCCTAAGGATGCCTTATCATTAGCGTTGAGCAAATCAAAGTGATACAAATTGACTTTGATCCGAATTTCAGGATTCGCCACAAATCCGAATTTCCTTGTGCTTTGTGGTAACAAATTGTTTTTTTTCATACTTAATCTGTTCTGTTATACATAGACTTACTGTGCATCAGACTCATTATCAACATGTGGTCTAATATATAGGCAAGTTTATCTAGCTTACTTATTGCGCCATTAATACTTAATCTGTTCTATTAAAAATAGACTTACTGTGCATCAGATTCATTGTCAACAGGTGGTCTAATATATAGGTGTGTTGATTGAGTACATTTACTGAAACATTAATACGTAATATGTTCTGTTATACATAGACATGCTGTGTATTAGACTTAGTCTTAAAGTGGTTATCCGAGAGTATAAAATTTCCCCCATATGCCCAGGCCCCTCACAGTGAATTTTCTTACCCTGCTCCCTGCTCTCGGAGCCTCTCTTGGTCCTGCGATGCTAGGGAGGCTTGTCCTTGGCCCCGCCTGCCATTGGCTGCTCCTCCCCAAAACCAGAGAAGCAGCAGTGGTGGTGCGGGGACCAGGAGCGCCACAGAGAGCGGGGAGCCGGTTAAGTATATTCAGTGTGGGTGGTCTGGGCATATGGGGGGAATTTTATACTCTCGGATAACCCCTTTTACCGGCAGTTTAAATTATAGGCACGTTTATCTAGTTCACTTACTGCCCCATTCATACTGAATCTGTTCTGTTATGCTTAGACTTACTTTGCATCAGATTCATTGTCAACAGGCGGTCTAATATATAGGCACGCTTATCTAGTACACTTACTGTGCCATTCATACTTAGTCTGTTCTGTTAAAAATAGACTTACCAAGCATCAAACATAGTCTTAACTAGTGGTCTAATATATAGGTGTTCCTATCTATTACACGTTCTGTGCCATTCATACTTAATCTTTTACTGATTCAGTTACTGTACACTATGGACAACAGAAAGTTACCTGGGCCCTCAAATGGAATGGGCAGTGGCAAAAATGTTGCTGTAGCTGGCACTAGTAGCAGTTGAAGAAGGGGTGGTGACAGCAGCAGCTGCAGCAGCAGGCCAAAGCTCCCAATCTGATGCCACACTACTGGCCGGGCAGGACAGCTTTTCCAGGGCAAACTCTGCTAGTTGAGGCAACAAATCCAGTTTGGCTGCCCAGTAATCCAGCAGATCTTCAATGTGGGGTGGCAGGGTACTGTCCAAGTATGCCACCTCTTGCTGGTTCAAGTCCTGCTCCAGGTCTAGCTGCTACTGCTGATGAGTAGTTTTTTCACTAGACGATGAAGAAAGCTGCTAATCAGCAACTCTAGACTCAAGTTGCTGCTGATGGAGCTGGAACTGCTCCAATCACCCCACCCTTCCATAGCATCTATGGTAGAGGAACGTGAGCGCAGAGGGTCCCCCTGGTCAGACTTGCGAGAGGATGGACGATGCTGCAGATAGGCTGCGGCCAAATGATTACATTAGATGTCTCTATAGTAGTTCAGTTTGTCCTCCCTCTCAGTGGGTGTAAAAAAGACCCCCATTTTGGACCAGTAGCGAGGGTCCAACAAGGTGGAGAGCCAGAAATCAACCCTCTTCTGAATGGTGACAATTTGAATGTCACTACGCAAGCAAGTGAGCATGCATCAGGCCTTTTGTGCAACTGACTCGGAGGGACTACCTGCCTCCATCTTCACTGCTTACTGCCACAGTGTTTCTGGGTCATCTGCCTCCTCTTCCTCATTGCCATGCAGCTCCTCTGGCTGCTCCTCCTCTCCTGTCACCTGTTTAAAAACCACCCATTTCACTACACATTGCTTCTGATCCGATGTCCTCCTCTTCCTCCTCCAGTTCAGCCCCCACAGGGCTAATGTGGCTGTGAGAGCTAGGTGCCAGTTCACCAGTCCTGTGACCAGCCAGATTTACCAGCAGTTCAAGGGCATGAAGCAGTGAAATGATATTGTTCATTCCGTAGTCCTGGTGACTGACAAATAACGTGGCCTCCTCAAAGGGCCTGAGCAAGCGGCAGGTGTCACGCATGATCTGCCACTGGCTGACATTGAAGTTACACAGGGGAGTACCCCTCTCTGCTCGGATCATTAAAAAATAGTTTATGGCCTTTCTCTGTTCGTATAGTTCGTCCAACATATGGAGTGTGGAATTCCAACGGGTAGAAACGTTGCATATCAGCCTATGTTGGGGGATGCCGTTTTGCCACTGCAGCTCAAGGAGGGTGTGCTTTGCGGTGTACGAGTAGCTAACGTGCATGCCAAGTTTTTTAGGATGGCTTGCAGATGGGTGGAAGACTTCAGGAACCGCTTGACAACAAGATTGAACACGTGTGCCATGCAGGGCACATGGCTCAGCCTCCTTGACGCAGCGCAGACACCATGTTCTTCCTGTTGTCGGTCACCATGGTTCTGATTTTGAGTTGTCGTGGAGAAAGCCAGGATTCGATTTCTTGATGAAAGACACGGAGAAGTTCCTCCCCTGTGTAACTCCATTTGCCCAGGCAAACGAGGTGCAGAACAGCGTGACACCGCCGTATCCTCCACATGTGGTATGCTGGAGTGGCACTGTGAATTGTCCCTGCAGTGGAGGCTGAGGACATGGTGAAGGATGAGGAAGCAGAGGTGGACATTGTCGCAGGACCAGCGGTGTGACAACGTGTACTTTGGCAGACACCGACAGGCTCAAGGACTAGCCCACCTTCTGTTCTACATGTGTGTGCAGGACTAGAACTGCCTTTTTGGCAAAGAATTTACGGCTTGGGACTCTCCACCTTGGCTTGGCACAAGCCATCAGTTCTCTGAAAGGTGCAGAGTCCACCACTTGGAAAGGGAGGGACTGCAGCACCAGCAACTTGGACAGGAGCACATTCAGCTTCTGCACAGTTGGATGAGTGCATGCATACTGTTGTCTCTTGGCAATCACTTCAGTGATCTATTGCTGATGGAATGACTGACGAGGAGTAAGAGGAGGAGGAGCAGGAGCATCAGGACAAGCAGATGATGGGAAGGACAGACAGCTCCCTTCGGCTAAGGTGGTGGAGCTTTGACTGCCTGAAACCGCTGCGTGCCACTGGGTAATGCAGCGGTTATTGTGGAAGGATGGACCAGCATATCGTAGATACGGTTTTCCCAGGTCACTTTATGGTGAGGCTGCATATGTTGATGCAGGTCTGTGGTGCCAACATTGGCACCCTGGTCACGCTTCACCTTCTGCCCACAGATTCTACATATAGCCATGTTTACCTCCTCCGGCGGCCTAAAAAAAAACTGCCACACCGCCGAGGTGATTTTACCCCCAAAACTGTGCACTGACTGACTGCTACCACCACTGCTTCTGTGAACCCACGCATCACTACTTTCAGGGCAGGTAGGCTCCAGCAAAGAGGGTGGTCTACCCCGGGCACATTTGGCTACCGACCTCCCACTGTTGCAACCCTGCGGGTACGGAGCCTCACCGCTCGCAACACCAGCTCCCACGCCAATCTCCTTATCACTACTTGCCCACCTAGTGGAGGAAGCGGCGGATGTCTCCACCACATCTTGGCTGTATAGTGGAGCTGAGCCTACAGCATAGAAACATAGAAACATAGAAGCATAGAAACATAGAGAGAGTTTCAGAGAAGAGCTACTAAACTAGTACATGCATTGCAGAATAAAACCTACCAGGAAATATTAAAGGACCTTAACATGTATAGCTTGGAAGAAAGACGAGAGAGAGTGGATATGGTAGAAACTTTTAAATACATAAAGGGAATCAGATGAAAAACTGCTACAAGAGGACATAGTTTTAAATTAGAGGGGCAAAGGTTTAAAATTAATATCAGGAAGTATTACTTTACTGAGAGAGTAGTGGATGCATGGAATAGCATTCCTGTAGAAGTGGTAGCTGCAAATACAGTGAAGGAGTTTTAGCATGCATGGGACAGGCATAAGGACATCCTTCATATAAGATAGGGCCAGGGGCTATTCGTAGTATTCAGTATATTGGGCAGACTAGATGGGCCAAATGGTTTGTATCTGCTGACACATTCTATGTTTCTATGTTTCTATATGTGTAATTTTTTTGGTAAATAAATTCCATAAATCCATTCACAATTTCACGCTCTTCCAGAGCTTTATGTAAGATTATTGGGCAGTTTCTCTGCCTACAAGATATTATCACAGATGCTTGGTTTACTATTGCAGTTCTCAAAACTGAATTTGACTCAGCAGAGATCACAGGCCTCTTCTTTACAGCAAAAATGTTATAACATGAATAGAGTTGAGAAAAATACCTTAATCCTAACTTCTACAAACCTATGAATGCAGAATCAACCTAATCAAACTAATATGAAAAGTTATTATAAAAATCTTCATCTACTTTCTAATAGTACATTCTACTATAAGTTATACCAGCAAGAATTAGTCTTTATGTAGAAAACTATGATTTAAATTAAGCCTTACTGACTAGTGATTTAAATCATGATTTAAATCGTGATTTAAATCATTTTGATTTAAATCAAATCCACCTGCCACTAATACACAACAAAAAGGGCTTTAGAACATATAACTGCACTGCTGAACGGCAAATATATTTTTCTTTTGCCACTAATACCCGACAAAAAGGGCTTTGGAACATATAACTGCACTGCTGAACAGCAAATAAAACATTTTTTGTGCCACTAATATACGCCAAAAAGAGCTGTAATTTTTTGCACTTCACCCCACAACAGCTAACAAGCCTTTTTTTTTTTTTTACTAATACAAGCCAAAAAATGCTTTAGAACTTATAACTAGAGTTGAGCGAACACCTGGATGTTCGGGTTCGAGAAGTTCGGCCGAACATCCCGGAAATGTTCGGGTTCGGGATCCGAACCCGATCCGAACTTCGTCCCGAACCCGAACCCCATTGAAGTCAATGGGGACCCGAACTTTTCGGCACTAAAACGGCTGTAAAACAGCCCAGGAAAGGGCTAGAGGGCTGCAAAAGGCAGCAACATGTAGGTAAATCCCCTGCAAACAAATGTGGATAGGGAAATTAATTAAAATAAAAATTAAATAAATAAAAATTAACCAAAATCAATTGGAGAGAGGTTCCATAGCAGAGAATCTGGCTTCCCGTCACCCACCACTGGAACAGTCCATTCTCAGATATTTAGGCCCCGGCACCCAGGCAGAGGAGAGAGGTCCCGTAACAGACAATCTGGCTTCATGTCAGCAGAGAATCAGTCTTCATGTCATAGCAGAGAATCAGGCTTCACGTCACCCACCACTGTAATAGTCCATTTTCATAAATTTAGGCCCAGCACCCAGGCAGAGGAGAGAGGTCCCGTAACAGACAATCTGGCTTCATGTCAGCAGAGAATCAGTCTTCATATCATAGCAGAGAATCTGGCTTCCCGTTACCCACCACTGGAACAGTCCATTCTCAGATATTTAGGCCCCGGCACCCAGGCAGAGGAGAGAGGTCCCGTAACAGACAATCTGGCTTCATGTCAGCAGAGAATCAGTCTTCATATCATAGCAGAGAATCAGGCTTCACGTCAGCCACCACTGCAACAGTCCATTGTCATAAATTCAGGCCCAGCACCCAGGCAGAGGAGAGAGGTCCCGTAACAGACAATCTGGCTTCATGTCAGCAGAGAATCAGTCTGCATGTCATAGCAGAGAATGAGGCTTCACGTCACCCACCACTGCAACAGTCCATTTTCATAAATTTAGGCCCAGCACCCAGGCAGAGGAGAGAGGTCCCGTAACAGAGGATCTGGCTTCATGTCACCAGAGAATCAGTCTGCATGTCATAGCAGAGAATCAGGCTTCACGTCACCCACCACTGCAACAGTCCATTTTCATAAATTTAGGCCCAGCACCCAGGCAGAGGAGAGAGGTCCCGTAACAGAGGATCTGGCTTCATGTCACCAGAGAATCAGTCTGCATGTCATAGCAGAGAATCAGGCTTCACGTCAGCCACCAATGCAACAATCCATTGGCATATATTTAGGCCTAGCACACAGGCAGAGGAGAGAGGTCCCGTAACAGACAATCTGGCTTCATGTCAGCAGAGAATCAGTCTTCATATCATAGCAGAGAATCAGGCTTCACGTCAGCCACCAATGCAACAGTCCATTGTCAGATATTTAGGCCCAGCACCCAGGCAGAGGAGAGAGGTCCCGTAACAGAGGATCTGGCTTCATGTCAGCAGAGAATCAGTCTTCATGTCATAGCAGAGAATCAGGCTTCACGTCACCCACCACTGTAAGAGTCCATTTTCATAAATTTAGGCCCAGCACCCAGGCAGAGGAGAGAGGTCCCGTAACAGACAATCTGGCTTCATGTCAGCAGAGAATCAGTCTTCATATCATAGCAGAGAATCAGGCTTCACGTCACCCACCACTGTAACAGTCCATTTTCATAAATTTAGGCCCAGCACCCAGGCAGAGGAGAGAGGTCCCGTAACAGACAATCTGGCTTCATGTCAGGAGAGAATCAGTCTTCATGTCATAGCAGAGAATCAGGCTTCACGTCACCCACCACTGCAACAGTCCATTTTCATAAATTTAGGCCCAGCACCCAGGCAGAGGAGAGAGGTCCCGTAACAGACAATCTGGCTTCATGTCAGCAGAGAATTAGTCTGCATGTCATAGCAGAGAATCAGGCTTCACGTCAGCCACCAATGCAACAGTCCATTGTCAGATATTTAGGCCCAGCACCCAGGCAGAGGAGAGAGGTCCCGTAACAGAGGATCTGGCTTCATGTCACCAGAGAATCAGTCTGCATGTCATAGCAGAGAATCAGGCTTCACGTCACCCACCACTGCAACAGTCCATTTTCATAAATTTAGGCCCAGCACCCAGGCAGAGGAGAGAGGTCCCGTAACAGAGGATCTGGCTTCATGTCACCAGAGAATCAGTCTGCATGTCATAGCAGAGAATGAGGCTTCACGTCAGCCACCACTGCAACAATCCATTGGCATATATTTAGGCCTAGCACACAGGCAGAGGAGAGGTTCATTCAACTTTGGGTAGCCTTGCAATATAATGGTAAAATGAAAATAAAAATAGGATTGAATGAGGAAGTGCCCTGGAGTCCAATAATATATGGTTATGGGGAGGTAGTTAATGTCTAATCTGGACAAGGGACGGACAGGTCCTGTGGGATCCATGCCTGGTTCATTTTTATGAACGTCAGCTTGTCCACATTGGCTGTAGACAGGCGGCTGCGTTTGTCTGTAATGACGCCCCCTGCCGTGCTGAATACACGTTCAGACAAAACGCTGGCTGCCGGGCAGGCCAGCACCTCCAAGGCATAAAAGGCTAGCTCTGGCCACGTGGACAATTTAGAGACCCAGAAGTTGAATGGGGCCGAACCATCAGTCAGTACGTGGAGGGGTGTGCACACGTACTGTTCCACCATGTTAGTGAAATGTTGCCTCCTGCTAACACGTTGCGTATCAGGTGGTGGTGCAGTTAGCTGTGGCGTGTTGACAAAAGTTTTCCACATCTCTGCCATGCTAACCCTGCCCTCAGAGGAGCTGGCCGTGACACAGCTGCCTTGGCGACCTCTTGCTCCTCCTCTGCCTTGGCCTTGGGCTTCCACTTGTTCCCCTGTGACATTTGGGAATGCTCTCAGTAGCGCGTCTACCAACGTGCGCTTGTACTCGCGCATCTTCCTATCACGCTCCAGTGCAGGAAGTAAGGTGGGCACATTGTCTTTGTAGCGTGGATCCAGCAGGGTGGCAACCCAGTAGTCCGCACAGGTTAAAATGTGGGCAACTCTGCTGTCGTTGCGCAGGCACTGCAGCATGTAGTCGCTCATGTGTGCCAGGCTGCCCAGGGGTAAGGACAAGCTGTCCTCTGTGGGAGGCGTATCGTCATCGTCCTGCCTTTCCCCCCAGCCACGCACCAGTGATGGACCCGAGCTGCGTTGGGTGCCACCCCGCTGTGACCATGCTTCATCCTCATCCTCCTCCACCTCCTCCTCATCCTCGTCCTCCTCGTCCTCCAGTAGTGGGCCCTGGCTGGCCACATTTGTACCTGGCCTCTGCTGTTGCCAAAAACCTCCCTCTGAGTCACTTCGAAGAGACTGGCCTGAAAGTGCTAAAAATGACCCCTCTTCCTCCTCCTCCTCCTCCTCCTCCTGGGCCACCTCCTCTTCCATCATCGCCCTAAGTGTTTTCTCAAGGAGACATAGAAGTGGTATTGTAACGCTGATAACGGTGTCATCGCCACTGGCCATGTTGGTGGAGTACTCGAAACAGCGCAACAGGGCACACAGGTCTCGCATGGAGGCCCAGTCATTGGTGGTGAAGTGGTGGTGAAGTGGTGCTGTTCTGTAGTGCGACTGACCCGTGCGTGCTGCAGCTGAAACTCCACTATGGCCTGCTGCTGCTCGCACAGTCTGTCCAGCATGTGCAAGGTGGAGTTCCACCTGGTGGGCACGTCGCATATGAGGCGGTGAGCGGGAAGGCCGAAGTTACGCTGTAGCGCAGACAGGCGAGCAGCAGCAGGATGTGAACGCCGGAAGCGCGAACAGACGGCCCGCACTTTATGCAGCAGCTCTGACATGTCGGGGTAGTTGTGAATGAACTTCTGCACCACCAAATTCAGCACATGCGCCAAGCAAGGGATGTGCGTCAAATTGGCTAGTCCCAGAGCTGCAACGAGATTTCGCCCATTATCACACACCACCAGGCCGGGCTTGAGGCTCACCGGCAGCAACCACTCGTCGGTCTGTTGTTCTATACCCCGCCACAACTCCTGTGCGGTGTGGGGCCTGTCCCCCAAACATATGAGTTTCAGAATGGCCTGCTGACGTTTACCCCGGGCTGTGCTGAAGTTGGTGGTGAAGGTGTGTGGCTGACTGGATGAGCAGGTGGAAGAAGAGGAGGAGGAAGCCGAGAAGGAGGAGGTGGCAACAGGAGGCAAAGAATGTTGCCCTGCGATCCTTGGCGGCGGAAGGACGTGCGCCAAACAGCTCTCCGCCTGGGGCCCAGCTGCCACTACATTTACCCAGTGTGCAGTTAGGGAGATATAGCGTCCCTGGCCGTGCTTACTGGTCCACGTATCTGTGGTTAGGTGGACCTTGCCACAGATGGCGTTGCGCAGTGCACACTTGATTTTATCGGATACTTGGTTGTGCAGGGAAGGCACGGCTCTCTTGGAGAAGTAGTGCCGGCTGGGAACAACATACTGTGGGACAGCAAGCGACATGAGCTGTTTGAAGCTGTCTGTGTCCACCAGCCTAAATGACAGCATTTCATAGGCCAGTAGTTTAGAAATGCTGGCATTCAGGGCCAGGGATCGAGGGTGGCTAGGTGGGAATTTACGCTTTCTATCAAATGTTTGTGAGATGGAGAGCTGAACGCTGGCGTGTGACATGGTTGAGACGCTTGGTGACGGAGGTGGTGGTGGTGGTGTTGGTGGTACATCCCCTGTTTGCTGGGCGGCAGGTGCCAACGTTCCTCCAGAGGCGGAGGAAGAGGCCGAGGCGGCAGCAGCAGAATAGGCCGAGGCGGCAGCAGCAGAAGAGGTAGCAGGGGGAGCCTGAGTGACTTCCTTGGTTTTAAGGTGTTTACTCCACTGCAGTTCATGCTTTGCATGCAGGTGCCTGGTCATGCAGGTTGTGCTCAGGTTCAGAACGTTAATGCCTCGCTTCAGGCTCTGATGGCACAGCGTGCAAACCACTCGGGTCTTGTCGTCAGCACATTGTTTGAAGAAGTGCCATGCCAGGGAACTCCTTGAAGCTGCCTTTGGGGTGCTCGGTCCCAGATGGCGGCGGTCAGTAGCAGGCGGAGTCTCTTGGCGGCGGGTGTTCTGCTTTTGCCCACTGCTCCCTCTTTTGCTACGCTGTTGGCTCGGTCTCACCACTGCCTCTTCCTCCGAACTGTGAAAGTCAGTGGCACGACCTTCATTCCATGTGGGGTCTAGGACCTCATCGTCCCCTGCATCGTCTTCCACCCAGTCTTGATCCCTGACCTCCTGTTCAGTCTGCACACTGCAGAAAGACGCAGCAGTTGGCACCTGTGTTTCGTCATCATCAGAGACATGCTGAGGTGGTATTCCCATGTCCTCATCATCAGGAAACATAAGTGGTTGTGCGTCAGTGCATTCTATGTCTTTCACCGCTGGGGAAGGGCTAGGTGGATGCCCTTGGGAAACCCTGCCAGCGGAGTCTTCAAACAGCATAAGAGACTGCTGCATAACTTGAGGCTGAGACAGTTTCCCTGGTATGCATGGGGGTGATGTGACAGACTGATGGGGTTGGTTTTCAGGCGCCATCTGTGCGCTTTCTGCAGAAGACTGGGTGGGAGATAATGTGAACGTGCTGGATCCACTGTCGGCCACCCAATTGACTAATGCCTGTACCTGCTCAGGCCTTACCATCCTTAGAACGGCATTGGGCCCCACCATATATCGCTGTAAATTCTGGCGGCTACTGGGACCTGAGGTAGTTGGTACACTAGGACGTGTGGATGTGGCAGAACGGCCACGTCCTCTCCCAGCACCAGAGGGTCCACTAACACCACCACGACCATGTCCACGTCCGCGTCCCTTACTAGATGTTTTTCTCATTGTTATGGTTCACCACAACAACAAATATATTATTTGGCCCAATGTATTGTATTCAAATTCAGCGGGATATAAATTTGAGGCCTAGTATTTAGGCGCTGGGTGACCGGTATGGATTTAGTGACAGAATTAGACTTGGAAATGCACAGAAGCGTGTGTGTGAAGTTATTCTGAATGACCCTATGTGCACCTTCAATATGATCTACCCTTTTAGGGATAGATTTCAAATAGCTCTGATATAGCAGAAACGACTAAATTATGAAATTGCTAAATTGGGAATTGTATTTCAACCCAGAACAAAAAATGTGCTTTGACGGACACTAAATAACTTTCCCAGCCACAACAGGACAGCGGTAACGAGAGATTTAGCGGGATATAAATTTGAGGCCTAGTATTTAGGCGCTGGGTGACAGGTATGGGTTTAGTGACAGAATTAGATTTGGAAATGCACAGTAGCGGGTGTGTGAAGTTATTCTGAATGACCCTATGTGCACCTTGAATATTATATACCCTTTTAGGGATAGATTTCAAATAGCTCTGATATAGCAGAAACCACTAAATTATGAAATTGCTAAATTGGGAATTGTATTTCAACCCAGAACAAGAAATGTGCTTGAACGGACACTAAATAACTCGCCCAGCTACAGCACTAGGGACAGATTTAGCGGGATATAAATTTGAGGCCTAGTATTTAGGCGCTGGGTGACAGGTATGGGTTTAGTGACAGAATTAGACTTGGAAATACACAGTAGCGGGTGTGTGTGAAGTTATTCTGAATGACCCAATGTGCACCTTGAATATTATATACCCTTTTAGGGATAGATTTCAAATAGCTCTGATATAGCAGAAACCACTAAATTATGAAATTGCTAAATTGGGAATTGTATTTCAACCCAGAACAAAAAATGTGCTTTGACGGACACTAAATATCTTGCCCAGCAACAACAGTACAGCGGTAACGAGAGATTTAGCAGGATATAAATTTGAGGCCTAGTATTTAGGCGCTGGGTGACAGGTATGGGTTTAGTGACAGAATTAGACTTGAAAATACACAGTAGCGGGTGTGTGTGAAGTTATTCTGAATGACCCAATGTGCACCTTGAATATTATATACCCTTTTAGGGATAGATTTCAAATAGCTCTGATATAGCAGAAACCACTAAATTATGAAATTGCTAAATTGGGAATTGTATTTCAACCCAGAACAAAAAATGTGCTTTGACGGACACTAAATATCTTGCCCAGCAACAACAGTACAGCGGTAACGAGAGATTTAGCAGGATATAAATTTGAGGCCTAGTATTTAGGCGCTGGGTGACAGGTATGGGTTTAGTGACAGAATTAGACTTGAAAATACACAGTAGCGGGTGTGTGTGAAGTTATTCTGAATGACCCAATGTGCACCTTAAATATTATATACCCTTTTAGGGATAGATTTCAAATAGCTCTGATATAGCAGAAACCACTAAATTATGAAATTGCTAAATTGGGAATTGTACTTCAACCCAGAACAAAAAATGTGCTTTGACGGACACTAAATATCTTTCCAAGCAACAACAGTACAGCGGTAACGAGAGATTTAGCAGGATATAAATTTGAGGCCTAGTATTTAGGCGCTGGGTGACAGGTATGGGTTTAGTGACAGAATTAGACTTGGAAATACACAGTAGCGGGTGTGTGTGAAGTTATTCTGAATGACCCAATGTGCACCTTGAATATTATATACCCTTTTAGGGATAGATTTCAAATAGCTCTGATATAGCAGAAACCACTAAATTATGAAATTGCTAAATTGGGAATTGTACTTCAACCCAGAACAAAAAATGTGCTTTGACGGACACTAAATAACTTTCCCAGCTACAACAGGACAGCGGTAACGAGAGATTTAGAGGGATATAAATTTGAGGCCTAGTATTTAGGCGCTGGGTGACAGGTATGGGTTTAGTGACAGAATTAGACTTGGAAATACACAGTAGCGGGTGTGTGTGAAGTTATTCTGAATGACCCTATGTGCACCTTCAATATGATCTACCCTTTTAGGGATAGATTTCAAATAGCTCTGATATAGCAGAAACCACTAAATTATGAAATTGCTAAATTGGGAATTGTATTTCAACCCAGAAGAAAAAATGTGCTTTGACGGACACTAAATAACTTTCCCAGCTACAACAGGACAGCGGTAACGAGAGATTTAGCAGGATATAAATTTGAGGCCTAGTATTTAGGCGCTGGGTGACAGGTATGGGTTTAGTGACAGAATTAGACTTGAAAATACACAGTAGCGGGTGTGTGTGAAGTTATTCTGAATGACCCAATGTGCACCTTGAATATTATATACCCTTTTAGGGATAGATTTCAAATAGCTCTGATATAGCAGAAACCACTAAATTATGAAATTGCTAAATTGGGAATTGTACTTCAACCCAGAACAAAAAATGTGCTTTGACGGACACTAAATAACTTTCCCAGCTACAACAGGACAGCGGTAACGAGAGATTTAGCGGGATATAAATTTGAGGCCTAGTATTTAGGCGCTGGGTGACAGGTATGGGTTTAGTGACAGAATTAGACTTGGAAATACACAGTAGCGGGTGTGTGTGAAGTTATTCTGAATGACCCTATGTGCACCTTCAATATGATCTACCCTTTTAGGGATAGATTTCAAATAGCTCTGATATAGCAGAAACCACTAAATTATGAAATTGCTAAATTGGGAATTGTATTTCAACCCAGAAGAAAAAATGTGCTTTGACGGACACTAAATAACTTTCCCAGCTACAACAGGACAGCGGTAACGAGAGATTTAGCAGGATATAAATTTGAGGCCTAGTATTTAGGCGCTGGGTGACAGGTATGGGTTTAGTGACAGAATTAGACTTGGAAATACACAGTAGCGGGTGTGTGTGAAGTTATTCTGAATGACCCAATGTGCACCTTGAATATTATATACCCTTTTAGGGATAGATTTCAAATAGCTCTGATATAGCAGAAACCACTAAATTATGAAATTGCTAAATTGGGAATTGTACTTCAACCCAGAACAAAAAATGTGCTTTGACGGACACTAAATATCTTTCCAAGCAACAACAGTACAGCGGTAACGAGAGATTTAGCAGGATATAAATTTGAGGCCTAGTATTTAGGCGCTGGGTGACAGGTATGGGTTTAGTGACAGAATTAGACTTGGAAATACACAGTAGCGGGTGTGTGTGAAGTTATTCTGAATGACCCAATGTGCACCTTGAATATTATATACCCTTTTAGGGATAGATTTCAAATAGCTCTGATATAGCAGAAACCACTAAATTATGAAATTGCTAAATTGGGAATTGTACTTCAACCCAGAATAAAAAATGTGCTTTGACGGACACTAAATAACTTTCCCAGCTACAACAGGACAGCGGTAACGAGAGATTTAGCGGGATATAAATTTGAGGCCTAGTATTTAGGCGCTGGGTGACCGGTATGGATTTAGTGACAGAATTAGACTGGGATATGGCCAAAAAATAACCACACTATTGCTGGTTAAATGCACTTGGTGACGGGCGCAGCTTGCCCCTGATGTAGTATATGGCCAAAAAATGAACAGACTATTGCTGGTTAAATGCACTTGGTGTCACAGCTTGACCAACCACACTACTGAGGGTTAAATGCACTTGGTGACGGGCGCAGCTTGCCCCTGATGTAGTAATATGGCCAAAAAATAAACAGACTATTGCTGGTTAAATGCACTTGGTGTGACAGCTTCACCCTGATGTAGGCTTTAGCCAGAAAACAACCACACCATTGAGGGTTAAATGCACTTGGTGACAGGCGCAGCTTGCCCCTGATTTTGTATATGGCCAAAAAATGAACAGACTATTGCTGGTTAAATGCACTTGGTGTGACAGCTTCACCCTGATGTAGGCTTTAGCCAAAAAACAACCACACCATTGAGGGTTAAATGCACTTGGTGACAGGCGCAGCTTGCCCCTGATTTTGTATATGGCCAAAAAATGAACAGACTATTGCTGGTTAAATGCACTTGGTGTGACAGCTTCACCCTGATGTAGGCTTTAGCCAAAAAACAACCACACCATTGAGGGTTAAATGCACTTGGTGACAGGCGCAGCTTGCCCCTGATTTTGTATATGGCCAAAAAATGAACAGACTATTGCTGGTTAAATGCACTTGGTGTGACAGCTTCACCCTGATGTAGGCTTTAGCCAAAAAACAACCACACCATTGAGGGTTAAATGCACTTGGTGACAGGCGCAGCTTGCCCCTGATTTTGTATATGGCCAAAAAATGAACAGACTATTGCTGGTTAAATGCACTTGGTGTGACAGCTTCACCCTGATGTAGGCTTTAGCCAAAAAACAACCACACCATTGAGGGTTAAATGCACTTGGTCGCAGCTTGTGCTGGCGCACCACAAGACACAAAATGGCCGCCGATCACCCCAGAAAAATGTGACTGACAAACGGTCTGGGCAGCCTAAAAACAGTGAGCAATTGAGGATCAGCAGCTCAATGATCCACAGCTGCAGATCGATCAGTTAATCAAGTCCTTTGGAGGAGTTAATCTGCCTAATCTCGCCCTACTGTCGCAGCCGCAACCTCTCCCTACGCTAATCAGAGCAGAGTGACGGGCGGCGCTATGTGACTCCAGCTTAAATAGAGGCTGGGTCACATGGTGCTCTGGCCAATCACAGCCATGCCAATAGTAGGCATGGCTGTGATGGCCTCTTGGGGCAAGTAGTATGACGCTTGTTGATTGGCTGCTTTGCAGCCTTTCAAAAAGCGCCAAGAAAGCGTCACAAAAGCGCCAAGAAAGCGACGAACACCGAACCCGAACCCGGACTTTTACGAAAATGTCCGGGTTCGGGTCCGTGTCACGGACACCCCAAAATTCGGTACGAACCCGAACTATACAGTTCGAGTTCGCTCATCCCTACTTATAACTGCACCGTACAAGGGCAAATAAGACATAGAAATATGTCCTTATAATAAACCCTATTAATGGCTGTATCAAACAGCACTTGCACCCCAATAAGAAGAACGGTTTGCTGGAATTACAGAGCTGTATAATGGCAATTTGGATCCACAGTCAGTGTAGCAAGGTGTAATAGGATTGTTCCTATTACCGAGGCTGTAACCTCCCCTACTTAATCCTGTTCCACATGAATGCTGTGGAATGATTCTTCCCTATCCTTTCCCTACACCTTGAATAATCTTTCCCTGAACATTTAAATAGTTTCTTAGCACAATAAAGTTTTTTCTAGCACTGTCCCTAGCGCCTGCTGACGTCTCTTCCTGCACTAAGTACAATGGAAAATGGCAGAATCCAAGATGGCTGAGTCTATTTATAGGGCTGTGACATCACAGGGCTGGCTCCTGATTGGCTACATGCATGGGATTAGGGGTTATCCCTTGTTCCCAGAGTTCCTTGCTCCATGTCCTCACACGTGCAGCAGCCATTTTAGGAAAAAATGCAATTTGTTACCACAATGCGTGAGGAAATTCAGATTCCGTGCAAATAAAATTTTTCCTAAAATTCTGATCGAATTCCACTTCATCAACTTCGATTCACTCATCTCTAGTTGCGAACAGTCAGGGACGTGGCCATGAGACTGGTGAAGGTGATGAACAGACAGTAGTGGATGATGATGTAGCCGATCAAAAGTGGGAGCTGGGTGAAGAGGGAGCATCATCATCAGGGGTTGAGGGTGGCAGCAGGCAATTGAGACAGCTACAGGGTGGAAGCAGTGGGAGATTTGGAGCCAAACGTGCCCAGGGTACTCAGGAGCCTACCTGTCAGGAAGCAACTAGCAGTGCACGGGTTCATACTAGCAGCGACAGGCTGTCAGCACAGAGTGGTGGGGTGAAAATGCCATACTTGGGAGTGTGGGAATTTTTTTATCAAGTCTCTGGAAGACATTAGCATGGTGGTACGCAGTATGTGGTTAGAAGATGAAGTGAGGTCCTGGTGCACTAGTGTTGATCGAGAACCAAAGTGCTCGGGTGCTCAGGTGTTCGATTAGAATACTTTGGGATGCTCAGGAATGGAATGGAAGTCAATGGGAGAACCTGAGCATTAAACCAGGCACCCCCTGCTATAAAGAGGGGAGGGTGTTTGGTTCACAGGAAAAGGTCAAAAATGTATGGAAACATCACTGAAATGGTTCGGGAACAGCATGTGGGGGATGTCTGGATGCATCTTAGACTCCCAGGTCGTTGCTGGGAATGATGTTGTAGTATGCCACTTTTACAGACTGACAATAATATGCACCATAACCAAAGATGAAATCGATTTTAGAGGAAAAATTGTTAGGAAAATTATTTCCTGTATACTTACTTGTATATACAGTGCAAGTGCTGCCAAAAATTACAAGTAAGAGGCACTCCATTACAACCTGTATATCACATAATGGAGGGCATCATTCACATTGTGGTACAATTATTTAGGTAGTGGGGCAACTACAAAGCCTATGCACTAAGTGAAAGGGCTGCCAAAAATTACAAGGATCCGGCACTCCAATACACCCTTTATTACACATAAAGGAGTGCATCATACACAACCATGAAAAATTATGATTGATGGCCTGCTGGTGACCCTCAAAATCATTTGGAGCAAGGGCCTGCTGGCGACCCTCTAAAACATTAGGGACGAGGGCCTGCTGCTGATCTGACCATCTAAAACAGGCATCCTCAAACTTCGGCCCTCCAGCTGTTGCAAAACTACAACTCCCAGCTTGCCCAAACAGCCTACAGGTATCAGCCTACTGAAGGGCATTGTGGGAGTTGTAGTTTTACAACAGCTGGAGGGCCGCAGTTTGAGGATGCCTGATCTAAAACATCAGGAGTGAAGGTCTGCTTCTGAGCTGACCCTCTAAAACATCATGGGTGAGGGCCTGCAGCTAATCTGACCATCTAAAACATTAGGGGTGAGGGTCTGCTGCTGAGCTGACCATCTAAAACATTATAGGCAAGGTCCTGCTGATGACCCTCTAAAACATTAGGGGTGAGGGTCTGCTGCTGAGCTGACCCTCTAAAACATTAGGAGCGAGAGCATGCTGCTGATCTGACCTTCTAAAACATTAGTAGTGAGGGTCTGCTGCTGAGCTGACCATCTAAAACATTAGAAATGAGGGTTTGCTGCTGATCTGACCATCTAAAACATTATGGGTGAGGGCCTGCTGGTGACGCTCTAAAACATTAGGGTGAGGGTCTGCTGCTGAGCTGACCCTCTAAAACATTAGGAGCGAGGGCAGTCTAATAAGCATGTTAATATGATGGAGGAGGAGGATGAGAAAAGGAAGATTGAACCATATACCCTTTTTTGTTGTGGAAGGAGTGCATGGGAATACAATGTATTTAATACACCATAAAAGCCACATGTAAAGTGCCTTTTACTCTGGTGGAGTAGAGAAGTCAGGGGTAATCCAGGCCTTCTTCATTTTTAAAAGCATCAACCTGACAGCAGCAGTAAATACCTGCTCTGACAAAACGCTGTCGGCAGGGCAGGCCAGCACCTCCGAGGCATAGAACGCCTCTTCGTCCCACGTGTTCAGCTTGGACACCCAATAGTTGTAAGGCACAGAGGGATCACGGCGGACGTTGACACTGTCTGCTATGTACTCCTTCACCATCTTCCAAAACTTTTCCCTTCTTGTGACAATAGGCTGCGTATCAGGGTGAGGGTGCTGGCGGGGTGTCATGAAACTGTCCCAGGCCTTGGAGAATGTTGCCCTGCCTCTGTTGGAACTGTTGTGTGCTCCCCTCGTCTCCCCTCCTCGGTTGCACAATGAACTACGTACTCTGCCGCCAGTGTTGTCAGCTGGCAATTTTTGGAGCAATTTTTCCACAAGGACCTTCTGGTATTACACCATTTTGCTAGTCCTCTTCACCACTAGAATGAGAGATAAGAGTTCTCTTTATAGCGGGGGTCGGGAAGGGTGAACAACCAGTAATCGGTGTTGGCCAAAATGCGTATAAAGCGATTGTCACAGGAAAGGCAGCATAACATAAAGTCAGCCATGTTTGCCAGAGTCCCAACAGACAAGACTTTGCTGTCCTCATCAGGAGGATGACTCTCAATCTCCTCATCCTCTTCGGCCCATCCACACTGAACAGATGGAATAAACCTGCTAAGGGTACTACCCTCTGTAGCAGAGGCAACTGTCTCCTGATCCTCCTCCTCCTCCTCCTCCTCATCATCTTCCAATTCACCCTGAGAAGACGAAGAGAGGGTGGTCTGGCTATCACCCTGTGTACTGTCTTCCCCCATTCCCACCTCTTCCACAAGCAAAGCGTCCGCTTCGTTGTGAGCAGTGAGCCTTTCAGTTGACACAGAAGTAGGATGGTTAGGTTAATAATAGTAGCATCGCCGCTCACCATCTGTGTTGATTCCTCAAAGTTGCGTAAAGCCTCCCAGAGGTCAGACATCCTTGTCCACTCGTCGCTTGTGAATAGCGGAAGCTGAATGGTATTCCACTACTGCCCTCTGCTGCTCACAAATCCTGGCTAACATGTGGAACATGTAGTTTCAACGCATGCTCACGTCGCACAACAGTGAGCTGGAAATTGTAAGCGCTGCTGCATCGTTGACAGGCCAGCAGCAGCTGTAGATGACTTTCAGAAATGGGCATACACGCGGCGCACCTTCACCAGTAGCTGAGGCAAATTTGGGTAGGTTTTGAGAAACCGCTAAACTACTAAGTTGAACACATGGGCTAGGCATGGTATGTGTGTGAGCTTGCCAAGATCCAAAGCCACCACCAAGTTACGGCTATTATCAGACAGAACCATGCCTGATTGTAGTTTGAGCGGCGAGAGCCACAGCTCAGTCTGGTCCCTTATTCCCTGCCACAGCTCTACGATGGTGTGCTGTTTGTCACCTAAGCAAATTAGTTTCAGCACGGCCTGTTGCCACTTCCCCACTGCAGTGCTACACTGCTTCCAGCTACTGACTTCCAGCTACTGGCTGACTGGTGCTGCAAGATGAGAATTCAGAGGTAGAAGTCGAGGAGGAGGTGGAAGAGGAGAAGGGGGGGGGGTTGCAGCCATTAATGTTGGTGGTGGCAGAAATCCTGATGGAAGTAGGGCCCGCAATCCATGGCGTCGGTAGCACCTGTGCCATTCCAGGGTACGACTCGCTCCCGACCTCCACAACATACACCCAGCATGCCATCAGGGAAATGTAGCGTCCCTGGCCAAAAGCACTTGTCCATGTGTCAGTCGTTAAGTGGACCTTCCCAATTACTGCGTTGGTCAGGTACTGGTGGAAGGTGGGGATGGCACAACGGGGAAAAATAGTGGTGGCTGGGGACTGAGTAACAAGGGACAGCCGCCGCCATCAGGCTGCGGAAAGCCTCAGAGTCCACAAGCCTAAATGGCAACATTTCCAGGACCAGCAATTTGGAAAGTTGCGCATTTAGTGCCATGGCCTGTGGGTGGGTAACTGGGTATTTGCGCTTTCATTTAAAGGACTGGGGTATGAACATCTGTACGCTGTGCTAGGACACAGAAGTGGATGTGCTAGTTGATGGTGCTTGCAAAGGTCCAGGCCTGCGTCTTGGACAGGGGATTAGCCAGCACGTAACACAGGGGAAGAGGAGGCAGTGGTGTGACCGCAGACACTGATTGCGGACCCAGGCATTGAGTAAAAGGTGTGCAAGTCCTTGAGTCTGTCAGTGTCTGGTACAGTTTATGCCAGAACTGTCATGTGCAGCTGTAACTATGGTCAAGGAAAATGAATGTCCTTTACAGGCCATTTGGTAAATGTGGTTCTAGCCCAGAAAACCAGCAACTTGGCCAGGTGATAGCAATGCCGCCTCCGCATTGTAATTGTGGGATTTCTGAGTCAATGTCCTCCTCTGCCTCCTCATCTTTCACCTTGTCCTGAGCCTTTACTGTATGCACAGTTCAGAGTGTTCCTCCAGCATATTACCTATGTAAAGCACAGTGTTGTTAAGTGGTTCTGCACTTGGTCAACATGGGTGAATGGAGTCACATCGGGGAAGAACTTCTCTGTGTCATCAACCAAGAAATCAAATCCTGGTTATCTCCTCACCAACTGGAGATAGGAACTATGGTCACCGATACCGGGAAAAACATTCTGTCTGCAGTGCGTCAGGGAGCTATTTCTTGATAATGCAGATGGACAAAACTACTCACCGGTGTAACTTTGATGTTAGGCAGTGGCAGCTCATGTGTGACACTAGTGATGAGCGGCAGGTGCAATATTCAAATTTGCTATATTTTGCGAATATTTGGGCAAATGTTCACCATATATTCACGAATTCGCGAATTCTTAATCTCCAGGCATTATTTTGATTGCGAAAATTCGCATGAACTGGTATTTTCAAAAAAATTGAATATTCGCAATTACGAATATATTTAGCGATATTCGAAATATTCGCGAATTCTCGAAGTGCCTATATTCGCAATTCGAATATTCGTGATCAACACTATGTGACACATGCCGTTTGCTCAGGTCCTTTGAGGAGGCCACTTTATTTGTCAGTCCATGGGGGCTAAGGGATCAATGATTGTCATTCCACTCCTTTACGTCATGGAGGGGATGCTGATAAATCTAAGTGGTGAGAGGACATCTCATGGCCACCTGAGTCCTGTGTTGGCTGAATTGGCACAGAATGATGATGAGGACAAGGAGGAGGACATAAACGCCCAGCCATTCTACACAGAACTAGGTGGTTTATCTACTCGATAGTGATGAGCGAAGCAAGCTTCAGATGCTGCATCCAAAATTGCTTTGTTCAAAACTTTGGTTTAATACTGTACGGGGATCCATCTCCATACAGCATTAAAATATTAAAATATACAACACTTCATTGCAGAACTTTGGTTATTGATTTTAATAGTGGAAAAACACATTTTTAATAATGTACGGAGATGGATCTCCGTACAGCATTAATCCAATGTTTTGAACTAAGCTCACTTCCCTCATCACTAGAGCTAGAGGGTGACAACGAAGATGAAGTAGATGACCCTGACAGACCATGGCAGTATTTAATGGAGAGGGAGGCAGGGAGAGGAGTCCCTCTAAGTAAATTGCACAAATGACCAGATGTATGCTGAGAAGCTTGAGTAGTGACAGCTGCATTATCACCATTCGGCAGAGGGATGACTACGGCCTCTCCACAATGTTAGAACCTGGCTACCGGTTCAAAACGGGGGCCTTTTTTACACCTTCTGAGAGGGATGAAAAACGCAACTATTATTGAGACATCCATTGTAGTCGGTTGGTCGCTGCCTACTTGCGCCATCGGACATTTTCACAAAGATCTCACCAGGGGGACTGTCTGAGCTCAAGCTCCACTGCCATGACTGCTGCAACTTAAGTCTTGAGTCTCTGATCACTTTTCTTCACCCACCTACTGAAGAAACCACCCAGAAGCAGGACATGGAACAGAACCTGAACCAGTAGGTGATGGCATACTTGGACTATGCTGTGTCACCCCAAATCCAAGATACCATGGGCTACTAACGGCCAAACTTGAATTGTGGCCGGGCATCAGAGCGAGTGTTTAGTGGGTTTAAAGAGAGATCGCCTTTCAACACAAAATGTTTAGAGACTAACCTTATAAAACTGAATCAACCCTAGATCCACCAGGATTTTCAGACACCGGTACCTGATGCAAAAGCCTAGCCCTAGATCATTCTGGCAGTAATGATCTGTCTGTAGTTTGCTGCCACAGTGGAACATTCTGACTGATGGCCCGTTCTAGCTACATGCTGCTGCTAATCTGATGCTGCCAACCACCTGATGCAACATGCCTGCCGCCTCTACTGCCATCTGCTTCTACTGTGATCTGCTACCTTTTTGTCCTGTTACTACCATTGCTTTTACCCCCACCTCCCCACTCTGTTCCAGTGCCACTATTGTTACTCTTCATGCTGCTGCCAACCTTCTCTCTCTGTTCTGTGGTCACTATTGTGACACTTCATGCTGTTGCCACCCTCACCACTCTGTTACGGGACCATTATTGTGACTCTTCATCCTGTTGCCACTCTCACCACTCTGTTCAGGTGCCACTATTGTGACTCTTCATGCTGTTGCCACCATTACCACTCTGTTTTTGGGACACTAGTGTTCCTGTTTAACCGTGTTGACATTACAGTTTATTTCTCCATTCTGATCTGTCAGAAGAATAGAAAAATAATGGAGAAAAATGGGTCCTGTAGTTTGAGTGTCCGTAAGGCCTCTATCACACGGTCAGTATTTTGCATCAGGATTTGATTATGATTTGTAAGCCATAAGCAGGAGTTGGTCCAAAACACAGACATGCAAATATTCCCATTACATGTTATCTCTATTTTAGACCCACTTCTGTTTTTGCCTTACCAATATTGATCAAATACTGATGCAAAAAACTGACCAAATACTTACTGTGTGATAGAAGCCATTAAAGTCCTATATTCAGGACTTATTTTCCATATGAATAATACTGATTTCAGAGGCAAACGGCCAAAACTCATGCAAATTGAGCAGGAGACTTCAATCACATGGTCAGTATTTTGCATCAGGATTTGATCATGATTTAGAAACCAAAAGCAGGAGTTGGTCCAAAATACAGACATGCAAATATTCCCTTCACAGGTTATCTCTATTTTAGACCCACTTCTGTTTTTGCCTTACCAATACTGATCAAATACTGATGCAAAAAACTGACCAAATACTTACTGTGTGATAGAGGCCATTAAAGTCCTACATGCAGGACTTATTTTCCATATGAATAAAACTGAATTCAGAGGCAAATGGCCAAAACTCATGCAAATTGAGCAGGAAACTTCAATCACACGGTCAGTATTTTGATTGATAATGATTTGGAAGCCAAGAGCAGGAATGGGTCCAAAACACAGAAGACATGCAAATATTTCTATTACATGTTATCTCTGTTTCGGACTTACAAATACTGATCAAATGCTGACCAAATACTGATGGTTGGAAGGCGGATGCTCAAACTCCAGGATCCGCTTTTTTGGGGCTATTCTTCTGAAGGATCATAAGAACGGAAAAATTAACAGTGACAGCTGACACCTTTACTACTATCATGGGGACACTACTTGAATCTTAGGCGACTGCGCTGTTTAGTCCCTGGTAATAAATTAGACCTGATGCTAACATTGACCTGTAAGGTAGAGTTCACACTTCAGTTATTTGGTCAGTTATTTCCATCAGTTTTTGGCCTCATGCACACAACAGTTTTTTTTCACGGCCCGCAAAAACGGGGTCCGTGGGTCCGTGATCCGTGACCGTTTTTTCGTCCGTTTTTTCGTCCTTGATTTTTGGAGGATCCACGGACATGAAAAAAAAGTCGTTTTGGTGTCCGCCTGGCCGTGCGGAGCCAAACGGATCCGTCCTGAATTACAATGCAAGTCAATGGGGACGGATCCGTTTGACGTTGACACAATATGGTGCAATTGCAAACGGATCCGTCCCCATTGACTTTCAATGTAAAGTCAGGAGTCCCTTTACTTTCACACTTGCGTTCATATAATGCAGACGGTGGCTCCGTTCAGAGCAGATCCGTCTGCATTATATTGTTAAAACATTTCTAAGTGTGAAAGTAGCCTCAGACGGATCCGTCCAGACTTTCCATTGAAAGTCAATGGGGGACGGATCCGTTTGAAAATTGAGCCACAGTGTGTCATCTTCAAACGGATCCGTCCCCATTGACTTACATTGTAAGTCTGGACGGATCCGCTTGCCTCTGCACAGCCAGGCGGACACTCGAACATAACTTGAAGCGTCCCCATCACCATGAGAACGCCTCTATGTTAGAATATACTGTCGGATATGAGCTACATCGTGAAACTCAGATCCGACAGTATATTCTAACACAGAGGCGTTCCCATGGTGATGGGGATGCTTCAGGTTAGAATATACTGAAAAACTGTGTACATGACTGCCCCCTGCTGCCTGGCAGCACCCGATCTCTTACAGGGGGCCGTGATCAGCACAATTAACTCCTCAGGTGCCGCACCTGAAGGGGTTAATTGTACTATCATATCCCCTGTAAGAGATCAGGGCTGCCAGGCAGCAGGGGGCAGACCCCCCCCACAGTTTGAATATCATAGGTGGCCAGTGCCGCCCCCCCTCCCTCCCTCTATTGTAATAAATCGTTGGTGGCACAGTGTGCGCCCACCATCGCCCCCCCTCCCTCCCTCTATTGTAATAAATCATTGGTGGCACAGTGTGCACCCACCATCGGCCCCGCCTCCCTCTATAGCAGTAACAACATTGGTGGCAGTGTGCGGCCTCCCATCTCCCCCCCCCCGATCATTGGTGGCAGCGTAGTTCCGATCGGAGTCCCAGTTTAATCGCTGGGGTTCCGATCGGTAACCATGGCTACCAGGAAGCTACTGCAGCCCTGGTTGCCATGGTTACTTAGCAATAGTACAATAGTAGAAGATTCATACTTACCTGCTTGCTGCTGCGATGTCTGTGACCGGCCGGGAGCTCCTCCTACTGGTAAGTGACAGTTCTTTAGCAATGCGCCGCACAGACCTGTCACTTACCAGTAGGTGGAGCTCCCGGCCGGACACGAACATTGCAGCAGCAAGCAGGTAACTATGAATCTTCTACTATTGTACTATTGCTAAGTAACCATGGCAACCAGGGCTGCAGTAGCGTCCTGGTTGCCATGGTTACTGATCGGAGCCCCAGCTATTAAACTGGGACTCCGATCGGAACTCTGCTGCCACCAATGATCGGGGGGGGGGGGGAATGGGAGGCCGCACACTGGCCACCAATGTTGTTACTGCTATAAAGGGAGGGGGGGGCCGATGGGGGGCGCACACTGTGCCACCAACGATTTATTACAATAGAGGGAGGGAGGGGGGGCGATGGTGGGCACACACTGTGCCACCAACGAGTTATTACAATAGAGGGAGGGGCAATGGTGGGCGCACACTGTGCCACCAATGATTTATTACAATAGAGGGAGGGAGGGGGGGCGATGGTGGGCGCACACTGTGCCACCAACGATTTATTACAATAGAGGGAGGGGGGGGGCCGCACTGGCCACCAATGATATTCAAACTGGGGGGGGGGGTCTGCCCCCTGCTGCCTGGCAGCCCTGATCTCTTACAGGGGGATATGATAGTACAATTAACCCCTTCAGGTGCGGCACCTGAGGAGTTAATTGTGCTGATCACGGCCCCCTGTAAGAGATCGGGTGCTGCCAGGCAGCAGGGGGCAGTCATGTACACAGTTTCAGTATATTCTAACCTAAAGCGTCCCCATCACCATGGGAACGCCTCTGTGTTAGAATATACTGGGCAGGGGGGGGGTCTGCCCCCTGCTGCCTGGCAGCCCTGAGCTCTTACAGGGGGATATGATAGTACAATTAACCCCTTCAGGTGCCGCACCCGATCAGGGATTAATTGTACTATCATATCCCCCCCCTCACGGACACGGATGCCAATCTTGTGTGCATCCGTGTTCTTTCACGGACCCATTGACTTGAATGGGTCCGTGAACCGTTGTCCGTCCAAAAAATAGGACAGGTCATATTTTTTTAACGGACAGGATACACAGATCACGGCCTCGGCTGCAAAACGGTGCATTTTCCGATTTTTCCACGGACCCATTGAAAGTCAACGGTCTCGTGTGCATGAGGCCTTTGTGAGCCAAATTCAGGATCCAAGCCTACTATCGGATTAGGTATCATGAACAGATCTACACCTGTTCTGTGGGTTTGACCCGCACCTGCTTTTGGCCAGCAATAAATGATGAGAATAACTGACCAAATAACTATGTGAACTGAGCCTAATAGTGACACACAGTCATTCTACAGCTATGAAGAGATTCAAAAGCATGTGTTTGCACTGCCACAACATGAATTAACCCCTTAAGGACACACGCAGTACATGTGCTCCACTGTTGGACGTGACTTAAGGACCAGCACCGTACATGTACAGAGGACTGATCGGGTGGGTACAGGAGCTGCGCCCGCCCGATCAGCAGCAGGGGTACAGCAGTCACTGATAGCCGGACCCCTGCTGTATGCGCTGATGCCAGTGCATTAACCCTTGCACTGCCGCGGTCACGTGCGGGATCATGCTGGGTGTGGGGTGGCCATCGGGTCCTCGCGCTGCTATGACAGGGAACTGATGGCACAGAAGGCAGCCCGATGCCTTCCTTAGGCATCGTGGCTTCCTTCTGTGCCAGCCTGTGAGATCCAGCCCCCTGCAAGCCCCAGGCAAGCAGGCTGAAGTGTATTACAGTGTGTAATACACTTACAGCCAATGCATTACAATACAGAAGTATTGTGATGCATTGTAAAGGGGATCAGACCCCCAAAATTTGAAGTCCTAGAGTGGGACCGTAAAAAATAAATAAAAAAAAGTGTGTCAAGAAAGCCATTTTTGTGTCACCTTCATCACAAAAAGTGTAATACCAAGTGATCAAAAAGTTATACGCACCCCAGAATCATACCAATCAAACCATCATTTCATCCCGCCAAAAATTAGACCCTACCTAGAACAATTGCCCAAAAAATAACTATGGCTCTCAGACTATAGAGACACTAAAAGATGATTTTTTTTTTTGTTTTAAAAATGCTGTTATTGTGTAAAACTTGCATACATAAAAAAGTTAACATATTAGGTATCGCCGCATCCATAAGAACCTGCTGTATAAAAATATCACATGGCCTAACCCCTCAGGTGAACACCGTAAAAAAAAAAGTTTGTCCCAAAAGTTATTTTTTGTCACCTTACATCATAAAAAGTGTAATACCAAGCGATCAAAAAGTCATATGCACCTCAAAATAGTACCAATCAAACCATCATGTCATACCAAAAAGAATGAGCCCCTACATAAGACAGTTGCCAAAAAATGAATATAAACTATGACTTTCAGAATATGGAGACACTAAAAAATATTTTTTTCAAAAATGCTTTATTATGTAAAACTGAAACAAACAACAGAACAAAGCAGTCATATTTGGTATTGGCATGTCTATACCTCCTCTATAAAAATACCACATGATCTAACATTGTAAACATAGCTGAAACGTAAAAATAAAAACAGTACCAAAACAGCTATTTTTTGTTACCTTGCCTCACAAAAAGTGTAATATACAGCAAACAAAAATCATATGTATCCTTAAATAGTACCAACAAAACTGCCACCTTATCCCGTAGTTTCCAAAATTGGGTAATTTTTGGGGAATTTCTACTCTAGGGGTGCATTAGGGGGTCTTCAAATGTGACATGGCAACTTAAAATTATCCCAGTGAAATCTGCCCTCCAAAAACCATATGGTGTTCCTTTCCTTCTGCACCCTGCCGTGTGCCCGTACAGCAGTTTATGACCACATGTGGGGTGTTTCTGTAAACTACAGAATCAGTGGAATAAATATTGAGTTTTGTTTGGTTCTTAACCCTTGCTTTGTTACTGGAAAAAATTGATTACATTTCTGAAATTTCATCTACATTTTCCTTCATTTCCTACATTTTTGTGGAACACCTAAAGGGTTACCAAAGTTTGTAATATCAGTTTTGAATACCTTGAGGGGTGTATTTTCCAAAATGGGTCACTTTTTTGGAGTTTCTTCATCAGGGGGTCTTCAAATGTGACAACTTAAAATCATCCCAGTGAAATCTGCCCTCCAAAAACCATATGGCGTTCCTTCTGCGCCCTGCCGTGTGCCCGTACAGAAGTTTATGACCACATATGGGGTGTTTTTGTAAACTAGAATCAGGGGAATAAATATTGAGTTTTGTTTGGCTGTTAACCCTTGATTTGTTAGAGGAACAAAAATGGATTAAAATGGAAAATCTGCCCATAAAGTGAAGTTCTGAAAATTCATCTACATATTCCTTTCATTCTTGTGGAACACCTAAAGGATTAATGATGTTTGTAAAATCAGTTTTCAATACCTTAAGGGGTGTAGTTTCTAAAATGGGACCATTTATGGGTGGTTTCTATTATATCTGCCTCACAAAATGACTTCAGACCTGAACTGGTCCTTAAAAGTGGGTTTTAGAAATTTTCTGAAAAATTTCAAGAATTGCTTCTAAACTTCTAAGAAAAAGTCATTTACAAAATGATCCAAACATGAAGTAGAATATATGGAAAATATAAAGTAATAACTATTTTAGGAGGTATCACTATCTGTTTTAAAAGCAGAGAAATAGAAATTTTGAAAATTGTGAATTTTTCAATTTTTTTTGTAAATTTTATTTTTTTTATAAATAAAAATTAAATATTTTGACTCAAATTTACCTACATGTTTTGCTTTACTGAAGGTTGCTGTATGCTTTTCTTTTGGTTTAGCTAGGGGTTAGCTAGGACTGTTGGTGGCCTGCACAATCATGCGTACATCCATATATGTGACCTGACTGTCATTCTGATACACAGTAAGGCCTCTTTCACACAAGCGTGTCCTGATTAGGTCTGGATGCGTCCCGATCCATTGCGGCAAACCCACGCGAGTAGGTACGCAATTGCAGTCAGTTTTGACTGCAATTGCGTTCCTTTGTTCAGTTTTTATCGCACGGGTGCAATGTGTTTTGCACGCGTTGAACGCGAGTGATAAAAAACTGAATGTGGTACCCAGACCCGAACTTTTTCACAGAAGTTCAGGTTCGGATTCATGGTTGTGTAGATTGTATTATTTCCCCTTATAACCATGTTATAAGGGGAAATAATAGCATTCAGAATTTTTTTTTAAATTAATTTAACTCACCTTAATCCACTTGTTTGCGCAGCCGGCATCTCCTTTTGTCTTCATCTGTGAGGAAAAGGACCTTTGTTTATGTCACTACGCTCATCACATGGTCACAGAAGAGATGCCGGCTGCACGAACAAGTGGATTAAGGTGAGTTAAATTATTGTTAATTTTTTTTTAACCCCTCCAGCCCTATTGTACTATGTATTCTGTATTCAGAATGCTATTATTAAAATAATAATGAACGGGTCCCCATCCCGATCGTCTCCTAGCAACCGTGTGTGAAAATCGCACCGCATCCGCACTTGCTTACGGATGCATGCAATTTTCACGCAACCCCATTCATTTCTATGGAGCGTGCGTTACGTGAAAAATGCACAAAGAGGAGCTCATGTGCACAGTCCCATAGAAATGAATGGGTCCGGATTCAGTGCGGGTGCAATGCGTTCACCTCACACATTTCACCCGCGCGGAAATCTCGCCCGTGTAAAAGGGGCCTATGTTTTTCGCTATCAGAAAGGATTAGCTATGCATGTTGGTGCACTGCACAGTGATATACTGTACAACAAGATACATTCTCCCTGAAGTTTAACGCACTTTGTGACAAATTAATTGGTAACAAAGCAAATTTCTTAGAGAAATTCTGCAAAGCGACCAAATCAAATTTTGGAATGCTTTGCTCATCTCTACTTATAATGGTTGATCACAACAGATCATGTTTAATTTTATCCTTACTTTTCATGTTTCTTAGGCTACATTCACACATCCGTATAATGGGTCTGCATCCATTATGCAAATTGCGGAACGAGTGCGTACCCATTAATTCTCTATGGGGACGGAATGAATGCGGAGAGCACACTATGTGCTCTCCACCTCTGCATTTCCGGAGTGCCCCCTGATCTTCCGGTCCGAGGCTCCGGAAAAAAATAGAACATGTTCTATTCTTGTCCACAATTGCGGACAAGAATAGGCAGTTCTATGGGGGTGCCGGCCGGGTGTATTGCGGATCCGGAATTGCATTGCACTGCATTGCGGATCCGCAAATTACGGATCTGCAATGCAGTACGGACGTCTGAATGGAGCCTTAGGGCTTGCTCCACCTATTAAACTGTTCTATCTGCAGCAGTTATGCCCTATATCTCCCCTCTCCATGTTGTTTAGGCAGGGCAAGCTCTGTGAAACATTGCATAGCAAAGCATGCTTGGTTTGGTCAGAAAATCCATCAGGAATCTGATGAAACCAGAAACTTCTGCATGTAATTATCCTGCCAGGATTTAGAGATGCCAAGAACAGGAAAAGAAAAATGCTGACTTGAAAAGCAGTATATGGGGCAAAAATATGCAGTGTTTAGAAAAAAATCAATATGAAACCAGAAGAAATCTATTTAATACAATAGCACAACGTGCTAGAAAAACTCTTGACAGGCTGTAAATCACTGCCAATAAATTGAAAAGCAAACAGCATTCCTAGTGCCCAACATGTGTGGGTACACCCTGTAATGAGGTTTGGTCCAACTCACCCCTAAAATCAGAATTTTCAAAACAAAGTGAAGGATAGAGGCAGCACTCCAAATATCTTGGAAAGAGTGGTTCTCCTTTATACCAGATGCAACATTTTGGCTATCACAGCCTTCATAGTATTATATGGCTATGACAGCCAATATGTTGCATCTGACATAAAGGAAAACCACTTTCTGCAAGATATTTGGAGTGCTGCCTCTATCCTTTGCTTTGTAGTAGGCTGCACGTAGATACATAGGATAGACATCTTAAAAGTTTTCTTAAAATGCTGGTCATCTCATGAAACACATCACAGATATGTTGAGCCAAGAGGTAAAGTAAGGAAGAACACATCTACATGAATTTCACTGCGAATCATATGGTGGGATGGTATAATTTCACTGTGAGCAGTGACTAGGTGATAGAAAATGTATACTTATTCATCCTGTAGAAATAAATATGAATTTGATGCTGCGATGAATACATTACGGATGCATTTATTTTCAGGCATGTACTGTTTAGCAACAGATATTGCTATTTTGTCTTGCAGATTGTCATCATTATGACACCTTGCTGAGAGACAGATCATTAGCAGGTGAAATGGGTGTCCTCTGCTTATTATCAGCAGCAGATGTCACTTTCTGACTCCTGCATATTTTGTACTTTGGTTATGGACAACAAAATGAAGTATGATGTATCTGTATATGTTGTGCAATTTTTTTTTTTTTTACTAAAAGCCATAATGTTGCTCTGTACTAAATGGATTCATGTGTTTCTTCTTCCGTTTCTACTTGTTCAAATATCTGCAGCATTTTATATCTGTAGTATGTATTATGCAAATTATTCTTCCTTTGTTTTACCCATGCAATATTTAAAAGTTTTGTCAGGCATGATTTTTACACACTTCTACGTTTACAGCTATTTCACCTACTTTTTCATGAAAAATGATCGAGTGGTTGTAAACTCTGTCCCAGCTATCAACACTAATGAATATCAATATACCTGTGTTTAAAGTGCTGACCTCAAGCAAATTTATTTGTAACTAAATTTAGCTTCACTGAAATGTTTCAATAGAGGTATGGAAAAGACTGTATGTTTCGATGGCAGGTCGTATTTCCTTGGTGAAGATGTGTTTATTACCCGCCTTGAATTATATTTTGTGGGATATATTTTATGGAATATATTTAGAATTATATTTTGGTGATAATCCCCAAAAGATTTTTCAAAATAATAGCCAGTTTATTAACGGATTTAATATGGCGAGGGAAAAAAAACGAGGATAAAGGCACAGATATTGTGTATCCATGAGAAGGAGGGTGGACTAGCTGTACCAGATTTGGAACTTTATTTAATTTCTGGGATTCTAAAAAATATGATAACATGGAGCAAAGATATAAGAAAATAATAGCAGAAATAAATAAAAGATTGGAAAAATGTAATATTTTTCAAATATTGGAAGCGGGCACTGTGGTCCAACAGGGATGTAATAAGATACCTTTATTTGTGTTGATGGTTAAAAGTTGGAAGGTGGCAAAAGAACTGTGGTCCCAGACTGGTTTCCATGCCGATACCATACTGTGGGATAATATTAATCTCACAGAATTAAAGTTAATTGAACAGAAAATCTGGTGGAAACATAGAATATATAAACTAGGCCAGGTATGGGAAGAGGGGGATATAATCCCCTATGAAGAGCTCAAAGGAAAATATCAACTGAAAAATATAGAGTTTAGGTTTTTCTACTTACAACTCAAACAAGCACTGCATAAAATGTTAGGGAAAGGCACACAAATAACTGTCCTACCGCAGCCTTTGGCTAATATCACCAAATTAATACCAGGTAGGAAACTGGTTTCAAGAATATACCAATGCCTGTTATACCAAAAGAATAACAGAAGAGCAGTTGACAGTCTAATGTATAAATGGCAGGGGGTCTTGAATCTCCAACGGGAAGATTTTTGGGAATTGGCTATACAGGCAAAGAATAGGGTCTCAAGGAACTTTTCCCATAGAATAACTCAATTTAATATATTGTACCGTCTTTACTACTCTCACAAGATGTTAATAAAGTGCTTTAAATCTAAAGTCTTTACCTGTCAAAAATGTAGAAAGATAGGAGTGGACGATATACAAACCGGATTCCAAAAAAGTTGGGACACTATACAAATTGTGAATAAAAACTGAATGCAATGATGTGGAGATGGCAAATGTCAATATTTTATTTGTAATAGAACGTAGATGACAGATCAAACGTTTAATCCGAGTAAATGAATCATTTTAAAGGAAAAATACGTTGATTCAAATTTTCACGGTGTCAACAAATCCCAAAAAAGTTGGGACAAGTAGCAATAAGAGGCTGTAAAAAGTAAATTTGAGCATAACGAAGAGCTGGAAGACCAATTAACACTAATTAGGTCAATTGGCAACATGATTGGGTATAAAAAGAGCTTCTCAGAGTGGCAGTGTCTCTCAGAAGCCAAGATGGGTAGAGGATCACCAATTCCCACAATGTTGCGCAGAAAGATAGTGGAGCAATATCAGAAAGGTGTTACCCAGCGAAAAATTGCAAAGACTTTGCATCTATCATCATCAACTGTGCATAACATCATCCGAAGATTCAGAGAATCTGGAACAATCTCTGTGCGTAAGGGTCAAGGCCGTAAAACCATACTGGATGCCCGTGATCTCCGGGCCCTTAAACGACACTGCACCACAAACAGGAATGCTACTGTAAAGGAAATCACAGAATGGGCTCAGGAATACTTCCAGAAACCATTGTCAGTGAACACAATCCACCGTGCCATCCGCCGTTGCCAGCTGAAACTCTACAGTGCAAAGAAGAAGCAATTTCTAAGTAAGATCCACAAGCTCAGGCGTTTTCACTGGGCCAGGGATCATTTAAAGTGGAGTGTGGCAAAATGGAAGACTGTTCTGTGGTCAGACGAGTCACGATTCAAAGTTATTTTTGGAAATCTGGGACGCCGTGTCATCCGGACTAAAGAGGACAAGGACAACCCAAGTTGTTATCAACGCTCAGTTCAGAAGCCTGCATCTCTGATGGGATGGGGTTGCATGAGTGCGTGTGGCATGGGCAGCTTGCATGTCTGGAAAGGCACCATCAATGCAGAAAAATATATTCAGGTTCTAGAACAACATATGCTCCCATCCAGACGTCATCACTTTCAGGGAAGACCCTGCATTTTTCAACAAGATAATGCCAGACCACATTCTGCATCAATCACAACATCATGGCTGCGTAGGAAAAGGATCCGGGTACTGAAATGGCCAGTCTTCAGTCCAGATCTTTCAACTATAGAGAACATTTGGCGCATCATAAAGAGGAAGGTGCAACAAAGAAGGCCCAAGACGATTGAACAGTTAGAGGCCTGTATTAGACAAGAATGGGAGAGCATTCCTATTTCTAAACTTGAGAAACTGGTCTCCTCGGTCCCCAGACGTCTGTTGAGTGTTGTAAGAAGAAGGGGAGATGCCACACAGTGGTGAAAATGGCCTTGTCCCAACTTTTTGGGGATTTGTTGACACCATGAAATTCTGATTCAACATATTTTTCCCTTAAAATGGTACATTTTCTCAGTTTAAACTTTTGTTCCGTGATTTATGTTCTATTCTGAATAAAATATTAGAAGTTGGCACCTCCACATCATTGCATTCAGTTTTAATTCACGATTTGTATAGTGTCCCAACTTTTTTGGAATCCGGTTTGTACATATATTATGGGCATGTGTAAACAAGAGTACTGGGTAAAGATTATTGTAAAAATAGAGTAATACCACCGGTTTAAAGTGCCTAGGCATTTGGAGAAATGTATTTTCGGGGTGATGGATGGAGCGGATGCCCCCCAACATAGAGAGATAGCAACTGAACTCCTGTTTCAGGCCAGGAAGTGTATTGTTGGACACGGGGGGGGGGGGGGGGGGGGTGCTATTCCGATGGGTAAAGAATGGGAGAATCTCACCAGAGTTTCGCTTGCCAGAGAGGAATTTCATTTGGTTGGGATCAAGAAAGAACATAGATTTGCCAGGTTATGGCAGAAATGGCTAAATAAAAACCTGGGGAGAGAGAGTTGGGTCCATGGGAGGTGGGGGAGATGGTATATGAGGAGGGAGTTCGAGATGGGGAAGAGGAGAGTTAAATATATATATATATATATATTTTTTTTTCCCATTTCTTAATTTTGAGAAGGGGCAAGCGGCGTGCAAAGGAAGGGGGGTTGAGGAACTATATACAATGTAAGAATAAATTGATTGTTGAATAATTTTTGTAATGGTTGAAAAAATGTAATATAGATTTAAAGAAAAAAAATGCAGAAAACAATCTGCTGAGCTTGAAGCAGCATAAACATCTTGCACAAACAAGGGCCTGATACATGTAAAACATAAATATTAACACTGTGTGCATTCTGCATGACTAGATGTCTGCAGCTAAGGCCTCATGCACATGGCCGCTCTTTGGTCCGTATCCAAGCCACCGTTTTGGCGGCTCGGAATGTGGACCCATTCACTTTAATGGGGCCGCAAAAGATGCGGACAGCACTCCGTTCCTCAGCCTTGCAAAAAAATAAATAAATAACATGTCCTATTCTTGTCCGCGCTGACTATAAAGAACTCCTTGCATCTCCCCAACAATGTGTTTTTATTTTGTCCTACTGTTCTTGCAGTTATGGTTCCTTCCATAGATGTTTCTTTTGGTTTTCATTGGCTGATCAAGGCAGTATCCACCTTTCTGCTACAGAAACACACAGAATGTATCATCTCATCCCTTTCTTCCCATGGTTGAGTGTAAATCTTTAAGAAATACAGGCTTACTCCTGCCAGGAGTTGGCAGTTTACGGGATTCTTACTGGATTGAGAGAAGATGTTTTTTCTTATGATCCTGGAGAGGTTTTCTTCCCTAAGTCTGTAGTCTGTTGGAGCTTGACTGGTAAGCCATGTGGCCAAGCCATGTGGCCTCAGATTTGTTGTCATAAAACTGGTGCCTTGGACCAGATGGAGTTTATGGAATGGACAGAACAATTCACTGGATCGGTTCTGTATACTTTAGAAAGGATTAGGAAATCTATACATTGGTAGATGGATCTAAAGCATGGCAACAATGGGTCACTGGACTCCTGCATAGAGTGTTGTATAATCCAATCCTATTAAGCTAATCACAGTATACAAGACACTCCACCATTTCCATCAGTTGCTGTTGACCAGATCAGTAAGATTTCTGTCAGATAGTACCACAAGGTGATTGGCCCTTCTAATAGAAATTAATAGGGTGTTCACCTTGGTGGTGGCATAGGCAGAAGAAATCTCGGTCATTCATATTTGAGGAATACTCAACATTTCAGCAATTTATGGGTAAATGTGGTTTTGTATGCATTCAACTGGTGGGCCAATGGGGATAGATGAAGATTGACCTGATGGCAACCCACAGCAAGAGCAAGGTGAATATATTTTTTTTTTATGCCTTCTCCATCCCATCAAATATTTAACTTGCTCTTTGTTTCCTCCAGTGCTTTTGGTCTCATGAGTCCTGGGAAAGGCCAGGCAAGACAATTCTCTATGATAGAAGTCATCCCATTCTTGCCAAAAAAGAGCATTCTCTTTAGCGTTGATCAAGCACCAAAGTGCTTGGGTGCTCTGTCCGAACACATCGGGATGCTCATGTGCTCTACCGAGTACCTGAATATAATGGAAGTCAATGCGAGAACCCGGGCATTAAACCAGGCACCCCCTGCTCTGAAGAGTGGAGGGTGCCTGGTGCATAGGAAAAGGTCATAAATTTATGGAAACACTACCAAAATGGTTCTGGAACAGAATGGAGAGTGTCTGAATGCATCTTGGACTCCAAGGTCGCTGCTGGGAACGATGTTGCCCGAGTAGTACGCCACTTTTACAGAATGACAATAATACGCACAAAACCAAAGATAAAATCGATTTTAGAGGAAAGATTTTTAGGAAACATTCTTTCCTGTATATTTAGCTGTATATAAAGTGCAAGTTCTTCCAAAAATTACAAACAAGAGGCACTCCGAAGCAACCTGAATATCCCATAAAGGAGTGCCTCATTCACATTGTGGTACAATTGTTCATAAAGTGGGACTCCTACACTCATAAAGCATATGCGCTAAGTGAAAGGGCTGCCAAAAAGTACAAGGAACCGGCACTCCAATACACCCTTTGTTACACATAAAGGAGGGCATCATGCACATGCCTACAGGTGAGCTGACCCTGTAAAAGATTTTAGATAAGGGCCTGCAGGTGAGCTGACCCTCTAAAACATTATATGTGGGGGCCTGCTGGTGAGCTGACCCTGTAAAAGATTGTAGGTGAAGGCCTGCTGGTAAACTGACCCTGTAAAAAATTATATGCGAGGGCCTGCGGGCGAGCTGACCCTGTAAAACATTATATGCAAGGTCCTGCAGTTGAGCTGAACCTGTAAAAGTTTTTAGGTGCGGGCCTGCTGGTGATCTGACCCTCTAAAAGGTTGTAGGTGAGGTCTTGCAGGTGAGCTGACCCTCTAAAACACTATATGTGAGGGCCTTCAGGTGAGCTGACCCTGTAAAAGAGTTGAGGTGGGGGCCTGCTGGTGAGCTGACCCTGTAAAAGATTTTAGGTGCGGGTCTGCTAGTGAGTTGACCCTGTAAAAGATTGTAGGTGAGGGCCTGCTGGTGAACTGAAACTGTAAAAAATTATATGCGAAGGCCTGCTGGTGAGCTGACCCTCTAAAAGGTTGTAGGTGAAGGCCTGCTGGTGAGTTGACCCTCTAAAAAATTATATGCGAGGGCCTGTAGCTGAGCTGACCCTGTAAAACATTATATGCAAAGGGCATATATGCGAGGGCATTATATGTGACAAATAAGCATGTTGATATGATGGAAGAGGAGGAGGAGGATGAGAAAAGGAATATTTATCCATATACCCTTGTTTATGGTGGAAGGGATGCATGGGAATACAGTGTATTCAGTACATTATAAACAACACATTTGTAGTTGTAAGGCAATGAGAATCATTGAGGACGCTGACAAGGTCTGCAATGTACTTCCTCACCATCTTCCCAAAATTTTCCCTCCTTGTGACACTAGGCCACGCATCAGGGTGAGGGTGCTGGCGTGGTGTCATGAAACTGTCCCAGGCTTTGGAGAGTGTTGCCCTGCCTCTTTTAGAACTGCTGTGCGTTCCCCTTGTCTCCCCTCCTCGGTTGGTCAAGGAACTACGGGCTCTGCCGCCAGCATTGTCAGATGGAAATTTTGGGAGTAATTTTTCAACAAGGATCTTCTGGTATTGCACCGTTTTGCTCATCCTCTCCACTAGAGGAATGAGAAGTTCTCTTTGTAGTGGGGGGTTGAGAAGCGTGAACAGCCAGTAATCCGAGTTGTCTAAAATGCGTATAACGTGCGTGTCACGGGAAAAGCAGCCTAACATGAAGTCAGCCATGTGTGCCAGAGTACGAACAGGCAATACTTCTCTGTCATGATCAGGAGGATGACTGTCCATCTCCTCATTATCTTTCTCCTCTTCTGCCCACCCACACTGAACAGATGGAATTAAACTTCCATGGGTACTACCATCTGTAGCAGAGGCAACCGTCTTCTGCTCCTCCTCCTCCTCATCGTCCAACTTGCACTGAGATGACGGACGGAGGGTGGTCTGTCTTCTTCCCCCATTTCCATCTCTTCCACATGCAAAGCGTCGTCCTTAATTGTGAGCAGCGAGCGCTTGAGTAGACACAAAAGTGGGATGGTTATGCTGATAATATCGTTATCGCCGCTCACCATCTGTGTTGATTCCTAAAAGTTTCTTAAAACCTCACAGAGGTCAGACATCCATGCCCACTCCTCGCTTGTGAATAGTGGGAGCTGACTGGAATCGTGATGACCATGTTGCAGTTGGTATTCCACTAGTGCCCTCTGCTGATCACAAAGCCTGGCCAACAAGTGGAACAAGGAGTTCCAGCACGTGCTCACGTCGCACAACAGCTGGCAATTGTAAACTCTGCTGCAGCATTGACAGACCAGCTGAAGCTGTCAATGACTTGCGGAAATGTGCACACCAGTAGGTCAGGCAAATTGGGGTAGGTTTTGAGAAACCGCTGAGCCACTAAGTTTAAGATGTGGGCTAGGCATGGGATGTGTCTGAGCTTGCCGAGCTCCAAAGCTGCCACCAAGTTATGGAGATTATCAGACACAACCATGCCTGGTTCTAGGTTGAGTGACAAAAGCCACCGCTCAGTCTGGTCTCCTATCCCCTGCCATAGCTCTGTGGTGGTGTGCTGTTTGTCACCTAAGCATATTAGCTTTAGCACGGCCTGTTGCCGCTTCCCCACTGCAGTGCTACACTGCTTCCAGCTACCGACTGATGACTGACTGGTGCTACACGTGGATAATTTAGAGGTGGAAGTGGAGGAGGAGGAGGCAGAGGAGGAGAAGTGGGGGTTGGAGCCACTAACGTAGGTCCTGGCGGAAACCCTGATCGACGTAGGGCCCGCAATCCTTGGTGTCGGTAGCACCTGTGCCATCCCAGGGTACGACTCGCTCCCGCCTCCACAACATTCACCCAGTGTGCCGTCAGGAAAATGTAGAGTCCCTGGCCGAATGCACTTGTCCATGTGTCTGTGGTTAAGTGGACCTTTCCAGTAACTGCATTGCTCAGGGCACGTGTGATGTTACAGGATGCATGTTGGTGTAAGGGGGCACTGCACACCTTGAAAAATAATGGTGGCTGGGTGGTTGGGTATTTGCGCTTGCGTTAAAATGCCTGAGGTAAGGACATTTGTACACTGCACTGAAACACGGAAGTGGATGTGGTCGCTGATGGTACTTGCAAAGGTTCATGTGCAGGGCAGGATCACTTGTTTGTCCAGACTCTCCATGGTGGGAGGAAGGTGGATCAGGGCAAGGATTGGGTTGAGCAGATTCTTAGCTACTAAGACTTGGTGGAAGACAGGGTGGTGCTTAACCGACTGGAAGCATTATCTGCTGCAATCCAACCGACCAACTGGTCGCACTGGTCTGACTTCAAGAGTGGTGTCCTGTGCCGCCCTACAAACTGAGACATGAAGCTAGGTATAGTGGATGATTGTTTTTCTTGTGCTCTGGCAGCGGACATAGTTTCACCGTGCCCAGGGCTACGGCCTCTGCGTGCACCATAAGCATCAAGGCCACTGCCCCGTCCCTTACTGCTCGCCTTCTTCATATTAAATGTTATATATGATTGAAAGTCTGTCACACGTACAGTAGTGTAGGATTTGGAAGTGTATGTGCAAACACATTTAAAAAGGTATTTGGGATGTGGAAACGTCACACAGGAGATATCACGCAAATAATTTCAATGCTGTCACCAGCGGCTAATGAAAAATTACAGGGAATGTCACAGGTATTTGGGATGAGGAAACGTTATACAGGAGAGGTACCACCGTCTATGCAAAAATGTACACTGTATGTGACAGGTACATTTTTTAAGCTCACACGTTACACTGCAGTTGTGGCCCTGGTAATGTCACTGTCAGAAACGGACACCGTCTATTGACAAAGTACACTGTATGTCACAGATACATTTTTGAAGCGCACACGTTACACTGCAGATGTGGCCCTGGTAATGTCACTGTCCGCAGCAGACACCGTCTACGGAAAAAGTACACTGTATGTCACAGATACATTTTTGAAGCGCACGCGTTACACTGGAGATGTGCCCCATGTAATGTCACTGTCAGAAGCGGACACTGTCTAATGACAAAGTACACTGTATGTCACAGATAGATTTTTGAAGCGCACACGTTACACTGCAGATGTGGCCCTGGTAATGTCACTGTCCGCAGCAGACACCGTCTACGAAAAAAGTACACTGTATGTGACAGGTACATTTTTTAAGCTCACACGTTACACTGCAGTTGTGGCCCTGGTAATGTCACTGTCAGAAACGGACACCGTCTATTGACAAAGTACACTGTATGTCACAGATACATTTTTGAAGCGCACACGTTACACTGCAGATGTGGCCCTGGTAATGTCACTGTCCGCAGCAGACACCGTCTACGAAAAAAGTACACTGTATGTCACAGATAAATTTTTTAAGTGCATAAGTTACACTACAGATGTGGCGCTGGTAATGTCACTTGTCCCAGCAGACACCGTCTACGGAAAAAAGTACACTGTATGTCACAGATACATTTTTTCAGAGCACACGCTACACTACAGATGTGGCGCTGGTAATGTCAATGTCAGAAGTAGACACAGTCTATTGAAAAAGTACACTGTATGTCACAGATACATTTTCCAGCGCACATGTTACAATACAGATGTGGCGCTGGTAATGTCACTGTCACAAGCGGACACCGTCTACAGAAAAAGTACACTGTATGTCACAGATTTTTTTTTGGATGCGCTCACTTTACACAGGAGATGTGGCACAGCTAATGTCACTGTCCGCAGCGGACACTGTCTACGGAAAAAGTACACTGGATGTCACAGATTTTTTTGGGGATGCGCACACTTCACACTGGAGATGTGGCGCAGCTAATGTCGCTGTTTGCAGCGGCCTAACTATTGTACCCTATTTAGCGCAGGATGCGCTAAAAATAGATATTGCTGCCACACACAATAGTCCTTAGAAGGACTTTTGGGTCTGTAAAGTTTTAGCAATTTAGCGCAGGTTGCAATAAAAATATAGATTGCTGCTGCCTCACACAATAGTCCTTAAAAGGAGTTTTGGGTCTCTGAAAAGTTTTGGTGGTAAAAATATTCCTATATTACTCCCTACACTGTCTGTCCGTTCCTCAGCACAGCTCTCTCTGACTAAGACTGAGCCGAACATGCGTCATCCGGTGCTATATAGTATTCAATGACGCGTTTCGGCCAGCCAATCACTGTAATGCCAGCAACCAACATAGCTACGGGATTACAGTGAGAGCAGTAGCAACCAAGAAATGTGCGGGGCGGAGACTCAAGCATTGCGCTCGGGCACATGCGGTATTTGGCCGAATACCGCCATGTGCCAAGCATCGAGATGCTCGAGCCAAACTAGTGTTCGGCCGAGCATGCTCGATCATCACTAATGCTCTTCATTGCTCCTGAAGATGGGTCATGGAACCAATTTGAGGATTTTGCTGAAACTGGGCTTGGTGTTCCAGAATGGCCAGCTATCAAAGAATGTTAAAGTATCCTGTCTGATGGGCTAGAGATTGACAAACCCTTATTAAGATCTCTGGGTCTGTATAATGTAATTTTCACCTTGATGTTCTTCAGATCAGCAACAACCAATAGAGTGTTTGTGTCATTAACACCTTATAGAGCTTGTGTTTTCTAGGAGATAGCAACCAGGTAAGGCTTCTCTTTGAGATATCCTCCAAATTAATCCTGGATGATTTTGATAAAGGGCTGAGCTCAAATACCATCACGTTGCAAGTCTTGGCAGTATCAGCATTCCTGGTGTAAGCTTTCGCTAAAGAACCTCTAGTTAGGGGATTTGGACCTAGGAGTCTTAATCCATTTTCTATCTGGGATCATGTGCTAATACTTATAAGATGGTGTGACTAGCCATTTAATCCTATGAAGATCAAGATGTAGTTAATTTATCAGGCAAAGTGTTTTTTTCTGGTGGCCATCAACAAAGCAGGTGAATGAACTGAAGGACTTGGCCTCCAAGGAATCATACCTGTCTTTCCACATAAAGTCATACTGATTTATTTTAATTATAATATTATTCATTTAAAACTTCAAACCAAAGTATTCTTCCTTCATGAACACTGTTTCAGTCAAAAGATAGTCATTCAAGTATTCTGTACTAATCTATCTTCAGAGGAATACATCTTCAAACCTTAAATGTATGACATTGCCTTAGGATTTATCTTTCTCAGGTGAAAGAATTTGATATGACTATTATATGAGATTATTTGTCTGTGCTCAAGCACAAACAAAGAAAGGGTTTCTAAGCTTCCAAACCCCCAATGGCCAGGTGACTAAGGGATATGATTACTTTCTGATATGGGTTTGAAGAATTCTCTCCCTTAGTAGGTGTTTAGGCACTCTCCATAATCGTGATGGCAGAGTGAACACAGCTTCCAGTAGAATGCATTTGTAGAGCAACCTCTTGGAGTACACCTAACTAAATTGTCCATCAATACAGATTGGACTTCTCCTCTAGACACACTCTTGATCATGCTATTTTATGTGTTGGTATTTTACAACACTAGGGATCATGCTACATATGACAGAAAAAGAAGAACTGAGCTACTAATAGCTCTATCTCAGGCTTTACAGCAGCTAAAATGGCTCTTAGAACTAGACTGGACTCTCACCGACAACCCTGTAGGCCATATCTCAGGTTGTATAATAGCTGTAACTGTAATTGTTAGCCATGATTCTTAGCTTTAAAACAACTTTCCCTTATGTCTAGCTGCTATATGACCTTTGATACAACAGGTTTAAGTCAATACCCTTCAGCAGAGAGAGGCCTTTAGATGCCAGGGTCAAGTGTGTAACACTGTGCGGCAGTAGTTAATGAATTATAATAGGCTGTGTCTCTCTGAAGAGACCCATCGTATAAGAGCAGCAATTTCTATGTTGGCCAGCAGGCAGCAGGCAAACATAAAAAATCAGCAATTCATGTAATATTATACACCCTATGGGAGTATAGAAATTATTTATTAAAAAAACTAAGTAGTGGATCCTAGAATGGATACAAAAACATATAAAAAAAAGTAAAAGAATAAAAAATAATATATATAAAAATTGAAATCACTCACATTCCTTGCAATCTTACTGACCCAGAGAATGAAGGGTACAGGTTATTTTTACTGCAAAAGAATCCCCATAGGGACAAAACCCATAAAACTGTGGAGGAATTATTATTATTTGTTTTTTATTCCACCCCATTTGGGTTTCCCACTAGATTGTATGCTGTATTAAATGGTGGCATTAGAAAGTACAGCTATTCTCGCAAAAAAACAAGCCCTCATACTGATATGTGATTAGAAAAATAACAAGTTATGGCTCCAGGATGACAAGCAATGAAAAAAAAAAAAAAAAACTCCAGTATTCTAAGGGTTAATAATTAAGTTGTATTGTACAGTATACAGTTGCAAGAAAAAGTATGTGAACTCTTTGGAATGATATGGATTTCTGCACAAATTAGTCATAAAATGTGATCTGATCTTCATTTAAGTTACAACAATGAACAATCACAGTCTGCTTAAACTAACAACACACAAAGAATTAAATGTTACCATGTTTTTATTGAACACACCATGTAAACATTCACAGTGCAGGTGGAAAAAGTATGTGAACCCTTGGATTTAATAATTAGTTGAACCTCCTTTGGCAGCAGTAACTTCAACCAAACGTTTCCTGTAGTTGCAGATCAGACGTGCATAACGGTCAGGAGTAATTCTTGACCATTCCTCTTTACAGAACTGTTTCAGTTCAGCAATATTCATGGGATGTCTGGTGTGAATCGCTTTCTTGAGGTCATGCCACAGCATCTCAGTCGGATTGAGGTCAGGACTCTGACTGGGCCACTCCAGAAGGCGTATTTTCTTCTGTTTAAGCCATTCTGATGTTGATTTACTTCTATGCTTTAGGTCGTTGTCCTGTTGCAACACCCATCTTCTGTTGAGCTTCAGCTGGTGGACAGATGGCCTTAAGTTCTCCTGCAAAATGTCTTGATAAACTTGGGAATTCATTTTTCCTTCGATGATAGCAATCCGTCCAGGCCCTGACACAGCAAAGCAGCCCCAAACCATAATGCCCCCACCACCATACTTCACAGTTGGGGTGAGGTTTTGATGTTGTGTGTTTCTTCCAAACAACTCAACTTTGGTTTCATCTGTCCCCAGAATATTTTTTCAGTACTGCTGTGGAACATCCAGGTGCTCTTGTGCAAACTGTAAACGTGCAGCAATGGTTTTTTTTGGACAGTAGTGGCTCCCTCTGTGGTATCCTCCCATGAAATCCATTCTTGTTTAGTGTTTTACGTATCATAGATTCGCTAACAGGGATGTTAGCATATGCCAGAGACTTTTGAAAGTCTTTAGCTGACACTCTAGGATTCTTCTTCACCTCATTGAGCAGTCTGCGCTGTGCTCTTGCAGTCATCTTTACAGGACAGCCACTCCTAGGGAGAGTAGCAGCAGTGCTGAACTTTCTCCATTTATAGACAATTTGTCTTACCGTGGACTGATGAACAACAAGGCTTTAGGAGATACTTTTATAACCCTTTCCAGCTTTATGTAAGTCAACAATTCTTAATCGTAGGTCTTCTGAGAGCTCTTTTGTGCAAGGCATCATTCACATCAGGCAATGCTTCTTGTGAAAAGCAAACCCAGAACCGGTGTGTGTTTTTTATAGGGCAGGGCAGCTGTAACAAACAACTCCAATCTCATCTCATTGATTGGACTCCAGTTGACAGCTCACTCCAATTAGCTCTTGGAGATGTCATTAGTCTAGGGGTTCACATACTTTTTCCACCTGCACTGTGAATGTTTATATGGTGTGTTCAATAAAAACTTGGTAACATTTAATTCTTTATGTGTTATTTGTTTAAGCAGACTGTGATTGTCTATTGTTGTGACTTAGATGAAGATCAGATCACATTGTATGACTAATTTGTGCAGAAATCCATATCATTCCAAAGGGTTCACATACTTTTTCTTTCAACTGTATATAGTATGGCATGCTGTCTGCTCTCAGAGTATATGTTTTTTATACATTTTTGAATGATGTCCAAATATTGTATGGTCTTTATTTCAGTGTTTTTCAGGGCATAGGCTCTTCTTGATGTATATACATGATATATATTGCTCACCTCTATATTATTTTTAACATTGTTTTTATGTGGCTCTGCTTGGATTTGAGTTTGAGTGCAATGCATGTTTGCCATGCAGATGTTTCTTTCCTCATCTTTTCACTTAGCTCAACATGTGGCAAGACCAGTTTTTTTTTTTTAAACTATGATGTCATAATACTCTGTCAGGAGATGTATATGCTACTGTATATGTGTCTATGTGTGCCTATCCACCCAGTAGTTTTATTGTAACTTGAAGACTATGACGAGTTCTCCTAGCCTGTTACAGTATTGTATTGTTTTTTTCATGGAAAAAATGTAATTTGGTTGAGGAAGTTTCCGCCCGGCAGTGTGTTATGATAAACAAAAGAGCCCTTGCCCTGCGCGATCTAGCGCAGGGTAAGAGAGCGCATTGGAGCATGAGATGCTCCGATGCTAGGCTCAGGGGGGCTACCTGGGTGAAAATAAGGGTATGTCCGGTTTCATCTTTGAACCCGAGCAACCCCTTTAGATCTTTCCTTTCCCTTCTTGTGTTTTGTTTGGGTTATGTTTGTTGCTTTTCCCTATTGTTTGTATTAGGCCTGAAGGAGACTCCTGTTCGTCCTTCCATTTGGAGGAACAGGTAGTCTCGTCCCTTCCATTACTACCAGGGTTTTATAGGGCTAGATAGGACTCTAGGTATTCCTGTGTATGAATACACCTACCTCTGGGGTCTGTTCATACTGGTAGTCAGTCAGGATCTTAGCTAGGGTTTTAATAGGAGGTGTCCATATTTTTTCCCTAGTTCTCATACCCGATTCCCTGTTTTCCCCCTCCCTCTTATGCTCGTGTGGTGTATCCCTCCTACACCAAAACGTGACATGTGTTGAGGGGTATTTGACATGCTAGGGGGTCTACTTTCAGAAAATGCATGGGTCTGGGAGGGTTATTATGTTTTTTTTAAAAAAATATTTTGTATTTAGGTTTCATTTGCAAATGTCTACGTGTGAAAATTGTCCTGGTAACCAGAGGTGTAAAATATTAAAGTGTTAAACTTCACCACCAGTTGCATTACTAGTGCTATTTACATTGTTTTATTTTTCCCTACAGGTAACTGTAAAAAAAGTTATTGGATTCCTCCTAGGCCCTAGGATGAGTAACTGCAGCAGTCGTGCATTGACCCTACTCAGTAGTGTCTTTGGAGCGTGTGGTCTCCTTCTGGTTGGTATAGCTGTCAGCACTGACTACTGGCTTTACATAGAAGAAGGGATTGTCCTACCTCAAAACCAAACTACTGAAGTCAAGATGGCATTACATGCTGGACTATGGAGAGTGTGTTTTGTGGCTGGTAAGATGTTAAGAATGCATTTATGTAACTATTAAGCATGAGCCAAATTGGAATCTGAAAATGATCATATGCAACCTTCCATAGTTTCAAGAATTATATATTATTAGTATGGTTACCTGTATATTCTTGTAATGGTAAATACCAGGTTTCTGGTATATACTGTATATATATATATATATATATATATATATATATATATAGTGCAATAGTGTATTTCCTTACTGTAAGCCTGTAATAATCCAGATTTCCCCATTGATCACAGCTCATTGCAAGTGGTTCCACAGGGGGGGGTCACTTTGTGATCTGCCTACTGTCTTAGAAGTAGGGATTGTCCAATTCAGGTCAAACGTTTTGAAGTTGTTGTTTTTTTTCAAGATTATGACTGTTTTGAGCAGCTCCGTTCTGGTGCACTGGCTCAGTTCAGTGATCTCCTGGTCCCCAGTCTGTTTACCTCTGGCTAGGGTGTGGATGGGGTCATATGCATCACTGCAGCCAATGACTGGCCTCAGCGGTGATGTATCCCCAAGTGGCATGTGACCCAGCAGTGATATGCTACCTAGAGACACTTCACTCAATTGACTGCAACAGTACATTTGACCACATCCATACTCTGGATAGAAGTAAACAGAGCTGGGATTGGAAGATCACAGAACTGAGTCTGAGAGCCAGAATAAAATGGTGTGGAGCAGGTAAGTATGAGTTTTTCAATAGGTACTACATACTCTGGGAGGTAGGTAAAAATACCCTAATCCTGGAGAACCTCTTTAAGCTTTCTTCTGGTTGCTGACTACACTCCATATAAATATTCACACAAATTACATTTCTATGTATCATTCGAATATAGTAGTGTCTATACTAGTTCTTATGAAGCAGAGTGGCCTTTGGACCCTGTCAGGCACAACAATATGGGTGTGACTACTAAATCAGCACCCTCTCTAGCGACATAACATACTATGCAAAGGGGGTTTGTAGGCACTCAGATAATAGAAGTTTTAATGCAGAAGCAAAGATTGAACAGGACGGTAGAAATATAAAATGTTAACAGGAACAGTAGGACACAAGATCAGCTAAAAGTAGAATACATTAGAAATGAAAATGTTTTCAGGTCACCAGTCAGCCTGAACTATCTAGCGGTAAAAGTATCTGTGATTTGCTTATGATGGGGAAGGGTAAAGATCCTCAAACAGAGTGACACTTTGGCAAGTAATAAGCAATTTAATGTGATAACATGGGGAGGTTGTCTATGACATTTCAAATAGGTTTATTGCACTTGAAGTGATGCTTCAATTTCCTATGACACCTTTTAGCTTGAGTGGATTATGCTGCTTGGTGTGGAGGAAAACCAGTGGCATAAGTGAGCAATATGATTGGATTTGAAATGATGTAATATTCTTCCAGCTATAGATTGCTCCTTCTGGTTTTGGAAGGTAAGTTCAGTGCTGTATAACATAAGGAATACATTCTGAGACTTCATTTACATGGGAGATATGTTGATCAAGCCAAATATTAAGTTTTTTTCTGTGTGATTTCATTTTGAGAGCTTTATTTTCAGTTTTATGATACATTTTTCTCATGGTGTTAAACTCACATTAACCAGCCATTGATGCCTTTAAAGGGCTTGGTAGATTTAGAAAAACATTTGGCAGCATGATCAAATACTGTATTTGCTCAGTAAACGTGTATTTAAGGGGGTGTAGAAAAAGGCCAAGAGTGCATGTAGGACATTTCCTCCGCCTATTTTGCCATGCATAGTCTAAGTGAATGGTTTGTCCAAGCCTATGATTAGGCACATATAGGTCTGCAAGTGAATAATGGATATGTATCATGTATTGACTATTGTATGTAGAATTTATTGTTTCTATAGTATGGGTGCATGGCTTCAGAGGTAGTGAAAACTGCAAAGAACTAATATTAGTTCTGTTTGTTCTTCCTTAACTTTGCTCTTGGGGCTGAGCTGAAAAACCACACAAACCTTTGGAAGTTGGAATACTGTTCTTGGAAGAAAGCGGCCATGTTTTTTCTAATCCTTTAAAGGGGTTTTCTTCAAATAAAATGCTAATGGCATATCCTAAGGACAAGCCAAAAAATATTTTATTCTCGGAAAACACTTTAAAGGGGAACATTTGTAGCCAAGACAAGATCTGGAAAAACATGGACATCTTTGATAAATCTACTTGTAGATAGGTCAGGTATGCAAACCACCGGACCACAACCAAGGACTTGTAGGAACATTTATTTACCAGGACCATTGTTCTGCTGTGCAAAATTGCTTAAAGAATATAATATTTCTGCAAGCATCACCAGAAGAAAATATGCCAACATAAGTATTCCACAACATAAAGTTGAGGTACCATACTTTGGCATCATGAGCTGTGTTCTGATGGAACAAAGATTAAACTATTTGTCTACAATCACCAGGGGTATGTTTGGTGAAAAATAAAAAGTATTTCAAGAAGAACAAAGCAGATATGTTACATGACAACATAATGTATACAGTGTTATTACTAGATGGTAAAACACCATGAACAAGCTACAAAATATGTTCTGCATGCCTGATAACTTATGATACCCCAGCATCAATGGATATTAGAAAAAGCTAACTAAATATCCAAAGCAGCATGCATACTGGTTTACTGAAAACAATCAATTTAATAGACCATCATCAATACATTGAAATCCTGAAAAACAACAAATTTACAGATCTCAAGAGCTTAAATTTTGGGGAAATCAAACTTGTTCTCTATTTATCTCAAGATGGATAACAGGCTAAACTGGATGGACTTATGTGTTTTTTCAGCATTACAAACTATGCAACTTTTTTTACTATGGACACTCATGGATGGAATTTCAGAAAAATAGCTTTTACTTAATGTGTAATAACTTTCAGTCTTCTGATCTATTCTTTTATATTAAACAAAATCAAACATATTCGGAAAGATGTATCAAGACTGGTGTTTTACAAAATGGTCTTTACCTCTCCCCCTTTTAAAAAGTGGCGAGCAGTATGTATAACATTCAAAGTCACAACATTTGGCACAACAGCAGTATGGCTACAGTTTGGTGCCATTTTTCTGGTGCAGAGGGGAGGATAAATGTTTCCCATTATGCCTAGTGTTAAACACGGGGTGGTTAGTCAACCTGCAGTATTCTGTAGGATAGGTCAACAATATCTGATCAGTGGGGATCCAACTCTTGGCACTCCGATTACCAACTGTTTGAAGAAGCCACGGCACAATCTCATCTCACAATCTCAATCTCATTCCTGCCGGAGCACCGCTACCTCTTGAAATGGCCGGTCGATGAGGGTGCCAGCAATCGGACACCCATGATTAAATACTGATAACCTATCCTGAAGAATAGGAAATCAGTATTCTACTCCCTGAAAAAACATTCAAAGTCTATTCAACTAGAGGCAAAATTACCCATCAATATTGATTTCCTAGGTTTTTAAGCTCTTCTTATCCATCCTTAAGATGGTGCATAATGCAGTATGATGCTGTTTGGAGTTGTAATTTGCTGTTTGTGGGGGACACTGACAATAGCAGCTTTAATGGTGAAGAAATTGACAGAGATAAAAAATGCTGGCTGAGCTGGTAATTATTTAATCTCACATATCAAAGTCATCCAGCCTCTGAATAGTGAGCATTGCAGCATTGAAAGCTGCAGTGCAGTGCGTGCTGTTATTTCCTTGCTTCAATCGACCATGCAGTAGCTCTCTGACAGATCTGTATCACGTATTAATATGTCAGGGGTTTTATGGGCTGGATGCTGAATGCATCACAATAGCGCACAGTTAAATTAGGATAATGAGGGGGCTGCAAAATGGACATATGGCAAATTAACAACGAGCAAGCTATTGAAATTGTCATGGGCCTATGTGAGTAACAATGTCATAAGATCCCCATCACATCAAAAAAAGACATCTGACATAAGATAAGGAAGCTTATTTATCTGCAGGAATTTATACTGAGCTTATATGGTTATTTCTATGCTATTAAAATGTACCAAACTATAGATTTCAAATTGTTGAATACAGGCTTCTCCTTGACTGATTTAGCAACTCTCATAGAACTGAATAGAGATGGCCACACATGTGCGTTCACCTATCCATTCACAGGAGCTTTAGGATGGGGCCAAGAGGCCCTTGTTCCTGATCTAAGGTTCACATCTGTCAGACATTTATGACATATCCAGCGGATAAGTGTGGTAACCCCCTTTAAGGAATAGTTCACATAGTGCTTAACAAGAATTGGACACCTATTTTTTTAGCTCTTTTGTATAGTAAAATACATTTTCATTATTTCAATAGAAAATGATACAAAGTCCCATGATAGATATTTTTTATGTATTTCCTCAGAATGAGGGCTCCTCACAGTTTTCTCATCACTGAGGCACTTACAGCCCAATTCAACAGGTGACAGGGTGAGTTAGTGTGCCCAGCAAAAAATTAACAAGGAGAGTGGCTATAAACCAGCATTGTACCCCTTTCTTCTCAGGATTGGTGTGGCTTCCATCAGTCAGACCCCCACTGATCACTAAATGATGACATATCCTGGTGCTATGCCATCACTTTGTATGATATCAAAATCTTTTATCAAGATTTATTTTCCTATGTCCTATTTCCAAGAGGATCATGCTTCCAAAAGATTAATTTTTAGTAACCCATTAAAAATGATAATCCACCATCTGGATAATACTTTATTGGATTGGTACTATAATTTGTCTATGCTAAGTAAAAAGATACAGTATACTGGGGCAAATTAATTAATCCTGTTTAAAATATAGACAGTCGTGTTGAGCTAGTTGAAAAATCTGAAGCAGAATTCAATCCAAATTTAGGAAAAATTAGATTTGGCACAATGCCAAATTTCCTCACGCTTCGTGGTAATTAAAGGGGTTGTCCGGGTTTAGAGATGGATCACGCAGGGCACGGGCTTGTTTGTTTACCTAGGCACACTGCTAGGTGGAGGCTTCGGCCCAGCAGTGTGTTAGGTGATGTCATAGGCTCTGACATCACCGCTAAAGCTCGCGCCATCAGTGTCGGCGACATCACTGGGCTCATTGCTGGACGGAAGCCTCCGCCTGGTAGCCCTAAGGAGAGTCGGATCTCCTGAAAATGCCTTTGCCCTGCTCATCTTGGTGGGGCTGCATGGGTGAAAATATGTCCGAATTCAGCTCGAAACCCGAATAAGCCCCTTTAATCAATTTTCCTAAAATGGAAGCTGGAGTTGTCTTAGAAAGAAAGGTAAAAAAAATACTCACCTCATCCACTTACTCACACAGAGGCAGCCTGCTCCTTTCTTGAGTGAAAAAGACCTGTCGAAGGACACTGAGTGTGATGACAGCGTGCTCCCAGCGTGATCACGTGGTGACATCATCACTCAAGAGAGGTGCCTTGGTACAAGCAAGTGGATGAGGTGATTTTTTTTTTTTAAAAGGCCATAGTGTACTAGCATATTACTGTTTTTAACAGGGGCTGAATAGGGTTTTAACATAGCAATTTGTGACAAATTAATTTACTACAAATGGAACTTCTTGTGAAAATTCTGCAAAGCTGCCAAATAAATTTTTTCAAAACTTTGCTCATCTCTAGTAAACAGTATAGGACGTCAATCTATAGTGCCAAATATATCACTGTGTGATGAACTTGGTGAACGTATATGCCCATTTGTCAGGCTTTACTCCAACTATTGGTTGGCTTACTTTGCACCAAAACGATGGGGGTAATTTATTAAGACCAACATTTTAGGCAACGGTCTTAAGAAGCCCTTTAGAGGACAGTGGATCCACCAAAGTTATGTAGAGGAACCAGCCTTTCTTGCTGGCTTAAATTTTCTACACCTAAAACATGCATAGAAAATGGTTACTGAGATGGGCCTGCTGGCCCGTCCCCTTCCCTGCCCACGCTACAACTTCTATTTTAGACCTAGCATGAGCAGTGAAAAGTTGGAGATTGAGGGGAAACTAACCTTTGCGCCACAATCTGCACCAGAAATACACCTAATATGTGTGTTTGCATCTAAATTTTGTTTGTTTTGCATCTAAAGTCATGTCCTTTCTGTTAAGCCGCCCCCTTTTTCAAGTTTTACAACAGAAGCTAGCAAGCAAGGCACAGTGCATTTATAGCTCAAAAACTTAATGCAACATTATACATCAGAAGTGCAGAAAATGTTGCCATCCACCCATGTGACTTTGGGCCATTATTTACTGGAATAATTACAATGTATTTTGCTGTTCTAAAAAGCTAAAATTATGGCATTCTACTTCTTGAATATTAACATATTTTATGAAGAGGTCTAGATGCCATCATATTAGTAAATTTGTTCCATTGTGTATACCTGAATGTGCTTGCATCATAGTGTTAGTGTATTGTTACATGCATGCCCAAAATGGTTAAGCAACAATGGTTTTAATATTTTTCAACTATGTTCTGAGTAATTAAAGAAATTCGTTTTTTATATGAGTGCTGGATCTATCCATGTTTTTCCTGTCTTAATAAATGTGTTCCATATTTGTGTGCCACAACAGAAATTTACACCAGCAGAAGATTTCTGGTGTAATGTATCAGCTTTCTGGGCACATGTTGTTATATGAGTTGGACTGCAGAGGTTTTGCCCAGGGCCCACCTCTTCCTTCCCACTCCCTATGTTGGTAAAGTGACAATTGTGTGGGAAAAAGTTAAAAAGTCACACATTTTGCTACAAACTTGCACATACAACAAAATTTGCTACTGTTCTACTCTAATGTGTTTGAATACGCTCTTTGTGATTTGCAAAGAATACCTGTATAAATAGATGAAAATGGCTGCTTTCTGTGATGGTAGGTTTTTGTTTTTCAGTGTTTATAACTTATACATTTTCATTTCTTGTGGTTTCTGGAATAACCCGTCATCCAAAGGAGTAATATCAATGAACCAAGCAGAAGTACAATTCTCTCTAGGTGCTAATGGAATTGGGTCTCACATTCCCCTCAAGTCCCTTTTAAAGGTTTTAAAAAAACTTATTGTTCCTTTATCATTTCAAATACAATTCATAAATACTGCTCCTTTTCCCTCAGAGGTCTTTCTTTGTAATCAGCCCTTGGCACCTCCCGTAAGTTGTAACCTTTGCATGTGCCCTGTCCACTTAAACCTATTGTCACGATCAGTGTGGGGGGGAAACTCCACACTGAACACAGGAGGGAAAAGGAACAGTAACAGGGCCTGGAAACTAGGGAAGAAACAGGTCGCCTCCTATACAACCCTAATCCGGGCCCTGACTACCTATCAATATGAATAGACCTTAAAAGTAGGAATATTCATATGCAGGATACCTAGGCCCTGATTTCTCTAAAAGGCCCTGGAATAAGTTTAGGACCAGATACAACCTATTCCTCCTCAGCAGATGGACAAATGGAAGTCTCTGTCTCAGGCCCAGATACAATAACAAGGAATATAACAAATACAAACAAACGCAACGCTTAACTTCTGTAGAGATGGAAGAACAGGAAAACCAGAGAAGACCTCACACCAGCTCAGCCAGACCCAAATGAAGCTATCTACCGCATAGTCAGGAGGGAGGGGTCAGACTATAAAGGGTTGAAGTGATGACTACTGAGCAACAGCTGAGAAAAAGGAAGTGGTCATTAATCCTATCAACACTGAATAAAGAGAAATCAAGGAGGTAGTTAGATTCCTCCATGCTCAGCCAGTCTCTATGGTCTCCTGACACCAGTCACCTGAGGGACTGTGATAGTACCTCCCTTCTACTGGTGACTTCCGAGCACCAAGGACCGACCTTGTCAGGATGGGCTCTGTGAAAGGCCTTCACCAAACGATTCGCATTAACATCGGCCGTTGGAAACCACATACTCTCCTCTGATCCGTAACCCTTCCAGTGGACGAGATACTGGAAGGATCTACGGAGAGTTCACAATCCTGCGGATTTGAAATTCTAAATACCATCCACCATGACAGAAGCAGGAGGCAAGGAGGTCGGCTCAACAGGTTCGACACATTTCTTCAACAACGACTTATGAAATACGTTATGAATTTTCAAAGCCTGAGGAAGTTCAAGACAGAAGGCTACAGGGTTAACAATGGCAGTGATCTTATATGAACCAATAAATCTTGGGCCCAACTTCCAAGAAGGTACCTTAAGCTTAATGTTTCTTGTGGACAGTCACACAGAATCACCCACTCTCAGGTCCGGACCATTCATATGTCTCCTGTCAGCCACACGCTAATACCTGTTGCCCATTTTTTTCAGGTTATTCTCAATTTTCTGTCAAATCAAAGACAAAGAAGAGGAAAATAGTGCCTCCTCAGGAATACTGGAAGTTTTGAGAACCAGAAAATGTGCCAAACTGCGGATGGAATCCATATGCCTCAAAAAACGGCTCCTGTCTACAGTTATTAATGACAAACTCAGCTAACGACAAGAATTAAGACCACTCCTCCTGATTCTCCGAAACAAAACATCTTAAGTAAGTCTCCAGATTCTGATTTGTGTGTTCTGTCTGTCAGTACGACTGAGCATGAAAAGCCAAAGAAAAGGACAATTGTACCCCCAGTCCAGTACAGAATGCTATCTAGAATCTGGAAACAAACTGAGTCCCCTAATCAGATACCACATCAGAGATAATGCCATGTAGTTTCACGATGTTATTGAGTTTTGGCATAAGGTAGAGCAGGCAATGCTATAAAATGTGCCAATTTGCTAAACCAATCAACTACCACCAGGATCACAGTTTTTCCAGAAGAATTCAGTAAATCCGTGATAAAGTCCATGCACAAAAGCTTCCAAGGTCTGGACGGGATGGGTAATGGAAGAAGCGATCCAGAAGGACAAGTATGTGTCACCTTAGCATGAGCACAGGTACAACAGGCTGACACATGGCCACCAAAATCTTTGCGAGATGAGATCAACAGTGCATCTACTGCCAGGGTGTCCAGCCAATACAGTACAGTGATGTTCCTCAAATACCTTGTGACGTAAGTCTGAAGGAACAAACAATTTCCCTGGAGGACAAGAGTCCGGTGCATCCTCTTGGGCCTCCGACACCTTAGCCTCAAGATCAGGATATAGGGCAAATATGACTACCCCTTCAGATAAAATAGGACTAGGATCTTTAGAATCAACCCCCCAGGAAAGCTGCGCGATAAAGCATCCGCCTTGACGTTCTTAACTCCAGGGCGGTAGGTGACAATAAAGTTAAATTTGGTGAAAAACAGCAACCATCTGGCCTGCCTTAGATTCAGTCGTTTAGCCGATTCAAGGTAAGCCAGATTTTTGTGATCAATAATTACCGTAATAAAATGAATTGCTCCTTCAAACTAATGGCGCCATTCTTCAAAAGCCAACTAAATGGCCAGCAATTCCCTATTACCCACGTTATAATTTATTTCAGCACTCAAGAGTTTTTTAGAGAAAAAAGCACATGGGTGCCATTTACTAGGTGAAGGACCTTGCGACAAAACTGCTCCCACCCCTACCTCAGATGCGTCAAACTCTACAATGAATGGCTGAAACACATCCAGTTGCACCAGAATAGGAGCTGAAGCAAAACATTCCTTTACAGCAGAAAAGACTTGTAATGCTGCCTCAGACCAAACAGAGAAATTTACCCCCTTCCTAGTCATGTCTGTTAAAGGTTTAACCACAGTTGAATAGTTCAAGAATAATTTACGGTAGTAGTTGGTGAATCCCAAAAAACGCATCAGTGCTTTTCGATTTTCGGCTCGACCCCAGTCCAACACCGCACAGACTTTCTCGGGATCCATACGAAAACCTGAGGATGAGAGTAGGTAACACAGGAATTGCACTTCCTGAACAGCAAAAACACTTTTTTTCCATCTTCGCATACAATCTATGGTAGGATCTGTAATACCTGTCTCATATGATCCTGATGAGTCTCCATGTCTGGAGAATAAATTAGTATGTCATCCAGATATACAACAGCAAACCTCCCCACCAGATGATGATATCATTAATAAAGTGTTGAAAGTCCACTGGAGCATAGGTTAACCCAAAAGGCATGACCAGATTCTCAAAATTACCCTCAGGGGTATTAAAGGCCATCTTCTATTCGTCCCCCTCTCAGATCCAATTTAGAGAACACCTTGGCACCGACAATTTGATCAAACAAATCCGAAATCAAAAGAAAGGGGGTACGGATCATGGAAGGAAATACGGTTGAGCTCACGAAAGTCCAGACATGGTCTAAGGGTACCGCCACTGAGGATTTGGATGGTCTGATATGACCCTTCGCCAAGCTCTCAGTGATCTACTCCCACATAGCCTTTCTTTCGGGCTCTGAAAGACTATACAACCGAGATTTGGGCAGTTTAGCTCCAGGAATAAGATTGATGGGACAATCATACTACCGATGCGGGGGTAACTCCTGGTTACCACGCTCAGAAAACACATCAGAAAATTCGGAAATTAACGAGGGTACAGTTTTAGTGGTGACCACAGAGAAAGATGCATTGAGACAGTTGTCCATGCAAAAATCACTCCAATCGAGAATATGTTTCGCTTGCCAGCCGATGATAGGGTTATGTTTGCTTAACCATGGCAAACCCAAAACCATCGGTGCAGGCAGACTCTTCAACACGTAACATGAGACAGATTCCTGATGGAAATCATCCACACTTAAATAGAAGTCATTTACCACCTGCGACGGTGCAGAATCAATTGCAAAGACAGAAATGCTTCTCTCTAGTGCAATAGTAGTCAACCCATGAATACAAACAAACTGTCCATCAATCAGGTTAACCCCAGCCCCACTGTCAATAAATACCTCGATTTCCACAGTTTTGGACTCCAGAGCCACCTCGGCATACAGGAGAAATCGGGTACTACCAGTAAATGACAAAAGTACATTTTCCAGCCCCCCCCCCTTCCCCCACACACACACACCACCAATAGTAATTTTGGGATTACACGTTTTTCTTTTGTTTGCACCTTGGCACTGAATGTACTGACAAATATTCACGAAATGTCCCCTTTTTCCACAACAAAAACAGACTCCCTTTATATGACCAGAGCTCTTACCAGCAGTCCCAGGAGTAGCTCCCCCCAACTGCATAGGCTCCTTACAAGGCGTAACCACAGGTGTCTCTTTACCAAAAGTGTCAAAGGAAGCCGCTACCTTATTTTACAGTGCATCCTGAGGGTGAGGACCCTTAGACCTTCCCCTCAGGCATCTATCCAGATGTACAGCAAGGGACATAGCTGCTTCCAATAACTCAGCTTTTTCATGAAAGTCCAACACGTCCTGCAGCCTCTCAGATAGACCCTGACAGAACTGGCTATGGAGAGCAGGATCATTCCACTCCGTATCCGTAGCCCATCTCCTAAGTTCAGAGTAATAGATTTCTGCTGAGAGCTCTCCCTGCCATAAACCACGTAACTTGGTCTCAGCCTGAAAAATCCGATCCGGGTCATCATAAATAAGACCCAAGGCTCTAAAAAATGCATCTACCGACTAGAGGGATGGTGATCCGGTCAAGAAAAAGACCAAGACTGTGCATCATCCTTCAGCAAAGAAATGATCTTACCTACATGTTGACACTCATCTCCAGAAGAGTATGGACTCTATGGCTTAAAGTACAACTTACATGATTCCCTGAACCGAATGAAATTGTCACTACCCACAGAAAATCTGTCCAGGAGCGCAACCTTAGGTTCAGGGCAGGCCTGGTACCCACCATCGGAACCAGCCGTCTCTGGTCTCTAATTCCGTAAAACTGTCGCACGGAGGTCAGCTACCTCCAATGACAGTCCTTGCAGCTGTTCGACCAGTGTAGACATAGGAACCATAGCTGTACTGACCTGAACGAAATGGCGGTTTTTATAGTGGTAGATCATTTCACGATCAGAGTGGGGGGGGGGGGGAGGGACTCCACACTGAACACAGGAGGAAGAGGAACAGTAACTGGGCCTTGAAACTAGGGAAGAAACAGGTCACCTCCTAGACAACCCTAATCCAAGCCCTGACTATCTATCAATATAAATAGACCTTGAAGGTAGGAATATTCATATGCAGAATGTGTCAAAAGTAGAATACCATTCACCTAAATACACTCCTAAATGGGGGGAAATGTATCAAAATTGTTTGATAGGAGAGCTGACCAAACTTTAGCTTTCTTAGTTTCTGTTCTCATTTGCAATATGGTTTATGTTTATAATGCATAGTCAATGACAATGAACCCCACTGACTTACTGTGCGAACCTGCTGTGGTTCTAACATTGTCTTTTTTAAGGGCTAAATAACACTGCATGCTGTCCTACTCATGCCATGTAATCCAAGGTAAATAAAAGATAGACAGTTATTGGTTCTATATGGCAAGTGGTTTAGTTCTTCCTAGTGATTTCTGTGACTAATGATTATTTAACTGTATTTATTGCAGGTCGAGAAAAGGGTCGGTGTGTTGCTTCAGAATTTTTTCATGGACCAGATACAGATATAGTGACAGAAAACACAGCAAATATACTCAGTAAGTTGAAAAACCTCAGGCTGTAAATTTAAAAAACGTAATTTGTATTACGTTTGAAACGTAATAAAAATAATTTCTTTTATGACATGTTCTATTAATTTCAGAAGAGAGTGACTGTGTATAAAAAAAGACTACAAAATGAAAAACATTGGTGTATAACACACTATGTACCAGTGTCTAGATCCCCCTAATGACTTCAGAAAAGTTCAACATTGAGGTTGAACTGGGCATTTTTTAGGACAAAAGAAGATCATATGTATTTTTAATATCACAGATATAATAATGTAAATAATGCAAATAGGCAAGAGGCTATCTGACATATATTCTTTCTTCCACCACAGACTCAGTCGATCTTCAGAGTAGTGTATGATGCTAGTCTTCTGCCCAATTCAAAGTTCTACTCTGAGGAAAGGTCAGGTACAAAGAGCCTTAAGATGACAGCTTCAAGTCTAAGTGGTGGTGTTTGTGTTTGATATATGCTTATAATGGTTATTATGCTGTATATCTGTATATGTGTTGTTATTCTGCATGGTTATACTGTATGTGGTCCACACTTTTTTGGACATTGTACCACAGGTGTTTCCATTTTGTACCTAATATCTTTGACACATAAAAATGTAATATAGCAAAAAAAGTCCAGCAAAGGTGTAGATCCTATCTGCATAATTTTCTGTACTTGGCTTGATATTATTACATATAGTATATGGAGTTTTATGTGTCAAATAGGTGATTGTATAGTGTTTTTAAGTAGGGATAGGTTAGTATCTTGGAGGAGTTATGTATAAGGAAATTAAAAAAAATGCCACTGGTATAATCGATTGGTTGTTTTAGAAAGTTTTGACCCATTCAAATGGTTTATTTACTAGGGATTAGATTTATCATATATACATGTTGGTTCAGGAAGAATAAAATATGAGTGCGCACTTAGTTAAAATTCATTCAGATGTAAGATACTGCATTGAAAATTCATGAATTATTTCAGAGATATCTTAGTTCTTCTTGAAAAATGGTCATATGGCTGTTACATATTTATATTATGAATTGATGAAAGCATAGTTTTATTTCATGTGTCAAGTAAACTGCAATTCCAAATTAGACTTGATTTCAGCTTGAAAATTATAATCAGCATTTTTAATATAGTACATAAGTACTGAGCATGCGCTACAGAAGCATCATACGTCTTGTCTTCTTCTCTAGTGTACACCATGTCAGTACAAGCAAATAGCTAACCTCTAATAATACCATTAATGTGTTTAAGTACTGTAAATTACAATTTATAGTAACGTACAATTAAATTTCTTCTAAAATGAATAAGCAGAAAGGCAATAGATCTGTTTCATACAATATTTTAAAAACTAGGACATGTGGCTATGGAGGAAGACAAAGCAAAAATGATTGTATTCCATTTATAAACCAATAAATCTAGGTGGTCCTTTATTACATTTTTAAAGCATCTTTTAGATCAGTCTATTTTTGGGTATGACACTGGCTGAGAACATTTGTTAACATGCGTGAGGCCTATAATTGGATTTGCCTGTTCTGTATATATTATACACAGGTGAATCTCAATAAATTAGAATATCTTTGAAAATTTAATTTATTTCAGTAATTCAATTCAAAAACTGAAACTCATATACACTATAGATTCATTATAAACAGAGAGATCTATTTTAAATGCTTATTTCATTTAATCTTGATGATTATGGCTTACAGTTAATGAAAACCCAAAAGTCTCAGAAAATGACAGTATTATATAAGACCAATTAAAAAAATGTTTGTTTAATACAGAAAAGTTTGCCTACTGAAAGGTATGTACAGTATATGGTTGGGGCTTCTTTTGCATGAATTACTGCATCAATATGGCATGGCATGGGGGTAATAAGCCTGTGGCACTGTTGAGGTGTTATGGAAGCACAGGTTGCTTTGATAGCAGCCTTTAGCTCTTCTGCATTATTGGGTCCGGTGTATCTCATGTTCCTGTTGACAATACCCCATAGATTCTCTATGGGGTTTAGGTCAGGCGAGTTTGCTAGTCAATCAAGCACAGTGATACCGTGGTAACTAAACCAGATATTGTTACTTTTGGCAGTGTGGGCAAGTACCAAGTCCTGCTTGAAAATGAAATTTGAATCTCCATAAAGCTTTCTAGTAGAGTTAAGCATGACGTTCTCTAAAATTTACTGCTAGACAGCTGCACTGACCATCAGTGACTGGAAGCTACACACTGGACCTCAAGCAACTTTGATTGTGTGCCTCTCTACTCTTCCTCCAGAATTTGGGACCTTGATTTTGAAATTTACTTTCATCGGAAAACAGGAATTTGTCATTGTCATTGGGTCATGAGTTGCTAAACACAAGGAATGTGACAGTTGTAGCCCATGTCCTGGATAGACTTGTTTGTGGTGGCTATTGAAGCACTGACTCCAGCCATAGTCCAGCCCTTGAGATAATCCTTGTGAAGGCTCTTCAGTAGCACTTTCCTAACAATCCTTTCAAATCTGTGGTTATTGCTGCTTCTTATGCACTAGTGATGAGCGGCAGGGGCTATATTCGAATTTTCAATATTTTACTAATATTTAGTAGAATATTTATCATATATTTGTGAATTTCGAGAATTCTAGATTTTATTGAATGTAAAAAATCAGCAATGAAAAAATTGCGTAATGCGAATTTGTAACGCGAAGTAAAGGCGTGGGTCACTTTGGCTACATTTTTCAAGCTAGTATAATTTTCCTGAGTCTGGAGAAAATGGTTGGCACGGTAGAACATTAGAATAGCTTTATATGCAGATAGAGTCAAGTGCTCCAATATATTTGCAATTGCGCTAATCGGCAGTGATTAAAATATTTTTTCGCAACTTCACATTTTAGCAGGTCTGACTACAGATTTATTGTTTGGTGCACTAAGTATTGTTGTGAACTTGACATTGCTTCTCATTGGCAAGAAGCAGAGAGGAATCGTGTTCAGATGGAAAAAAATTGTTAATCGATATAACGAATATATAGCACTATATTCTAAATATTCGCAAATTCTCGAAGTGGCGATATTCACGATAAAAATTTGCTATTAGAATATTTGTGCTCAAAACTATTGTGCACCATACTGCATTTCTTGCACACATTTTCCTTCCACTCAACTTTCCATTTATATCCTTGGATATAGCACTCTGTAAACAGCCAACTTTTTTTATCCATAAATTTTTGTGGCTTAAAGGGCTTCTGTCACCCCCCAAACAGCAATTTTCAGTATTGGACTTAATATAATTGCTAATGTATGCAGAGTCCATATATACCCCTCTTACATCTGGCTGTGCTTTAAATTCTTTAAAAATAGTACTTTCGTGATATGCAAATTTCTTCACTACCATCAAGTTGGGCGGTTACTTGCTGGTAGCCGCCGAATCCTCGGTCTAAAAAAACACCCCCTCCTCCACTTGATTGACAGGGCCAGCGAGCGCTCTACTCCTTCCGCTGGCCCTGTCTACAGCTGAAATCCCGCGCCTGCGCCGTACTGGTCCTCATTCAGCGCAGGCGCTCTGAGAGAAAGACGCTCTCTTGGCTGCTCCTTCCTCAGTGCGTCTGCGCTGATGACGTCAGCCCTACACCCGGAAAAGAAGACGCCGACATCGCTGGTAAGGAGGCGGAGAGTCCGGTGACGTTGCTGGATGCTTGATTCAGGTAAGTATTTGCCTAATAAGCATGCAGCCACTACAACCACCAACGAAATGGGGTGCCATTATATTACAAAAAGTATATTTAGACACACTATACCACCAACGCTTATTAATAATATACCCATAATTAATATATATATATATATATATATATAAAATGAATAAATATATGTGATATATATATATATATATACATATATTTATATATGTGTGATATATACATATATATATATATATACACATATATATATATATATATATATATATAACATATATGTATGTTTATTAATTATAGGTATATTATTCATAAGCGTCAGTGGCATAGTGTGTCTAAATATACTTTTGTAAAATTATGGCACCTCATATCGTTGGTGGTTGTAGTGGCTGCATGCTTATTATGCAAATACTTACCTGAATCAAGCATCCAGCGACGTTACCGGACTCTCCGCCTCCTTACCAGTGATGCCGGTGTCTTCTCTTCCTGGTGTAGGGCTGACGTCATCGACGCAGGCGCACTGAGGAAGGAGCAGCCAAGCGAGCGTCCTTCTCTCAGAGCGCCTGTGCCGAATGAGGACTGGTACAGCGCAGGCGTGAGATTTCAGCTGCAGACAGGGCCAGCGGAAGGAGGAGAGCGCTCGCTGGCCCTGTCAATCAAGTGGAGGAGGGGGTGTTTTTTTAGACCGAGGATTCGGCAACTACCAGCAAGTAACCGCCCAACTTGATGGTAGTGAAGAAATTTGCATATCACAAAAGTACTATTTTTAAAGAATTTAAAGCACAGCCAGAGGTAAGAGGGGTATATATTGACTCTGCATACATTAGCAATTATATTAAGTCCAATACTGAAAATTGCTGTTTGGGGGGTGACAGAAGCCCTTTAACTTCCTTGTCTGCTGAACAACTGGTGTTCTGTGTTGATTAGCTGATTAGAGTGTGACACCATGAATCTACAATATAGAACTTTTTCTATTTTCTGAGATAGTGACTTTGGAGTTTTCATTAGCTGTCAGTAGTGTTGAGTAGTGTAAAATCCATATTACCTTGTGCTTCCTGGTAACAAATCAGTTTTTCCTAAAATGGCGGCTGCATGTGTTACCAAGTGAACGTAAGAAGCCAAAGAATGCGAGATCACCCTTAATGCTATGCAGCCAGCCAATTTACAGGCAGCCATCCCCTGTCATGTCACAGCCCTATAAAACCATAATCCTTTGTGGTTTCCGCCATTGTCCTGTGAGCTGAGCATAGGACGAGACGTGGCAAGCGCTCATGCACTAGGGACAGTGTTGCTGAAAATGATTAATAGAAGAATATTGGAGAAGGAGAGTTCAGGGAGAGTGCAGAGAGACTGCAGGGTGACTTATGGTTTTTCAGTTATTTATTAATTCCTACATTTACTTATTCCTACATCAGCTGTAAATGCAATTCAATACTAATAAGATGGAAGCCTTTATTATTCCGGTGACAATGTGCCAACCAATACAATACAGCCTGAACACTTTAGGGGCCAAGTCTTGGTATACCTAAGTTATATACAGTTGCAAGAAAAAGTATGTGAACGCTTTGGAATTATATGGATTTCTGCACAAATTGGTAAAAAAATGTGATATGATCTTCATCTAAGTCACAACAATAGACAATCACAGTCTGCTTAAACTAATAACACACAAAGAATTAAATGTTACCATGTTTTTATTGAACACACCATTAGTGATGTCCCGAACTATTCGCCGGCGAACATAGCTTGTTCGCGTTTGCCGCTGCGGGCGAATATATGCGATGTTCGGTCCGCCCCCTATACATCATCATTGAGTAAACTTTGACCCTGTACCTCACAGTCAGCCGACACATTCCAGCCAATCAGCAGCAGACCCTCCCTCCCAGACCCTCCCACCTCCTGGACAGCATCCATTTTAGATTCATTCGGAAACTGCATTCACAGTGAGAGGAGGGAGAGTGTAGCTGCTGCTGATTCAATAGGGAAAGCGTTAGCTAGGGCATTGTTCTGTGTCCACAGACTCATCTGCTGTAAGGACAGCGTCCTGACAGCACCCCAAAAAGCCCTTTTCAGGGCTGGTACATCAGTGTGCTTTTTTTTTTTTTTATATATATTGCAGTTGCCTGGCTGCCCGTGTGTGAGAGGCTGCAGGCTCAGTCATAGACAGCACTGTGTGCACAGTGCACACCATTCATACAGGGTGTGACAGAAAATATCTCGCAGATAAAAAATAAATCTCATTCACTCAAATACCTTGCAGAAAAAAAATATATATTTAAAAATTTTCTGTGATCTAATCACATATGCAAGCCTCTGTGCGTCAGGCCCACACATATTGTATTGTGCCCACTGGCTAGCAGATAGTCCTGCACTCATACAGTTAGGGTGTTATTCACTCAAATACCTTGCAGAAAAAAAAAAACTATTTTCTGTGATCTAATCACATTTGCAAGCCCGTGTGCGTCAGGCCAACACACTGTATTGTGCCCACTGGCTAGTGGCTAGGCCTCCACTCATACCGTTACAGGGTGTCATTCACTCAAATACCTTGCAGAAAAAAAAATTATATTTAACATTTTTCTGTGATCTAATCACATTTGCAAGCCCGTGTGTGTCAGGCCAACACATACTGTATTGTGCCCACTGGCTATGGGCTAGGCCTGCACTCATATTGTTACAGGGTGTCATTCACTCAAATACCTTGCAGAAAAAAAAAATTATATTTAAAATTTTCTGTGATCTAATCAAATTTGCAAGCCCGTGTGCGTAAGGCTCACACATACTGTATTGTGCCCACTGGCTAGTGGCTAGGCCTGCACTCATACCGTTACAGGGTGTCATTCACTCAAATACCTTGCAGATAAAAAAAAGTTCTATTGAAAATTTTTCTGTGATATAATCACATTTGCAAGCCCGTGTGTGTCAGGCCCACACAGACTGTACTGTGCCCACTGCCCACCACTTATATAGGGTGGCACAGTACCTTGCACGCATAGTAACACTTAAAAAAAAAAAACGCAGAGGCAGGCCACGCCGCAGGGGCCGTCGTGTTTGTGGTGCTGTGATTTCCACTGGCCCTGGAATAATGCCCAGTGTTCAGAGGCCACATACCCTAAACCCCAAAAATTCAGAGAAAATAGTTGACTGGCTTACACAGGACACCCAATCTTCAACAGCTTCCGCTAAGAACCTTGACGTACCATCCTCCTCTAGCTCAGCTTTGGTCACCTGCTCTCAAGTTACCACTCTCCCCCCCCCCGCCGCCACCACCACCACTAACACCACAGCCACCACAGCCACCACAGCCGCTTCACTTGATCCCTCAGATCAACACATCAGTTGGATGAAATTTGTGATGCGCAACCATTATTGCCAGGAAATGTAGATAACAGGGATATGTCTCAGTCAGGCAGCATTACACACATGGACGTACAGTGTGATGATGATGATGATGTTGTACCCGCTGCTGCTTCCTTTGCTGAGGTGTCAGATACAAGTGAAGTGGTTGATGATGACGATGTGTCCGTGAATGCCACGTGGGTGCCTGCAAGAAGAGAAGAAGAAGAGGGGGAAAGTTCAGAAGGGGAGACAGAGAGAAGGAGGAGACGAGTTGAAAGCAGGGGGAGGTTGTCGCAAGGAGCTAGTGGCACAGTCAGACAGCATGTATCGGCACCCGGGGTCAGCCAGACAGCACGCCAATCAACGCATGCTGTTGCCACCACCAGAATGCCGTCATTGCAAAGCTCAGCAGTGTGGCATTTTTTTTGTGTGTCTGCCTCTGACAACAGTGATGCCATTTGCAACCTGTGCCAAAACAAACTGAGTCGTGGGAAATCCAACACCCACCTAGGTACAACTGCTTTGCGAAGGCACATGATCGCACATCACAAACGCCTATGGGATCAACACATGATGACGAGTAGAAGCAGCACACAAGCTCAGAGCCACCATCCTCCTCCTGGTCCAGCATCTTCAGCCACGTCAACCACTGCTGTCCTCCTTGCCCCCTCTCAACCACCCGCCACTCCGCCTCTCACCTTGAGCAGTTCCATCTCATCTGCCCACAGTCAGGTGTCTGTAAAGGAAATGTTTGAGCGTAAGAAGCCAATGTCACAGAGTCACCACCTTGCCCGGCGTCTGACAGCTGGCTTGACGGAACTCTTAGCCCGCCAGCTTTTACCATACCAGCTGGTGGAGTCTGAGGCCTTCAAAAAATTTGTCGCTATTGGGACACCACAGCGGAAGGTACCCGGACAAAATATTTTTTTCTAATAAGGCAATCCCAAACCTCTACTCAGTGATTGAAAAGGAAGTCATGGCATCTCTGGCATACAGTGTTGGGCATGGGTCCATCTGACCACTGATACCTGGTCTGCAAAGCACGGTCAGGGCAGGTATATCACCTACACTGCACATTGGGTCAACCTGCTGACGGCTGCCAAGCATGGAATGCGTGGCTCTGCAGCGGAGTTGGTGTCACCACCACAACTTGTAGGCAGGCCTACTGCCACCTCCTCTACTCCTCCTACTCCATCCTCTTCCATAACCTCCTCGGCTGAGTCCTCTTCTGTTACGGCGTCTGGCTGCACATCAACTGAATCCCCCCAGCTCCCCAGGGGCTATTCCACATCCCGGATACAACAGTGTCACGCTGTCTTGGGGTTGACTTGCCTGAAAGCAGAGAGCCACACCAGACCAGCACTCCTGTCCGCCCTGAACGCACAGGTGGATCAGTGGCTGACCCTGCACCAACTGGAGATCGGGAAAGTGGTGTGTGACAATGGAAGCAATTTGTTGGCGGCATTGAATTTGGGCAAGTTGTCACATGTGCCGTGCATGGCACATGTGTTGAATATCATCGTACAACGCTTTTTGTCTAAGTACCCAGGCTTACAGGACGTCCTCAAGCAGGCCAGGAAGGTGTGTGGCCATTTCAGGCGTTCCTACACGGCCATGGCGCACTTTTCAGACATTCAGCGCCGAAACAACATGCCAGTGAGGCGCTTCATTTGCGACAGCCTGACACGTTGGAATTCAACACTCCTAATGTTCGACCGCCTGCTCCAACAAGAAACAGCCGTCAACGAGTATTTGTATGACCGGGGTGCTAGGACAGCCTCTGCGGAGCTGGGAATTTTTTTGCCACGTTACTGGACGCTCCTGCGCAATGCCTGTAGGCTCATGCGTTCTTTTGAGGAGGTGACAAACCTAGTCAGTCGCACCAAAGGCACCAAAAGCGACCTCCTTCCATTTGTTTTCTTCCTGGAGCATGCCCTGCGAAGAGTGCTGGATCAGGCTGTAGATGAGCGTGAAGAGGAAGAGGAAGAGTTGTGGTCACCATCACCACCAGAAACCACATTGTCATCATCGCTTGCCGGACCTGCGGCAACGCTGCAAGAGGAGTATGAGGAAGAGGAGTCAGAGGAGGAATGTAGCTTTGAGGAGGAGGAACACCAACCACAGCAGGCATCCCAGGGTGCTCATTGTTGTCACCTTTCTGGGACCCGTGGTGTTTTACGTGGCTGGAGGGAAGAACAGACCGTCAATGACATTAGTGAGGAGGAGGAACGGGAAATGAGTAGCTCGGCATCCAACCTTGTGCAAATGGGGTCTTTCATGCTGTCATGTCTGTTGAGGGACCCTCGTATAAAAAGGATGAAGGAGAACGACCTGTACTGGGTGGCCACGCTACTAGACCCCCGGTATAAGCAGAAAGTGGCGGAAATGTTACCAAATTACCGGAAGTCAGAAAGGATGCAGCAGTTCACAACCAAACAAAAAAATATGCTTTACACAGCTTATAAGGGGGATGTCACAGCACAACGGGAATCTAACTGGGGAAGAGGTGAAAGTAATCCTCCTCCTACCACGACCACGGCGGCAAGGACAAGACGCTTTACAGATGTGTTGTTGATGGAGGACATTGTGAGCTTTTTCAGTCCTACACATCGCCACAGCCCTTCGGGATCCAGCCTTAGAGAACAAATCGACCGACAGGTGGCAGACTACCTCGCCTTAACTGCAGATATCGACACTCTGAGGAGCGATGAACCCGTTGACTACTGGGTGTGCAGGCTTGACCTGTGGCCTGAGCTATCCCAGTTTGCAATAGAACTTCTGGCCTGCCCCGCTTCAAGTGTCCTGTCAGAATGGACCTTCAGTGCAGCAGGAGGCATTGTCACTGACAAAAGAAGTCACCTTGGTCAAAAAAGTGTTGATTACCTCACCTTCATTAAGATGAATGAGGCATGGATCCCGAAGGGACTGACAGTAGGGGATACGTGGCCTCAAAATGGTCCCCACGCTTCTGTATTTAATGTCTGCATACCAGATGACTTTCGTGAATTCTCCGCCACCAACTAGGGTTCAAGCCGCAATGTTTTAGTCACCTTTCTGCCTTGAAAACATACATTTTTCTGGCCGCTGCTACAACAGCGGCTGCAACAATAACATTGTTTTTCAGGCATGTGTACATGCCTAATTTTTCTGGCCTCTGGTGCTGCATTATGGCTGCAAAAAAAAAAAAAAAAAAAAAAAGGCACATACAAGTGTCAATTCCCCTTTCGTGATCGTTACCTTGTTGTGGTGAAGGGGCTTGCGTATCACAATGAAGCGATCATCACCTCTATGAGTGTGTTGGCAATTTTGCCACACCCCAGATGATAAGGCCGTTGCTTCATTATGATCAGACCAAAAGCGATCGGGACGGCTGGATGTTTTTTCATAGAAAAAACTAAAAAAAAATGTATTTTATTTTTTTAAGTTGTATGGGTGGGTTTTTAATACATAAAATAAAAAAAAATCATAATATAGTCTCTTAATAGTTTATTAGAAATAATGCAGACAATTAAAAAAATCCCCATCAATTCCAATACAAATCAAGTACAAAGCTCAGAACTAAATTATTCCAGGATGTCGTTATGGTTCGTTAATTCGACAATGGTTAATCAATTCGACACACGTCCCCAGATAGGGGACGTAACAGGGATTAAACTGATAGGAATAGTACTAGTTAAGACACCACTCATATAGGGTGTCACAGCACATTGCTCCATGCACGCGCAGTGCCCCAACTTGGGAGTAACAGGACCGACCAAGCTGCTTTTTCCATCTCCCGGTTCCTAAAATCAATTCAGTTTGGTGTATCAGAGTTTGGTCTGTCACTGTGAAGGCAGTCGAAGGTACCCGGCCTAAATTTTTTTTTCACAAAAGGCAATCCCACCCTGATATGGGACGTAACAGGGATTAAACTGATGAGAATAGTACTACAGAAAATAGCACTAATATTGGGTGTGACAGTAAATTGCACGGCGCAGACGCAGTGACCATGGCGTGGATTCAAACAAAGGGGAGGCAGCGAGCGTTTTTTTAACCATCTCCCCGTTCGAAAAATCTATTTAATAAATGGACCCCAGATTGGTGATGTCACGTAACAGGTCTTAAACTGATGAGAATAGTACTACAGAAAATACCACTCATATCGGGTGTGACAATAAAATGACACGGCGCAGACGCAGTGACCGTGGCGTGGATTCAAACAAAGGGGAGGGAGCCAGCAATTTTTTAACCATTCCCCCGTTTGAAAAATCTATTTAATAAATGGACCCCAGATTGGGGACGTAACAGGGATTAAACTGATGAGAAGAGAGAACTACAGGGAATACCACTCATATCGGGTGGGACAGTAAATTGCACGGCGCAGACGCAGTGATCGTGGCGTGGATTCAAACAAAGGGGAGGGAGCCTGCGTTTTTTTAACCATCTCCCTGTTCGAAAAATCCATTTAATAAATGGACCCCAGATTGGGGACATAACAGGGATAAAACTGATGAGAAGAGAGAACTATAGAAAATAGCACTCATATCGGGTGGGACAGTGAATTGCTAGGCACAGACGCAGTGAACGTGGATTCAAACAAAGAGGAGGGAGCCAGTGTTTTTTTAACCATCTCCCCATTCGAAAAATCAATTCAATTCACCTTTCCGGGACCCTTGGTGTTGTATGTGGCTGGGTGGAGGAAGAAACCTTCAATTACATCAACAGGACATGGCTAGCTTGGTATCCAACCTTGTGCAAATGGGAAGTTCGCGGTTGGGCAAATGGACTGTTTGCGGTGCATTAAAAGGGGAGTTTGGTCTGTCAATGTCTGTGAAGCGGGCATAACCACTACACTACCTGATCGATACAACATCATACCTGATCGTATACACACACTGGATGTTTAAACCACGTTGTTCAAAAAAAATTGGATTGTTAGGTGATCTATGCCCTTTATGGATTAAAATCCAACTCTGCGTCAACTATGTAATTTTCCATGGGAGTTTTGCCATGGATCCCCCTCCGGCATGCCACAGTCCAGGTGTTAGTCCCCTTGAAACAACTTTTCCTTCACTATTGTGGCCAGAAAGAGTCCCTGTGTTTTTAAAATTCGCCTGCCTATAGAAGTCAATGGCGGTTCTCGAACATTTGTAGACATTTGCGTTCGCAAATGGAAAATTTTATGTTCGCGACATCTCTACACACTATGTAAACATTCACAGTGCTGGTGGAAAAAGTATGTGAACCCTTGGATTTAATAACTGTTTGAACCTCCTTGGGCAGCAATAACTTAAACCAAATGTTTCCTGTAGTTGCAGATCAGACGTGCACAATGGTCAGGAGTAACTCTTGACCATTCCTCTTTACAGAACTGTTTCTGTTCAGCAATATTCTTGGGATGTCTAGTGTAAATCGCTTTCTTGTGGTCATGCCACAGGATCTCAATCAGGTTGAGGTCAGGACTCTGACTGGGCCTCTCCAGAAGGCGTAGTTTCTTCTGTTTAAGCCACTCTGTTGTTGATTTACTTCTACGCTTTGGGTTGTTGCCCTGCTGCAACACCCATCTTCTATTGAGCTTCAGCTGGTGGACAGATGGTCTTAAGTTCTCCTGCAAAATGTCTTGATAAAATTGTGAATTCATTTTTCCTTCGATGATAGCAATCCGTCCAGGTCCTGACGCAGCAAAGCAGCCACAAACCATGATGCCCCCACCACCATACTTCACAGTTGGGATGAGGTTTTGATGTTGGTGTGCTGTGCCTCTTTTTCTCCACACATAGTGTTGTGTGTTTCTTAGGGAGCGTAGCAGCAGTGCTGAACTTTCTCCATTTATAGACAATTTGTCTTACCATGGACTAATGAATATCAAGGTTTTTGGAGATACTTTTATAACCCTTTCCAGCTTTATGCAAGTCAACAATTCTTAATTGTAGGTCTTCTGAGAGCTCTTTTGTGCGAGGCATCATTCACATCAGGCAATGTTTCTTGTGAAAAGCAAACCCAGAACCGGTGTGTGTTTTTTATAGGGCAGGGCAGCTGTAACCAACACCTCCAATCTCATCTCATTGATTAGACTCCAGTTGGCTGACACCTCACTCCAATTAGCTCTTGGAGATGTCATTAGTCTAGGGGTTTACATACTTTTTCCACCTGCACTGTGAATGTTTACATGGTGTGTTCAATAAAAACATGGTAACATTTAATTATTTGTGTGTTATTAGTATAAGCAGACTGTGATTGTCTATTGTTGTGACTTAGATGAAGATCAGATCACATTTTATGACCAATTTGTGCAGAAATCCATATCATTCCAAAGAGTTCACATACTTTTTCTTGCAACTGTATACAACTACAATTTGATTTTTTTGGTTAACTTTGGCGAAGTTGCTGAATCTTATTTTTAAATTTTATTCATCTCTAGCTGTCAGCCATAATCATCAACTTTAAAATAAATAAACACTTGAAATAGATCATACCTGTATGTAATGAACCTATTTATGAGTTTCACTTTTTTTTATTGAATTACTGAAGTAAATAAATTTTTGATGATATTCTAATTTATTAAGATACATACATAGGTTGGTTTTCATCTTTTCTGCAAAAGAGGTTAGATGTAGCAATAGTAATGTGGAGATTATGAGGAATTGTCAAAGCTGTATTATGGTATATCCCCTGTAAGGAAAATAATGTTATGTACAATGTGTGTGACTGAAAAGAGTTGTCCCACCTGGACATTTATAGCATATCTAGAACTCGGCATCAAATTGTGTAAAACAACTAGTTACATGCGTTTCAACACATTATCATGCTTTATGCACCTCAATAGACAATTTTAAAAAGTGCATTGAAAAAAGTGCAACTTAGAAAAAGCAGCAAATTGTGTCAAAATTAACAAAGGACAACCAAGGAGTCTAACATGTCTGCCAAGATGTCAAACAAGGTCCATCTTAGTTTATCTTCTGTCTGCCTGATCTAGATTGAAGCTAAGTTTGACAGTAATAATACATCTCCTCTCCTGTTTTTTTATTCTGTTTTAGTTATTGGGCATTATCATTTTTCTGATAAAAATTAGGTTAAAAATTCAGTTATAGAAGCTTTAAATCTAAATATTGAAACCAAAATAATGAAAACAAAAGAAACGCTGTAAAAATTCCATTAATTGGGAACCAAGTTATTAAACTAGTTAGTATACAGTAATGATCAAATATTAGTTTTTTTGCATATCAATTGTATTATAAATCAAGATTCAAAAATAGTTGGCACTATTGGTAGAATGGGATAAGACATCTCAAATTATATTCGATGCACTTAGAAAACAGGGCACCCCATAGAAACATGTTTCTATCTAGCACAAAAGACTCCGCTCTTTGTTTACTACATCATCCTTTCCATGATCCATTGACCAATTTCCATCCTTGTGCTTGCTAAGCATGTACAATAATTCCTGTGGAGAGAGCTGGTTCTCTACAGGTTATTGACACCCAATAGCAAATGGTAAGGGATATACCAGGTTTTGGCCCTTTCTCCAAAGGTGCAGTTAAATTGTCTACTTTTATGGTATGTACACCATTGCTTTTTATTACAGTGCATTATATATTTGATATGTATTGTTGCACAGTCATTAAATTCTGACTGCAATCTAATCCTGTGTATTCTAGTGAGATCCAGGTAAAACAAATTTTGATGACTATAAAATAATAGAAGTCTAGGTTATTTCTTTATGACAAAGTTATATCTGTCTTGAACAGTGTTGTTATGTCTAACAATTGTTGGTGGCCGAAAGAGAAAATTGACACAAGTATGATATACATTATTTTTCTGAATATCTGTAACTTAAATTAAATTAAATTAATCTTGTTTAAATGTAGGTTTAACCATTTGTTCCTCAGTGAATGTGTTAAGCAAACCTAAAAGCATTGCTCTGTTTACAGATTGTGTCTTATCTTTTGTGCAGAGACCATCCGTAGTGCTACACCATTTCCCATGGTCAGCCTTTTTCTTGTGTTTACTGCCTTTGTCATCAGCAACATTGGACACATCCGACCTCAGAGGACAATACTGGCTTTTGTGTCTGGCATTTTCTTTATACTATCCGGTAAGTTTTGACATATTTTTTTTCTACTAATGCAACCCGCTTCTTTTGTGATAGAAAGTAGAAATAAACAGCTTTCTTAAAATACGATTTGGGTCTGAATCAACTCAAGTCCGAATGAATTTGACCAGAATTGAAAGTGCCCAAGTTGCCACTCTCTCACAAATTAAATTACTCAACATCTGGGATCATTAGAATCAAAGCTTTTTGAATAATTCAGGTTGAATTATGAAATTTTTGTAGAAAATATCCAGATATGTTGTATTTCCTAAATCAGGCAACCCTTTATTAGCTACAGCAAAGCTACACAGGTACATTGCAATTTCATGTTCTTATTTTCTATAAATTTTTCATAGAGCCAACATATTCTGCAGCAACATACAAGGGTTCATCACAATCTAAATTCCAAAATAACCTATTAGTATGTGTTTTTTTTTATGTGGGAGGAAATGAAAGTACCAAAAGGAACCCAAACAAAAAGGGGAAGAACATACAAACTTTCTGCAGATGTTGACTTTGGTAAAATTTTAACCTAGGGCTAACCACTGAGCCAAAGTTCTTTTTACTTCCAAGATTGTCTTCACATATCCCACTTAAATTTGTTTTAACCACTTCAGTGTTTAATTGCAGCAGCTACAGTACATGTTATATTACGGTCAGAGATGAGACAAGCTCTATATTAAAGATTGATCCTTGTTTAGGGTTCAGTTGTCATATATGGCATGACTACTGTTTCGTAATGGGAAATAAGAGAAATTTACAGATCAGAAAATTCACAGAATATCTCTGTAGAGAACAGGAGTTTCAATAAATCCCTTTTATACAACATGACACAGAGCTGTGTGATTTCTTGCAGAATATTTTTTCCCTGAATGTGTTTGCAGTTTTTACATTTAGTTCCAAAATTAGCATTTTTCTTTTATAGCAAGTGACTCCAGCATCTCTACAGCAATGACAAGCAAAGTTTATTAACATGGGCTTTTTGCCATGTTTAATAAATAAATCTAAATAAAATAATCTTGTATGTCTCCTGCTTTAGTGTACATTGGGACTCATTTGCTAAACACCAGAGAGAGAAAGAAAGGTACTCTGGCTAGTCCCATTTATTGTTTTGATGCCATAACAACAGATGTGGTGGAGACTCCATATAGTAATTATAAAAAATGGTGCACTATGCAGCACTATTTCTTCCAGTAAAAAGTAGGATACCATGACAGAACCCAACTGACCTCATTTTTAGTCAGTGAGGTCCTTTGAGCTTTGTTTGTGTCCATTATGGATGAGCGTATCAATTGTCATGAATTCATTCATTTCATCAGCCAAAGTTCTACACCTGCGAGGGGCTGTCCTTACAGCTGAAAATGCTCCTCCTTCCACTTGACTGACTGAAATGGACATCTCTACCTGTGTGGCTCTCCTTCCATTACTGGAGCAGCAACTGCATATGAATAACAATACTAACAGAAGCCTGATTGGCTGATAACCTATCTTGAACTAGTTATAGTGTCTGAGGTCAATGTTGCCCAATATTCCTGATAAAGCCAGTTTAGCTGGTGAAACATGTCAGGGGGCAGTTGTTAGGTTTTAGGTTCCTGTGTATGTATACCTAACTTTCAGCAGTGTTACCACTAGTCATTAGTACTTTGAATTATTGGTGTCATACCAGGTGCCAGTGAAGTAACTGGCCATTGCAACAAATGTCTTCATTCAGTGTGTGATCACAGGAGGGAGAGTACACATCCCAACCAGTGACAAGCTAATTAATAATAAAGACAGACGGCATCACAAACAGGGAACTGTTTTTTTTTTAACCTTTTTGTTTTGGCTCACGTAGAAGTTTTAATACAATCATTAAAAGCTATGTTTAAATCAGACACTATATCTGGGTCAAGATAGGTTCTGAGCCAATCAGGCTATTGTCAGTACACCTTTACCCAGATAGGGTCAGCTATTTTGATGTATTGCAACTGCATATGAGCCGCATTTTAGGGTAGCCTCTGCACTTTTGGCCACTACTCAGAACAGTTGTGCAGGCGCGAGATTGTAAGGGCCTGCCAAGATGTCGGGGCCTGTCAGTCAAGTGGCAGGAGGAGCATTTTCGGCTGCATGGACAGCCCGTCGCAGATGAGACAAATTGATTTTTAAGATTAATTTCAAGATTAAATTTCATTTTCATTTTTCTGATTCTGTGATTGAATTCTCATCAAGTCTATAACATACTCAACTTAGGTAGCACTTCATGCAACCATAGACGGGGTGTATTTCACTTTTAGTTTTGTTAATTTTTTCCAGTCCAAAACTAATATCAGGTAATACTTTCCATCTTGACAAGTTGTCTATTATGCTTCGAATGATCTGATATAAAATAATTGTTGACATTATTTTTGCTTTGTGATGTCACTATTTGTATTATGTGTGACATTATCATGTATTGCAGCTGGCTCTGTTACATTACTCTGATTATTTTTGTGCTTGGCATTGTTTTGTACATTGTCACCTTACTTTATTATCCTGTTGATTTTTCCAGTGCTATGACATCATCATAGTCTTTTTTTTTTGTACTGTAACTTTACAATGCACATCATTCCTATGGTGTGATACAAATGTGTGGATTATGCCTGTGCTGTGATCTCATCTTGCCGTTCTTCACATACTTCTCAGTGGTGTTGCAGCACAGGACTTATTCACACAATGATGTAACAGAACTGGCATAATAAATATAATAATTTACATGGGTATAGCGCATAGTGCAATGTAACTAAACCCTTTTTTAACGGCTTTAACACTGTCCAATTATTATTATTATCCATTTGTTTCCAAGCAATTCTGATTATTAGTGAATAGGGATGAGCAAACCTGTAGCTGTTCGGCTGGTTCGGCCGAACTTCAGGTCAAAGTTCGGGTTCGGGACCCAAACTTGACCCGAAACCTGGACCCCATTGAAGTCAATAGGGACCTGAACTTCACTTTAATATTTTCCATTATAACATGGCTATAGCAGAAAATAATAGCATTCTTAAGACAGAATTCAAAAGAATATGGAAATTTAGGGGTTAAAAAAAACTACTCACCTCATCCACTTGATCGCGCCGCCTCAGTGTCTACTATCTAGCAGGACCTGCAATGAGATCACGGTGCTCACCATTTGGTGAGCGTGGTGACATCATCACAGATACTTCTATCTTCATTCAGTAGGACCTGCCAAAGTGCCTGCGATAATGTCACCACGCACATTTTAATACTGTACAGAGACGGATCTCTGTACAGCATTAATCAGAAGTTTTAAACTAGGATCCGATGCTCACTTTGCTCATAGCTAATAAGGATATTGGACTAGTTTAAATGACGAATAGATAAAACTGATGCTTAACTTTGATATTCACTGATTGTGCTGACAGAAAATGTATTATCAGAGACACAATCACTAAATGTACATATGACTCATGGTGAAATATACCTTCACAATAGGCATAGCTGTTATTGCTAAGCAACTTTGATGTTCCTCGTCTGGCGGGCAGGAGTTTTCTCCTCGCCCAGTAGGGAGGATTTTCCTCCCTGTAGGCTACATAGATTGTCCTAATGGATATAAGATCCTCGTGACAGATTTCGAACCACTGGTAATTAATCTGTGTGGTTTAAAAATACAAAGTGATAACAGAGCTAAGTAATAATGCATGTAGTGTAGTCACAGCACAGGCATCATAAAACAGCGATTTCACAGAGGATTAAAGCACACAATAATGTCACAGAGCAGGGGTCATTTAAAGGGATATTTATATCTTAGTTGTTTATGGCATATCCAAAGGGTAAATGTCTGGTTGATGTTAGTCCTACCTCTGGGATTTAGCACCTATTTCCAGAAGACAGGTACTGCCTTTTGAGGCAGGCACTGGATGGGGCATGCAGGTGGTGATTGAACTGAGAGGTGGTGGCACAGATGCATCCCACGCACAGCCTTTGTTCAATCTCTAATAAAACCTATAAAAAAAAGCCAGACAATAATAATATTTATGTAATTTTATCACATGATAAAAATATAAAAAAAAACAATCCAGGAAAAAGATGGCAGCATCACTGGTGAGGAGACATACAGGGCACTATATATTTAAGGATCATACCAAGAAACGTACATAAACATAAAGTGCAAGTGCATATAAATATCCAGTTGGCTGAGTAACAACAACATAAACCACCTATTATTCATCGTGCGCTGCTCAAACCTGGATGATGCCAACCCCAACACGTGTTTTCGGTGTGCCTTTCTGGTGGTCAGTCTGTATTAAGATGCAGTGGCAAGAGGCTACCTCAACAAGTGGGACCAGGGGTGCAGTCCCTCCTTTTAGGAGATACAGCAGGAGCAGGTGCCAGAGGTAGAACCTGCATATGTTAGAAATGAAGGGCATATCCTATGAATATGGAAAAGTTATCTAAGATGAAAATACCCTGATTGGTGATAATGCTAAAAAAAATACATTGGGGGGTAATTTATTACCAGATATAAGTGGCATAGATTTTGTCACTTGCCATTTTGCGGTAAAATCTGTGTCTTTTTCCCGCTTACACTACTTTTCTGACAGGTCGAGAAAAGGGGACTTGGCATGAGTGGAAAAGTGAGTTGGCCAGCAGGCCCGTCTTATTCGTCATTTTCCACACCAGTTTTTGGCATGGAAAATAGCTTAGAAAGAAACTTAATACCAATGTGAAAAACGCTGGTATTAATAAATGAGCCCCAGCGGTGTATAAGACAATAGAACATTTATCATGAGGGTAATATCTGAAGCTTGAGTTTGCATTGGTGCATTTTATGTACTTATGTATGTTGTTTGATAAATCTGTCTCATCCTTAAACCTAACACTTTTGTCTAGAAAAGCTCCTCTAGTTTTTTTTATTCCACCTCCTACTGGAGTGAGATTACGACTTTTTTGTGACTTTTTTAAAAAAAAAGTCTCAATGACAATAATAAATCTGGAGGGAAACTGATTAACATAGCTAAACACAACCACTTATCCACCTACATTTCAAAACTGAAATGAGTGGTGTAGGAATGCAAAAAGTTTAAAACATTTTGTGCAAGTGAATGAAAAAAGTCTCAAAAGCAAATAATGTTGCAACTTTTTAAAGCCAGAATTCTGGAGTCAAGGCTTGGTAAATCAGGGACAATGTGTATAAATATGCAGATTATATCTGTCTTTATTAGTCTTGAGTGAATCGAAGCATCCAAAGTGTAATTCGATACGAAGTTTAGGAAAGTTTTGATTTGCAACAAATTTGAGTTTCCTCATGCTTCGTGGTAACGGAATATTTATTCCCTAACATGGCAGCTACACATGTTCCAAAGTCAAAGTAAAAAGCTCAGAAATGTGAGATCATTCATAATGCCGTGCAGACAGCCAATGAGCAGGTAGCCAGCCCCTGTGATGTCACAAGCCTTTAAAAGCCTCATATCACGTGGTCTCTGCCTTTTCACTCTGAGGTTAGCATAGGAAGAGACATGAGAAACGCTAGGGACAGTATTGCTAAAAGATTTTAATTTGGGAATATTGGATAGGGACAGTGCAGAGACAGTGTATCGAGATCGCAGGAAGAACATAGGGAGTCTGCAGGGACAGCGCAGGAAATGTGGATCCTCTGTGTCAGCTGATAGAGGACTGGAATTAGTCCAATATTGCTGACTGCTGACTCTCAGAGACAGGACCCTGGTGTCTGCACCTGTTACCTTGAATGCAGCTACCTGCAGTAGTGTAACAGAGTCCAACAAAGGCAGAATAAAGGAACAGATGGTCTTTACTGGCAGACAGTATTCAAAAGTCACTTGACAGATACAGGCAACACAAAGCTGTAGCATGCAGATATAAGCAGTCTCATAGGCAGCGCAGGGTCTGGATCCAGGCAGACTTACAGGAGGAGATGGACAGATGCGTAATCAGGCAGTGCAGATATAAGCGGTCTCGTTGTTAGGCAGTGCAGAGGTCTATAATCCTGGTGGTCCAATAAACAGACAGCAGGCAGATGCGAAGTCAAATGAAGCGGAGGTCAGAATCCAGGAAATCCAATAAACAGACACAGTGGAATGCTTCAGCGGGAGTCAAGAGGTACAACAACCACGCTTGGGCACTTAATGATGAGTGTAGCTGCCTTAAATACAAAATAGTCCCGCCTCCGGGTGGGGATGGTAATCAGGAACCAGCTGCCTACTCCTATAAGAAAGGGAGAGGTGCGCGAGCGCGTGCTATAGCTCATCAGATGACACCTGGTAAAGAGGACGGATGCGGCGGTATGCTGGCGGGCACCTGCGTCTCCTACAAGGTAAGCCAGTACTGGGACCCATAGTGCTGCAATGTGTAGACAGCGATCTGCCACCCTGCTGTGGAGACGCAGATCCCATACTGACACTACTTCAATAACAGTAGAATTAGACAGCTTATTCTACTGTTATTCTACTCCAATAATAGTTGAATAACAGTAGAATAACAGTAGAATAAGCGGTCTAATTCTACTGTTATTGGAGGGTCCACTTGTTTAATAGAAAAGTTATTATATTATGCATTGATTCTCAAATTGGCTTGAATAAGCTATCTAGTTCTACTGTTATTGAGATGTCCATCTTGTTAAATAGATAAACAATTCCATTAGACCTTGATTCTCAAATTGGAGTAAATGACCTGTCTACTTTTATGGTTATAGGGGTGTTCACCTTGTTAACTAGATAAATAATTCAATTAGACCTTGATTCTCAAATTCGGGTAAATAACCTGTCTACCTTAACTATTAGCGGGGTGTTAATATTGACAATGAATAAAATATTTTACATATACTATACAGTTAGTGTTACAGTACAGTATGTCCAAAAGATAGTTGCCAAGGCCCTCCAAAGGAATGCAAAAATGTTTCTGGAGCCAGCAGAAGGAGGGGGGGGGGGGGGGACTGGTAGCAGCAGTGCACCAACAGGCCAGAGCTGCCACTGTCATCCATCGGTCATGTTTCCACAGCCAACCCTGCTGTCCTGGAATGGTTGACTTGGTCTTCAACATCATATCAACTGACATCAGATACTCACAACCAGGACTCAATGGTTTCTTCTGACACCACCCTTAGTTGGCATGGTCCAGGAACAAGCTCTGTGCCCTTACCTGTTCTGAACCAGCCCCCTTCCTTTGCTGCTTCTTTTGCTCGGCAAGAAATGTATGCTGCCAGCACTGCTCTGCTTTTCAGCAAGGAAGATGTTATTGAGGACAGTCAACAGCTAATGGCCAGCCCAGATTTAGAGAAGAGGTCTGTTGCTCCCTCCTGTAGGCATGCATGTTGTGATGATGACAGTCATGTGGGAGCAGGTGTTGCCAGTGGTCAGGGATGCAGCCATAAGACTGGTGAGGGTCACATAAGTGACAAGCAGACAGTAGTAGATGGTGATGTAGCCAACTGCATATAGGAGCCAGGGAAGAGGGGGCTTACTCTTTATCATCATTATCAGGGGGTTAGGGTAGAAGCTTGCCCATGAGACAGGGGCAAGGTGGCAGCATGCAGCAGAGCCAGTGAGGTGCAAGCATGGCCATGAACTAATAGGGTGGCAGCAGTGTGAGATCTGGAGCCAAACATGACTGGGGTAGACCATCTGCTACTCAGGAGCCTACCTGTCCAGAAACAACTAACGGTGCCTGGCTTCATAACAGCTATGGAAGGATATCTGCATGAAGTGGTGGGGGTGAAATGCCATACTTGCCGATGTGTGAATTTTTCATTAAGTCAGTTGAGAACATCAGCGTGGCCATATGTAGGATCTGTGGCCAGGAGGTGAAGCGCGGCCAGGGTGCAAATATTGTGTCAACACATGTAGCGTCACCATAAAGTGGCCAGAGAAAACCGTGGAGCTGATGTAGTGATACAGATTAACACATCTCCCAGCAGCCTAAACTTCTTTCTCCAGCAGTCAAGACTCCAACAGTTCAGCAGAAGGGACTTTTCTTCCCATCGTCTACTGATCCTGATGCTCCTCCTAGTTATGCTTTTAGCCAGCAATCGATCACCGAAGCAATTGGAAAAAAAACAACATCCAACAGCGCAGAAGCTGAAAGTGCTCCTGGCCAAGTTGCTGGTACTAAAGTCCCTCCCTTTCCATGTGGTGGACTCTGTACATTTCAGAGAATTGATGGCTTGTTCTGAGCCAAGGTGGAAAGTCCCAAGCCGTCACTACTAGAGTTGAGCGAACACCTGGATGTTCGAGTTCGAGAAGTTCGGCCGAACATCCCGGAAATGTTCGGGTTCGGGATCCGAACCCGATCCGAACTTCGTCCTGAACCCGAACCCCATTGAAGTCAATGGGGACCTGAACTTTTCGGCACTAAAAAGGCTGTAAAACAGCCCAGGAAAGAGCTAGAGGGCTGCAAAAGGCAGCAACATGTAGGTAAATCCCCTGCAAACAAATGTGGATAGGGAAATGAATTAAAATAAAAATTAAATAAATAAAAATTAACCAAAATCAATTGGAGAGAGGTCCCATAGCAGAGAATCTGGCTTCACGTCACCCACCACTGTAAGAGTCCATTTTCATAAATTTAGGCCCAGCACCCAGGCAGAGGAGAGAGGTCCCGTAACAGAGAATCTGGCTTCATGTCAGCAGAGAATTAGTCTGCATGTCATAGCAGAGAATGAGGCTTCACGTCAGCCACCACTGCAACAGTCCATTGGCATATATTTAGGCCCAGCACCCAGGCAGAGGAGGGAGGTCCCGTAACAGAGAATCTGTCTTCATGTCAGCAGAGAATCAGTCTGCATGTCATAGCAGAGAATGAGGCTTCACGTCAGCCACCACTGCAACAGTCCATTGGCATATATTTAGGCCCAGCACCCAGGCAGAGGAGGGAGGTCCCGTAACAGAGAATCTGTCTTCATGTCAGCAGAGAATCAGTCTGCATGTCATAGCAGAGAATGAGGCTTCACGTCAGCCACCACTGCAACAGTCCATTGGCATATATTTAGGCCCAGCACACAGGCAGAGGAGAGAGGTCCCGTAACAGAGAATCTGTCTTCATGTCAGCAGAGAATTAGTCTGCATGTCATAGCAGAGAATGAGGCTTCACGTCAGCCACCACTGCAACAGTCCATTGGCATATATTTAGGCCCAGCACACAGGCAGAGGAGAGAGGTCCCGTAACAGAGAATCTGTCTTCATGTCAGCAGAGAATCATTCTGCATGTCATAGCAGAGAATCAGGCTTCACGTCACCCAACATTGGAACAGTCCATTGGCATATATTTAGGCCCCGGCACCCAGACACAGGAGAGGTTCATTCAACTTTGGGTAGCCTCGCAATATAATGGTAAAATGAAAATAAAAATAGGATTGAATGAGGAAGTGCCCTGGAGTCCAATAATATATGGTTAAGGGGAGGTAGTTAATGTCTAATCTGGACAAGGGACGGACAGATCCTGTGGGATCCATGCCTGGTTCATTTTTATGAACGTCAGCTTGTCCACATTGGCTGTAGACAGGCGGCTGCGTTTGTCTGTAATGACGCCCCCTGCCGTGCTGAATACACGTTCAGACAAAACGCTGGCCGCCGGGCAGGCCAGCACCTCCAAGGCATAAAAGGCTAGCTCTGGCCACGTGGACAATTTAGAGACCCAGAAGTTGAATGGGGCCGAACCATCAGTCAGTACGTGGAGGGGTGTGCACACGTACTGTTCCATCATGTTAGTGAAATGTTGCCTCCTGCTAACACGTTGCGTATCAGGTGGTGGTGCAGTTAGCTGTGGCGTGTTGACAAAAGTTTTCCACATCTCTGCCATGCTAACCCTGCCCTCAAAGGAGCTGGCATTGACACAGCTGCCTTGGCGACCTCTTGCTCCTCCTCTGCCTTGGCCTTCGGCTTCCACTTGTTCCCCTGTGACATTTGGGAATGCTCTCAGTAGCGCGTCTACCAACGTGCGCTTGTACTCGCGCATCTTCCTATCACGCTCCAGTGCAGGAAGTAAGGTGGGCACATTGTCTTTGTAGCGTGGATCCAGCAGGGTGGCAACCCAGTAGTCCGCACAGGTTAAAATGTGGGCAACTCTGCTGTCGTTGCGCAGGCACTGCAGCATGTAGTCGCTCATGTGTGCCAGGCTGCCCAGGGGTAAGGACAAGCTGTCCTCTGTGGGAGGCGTATCGTCATCGTCCTGCCTTTCCCCCCAGCCACGCACCAGTGATGGACCCGAGCTGCGTTGGGTGCCACCCCGCTGTGACCATGCTTCATCCTCATCCTCCTCCACCTCCTCCTCATCCTCGTCCTCCTCGTCCTCCAGTAGTGGGCCCTGTCTGGCCACATTTGTACCTGGCCTCTGCTGTTGCCAAAAACCTCCCTCTGAGTCACTTCGAAGAGACTGGCCTGAAAGTGCTAAAAATGACCCCTCTTCCTCCTCCTCCTCCTGGGCCACCTCCTCTTGCATCATCGCCCTAAGTGTTTTCTCAAGGAGACATAGAAGTGGTATTGTAACGCTGATAACGGCGTCATCGCCACTGGCCATGTTGGTGGAGTACTCGAAACAGCGCAACAGGGCACACAGGTCTCGCATGGAGGCCCAGTCATTGGTGGTGAAGTGGTGCTGTTCTGTAGTGCGACTGACCCGTGCGTGCTGCAGCTGAAACTCCACTATGGCCTGCTGCTGCTCGCACAGTCTGTCCAGCATGTGCAAGGTGGAGTTCCACCTGGTGGGCACGTCGCATATGAGGCGGTGAGCGGGAAGGCCGAAGTTACGCTGTAGCGCAGACAGGCGAGCAGGATGTGAACGCCGGAAGCGCGACAGACGGCCCGCACTTTATGCAGCAGCTCTGACATGTCGGGGTAGTTGTGAATGAACTTCTGCACCACCAAATTCAGCACAGGCGCCAAGCAAGGGATGTGCGTCAAATTGGCTAGTCCCAGAGCTGCAACGAGATTTCGCCCATTATCGCACACCACCAGGCCGGGCTTGAGGCTCACCGGCAGCAACCACTCGTCGGTCTGTTGTTCTATACCCCGCCACAACTCCTGTGCGGTGTGGGGCCTGTCCCCCAAACATATGAGTTTCAGAATGGCCTGCTGACGTTTACCCCGGGCTGTGCTGAAGTTGGTGGTGAAGGTGTGTGGCTGACTGGATGAGCAGGTGGAAGAAGAGGAGGAGGAAGCCGAGAAGGAGGAGGTGGCAACAGGAGGCAAAGAATGTTGCCCTGCGATCCTTGGCGGCGGAAGGACGTGCGCCAAACAGCTCTCCGCCTGGGGCCCAGCTGCCACTACATTTACCCAGTGTGCAGTTAGGGAGATATAGCGTCCCTGGCCGTGCTTACTGGTCCACGTATCTGTGGTTAGGTGGACCTTGCCACAGATGGCGTTGCGCAGTGCACACTTGATTTTATCGGATACTTGGTTGTGCAGGGAAGGCACGGCTCTCTTGGAGAAGTAGTGGCGGCTGGGAACAACATACTGTGGGACAGCAAGCGACATGAGCTGTTTGAAGCTGTCTGTGTCCACCAGCCTAAATGACAGCATTTCATAGGCCAGTAGTTTAGAAATGCTGGCATTCAGGGCCAGGGATCGAGGGTGGCTAGGTGGGAATTTACGCTTTCTCTCAAATGTTTGTGAGATGGAGAGCTGAACGCTGCCGTGTGACATGGTTGAGACGCTTGGTGATGGAGGTGGTGGTGGTGGTGTTGGTGGTACATCCCCTGTTTGCTGGGCGGCAGGTGCCAACGTTCCTCCAGAGGCGGAGGAAGAGGCCGAGGCGGCAGCAGCAGAAGAGGCCGAGGCGGCAGCAGCAGAAGAGGTAGCAGGGGGAGCCTGAGTGACTTCCTTGGTTTTAAGGTGTTTACTCCACTGCAGGTGCCTGGTCATGCAGGTTGTGCTCAGGTTCAGAACGTTAATGCCTCGCTTAAGGCTCTGATGGCACAGCGTGCAAACCACTCGGGTCTTGTCGTCAGCACATTGTTTGAAGAAGTGCCATGCCAGGGAACTCCTTGAAGCTGCCTTTGGGGTGCTCGGTCCCAGATGGCGGCGGGCAGTAGCAGGCGGAGTCTCTTGGCGGCGGGTGTTCTGCTTTTGCCCACTGCTCCCTCTTTTGCTACTCTGTTGGCTCGGTCTCACCACTGCCTCTTCCTCCGAACTGTGAAAGTCAGTGGCACGACCTTCATTCCATGTGGGGTCTAGGACCTCATCATCCCCTGCATCGTCTTCCACCCAGTCTTGATCCCTGACCTCCTGTTCAGTCTGCACACTGCAGAAAGACGCAGCAGTTGGCACCTGTGTTTCGTCATCATCAGAGTCATGCTGAGGTGGTATTCCCATGTCCTCATCATCAGGAAACATAAGTGGTTGTGAGTCAGTGCATTCTATATCTTTCACCGTTGGGGAAGGGCTAGGTGGATGCCCTTGGGAAACCCTGCCAGCAGAGTCTTCAAACAGCATAAGAGACTGCTGCATAACTTGAGGCTGAGACAGTTTCCCTGGTATGCATGGGGGTGATGTGACAGACTGATGGGGTTGGTTTTCAGGCGCCATCTGTGCGCTTTCTGCAGAAGACTGGGTGGGAGATAATGTGAACGTGCTGGATCCACTGTCGGCCACCCAATTGACTAATGCCTGTACCTGCTCAGGCCTTACCATCCTTAGAACGGCATTGGGCCCCACCATATATCGCTTTAAATTCTGGCGGCTACTGGGACCTGAGGTAGTTGGTACACTAGGACGTGTGGATGTGGCAGAACGGCCACGTCCTCTCCCAGCACCAGAGGGTCCACTAACACCACCACGACCATGTCCACGTCCGCGTCCCTTACTAGATGTTTTTCTCATTGTTATGGTTCACCACAACAACAAAAATATTATTTGGCCCAATGTATTGTATTCAAATTCAGCGGGATATAAATTTGAGGCCTAGTATTTAGGCGCTGGGTGACCGGTATGGATTTAGCGACAGAATTAGACTTGGAAATGCACAGTAGCGTGTGTGTGAAGTTATTCTGAATGACCCTATGTGCACCTTGAATATTATATACCCTTTTAGGGATAGATTTCAAATAGCTCTGATATAGTAGGAACCACTAAATTATGAAATTGCTAAATTGGGAATTGTACTTCAACCCAGAACAAAAAATGTGCTTTGACGGACACTAAATAACTTTCCCAGCCACAACAGGACAGCGGTAACGAGAGATTTAGCGGGATATAAATTTGAGGCCTAGTATTTAGGCGCTGGGTGACCGGTATGGATTTAGTGACAGAATTAGACTGGGATATGGCCAAAAAATAACCACACTATTGCTGGTTAAATGCACTTGGCACTTGGTGACGGGCGCAGCTTGCCCCTGATGTAGTATATGGCCAAAAAATGAACAGACTATTGCTGGTTAAATGCACTTGGTGTCACAGCTTGGCGAACCACACTACTGAGGGTTAAATGCACTTGGTGACGGGCGCAGCTTGCCCCTGATGTAGTATATGGCCAAAAAATGAACAGACTATTGCTGGTTAAATGCACTTGGTGACGGGTGCAGCTTGCCCCTGATTTAGTATATGGCCAAAAAATGAACAGACTATTGCTGGTTAAATGCACTTGGTGTGATAGCTTGACCAACCACACTACTGAGGGTTAAATGCACTTGGTGACGGGCGCAGCTTGCCCCTGATGTAGTATATGGCCAAAAAATGAACAGACTATTGCTGGTTAAATGCACTTGGTGACGGGCGCAGCTTGCCCCTGATTTAGTATATGGCCAAAAAATGAACAGACTATTGCTGGTTAAATGCACTTGGTGTGATAGCTTGACCAACCACACTACTGAGGGTTAAATGCACTTGGTGACGGGCGCAGCTTGCCCCTGATGTAGTATATGGCCAAAAAATGAACAGACTATTGCTGGTTAAATGCACTTGGTGACGGGCGCAGCTTGCCCCTGATTTAGTATATGGCCAAAAAATGAACAGACTATTGCTGGTTAAATGCACTTGGTGTGATAGCTTGACCAACCACACTACTGAGGGTTAAATGCACTTGGTGACGGGCGCTGCTTGCCCCTGATGTAGTATATGGCCAAAAAATGAACAGACTATTGCTGGTTAAATGCACTTGGTGTCACAGCTTGACGAACCACACTACTGAGGGTTAAATGCACTTGGTGACGGGCGCAGCTTGCCCCTGATGTAGTATATGGCCAAAAAATAAACAGACTATTGCTGGTTAAATGCACTTGGTGTGACAGCTTCACCCTGATGTAGGCTTTAGCCAAAAAACAACCACACCATTGAGGGTTAAATGCACTTGGTGACAGGCGCAGCTTGCCCCTGATTTAGTATATGGCCAAAAAATGAACAGACTATTGCTGGTTAAATGCACTTGGTGTGACAGCTTCACCCTGATGTAGGTTTTAGCCAAAACACAACCACACCATTGAGGGTTAAATGCACTTGGTCGCAGCTTGGATGCACTTGGTCGCAGCACCGCACAAGACACAAAATGGCCGCCGATCACCCCAGAAAAAAGTGACTGACAAACGGTCTGGGCAGCCTAAAAACAGTGAGTGAGCATTTGAATTTCAGCAGCTCAATGATGCACAGCTGCAGATCGATCGATTAATCAAGTGAAGTCCTTTGGAGGAGTTAATCTGCCTAATCTCGCCCTACTGTCGCATCCGCAACCTCTCCCTACGCTAATCAGAGCAGAGTGACGGGCGGCGCTATGTGACTCCAGCTTAAATAGAGGCTGGGTCACATGGTGCTCTGGCCAATCACAGCCATGCCAATAGTAGGCATGGCTGTGACGGCCTCTTGGGGCAAGTAGTATGACGCTTGTTGATTGGCTGCTTTGCAGCCTTTCAAAAAGCGCCAAGAAAGCGTCACAAAAGCGCCAAGAAAGCGACGAACACCGAACCCGGACTTTTACGAAAATGTCCGGGTTCGGGTCCGTGTCACGGACACCCCAAAATTCGGTACGAACCCGAACTATACAGTTCGAGTTCGCTCATCCCTAGTCACTACTTCTCTAAAAAAGCTGTACCAGCGCTGCATGCATATATACAGCAAAAGGTAGGCCAGTCCTTGAGCCTGTCAGTGCCTGTACAGTTCATGGCGTGTGGAGCTGTAACTATGGTCAAGGACAATATACTGCATATCCTTTATGGCCCACTGGGTAAATGTGGTTCCCACCCAGGCAAACCAGCAACTAGGCCAGGTGATGGCAATGCCATCCGCGTTTTCATGCTGTGATTGCGACACCAATGTCCTCCTCTGCCTCCTCATCTTCCACTTTGTCCTCAGCCTCTTGTAGTCACAGTTCTGAGTGGTCCTCTAGCATACCACCTATGCAGAGCACGGTGGTGTCATGCTGTTCTGCACTTAGCCAGCATGGGTGGACAGAGTAACATGGGGGGGGGGACTTTTATAGTATCATAGTAAGTTTATAAGGCTGAAAAAAGACATTTGTACATCCAGTTCAGCCTTTCAGGGTACTGTAGTCCACCCATTTTAGTTATTACTTTAGTTGCCCTTCTCTGAACCCTCTCCAGCTCTGCTATGTCTGCCTTGTTCATAGGAGCCCAGAACTGTACACAGTACTCCATGTGTGGTCTGACAAGTGATTTGTAAAGTGGCAGGACTATGATCTCATCACGGGCATCTATGCCCCTTTTGATGAGACCGATTATCCTGTTGGCCTTGGCAGCAGCTGCCTGACACTAGTTTCTACAGCTTAGTTTGCTGTTCATTAAAATTCCTAGGTCCTTTTCCATGTCAGTGTTACCCAGTGTTTTACCATTTAGTATGTATTGGTGACTTGCATTATTCCTTCCCATGTGCATAACCTTACATTTGTCAGTGTTAAACCTCATCTGCCACTTCTCTGCTCAAGCCTCCAATCTATCCAGATTCCTCTGTAGCAGTATACTGTCCTCTTCCGTGTTGATTACTTTGCACAGTTTAGCGTCATCTGCAAAAATGTATATTTTACTGTGCAAGCCTTCTACAAGATCATTAATAAACATATTGAAGAGAAAAGGGCCCAATACTGACCCCTGTGGTAACCCACCAGTGACAGTGACCCAATATGAGTGTGTATCATTAATAACCACCCTCTGTTTTCTATCACTGAGCCAGTTACTTACCCACTTACAGACGTTTTCTCCCAGTCCGAGCATTCTCTTTTTATATACTAACCTTTTATGTGGTGCAGTGTCAAATGCTTTGGAGAAGTCCAGATATATGACATCCATTGATTCGCCGTCGTCAAGTCAAGAACTTAGGTCCTCATAGAAACTGCTTATATGCTGATATTGCGTAATTTGCTTATTTTCATTGAGGTACTCCAAGATAGCATCTCTTAGGCTACTTTCACACTAGCGTTCGTCGGTCCGCTCGTGAGCTCCGTTTGAAGGGGCTCACGAGCGGACCCGAACGCAGCCGTCCAGCCCTGATGCAGTCTGAATGGAGCGGATCCGCTCAGACTGCATCAGTCTGGCGGCGTTCAGCCTCCGCTCCGCTCGCCTCCGCACGGACAGGCGGACAGCTGAACGCTGCTTGCAGCGTTCGGGTGTCCGCCTGGCCGTGCGGAGGCGTGCGGATCCGTGCGGATCCGTCCAGACTTACAATGTAAGTCAATGGGGACGGATCCGTTTGAAGATGCCACAATATGGCTCAATCTTCAGGCGGATCCGTCCCCCATTGACTTTACATTGAAAGTCTGGACGGATCCGTACTAGGCTATTTTCACACTTAGCTTTTATATGCTAAAATAATGCAGACGGATCCGTTCTGAACGGAGCCTCCGTCTGCATTATTATGATCGGATCCGTTCAGAACGGATCCGATCGAACGCTAGTGTGAAAGTAGCCTTAGAAAACCTTCAAACTGTTTACCCATGACAGATGTTAAACTTTCCGGACTATAGTTTCTGGGCTCTGTTTTTAGACCCATTTTGAATATTGGCACCACATTTGCTATGTCAGTATAGAGTTGTTAAATATCAGAATTTAGAGTCTGGCTATGAAATTACTTAATTCTCTTAGGATACGGGGGTGTATTCCATCATGACCTAGCGATTTGTCAATTAAATTTTTTTTTTAAGACGCCACTGTACTTCTTCCTGGGTCAGACAGGACACTTTTAATAGGGAATTTACTTTTACATTCTACATTAATTTCAAATGACAGTTTATTTTCTTCAGTGAATACAGTGTAGAAAAAATATTTAATAGCTTTGCTTTCTCCTCATCACTCTCTAAAACCCCCCCCCCCCCCATTACTCTGGAAAGGGCTGATAGCTTCATATTTATGCTTTTTAACATTTATATAATTGAAGAACATTTTTGGGTTAGTTTTACTCTCTTTGGCAATTACTCTCTCGGTCTCTAGTTTGTCAATGCTTCCTCGCTTCCCTCCTGCATTAGTGATTTTAAACCTTTCTTTTTGTCCTTTATTGCTTTTTTTTACATTTCTATTTATCCACATAGTTTTTTTTCTTGTTCCTTAACCTTTTATTCACATAAGGTATGTACCTCTCACAATTAGATTTTAGGATGCTTTTAAAAATATCCCATTTTGTGGCGGTATTTTTAAGGACTTTGTCCCAGTTAGTTAGGACTCTGGCCTCTCTTAGTTGGCAAAATTTTTGTTCCTCCCTGAAGAAACACTCTTTTTGAATAAAAATTGAAAGGTTATTACTTTATTGTCACTATTTCCCAGGTGTCCCCCAACCTGCACATCTGTTGTTCTGTCAGGTCTATTGATTTATACTAAGGACAGTGTGGCTGCCCCTCTAGTCGGGTCCTGAACCAGTTGGGAAAGGTAATTGTCTTTGGTTATTGCCAAGAACCTGTTTCCTTTATGAGATGTACAGGTTTCAGTTTCCCTGTCTGGGTAGTTGAAGTCTCTCATAATAACGACCTCATTATGATTTGCCACCTCATCTATTTAGTTTAGAAGTAGATTTTTTGTGGACTCTGTTATATTAGGTGGCTTATAGAGTTGAGTGGACACCTGGATGTTCGGGTTCGACGGGTTCGGCCAGAACTTGACCCTGAACCCGAACTTCATTGAAGTCAATGGGGACCTGAACTTTTGAGCACTAAAATGGCAGTAAAAATGTCATGGAAAGGGCTAGAGGGCTGCAAATGGCATAAAAATGTGGTGAAGAGCATGGCAAGCACTCTGCAAACAAATGTAGATAGGGAAATTACTTGAAATAACAAATTACGTAAAAATAAAAAAAACAATAATCTTGATCTAGGAGGACGAGGTCCATATGGAGTAGGAGGTTGAGGAGGCGGTGGATGTGGCGGTGTAGGTGGAAGCGGCGGTGGAGGAGGAGATAGCCTACACTGCTTTTTGTTTTTAACTAAATTTTTATTTTTTTAAATTAGGGTACACCCCAAAACATTGGGAAATATAACCTGTGATAACCCCCTCCAGTGGTGCTAAACACACGTTCAGACAATACACTGGCTGCAGGGCAGGACCTCCAAGGCGTAAAGGGCAAGCTCATGCCATGTGCTCAGATTGGAGAACCAGAAGTTAAAGGGGGCAGACCCATCATTCAGTACGTGTAGGCATGTTCACACATACTGCTCCACCATGTTGCACGTCCCTGTGATGTCCACAATCCAATTGGATATCTTCTCTATCAACTTTCGATGTTCTTTTATGCGCCTACCATGGTGATCATGGGTGGCGGAGAATCAGGGTTCCAGGCCGGAGAGGAAGCCTGAGAAAGGGATATCACATCTTAGGGAGGTCAATGGATGAAATTAAATGTAATCAAGCGGAAATGTATTTAATCATAAGCTTCCAAGTTAAGGAGGGGGAGCGCGGCAACTACCCACTCCCGACTCGGGGAGGTAGTGACGATAAATAACAATACAGGACTCTTAAGATGCCCTGTTATTGGAATGAATAATCAAAAAAATTATAGGGAATGTCACTGGGGTATTTTGGATTTGGAAACGTTAGCCATGAGAGACCCTGCTGCCGCTTTGTTGACTCTAGATAACTTCTGCTTGATCGCACGTACCTATGACATCCATGATCCATTTGGATATCTTCTCTATAAACTTTCGATGTTCTTTTCTGAGTCTACCATGTTGATCGCAGTTATCTGTGAATCAGGGTTCCATGCTGGAGAGGGAGCATGAGAAAGGGAGACCTCATCCAAGGGAGGTCAATAGCTGCAATGGGATGAAGCGGAAATGTGGGACAAGTTATTAAAGCAGAAGGATCGAATGAAAGGGCCAATTAAAGATGAATTTTACTCCCTGTCACCTATGCACAGCAGGGGTTTTTCATCGCCAGAAATGGGTTAATGTCACCCACCAATGGAACAAATTATTTTAAAAAATTTCGGTCCCTGTCACCTATGCAAAGCAGGGGTTTATTCACTGCAAAAATTGTAAAATGTTAACCCAAGAATGTAACAGAATTTTTTTTGAAATTTATTAACCTGTCTACTAGGTAGAGCAGGGGTCTATCACAGCCAAAAATTGTTGAATGTCGCCCGAAAATGTAACAGACAAATTAGTGATTTTTTTTTTACCTGTCTACTAGGTATAGCAGTGGTATATCACACCCAAAGATTGGTGAATTTACCCCCAAAAATGTAACAGAAAAATTTGTGAAATGACATGAAATAAAATACGTACAAATAACAAAAAAAAATTGGTCCATATGGAGTAGGAGTTTGAGGAGGCGGTGGACGTATCGGTGTAGTGGAAGCAGTGGTGGAGGAGGATGAGTTAGCAAACACTTTTTTGGTTTAAATAATATTTTTTTTTATTAGGGTACACTCCAAAAGAGTGTGAAATATCCAAAATACAAAAATGGGCAATTGCGCTGTAGTATAACAATGGCTGGTTATGGCCGGTATACATGTCTATTCTGCACAAGGTACGAACAAGTCCTGTGAGATCCCATGCCTGGTTCATTTTAATGAATGGGAGCTTGTCCACATTGGCTGTGGAGAGGCAGCTGCGCTTGTCTGTGATAACGACCCCTGCCATGCTAAACACACGTTCAGATAATACACTGGCTGCAGGGCAGGCCAGCACCTCCAAGGCGTAAAGGGCAAGCTCAGGCCATGTGCCCAATTTGGAGACCCAGAAGTTGAAGGGGGCAGACCCTTCATTCAGTACGTGTAGGCGTGTACACACATACTGCTCCACCATATTGCTGAAATGCTGCCTCCTGCTAAGATGTTCCATATCAGCTGGTAGGGCTGGTTGTTGTGGCGTGCTGACAAAGCTTTTCCACATTTTGGCCATGCTAACCCTGCCTTCTGAGGTTCTGGCGGCGCCCCAGCTGCATTGGCGACCTCTTCCTCCACCTCTGCCTTCGCCTTGTGCTTCCATAGTGCCCCTGCTGTCAGGTGGGAATGCCAGCAGCAGCGCGTCTACCAGCGTGCACTTGTACTCGCGCATCTTACGATCACGCTCCAGTGAGGGAATTAAGGGCGGAACGTTGTCCTTGTAACGGAGAAACAGCAGCGTGGCCACCCAGTAATCAGATAGAATGTGTGCAACTCTGCGGTCGTTGCGGAGACACTGCAGCATGTAATCGTTCATGTGTGCCAGGCTGCCCAGAGGCAACGAAAAGCTGTCCTCTGTGGGAGGTGTATCGTCTGTGTCCTTTGTATCTCCCCAGCCACGCACCAGTGATGGCCATGAGCTAGTCTGGGTGCCACCCTGCTGTGATCATGGTTCCTTCTCCTCCATCTACTCCTCCTCATCCTCCACCTTCTCACCCAGGAACCCACCCTCGGAGCCACTTGTGAATGACTGGCCGGAAACCATATGAAATTATCCCTCTTCCTCCTCCTGTGACACATCCTCTTCCATCATCGCCAGCAGCGTTTTTTCAAGGAGGCATGGAAGTGGGATAGTAACACTGAGAACAGCGTTATCGGCACTGGCCATGTTGGTGGAGTACTCAAAACAGTGCAACAAGGAACACAGGTCTCGCATGGAGGCCCAGTCATTGGTGCTGAAGTTGTGCTGTTCCACTCATCCGTGCGTGCTGCAGCTGAAACTCCACTATCGCCTGCTTCTGCTTGCACAGTCTGTCCAGCATGTGCAAGGTGGAGTTCCACCTTGTGGGCACGTCGCATATGAGGGGGTGAGCGGGAAGGCCCAAGTTACGCTGCAGCGCTGACAGGTGAGCAGCAGCAGGGTGAGAACGCCGAAAGCGCGCACAGATGGCCCGCACTTAATGCAGCAGCTCTGACATATCGGTGTCATTTTAAAGGAATCTCTGCACCAGCAAATTCAGCACATGCGCCAGGCAAGGGATGTGCGTCAAACCGGCTAGTCCCAAAGCTGCTACGAGATTTCCCCCATTATTGCACACCACCAGGCCCGGCTTGAGGCTCACTGGCACCAACCAATCATCCACTCATTGGTCTGTTGTTCAAGGCCCGTCCACAGCTCCTACATGGTGTGGGGTTTGTGCCCCAAACAGATACGTTTTAAAACTGCCCGCTGTCGTTTACCCCTGGCTGTGCTGAAGTTGGTGGTGAAGGTGTTACGCTGACTGGATGAGGAGCCAGTAGAGAGTGAGGAAGCGGAGTAGGAGGAGGAAGCAACAGAAGGCAAACTGAAGCGCCCTGCAATCCTCGGTGGTGGAAGGACATGCGCCAAACTGCTATCCGCCTCAGGCCCAGCCGCCACTGCATTTACCCAGTGTGCTGTTAGGAAGATATAACGTCCCTGACCGTGCTTACTTGTCCACGTATCTGTAGTGAGGTGCACCTTGCCACAGATGGCGTTGCCCAGTGCACACTTGATTTTGTCCCCTACTTGGTTGTGCAGGGAAGGGATGACATGCCTGAAAAAGTAGTGGCGGCTGGGCACGACATACTGTGGGGCAGCCACCAGACGGAATGCCAGCATTTTAAAAGCCAGTAATTTTGAAATGCTGGCATTCAGGGATAGTGATCGTGGGTGGGTAGGGGGGAACTTCCTCTTTCGCTCCAGTGTTTGGGAAATGGAGAGCTGAACTTCCGTGGGACATTGTGGAGATGCTTGGTGACCCAGGTGTTGGTGTTGCTAGCAGATCCTCTGTTTGCAGGGTGGCAGGTGGCACTGTCACTCCAGTGGTGGATAAAGAGGCCGATACTGCAGCAGAAGAGGAAGCAGGAGGAGCCATGCAGGTTGTCCTCAGGTTGAGAACATTTATGCCTCGCTTCAGGCTCTGATTGCACAGCGTGCAAACCACTTGTGTCTTGTCGTCAGCACATTGTCTGAAGAACTGCCAGACCAGGGAACTCCTTGGAGCTGGCTTTGGTGTGCTTGGTCCCTTGCTGCGGTGGGCAGTAGCAGGCGTACTATATAGGGGATGGCCGCTCCGCTTTTTCACCCTGCTCCCTCTTCTGCTGTGCTGGTGGCTCTGTGCGACCACCGCCTCTTCCTCCGAACTACACAGGTCACTCGCATGACCTTGATTCCATGTGGGGGTCGAGGACTTCATCGTCCTCCACATCATCTTCCACCCAGTCTTCACCCCTGCCCTCCTTGTCGGTGTGCACACTTTCGAAAGCCCCAGCAGTTGTCACCTGTGTTTCGTCATCATCTGAGACATGCTGCGATGGGCCTCCCATGTACTCATCTTGAAACATAAGTGGTTGGGCATCGGTGCACTTAATCTCTTCCATTTCTGGGGCAGGGCTAGGTGGAAGGCCCTGGGAAACCCTGCTAACAGAGTCATCAAAAAGCAGAAGAGACTGCTGCATGATGTGGGGCTCAGACTGCTTGGCTGATTTGCAAGGGGCTGAGGTGAAAGATTGATGGACATCGGCTTCAGGTGCCAACTCTGATCTTTCAGCAGGAAACTGGGTGGGAGACAATGTGACGGAACTGGAGGCACTGTCAGCAACCCAGTCTACTATCACTTGAACTTCTTCTGGCCTCACCATTTGTAGAGCCACATTAGGAAGGTTTCTCACTTGTGCATGTAGCTGGCACAGATCGACCACATCCTCTCCCTGCAACAGGAGCTCGACCAGCAGCACCATGACTGGGGCCACGTCCCTTATTTGATGCTCTCCTCATATTTCTTAAATTTAGGATCTTGCCCAAAATAGGTGTTTTTTAATAACAGAATAGAACAACAGTATCTAACACGTGTATCTCACAATGACAGATGCAGCAAAGGCTTCAAAATTAAGTGTTTTGCCCTAAATAGGTGTTTTTAACAGCAGAATAGAACAACAGTATCTAAAGGGTGAATCTCACAATGACATATTGTCATGGATGGTGTTGCAGAAAACTCACAAATAAAGATCCAACTGACTTGATCCCAAACTAAGGAACATATGGGTGAGCACTATAATAGCCCTAGAGCTCTCCATGACTTCTCAACCCATGCAAAGATCTTAATGATAGAAAATTGCATGCCCTCGTACCTAGACTGAGTGACACCTGAAAACCCTACAGTAGTGAGCGGACACGACCACCGGCTCCCTGCACTTAATACGGAGGGAGTCAGGTTCACCTAGAATCAAGCCAACAGGAAAACACAAATAAAGGAAAAGACTTATCTGAGGAACCAGCAGGTTAAGCATCTAGCAGTGAGCACAGTCCAAGAAGTTGTATATGCCGCAAAGTGATGCAGTATGGGAGGGGATATAAAGGGATGCAATCAGTGCAACTAGATGACAGCTGAGAGAGGGAAACAAGATGACAAAACAAAACCAAAACAAAAGAACCTCAAGCAAGAGGTAACCAAAGAACGTCTGTCAGAGCTTCTCAGAGATCTGGCTGTGACAGTACCCCTCCTTCTACGAGTTGACTCCGGACACTCAGAGCCCACCTTCTCAGAATGGGACCTATGGAAAGCCCTGATGAGACGAGTGGCCTTAATGTCCGCCACTGGGACCCACATTCTCTCCTCAGGACCATAACCCTCCCAATGAACGAGGTACTGGAGAGAACTGTGGATAATGTGAGAATCCACAATCCTAGAGACCTGAAATTCAAGATTACCATCAACCACAATCGGAGGAGGAGGCAAAGAGGAAGGTACAGTAGGTTGGACATAATGTTTTAATAGGGACTTGTGAAAAACATTATGGATCTTCCAAGTCTGAGGAAGATCAAGACGATAGGCAACGGGATTGATGATGGACAAGATTTTGTAAGGCCCAGTAAACTTAGGACCCAACTTCCAGGAGGGAACCTTGAATTTGATATTCTTAGTAGACAACCACACCAGATCACCCACATTCAGGTCCGGACCAGGCACACGTCTCTTATCCGCCACACGCTTATATCTCTCACTCATCCTCTTCATATTACCCTGAATCTTCTGCCAAATAAATGACAAAGACAAGAAAAATCTCTCCTCATCAGGTAAACCAGAAGACCTCTCTCCAGAGAATGTCCCAAACTGCGGATGAAACCCATATGCACCAAAAAATAGTGACTTATCTGAGGACTCCTGGCGCGGTTTATAATGTCACCGATGGTGTTGCAGAAAACTAGAAGTCACAAATAAAGATCCAACTGACTTGATCCCAAACTAAGGAACATATGGGTGAGCCCTATAATAGCCCTAGAGCTCTCCCTGACTGCTCAGCCCATGCAAAGATCTTAATGATAGAAAATTGCATGCCCTCGTACCTAGACTGAGTGACACCTGAAAAGCCTACAATAGTGAGGGGACACGACCACCGGCTCCCTGCACTTAATACGGAGGGAGTCAGGTTCACCTAGAATCAAGCCAACAGAAAAACACAAATAAAGGAAAAGACTTATCTAAGGAACCAGCAGTTGCAGCATCTAGCAGTGAGCACATTCCAGGAAGTTGTTGGGACCCACATTCGTGACATTATAAACCGCCGCCAGGAGAGGCGTGTCTGGTCTGGACCTGAATGTGGGTGATCTGGTGTGGTTGTATACTAAGAATATCAAATTAAAGGTTCCCTCCTGGAAGTTGTGTCCTAAGTTTACTAGGCCTTACAAGATCTTGTCCGTCATCAATCCCGTTGCCTTTCGTCTTGATCTTCCTCAGACTTGGAAGATCCATAATGTTTTTCACAAGTCCCTATTAAAACCTTATGTCCAACCCACTGTACTTTCCTCTTTGCCTCCTCCTCCGATTGTGGTTGATGGTAATCTTGAATTTCAGGTCTCTAGGATTCTGGATTTTCGCATTATCCGCGGTTCTCTCCAGTACCTCGTACATTGGGAGAGTTATGGTCATGAGGAGAGGATGTGGGTCCCAGCACAAAATTACGATTTTTGCCCTAAATGTGTGTTTTTTTTAATACCAGAATATGACAGCAGTATATAACGCTTGAATTTCACACGTACAGATGCAGACAAGGCCTCAAATTAAGTATTTTGCCCTAAATGGGTGTTTTTTTAATACCAGAATAGCACAGCAGTATCTAAAGTGTGTATCTCACACGTACAGATGCAGACAAGGCCACAAATTAAGTTTTTTGCCCTAAATGGGTGTTTTTTTAATAGCAGAATAGAATAACAGTATCTAAAGGGTATATCTCACACGTACAGATGCAGATAAGGCCACAAATTAAGATTTTTGCCCAAAATGGGTGTTTTTTTTATACCAGAATATGACAGCATTATATACCACTTGAATTTCACACTGACAGATGTAGACAAGGCCGCAAATTAAATATTTTCCCCAAAATGGGTGTTTATTTACTAACAGAATATGACAGCAGTATATAACGCTTGAATTTCACATGTACAGATGCAGCAAGGGCTGTAAAATTTAGTATTTTGCCCAAAAAAGGTGTTTTCAAAAAACAGAAAATTATAGCTGTATTTCTAGCTTAAATTGCACACTGACTAATGCTGCAAAGGCACCAGAAGTAGGATATTGCCTAAAATGGGTGTTTTTTTTTAAACCCAAATAATTATTGCAGTATTTCAAGTTTGGATTTCAATGTGAAAAAAGCACATATGCTGTGCTGGTGCACTGAGCTTGCATAAAATGGCCGCCACCGCCCACCTAACTAACAGATGGATAAAAGTAATGTTTCTCTGTCACTGGGCTCAGGGCAGGGTAAAATGATTGTGCACTGCACACACACAACTAAATCTATGTAGATCGCTGAGTTCAATTGCAGTTCTGATTAAAGTTTCTTTCCTATTCTCTCCCTAATAGCAGCAGCATTATCTCCCTACACTAGTAACAGTACAGTGACGTGCAGCACTACGTGACTCAAGCTTATATAGAGGCTGGGTCACATGCTACACTGGCCAATCAAAGACATGCCATTAGTAGGCATGGCTGTGATGGCTTCTAAGGGCACAGAGTTAAACGCTTGTTGATTGGCTACTCTGCAGCCTTTCAAAAAGGGCCAAGAAATCACCGAACACCGAACCCGAACTTTTACTGAAATGTTCGGTTCGGGTCCGGGGTCCAAAAATCCTAAAGCTCGGTAAACTGTTCGCTCAACCCTAGTGGCTTATAATAAACTCCCATTAGTATTTTATTATTGTTTTTTTCCTCCATGAATTTCTACCCACAAGTGACTCAATATGTTCAAGTCCCTCATTTATATCCTTCCAGAGTGTGGGCTTTAGACATGACTTTACATAAAGGCAAACCCCTCCCCCTCTCCAGTTTTGACGATTGTTAACCGTCTAGTCATAGCTATTATCCAGCCATGTCTCAGTTCACCAGTTTTATTAGTCAGGCATCTGGCATTAGTATACATATAATTGAGAGGTTCATGTATATTTATTACCCTACACCTTTCCTTATGAACTGTTCTAGTCTCTCCTTCCATTCGTCCCCCAGTCCCATTACTAGTGTTGATCACGAATATTCGAATTTCGAATTTTTTTCGCGAATATAGGTACTTCGAAAATTCGCGAATATTTCGAATATAGTTATATATTCGTAATTTCGAAAATTCGATTTTTCGAATTTTTTTTTTCCGATTTTTTTTTTCCCGTTTTTTTTTTTTTTTAAATCAGTACACATGATCCCTTCCTGCTTCTAGCTTGTGGGCCAATAAGAAGGCTGCACTATACTTGACTTTAGGAGTAGTGATGAGCGGCAGGGGTCATATTCGAAAATGCACGATTTTTTTTTCTTGAAAAAATCGGCAAGGTAATGATTGTGTAATATGCGAATTTTCGGAATTCGAATTTTCGGATTCGAATTTTTATTGCGAATTTTTTAACTTTTAGACAAAGATTATAGCACTATATTAGCTAAATTGCTCTATATTCGTTTTTTTCGAATATTCGCTATATTGCTATATATTACGAATATTCGAAAAAACAGTTATAGCAATATAGCGAATATTCGAAAAATCGAATATAGAGCAATTTAGCTAATATAGTGCTATAATCTTCTTTGTCTAATAGTTGTAAGTTGAAAAATTCGCATTAAAAATTCGAATCCGAAAATTCAAATTACGAAAATTCGCATATTACACAATCATTACTTTGCCGATTTTTTTCAAGAAAAAAAATCGCGAATTTTCGAATTTTCGAATATTCGACGAATATTCTAAAAATATTCGCGAAATATCGCGAATTCGAATATGACCCCTGCCGCTCATCACTACCCATTACCTCGCCCCTAGTCCCCTGCTTACTGGAGCGGACATTCCCCTGACTGGCAGAGAAAGTATCTGGCTGCAGCAGTGTTCTCCCTGAACTGACATCCCCCTCATCTACCAACCTTCCAAACCTGTTGGGGTGTGTCAGATCAGGGCTAGCCTCCCTGGCACTCTTCCCTCTACCCCGCTTTCTAACTGTTACCCAGCTAGCTACCTCACTTTCCTGAGTCTCCATGCTACCACCCTCCTCCACATCTGCCCCATAGAGCAGTGTTTCCCAACCAGTGTTCCTCCAGCTGTTGCAAAACTACAACTCCCAGCATGCCCGGACAGCACACTGGTTGGGAAGCACTGCCATAGAGTGCCTGCTCAGTGAGCAACAAACTCTGTTCCAAATTGTCAACGCTTCTCAGTGTTACAATTCACCCGGTTAGATACACAATGTGAGATTCCAAACGGGCAATTTGCTCACATTTTGAACAAAGATATGCACCCTCAAACGGTTGTTTCCGGACTGCATACATTAGACAAGATTGCACTAGACTGCACTGTCAATAATGGAGCACATACTAAATGGGGATTATGCAATTTTTCACAAAAAAAGAGGACAGCCTGGCTTGTACCGAGTTACCCATTACGGGTGCCCTCTGTGGCCACATTGGGTAGGCACTGTCCTTCTCCTCCCCTTGGGACACCCAAGGTCTTTCTTATCTCTAATAGTACAGGGTATCACAATAATAACATCACTTAAAATATATAGCATATAACACTAAAACACTAGAATTCGATAAAAATTTGATAAAAATAATACGGATAAATAATTGCTCACCGAGCATTCACCCCACCTGATGGTATGTGATGTTCACACTGACTAGCGTGCGCTCAGGTGTAGGTGTTCCGGGCAAGTCAATACCTGCGTAGCGGTAAGATTTTCTTGCAATTGCCTGGACTGTCTCTGTATTCCGCTCCGTGCACAGTTCTCGCAAGAATTTGAATTTAAATTCACGGGTGCAGAACGCTTTTTGCCTTCACTTTCCGAATTACTGAAGAGTCGTCTCACCAGATTAAATTATAGAGTTGAAATCGCATGGCCAAGCTTCAATTGGTTGTGGGATCTTTCAGAGTGTCGGCATATAGCACTAGACGCGTTTAGAGGTCTTGCTGACCTCTTCCTCAGTGGTTATGCTCCAAATGCCCAGACTATGTATACTCTACTGAATTAAAAGTAAGTTCTGGAGAACGGATCTCAAGGTGAGCTGAATGGTCACAGGTAAGTCCTGGAGTAGCGGATTCCAAGAAGACAAATTCGATCTGATGTGATTTTTGTTGCGACTTTTTCAACAAATGCGTTTTTGTCACCAAGTCTGCTGAATCGAAATAGTGATTTATTCTCATATATCAGATATTCGATTTGGATGTGTTTTTTGGATGCGTTTTTTTATGCGTTTTTTTTTGACAGATGCGTTTTTATCTCCTAGACTGCTGAATTGGACTTTTAATTCATTCTAATATCCCCAAAAAATAATTTTCATTCTTTAAATATCAGCAATAAACCGTATTCATACAGATTTTTCAATTATATCTATACCAATATTCAAAGTACATACAAATATCTAAAATGGACATACATATAGGGATATATAAAAATTGCTAACTGAATAATAAAATAAAAAAAAATCGATGAACTTTCGATTCTTGAGATCCTGCAGGTATAATGGGATGGAGGCCTGCCTCTGAGGGGACCGCAGCATCTCCCAAATGTCAACACTGCGGTCTACCGTCAAAAGCAGGCGCCCACCCCCACTCACAGGAAACCAAAGATCTCTAGCTCAGCATTGAGACCTGCTAGAAGCAAACTCCCAAACTCATAGATTCGTCTGGATTTAATCCTAGACATTCGATGAATATGATCACCACCCCTCCAGTGTGGATCTACCTTCTCCAGTGCCGCAAATGTCAGTTTAATAGGGTCTTTGTTGTGGAATTCCCTAAAATGTCTCGACAAAGAATGTTTCTCGAACCCATTCTTAATCTTGGTCATATGTTCAGATAACCTTATTTTTATTGGTCGTTTTGTTCGTCCAATATATTGTTTCTGACATGGGCACTGGATAATGTAGATGACACTGGAGGAGTTGCAGGATAGACTATCCCTAATTTTCCAAGAGAACAAATTTTGTGTAGATGTTACTTCTAGTGTTCTCTTGTATTCTTACAAGCAATGCACCTCCCACACCTAAAGAAGCCATTTGTACAATTTTGAAACATAGAGACTTTCTTTCCCTTTTTGTTGTTTAATAGAAGGCGCTATTTTGAGGCCTAAATTAGCCTCTTTCGTGAAAGATATTAAGGGGACCTTTGGTACCAAATGGCCTATTATTTTGTCATCCAGTATATAATGCCAATGTTGTTTCAAAATATACTGGACTTTCTTGTAATGTGCATTGAATGGTAGAATGACTCTCAACTCCATCTTCTGTGCCTTTCCAGATGAATATTACATCATCTATGTAACGCCGCCATAGGGCCAGGTCCGCCCCCAGCCTTGGTCCTATATTGACCAGCTCCGAGTCAGCCAGGAACAGGTTAGCATAGCTGGGGGCGAACCTGGTCCCCATGGTTGTACCCAGTTTCTGGAGGAAATAATCCCCCTCAAAGAAAAAAATAATTATGGTTTAAAATGTACCCTATACCTTCCACTATAAAATCTATTTGAAGGGAATCCACGCTAGTCAGTGTGAACATCACATACCATCAGGTGGGGTGAGTGCTCGGTGAGCAATTATTTATCCGTACAATATACTGCGGCTATCAAAACTGTTATCTGTGATTTTGGATGCAATACTATATCAAAGCGTGCAGGCGGTCAGTATTCCAGCGCTAATACCAGATGCACTAATAAGGACATCTACTGATATAATTTATTTCGACAGGAACTTATCTTGCACCTTATCTCTCTACGATTTTTTTTATTGAATTTTTATTGAATTCTAGTGTTTTAGTGTTATATGCTATATATTTTAAGTGATGTTATTATTGTGATACCCAGTACTATTAGTATTAAATAGTGTGCCTGCTCCATGATAGTTTGAGTGCTTGCCTTTCAAGTTTATTTTATCTAGTGTGCACGTATTGAATAGGGTGATTCAATTTTAGGTTTAAGAACCCATTTCATAGCTATAAGGGGTGAGCCATTCCATTATTTCTCCTCCAACATTGTGAAATATGGCCTGTTACTTCTAGCCATGTGCTTCAGCCATAATTCTAATGCTGCCACCTGCCTGATGCCACACACCTGCTGCCTCTGCTGCCATCTTATTCTACTGCCACCATCATGTGCTTTTACTGACAGTATTGTCTCACCTCCCCACTATGTGACTGTGTCACTGTATTTATTCATCCTGCTATTTCCATGTTCCCCACCACTCTGTCATTGAGCTACTGTGTTGACTCCTCATGCTGTTGCCACGCTCACCACTCTGTGACTGGCCAACTATGTTGACTCCTTATGCTGTTGCCATTCTCACCAGTCTGTTCTGGGGCCACTAGTGTCCCTGTTTGGCCTTGTTGAAGTCACTGTTTATTTTACCTTTTGTTGAATCCGTCAGACGAACCCGAAAAATGAAAAACACAACGGATCCTGTCTTTGGAGCATCCATAAGGCCTCAATCACATGGTCAGTATTTTGCATCAGGATTTGATCTTGATTTGGAAGCCAAAAGTAGGAGTGGGTCCAAAACACAGAAGACATGCAAATATTTCCTTCACATGTCATCTCTGTTTTAGACCCATTCCTGTTTTTGCCTTACAAATACTGATCAATTACTGACCATGTGAAGGGGGATGCTCAATAGACAAGATCCGTTTTTTATGGGGGGGGGGGCTGTTCTTCTGACGAATCAAAGGAAGGGAAAAGTAAACAGTGGTGTAAGCACTAAATTACTGCTGACACACGCCCCACCCTCTGACTGGTCCACTACTTGTATCAGTGGCTAACAAAATAGATATATCAATGTATGTGGAAGCAGCAGACAGTGTTAAATGAGACAGCTCTTTCCCACTTTAGTGGAATCAGTGGCTAACAGAAAAGGTTAACTAGCAATCTATGTGTAAAATGATACAGCTCATTCACTCTATAGTAGAATCTTGGGCCACTGCACGGTTAAGTACATTATACCTGACGCTAACATTGACCTGTAAGGCTGAATTCACACTAGTTATTTGGTCAGTTAATTGCAGCAGTTACTGTTAATTCCAGTAGTTACTGATAAAGTATCATGAAAAGATCTGCACCTATTCTGTTTTTGACCTACAACTGACCAAATAAGTGTTGTGAACTGAGCCTAATTTTGACACACATTCATTTTACAGTTAGCAGAAAGGATTTAAAAGCATATTTTTGCACTGCCACAACATGGCTTAAAAGAACCTTTTTTCACCCTCCACTACTTTTTTGCTACTGCCTCCATGTTGTTCGTTTATTCCACTAAACAGTCATTTGGCACAGGTTTTGCAGGGGCAATCAGTGTTTTTTGTTTTTTTTTAAATAAAGACTGCTGTATGCTTTTCTTTTACTTTAGCTAGGGGTTAGCTAGGACTGTTGGTGGCCTGCACTACGATGCGTACGTCCATATACTGTATGATACCTGCCTGTCATACTGACACACATTTTACTACCAGAAAGGACTAGCTATGCATATTGCTACAATGCACAGTGATCTCTACCTGCAGGCCGGAATACAGCTGATTTAATGCGCTTCATGACAAATTCATTCGGAATGAAGTGAATTTCTTGAAAAAATTTGGTGAAACATCTGAATCAAATTTTTTAAAAACTTCACTCATCTCAAGTCTTTATGTATTGGATGATCAGCAAATTTGTACTATTACTTATAATTGTGTTGTGATTATTTTACAGGCCTTTCCCTTGTGGTAGGTTTGGTGCTTTATATCTCCAGTATCAATGATGAAGTTATGAACAGACCCAGTAGCTCTGAACAGTACTTCCATAACCGATATGGGTGGTCTTTTGCTTTCGCAGCTTCCTCGTTCCTCCTAAAAGAGGTTTGTAATTATTATTTTGTTAATGATAAATGTTTAAAACCAATACAATACTGTATGTATTGAAACAGATAACTGTGCTAAATAGTTTATGACTATGAGGGCTATCCACATGCAAAGTATAAAACAAAGCTCTGTATATAACAAAAAGGCTTTGCATATAATGCACATATTGCGGTGTATGATATCACCACGCCGGCCGATGTGATGATGTCATCACGGGCCGAGCAAGATTTTGTGCTGGATCTACAAGCAGGATGGTGGCGTCCAGCTTTTCGCAATCAAATGTATGAGGGTAAGTATGATTTTACAAAATGTTTTGTTTTGCACTGTAATATTTAGTGTTAAGCGCAAATATTTGAATGGTGAATTTTAATCACAAATATCGCCAATTTGAGAATTTGCAAATATTTAGAATAGTGCTATATATTCATATTCGCAAATAGTGTTGGATGTTCTAATCGCTAATTTATCGTGAATTATCGCAAATCTATTACATTGCCGATTTTTTGCAATCAAGTAAACAATGACTGGAGATCACGAATTCTCGAATTTGCTAATCTTTGGCGAATATTTGTCCAACAATTTGCGAAATATCGCAAATTCTAATATTGCCTATGCTGCTCATCACTAGTAATATTGTTGTCAGATTCCACGACTCCCTGTCATTTCACTTACTACTTACAAAAAAAGTAATTTGTTATACACCAATTTTAAAAGCCAAATTGATTTTTCTAAAAGTTTGCTCATCACATAGTTGTGCACATGGAGATGGTCTGGTAGAACACAAAGCCTCTATTGCTGCATACCAAAGAGTGTCAGACTCTTCATGTTCCATTGCATGATGCCTTCAGTCTTTAAAGCACTACAATGTGGAGTTCTTCCCTCCTAAAGTGAATTCTTCTAGCAGGTAAAGAACACAAAACAGGTGCAGGTCACAGATCATGCCTGGAAAAGTCTCCGATAGAAGTCAATAGGGTCCCCTCCTGACACTGTGTCTATGGCCCAAGACATTTTCTTAATGTTTTCTAAATGCTCAGCCAAGATGGCAGCTCCCATAATAATGTCCAAGAAATACAATGAAAAAATGTACAATCAGAAAATGAAAATAGATTTGAAAATAGGAAATGTGTATCTGGTTTTAACTGGCAGATAAAATTGTTAGTGACACATTTCCTTTAGGTTACTTTCAGGGTAGACCTAATATGAAATGAACTGCATCAACCGAATTCACTAAGGTATAGTTCACACTTCAATGATTTGGTCAGTGATTTCCATCAGTGATTGGGAGCCAGGTACAGGTAAAGAACACAAAACAGGTCCAGTTATACTGTACCTTCACAATCACTGAAGGAAATCACTGATCAAATCAATGAAGGGTGAATTAGGCCTAATAATGTATCTAGCACAACAGAGCTGTTATCCCTAGTAAGATCAAATACAAAGTGATTTATAATGAATAAGTCTTTTAATTAAACTTAGTACTTTTTTATATTATGCTTTCAAGTTTACTATTACTGTCATTTTATGTTTTTGAAGGGTGCTGGTGTTATGTCTGTATACTTATTCACAAAACGTTATGCAGAAGAGGAGATGTATCGCCCCCATCCAGCCTTCTACCGTCCTCGTCTCAGCGACTGTTCAGACTATTCAGGTCAGTTTCTACACCCTGAAGTATGGCATCGTGGACGCAGCCCATCAGAAATCTCTAGCGATGTGTCAATCCAGATGACTCAGAACTATCCACCAGCAATCAAGTACCCAGACCACATACACATATCAACGTCACCCTGCTAAAAGCGCCATGAAAGGGAAACTGTTTGGAAGTTCTAAACATCTCTTTGTGATAAAACTTGCCATACAGACATCATAGTTTAACTTTATGGTCTGTTAAACTAGAGACATTATAAGTTTAAAATGTGAGCCTTTACTTCTCATTTTGCAGAACTTATGCTCATATACCATTTCATGGATTATTTTATTTTCCTACACAACATCAATCTATAATGTAGCCATATCATATGCTCCTATTTTATACTTTGTGTTCTCGCTTTTATTTAGAAATTTTCTCTCTATCATTATATTTTTCTTTCTTCCGTTTTCTATAAAGTAAATTTCTTAGTACTTTGAAGGAGATTGATATTCAATTCTAAAATTTTGACTATATAAAATATTTCTAATTTCCTCAATGATTCACATGGAACAAATGTAAGGAAAATAGAAACAGAAGACATTTTCTGTAGCATTTTATTGTAATGCGGCGTGAAGCAGACTGATAAGAAGAAAGTGCTCAAAATGAAAACTCTCCAGCAACAAAGAGTATTGAAGAAAAAAACAAAACAAAGCTACATAATGAATTAATTTCAGGAAAAAAAAAATAACATTTTAAATTTCGTGGATTTGTGGTGTTCACATGGATTGAACATCTAGTTTCATGGCCACAAACTGGACCTAATAGACTACCTTTCCCATCCTCTTCAGGTGCAGTATCTTGGAAGTTGTCATCTAAGGTCTTAAATATGCTACTGTTTTATGTTCACTGTGCTAGCTACAGTAGATTATGGACAACATTTGAATCTGTCACTTTCCATTGATATATTTCTAATTTAAGATTTGTCAGTTAACTTTCAACCTTTTAGAAAACACAAACTAAAAAACAAAAGCAAAGTATGCAATGTAATCTCATTACTCCAGTAGAGATCCCTTGACAAGGTACGAAGGACACTGTCTGGAGTCCGATTATCTGATAGACCTGTCATGGCTGCATAGTTCATGTGTCTGTAGTTTAATCAACAGTCTGGAACATCTTGCTCTTTGCATTGCCAATGATGACAACAATGCAAAGCCCACAGTTCACCACATTCATAGAGATCAGAGTAATCATATACTGTATATTGTCTTAATTTAAATTTGCTTGCACAATGAACCAAAACAGATAGACTATACCGAATGTTAGCTGACAACCTACGTCAAAGGCATTTTCCCACGTTGCACTATCCCTACAACACATTCTCAAGTGTTGGTATAATGTACAGAAACATTATGTATAGACTGATGTAATTATTTTAATGCTGTGATTTCCACAGGGACTTGGAAAGGCCTGGCTTGCATTTTGCCCATTGTATATCCTTTCATCCACGGAAGACATTTGTTTCTGCAGTGAGCAGAATATAATGGTGTCTAAAGAGCACTGAAATGTATATAGATAGTTGATATATATATCAATGCAATGTAAAAAATATAACATGAGATATAGTGATGAAATAATGCAATGTCTGGAAGCCATTACAGAATATATATATATATATATATATATATATATAAAGACATATATTGGCATTCAAGTACAAATCAATTCTTCATGTAGGTTTGACATATAAAGTAATTAAAGTGTACCTCTAGTGATCAACATAGCAACGTCTTAGAAAATGTAGTCTTGGTCTGTAAAGTCAAATGTGTAATCTAGCTTGAAAAATGCTATCAAAACAAGGCAGAGAAGGAAGAGAATGGAACTTAAAGGCATCTAACCACTGATCTTAATAAGCCCCATAGCTAACTTCGGCGCATCCAGCCAGCTTCTAAATGTAAGACAGCTTCCTTGTTGTCTTACATTTAGACTATTTTCTGCGCCAAAACCAGCCGTAGAAAATGATGAATGAGACAGGCCTGCTTCCCCATCCACACCACACCCACTTTTTTAGACCTGGTGTGAGTGGTAAAGAAATGGCATGCAACAGAATCTGCTCTAGATATATGCCACAAAATTGTTGTATATATATGGTCATAAATGACGACCTTAGTACTTGCAGTGTGGAGTAGGAGTATGGGAGGGGGAATGGCAGACGTAAACATAGTGACTGTGACCGTACTGCAGCTCCTCTATTCTTCTAACAACATCCTGTTAGTCGGTGATTAAAGGGAATTTGTCACCATCGACCACCCTATCAAAATGTTTGCATAACTGTGGTTCGCCTGATTAAAACGCAGTTTTTCTTTTGTTGATCTGAGTCTCTGTTCTCGAGTTTTGATAGTTTTTTCTTAACCACCTAACCGCTCTGTCCTGGCTCAGCTCGGGCAGTGGGAAAAGCACTTAACCGTTCTGCCCAAGCTGGGCTCGGGCCAGGGGCGTACATAGAAATCACTGGGCCCCATAGCAAGAATCTAAATTGGGCCCCCTAACCCCGCCCACTACCCGCCCCTGGCCCATCCCACCTTTTGTCATGGCTCCTTCCCTGCCATAACTTCATTTGCTAATAAAGAAATGTATACATGACCTACTGAAACCAACTTTGTTGCAGTAATTTAAAAAAAATGTATACGTATTTTCCAATATTCTGTGAAATAAAACAGAAATCAAATATTATAGATAAGGGTACTTTCACAGTAGCGTTAAAGATTTCCGGTATTGAGATCCGTCATAGAGGCTCAATACCGGGAAAAAAATGCTTCAGTTTTGTTCCCATTTATTGTCAATGGGGACAAAACTGAACAGAATGGAGCGCTCCCAAATTCATTCCGTTCCGTTAAGTTGTGCTCCTATACCGGAGAGCAAACCGCAACATTGACTTTCAGTGGAGTTCATGACGGATCTGTCTTGGCTATGTTACAGATAATACAACCGGATCCATTCATAAGGGATGCAGATTGTTGTATTATCAGTAACGGAAGCGTTTTTGCTGAACCCTGCCGGATCCAGCAAAAACGCTAGTGTGAAAGTAGGCTAAGCTAGATTTACAATATTCTAAAAAAAAAAATTATTAACTTACTTTGAAGGTGACATGGTTCTGCATCTAAAAGTCCAAGTCAAAAGAAGTAGCATGGCAGGGATCATAACTATAAAAAGAGTTATGGGGGTCAGAATATGGTGATGTAAAAAAGTTTTTTTAATTAATTTTTACACTATTTAGACATAAAAAACCTATACATATGTGGTATCATTGTAATCGTACTGACCCAGAGAATGAAGGGCACAGGGAATGCCGTAAAAACAAAACCCGTAAAAAACTGTGGAGAAATTGCGTTTTTTTTTTTTATTCTACCCCATTTGGAATTTTTTTGCCCGCTTCCCACTACATTGTATGCCCTATTAAAGTTCGACTTCTCCCGCAAAAAATAAGCCCTCATACATCCATGTGAACGGAAAAATAAAAAAAAGCTCAAGGAAACTAGGGAAGAAAAAAGAAAATGCAAAAATGCAAAAAAACTCTGGTATCCTAAGGGTAAAGGGGCTATCTAACCCCAAAATTCCAGGCACCACATACAGATAATACTTATGCCCAGTGGGGGGGTGCAGCCAATAGCAGGCCGCGTCAGAAATGAGCCTCTCTAGCATCATCCGTAATGCTAGGGAGGCTGGTTCCCGTCGTGGCCTGCTATTGGCTGCACCCCATGTCGCTGAATGTTTTAATCTGCGTGATGGGAGGGGTTGGCAGGGGGGCATTATAGGGATTGTATAACCCCTTTAACTCTGTGCTGCTTATGCTGAGTGTGCACATAGCCACCAATCATATTCCCCCGCCCCACCAAAGGTGACTTATGTGCTGGGGGAAAATATGATTGGTGGTTATGTGCACACTCAGCATCAGCGAGTTAAAGAAATTATCCAATCCCTAAAATGCCCGCCAAAATGCCCAGGGTGGGGGTGAGGAGTAGCAGGAAAGCACACTGTCCTCCTGAGTCCTTTATAAGCTTACAGCCCCCCCTCAAAAAAACACTGCTTGCTGCTGCCCTCCCCCATCAAGACTTCTGCTGACTGCTGTCCTCTTACTGTGGCAGTGGCACACTACAGACAACAGTGTGTTTTGTCTGTGTTCAATGTCCGGACTCCAGTGCGGTGCTTTAGTCTGGGCGGCCGGAGGGGGGTGAGGGGGGCTGATAACTTGTCTTGGGCAGACGTCACGTGAGTGCACAGGGCGCTAAAGCGATGCGCACCTCTGTATGTGTGCCTGCTCCTGCGACCTGCAGCCTTCCAGTTCCAGCGATACTCTGGCCAATCAGCAGCAGCCTCTTTGCACTGCTGAATGCTGATTGGCAAGTGTGTAATTATGCAGCAAAGCAGACACAATGGGGGAAACCAAAAAAGGGGCTCAGTCACATAACAACCGCAGGAGCACATTGCTGGGGTAAGGAAATAACATGAAAGACAGACATGCAATGTGACAATGCACTGCAATATAAAGTACAAAAATTGCATGGAAATAACAAGTGCTACACTATAAGTGCGAGATACTTGGCAAATTATTTTGTACAAAATTATTTGAGCCCGTCTGCCAAGCGTCAAGGCGTTCTCTGTTAGACGGGTTCCTACGCTAAATTCTACCTGTTAGGTGCCATAACGGCTACCGTACACTTCAGGGAGTGTAGGTTCCACGTACCTGCATTGTAACCTACCTGTTGGGTGCCATGACGGCTACCATCCACTTCAGGGAATGCAGGCTACACAGCAGGCCCACTCCACAACACCACCGGCGCCTAAAAGCCACCAAGGACCGCAGTGAGAGTCCTGGTGCTGTGGCTTCAGTGAATGAAGTGGAGCAGGCCTGACTATGCACTGACACTAATTAAAATCAGCCAATGGGGCAGACAGGGTGGTCAGAAATGTGAGACTGAGGAGGCAGCCACGCCTCAATTACAAACTACAAGGGAAACCAAAAAAGGGGCTCAGTCACATAACAACCGCAGGAGCACATTGCTGGGGCAAGGAAATAACATGAAAGACAGACATGCAATGTGACAATGCACTGCAATATAAAGTACAAAAATTGCATGGAAATAACAAGTGCTACACTATAAGTGCGAGATACTTGGCAAATTATTTTGTACAAAATTATTTGAGCCCGTCTGCCAAGCGTCAAGGCGTTCTCTGTTAGACGGGTTCCTACGCTAAATTCTACCTGTTAGGTGCCATAACGGCTACCGTACACTTCAGGGAGTGTAGGTTCCACGTACCTGCATTGTAACCTACCTGTTGGGTGCCATGACGGCTACCATCCACTTCAGGGAATGCAGGCTACACAGCAGGCCCACTCCACAACACCACCGGCGCCTAAAAGCCACCAAGGACCGCAGTGAGAGTCCTGGTGCTGTGGCTTCAGTGAATGAAGTGGAGCAGGCCTGACTATGCACTGACACTAATTAAAATCAGCCAATGGGGCAGACAGGGTGGTCAGATATGTGAGACTGAGGAGGCAGCCACACCTCAATTACAAACTACAAGGGAAACCAAAAAAAGGGGCTCAGTCACATAACAACCGCAGGAGCACATTGCTGGGGCAAGGAAATAACATGAAAGACAGACATGCAATGTGACAATGCACTGCAATATAAAGTACAAAAATTGCATGGAAATAACAAGTGCTACACTATAAGTGCGAGATACTTGGCAAATTATTTTGTACAAAATTATTTGAGCCCGTCTGCCAAGCGTCAAGGCGGTTTCCCTTGTAGTTTGTAATTGAGGTGTGGCTGCCTCCTCAGTCTCACATTTCTAACCACCCTGTCTGCCCCATTGGCTGATTTTAATTAGTGTCAGTGCATAGTCAGGCCTGCTCCACTTCATTCACTGAAGCCACAGCACCAGGACTCTAACTGCGGTCCTTGGTGGCTTTTAGGCGCCGGTGGTGTTGTGGAGTGGGCCTGCTGTGTAGCCTGCATTCCCTGAAGTGGATGGTAGCCGTCATGGCACCCAACAGGTAGGTTACAATGCAGGTACGTGGAACCTACACTCCCTGAAGTGTACGGTAGCCGTTATGGCACCTAACAGGTAGAATTTAGCGTAGGAACCCGTCTAACAGAGAACGCCTTGACGCTTGGCAGACGGGCTCAAATAATTTTGTACAAAATAATTTGCCAAGTATCTCGCACTTATAGTGTAGCACTTGTTATTTCCATGCAATTTTTGTACTTTATATTGCAGTGCATTGTCACATTGCATGTCTGTCTTTCATGTTATTTCCTTGCCCCAGCAATGTGCTCCTGCGGTTGTTATGTGACTGAGCCCCTTTTTTGGTTTCCCTTGAAGTTTGTAATTGAGGCGTGGCTGCCTCCTCAGTCTCACATTTCTGACCACCCTGTCTGCCCCATTGGCTGATTTTAATTAGTGTCAGTGCATAGTCAGGCCTGCTCCACTTCATTCACTGAAGCCACAGCACCAGGACTCTCACTGCGGTCCTTGGTGGCTTTTAGGCGCCGGTGGTGTTGTGGAGTGGGCCTGCTGTGTAGCCTGCATTCCCTGAAGTGGATGGTAGCCGTCATGGCACCCAAAAGGTAGGTTACAATGCAGGTACGTGGAACCTACACTCCCTGAAGTGTACGGTAGCCGTTATGGCACCTAACAGGTAGAATTTAGCGTAGGAACCCGTCTAACAGAGAACGCCTTGACGCTTGGCAGACGGGCTCAAATAATTTTGTACAAAATAATTTGCCAAGTATCTCGCACTTATAGTGTAGCACTTGTTATTTCCATGCAATTTTTGTACTTTATATTGCAGTGCATTGTCACATTGCATGTCTGTCTTTCAAAGCAGACACAATGCCTGGCTGGGAGGGAGCCCGGATCATGGAGGTTAGAAATGGAGCAGGGGGAGGAGGGGGGCCCCGAGGGAGAACACAAGTGGGCAGGGCACAGGCCGCCTCAATGCCTGTATGAATAAACTGTCTGTGCAGAGACTTAGGGGGCGGGGCCTTCAATGCGCTCCGGGCCCCCCTGTGCCGCGGGCCCCATAGCAACGGCGTGGTCTGCCTATATTGGCAGTACGCCACTGGCTCGGGCAGAAGTGGAGGGGGGTGGGCTGCTTTAGATGCTGCAATCTTCTGAATGGTAGCTGCTAGAAACATGCAACTGGTCTTGTTTGAAAGCTGGCATTCCAGGTTTTGTCATTTACAAGACAAAAATGACAAATGCTAAAGTCCAAGCTAAACAGGAGAAATCACTGTTAGAAACCGAATGGGGAATAATTGCAGGTAAAACCTGCATTTGCTTTCACTTTTAGCTACATTCACTGCATCCTATTTCTGTACTGAAGATATTGCTGTCATTCTGGTGTATAAAAGCTTGGAATACCAGCTCTCTAGCTAGTACCAAAACAGAGATGTGAGCAGTTAAAGTAGTCACCCCTCCCCTTTCAGTCTGGGGGAGGAGGGCCGAGAGGTGGGGGGAGTTGCAGAGCTGAGAACCTGCAGGAGGAAAGGAAAAGTAATTAAAAAAAATATTAATAGAAATGTGGCATTAATAATAATAAATAATAAAATTATGTTATTTTAACACAAAGGGGGGAAATATTATGGGTCCTTAAGGCAAAAATTAATTAACTAAGGGGTTAAAATGCAATTGTGTCCCCGAGTTGTGTGCCAACAAGATTTACTGCAGACACACATTAAAAAAACTACAATAAAAAAGTGACATTTTGGCAGGGTTTTTCCAATTTTAATGTGACTGTTAGGAGGCAAATATGCAAATTAGACCTGTGGTGCAATGAGGTTGTAATCCCTGCTCTTTTTGCACCCAATCTTTGCTCCTTCCTGTGGTCATCTCCTCCCATCCAGTTATCACTGGAGGTATGTTTAACATAAATCAAAGTTTTATTTTACTGAATTGATCAGTGGGGGCTGGCTGTTGGAAGCTGCCAGTGAATCCCACTGGAAATGTAGCTTTCCATAATTAACCATTAAAGACTATGCAGTGGCTATCCTCTGTCTAATGCAAGGGTTCCCAGTCTGGAGATTCCCCTGTGTATCAACCACAGGTCTAACAAGCCATTAAGACAACTGTTGTCCTAATGAACAATTCCATTTGCTACTTGAATGCCAACCATTGCCAATCGTTTTGATTAGGTCCATAAAGACCTCTGGACATATCATTATTGATAAGATAATTTTCTCCTTACTAATTAAGGATATTATATTTTTGCTATAGTTTAGGTTACAGCAGAGCTTTCATAACCTATTATTTCTTAAATGAATGAGTGGGAATAAAAGAGGAAAAAAGTTATACCCACTAAAATGATAGATTATATGTAATATATGATGCATACCTCTAACTGACCATACAGATTGCTTCATTTTCATTTTACAAACTGCATTATGATCCCGCCTTCTACAGTTCAAACAGTTGTAGAAATGTTACTGGGATTTAAGACTGAGCAACCTATTTGGTTCTTTGAAGGATTTGAATGGTGGTAGCTGCTATGCATGCATGTGAAGTTGATACCCCTCCTCTGTCAGTAGCAGAGAACGGGATGATAGAAATGAAATAGGAATTCCCATAGGAGCCTAGATGGATTCTAACGTAATCCATGCCCTCATACGTAGGTGTACAGTTTAATGGTACGCTTGGCAGATATTGCCATACCTAATTTGCATTGCTTGTTCTGAAACTATTTCACAATTTTGTATCCAGTGACATTTTTCAACACAGTTCCTCACAACAGAATGACGTCAATTTGCTTCACCTATAGGATCCACCGAATGCCTGTGTGCTGTTTGTAGGTATAGATGACAATTTTGAGAGGGAACTGGAAAAAAAAGGAACAAAATGGGCACTAACGAACCCCTGCCCTCCAATGTCATCGCTATGTGCTCTTTTAACAAATGATGAATACAGAGATATGTATTTTGTGGACAAGATATTGTGAATGATGCCCAGCACTGTAATAGCGCTTTTATTCTTATTAGAAATTATGGCGATAATACATCAGGTTCCCTAATCTTATCCTGAGGCTACTCAGACAAATTTAGGATTAGTATGGCTGGTACATATGAAAGCGTCTGTTCTCAAGAAACAGAATCTGATTATGCTTTGTATCATAAATAAACCTCATTCTGTACCGGCAACTCGGTAACAATTTGCATAATCCTACAATATGAAAATATAGAAGAGTCTTGATTGTGCGTGATAAAGATAATGACACCTGGAAGCCATTACATCCATGGACTTTTTAAAATGTGATGTTTATGCTACATTGTTGTTATCCTAGTTTCTATCACATCATCTAACCTGTAAGAGATTTCATTTACTTCTCGGTATAAATGTGAAAGGAACATCTGCTCTGTATAGTATGTGATTACATTATGGGCGGAATCATTGTAACTGAAATAGATGACAATATCTTATAGACAGATGTAAATGAGGAAGGATCGGGTAGATGTGTTCCTTAGAAAACCATTATGAAATTTTAGGTCCTGTTGTGCATTTTTTTTTGTCGTGAATCCCATTGAACTATTTTAAGGGTTTTTCTACTTTTATGTATAATTATTTTGAAAAATTCTACAACTTTCTTATCGTATTTCAGTTCCTCATCTTTTTCAAAATATCAGTTTGCTCTCAGTGAATGAGAACTTTGTTGTTTACATTTGGGGGATGCAAAACTCCTAAAATGATTGAAATTGTGTTAGTCTAGGATTGGGGTCAGCAACCTCCAGCACTCCAGCTATTGTGTAGCTACAACTCCCAACATTCTCAATTGAAATCTATGACAATTTTGAGATGGGCCGATCAAGCGTGCATGCCCGGAATTGTGGTTTCGCAACAGCTTTAGTGCTGGAGGCTGTTGACTGCTGGTCTACTAGACAGTGCTCAGAGAGCAAATATCCTGTACTACAGACTGATACATTGTGGTAAACTACTGTACTTGTACAACTGCTGAGATCCTTGTCTAGACTGGCTCCAACTGTATCCAGTTCCCAACTTAGAACAAACATATCTTTACAATGGTGAAGAACTGAAACACAAAAATGGAGGTTTACTTATTACCCTATTAAACAACTTTTTGAAAGCAGAATTCTGGAGCGAAGGACTTGAATTCCTCCATTAGGGTATGGCCACATGACATAGTCATGTGGCTGTGCTTCGGTTGAGCACTGTGCAGTTGTATGAACTGCACCTCGCTCTTAAAGACTGCATTGTTTAGTTGATATGCATTGTTAATAGCTGTGTGGTATTGAAGGTACCACACAGCTCTTAACTTTGCAGACTGACTAAACAGTGCAGTCTTCATTACTCACGACTGCCCCATGTGGCCGTACACATAGTTTATTAGACAGTTGTTGAAGTTTTTTGTTTCTGCAATAACTACTGATAATCTTTATTTATATAAAACCTGAAAACTTTTAATGTTGTGTACCTTGAAAACAGCATCAATAACTTTTTTCATTTCCTATTAAAGGGGTTCTCTGGGCATTTGGTCTAATTAGGGCATGGTGCTAACCTTTGGAGAAAAGCTCTTTTACCTAAGTCCTGACCGGATGCATGGTTTCTTTTCTTGTTTGGTTGCATTATAGTCAATACAGTCAAATAGGAAAAAAAGGATGGCCACATCTGGTTGAGCCATGGGGTGCATCTGGGGAGGATAACTACTATGTAAAAAAGCTTCCCTCCACAGGTTAGCACCATGCCCCAATTAGACCAAATGCCAATTGGACCAAATGCTCAGAGAATCCCTTTAAGTATTACATTCATTTGACACAAAAAAAAGTTTATAAATGGCAGAAAGGACATCTGTTGTATGGAATGCAATATTTACATAATGTGGGTGGTTGCCACCCTGAAACGTTGATTTCATTCTGCTAATATTTTATATTATCCTTGTTCAATTGAATGCATGGTAATATTTTCAGAATTGTCAACATTAAAGCAATTTTCATGAACAAAATATTAGAGAGGAGGTCTAAGCATGTCAAATATTACACTGTGTGTATCTTTCTTCTACACGGTCATTATATACATACTAATCTGGGTTGGGTTTTTATTAAAAACAAAAAGTAAACAATGAAATTCAGTTTTGGACAGACTGAAACATTATCTCCTATTCCACACTTTTTTTTAACCTACTCCATTTGCTGGAACTTGACATTTTCGGTATGTATAGAGAGGACAAGTTGGATCATGACTCCACCTAGTGTTGACTTAGCAATAATGAATCCCTTATCCAGAAAAAAAAGCTGAAAATAAGTATTTCATAACTGAATCTCTGAATTTGAGGTGAGCAAAAACCTTTTAATGCTTAGACAACATAGTAGGATCTATCAAGCACTTTGGAGCAAAACTTAAGGCTTAACCTGGAAATTAGAAAGTTTATTTATGTTCAGGAATTTGAAGTGTCCATATCTTCTTTTTAAGCCCATAGTTAACAACCTGTTTTGGGCCTCAGAGTCCAAGCATTTTTTTTTTTTTCTTTTTTTTTTATCATCACATACCAAGAGCTGAAACTTTTTTATTTTTTCGTTGATTCCATCAAAAAAATTTTTGCAAGACAAGTTATGGTTTTTAATGGCATAACTTTATACTGCTTGACAAAAGTCCCAGTCAAAGTACTGAAACGTCGCATTGGTGATTAAAGAACACTACTTTTGAACTACCTTTGGAGAGCTGTGGAATTTTCTTTTCTATTTACTTGAATGCTGGATAACCGCCACAGCCGATGGCATGCAGCCCCTGGCATACAGCCTGCGCAGTGCCACTTGTGTTATATATATACAGTTGCAAGAAAAAGTATGTGAACCCTTTTTGAATGATATGGATTTCTGCACAAATTGGTCATAAAATGGGACCTGATCTTCTGATCATCTAAGTCACAACAATAGCCAATCACAGTCTGCTTAAACTAATAACACACAAAGAATTAAATGTTACCATGTTTTTATTGAACACACCATGTAAACATTCACAGTGCAGGTGGAAAAAGTATGTGAACCCTTGGATTTAATAACTGGTTGAACCTCCTTTGACAGCAATAACTTCAACCAAACGTTTCCTGTAGTTGCAGATCAGACGTACACAACGGTCAGGAGTAATTCTTGACCATTCCTCTTTACAGAACTGTTTCAGTTCAGCAATATTCTTGGGATGTCTGGTGTGAATCGCTTTCTTGAAGTCATGCCACATCATCTCAATCGGGTTGAGGTCAGGACTCTGACTGTGCCAATCCAGAAAGCGTATTTTCTTCTGTTTAAGCCATTCTGTTGTTGATTTAGTTCTACGCTTTGGGTCGTTCTCCTGTTGCAACACCCATCTTCTGTTGAGCTTCAGCTGGTGGACAAATTGCCTTAAGTTCTCCTGTAAAATGTATTGATAAACTTGAGAATTCATTTTTCCTTCTATGATAGCAATCCGTCCAGGCCCTGATGCAACAAAGAAGACCCAATCAATGATGCCCCCACCACCATACTTCAAAGTTGGTATGAGGTTTTGATGTTGGTGTGCTGTGCCTCTTTTTCTCCACACATAGTGTTGTGTGTTTCTTCAAAACAACTCAACTTTGGTTTCATCTGTCCACAGAATATTTTGCCAGTACTGCTTTGGAACATCCAGGTGCTCTTGTGCAGCAATGGTTTTTTTTTGGGCAGCAATGGCTTCCTCTGTGGTATCCTCCCAAGAAATCCATTCTTGCTTAGTGTTTTACATATCGTAGATTCGCTAACAGGGATGTTAGCATATGCCAGAGACTTTTGTAAGTCTTTAGCTGACACTCTAGGATTCATCTTCACCTCATTGAGCAGTCTGCGCTGTGCTCTTGCAGTCATCTGCAGCTACTCCTAGGGAGAGTAGCAGCAGTGCTGAACTTTCTCCATTTATAGACAATTTGTCTTACCATGGACTGATGAACAGCAAGGCTTTTGGAGATACTTTTATACCCCTTTCCGACTTTATGCAAGTCAACAATTCTTAATCGTAGGTCTTCTGAGAGCTCTTTTGTGCGAGGCATCATTCATATCATACAATGCTTCTTGTGAAAAGCAAACCTAGAACTGATGTGTGTTTTTTATAGGGCAGGCCTCTTGGAGATGTCTTTAGTCTAGGGGTTCACATACTTTTTCCACCTGCACTGTGAATGTTTACATGGTGTGTTCAATAAAAACATGGCAACATTTAAATCTTTGTGTGTTATTAGTTTAAGCAGACTGTGAGTGTCTATTGTTGTGACTTGGATGAAGATCAGATCACATTTTATGACCAATTTGTGCAGAAATCCATATCATTCCAAAGGGTTCACATACTTTTTCTTGCAACTATATATATATATATATATATATATATATACACACACACACAAACATCAAAAGTAGGGCATCACTCCTTTGCCAACTGTAAAGTGGGTGCCAGCGGTAACCCCTCGATTCTGGGTTGTAGACAAGTCGCAAAAATCCATGGCACTCCTTAAAAGTGAAAAATGTGCTATTTATTCCAAGATGTCATGCAGCAACGTTTCGGTTCTCTTTCAGAACCTTTTTCAAGCCAAGTCTTGGCTTGAAAAAGGTTCTGAGAGAGAACTAAAACGTTGCTGTATGACATGTGTGAATAAATAGCACATTTTTCACTTTTAAGGAGTGCCGTGGATTTTTGAGACACATATATATATATATATATATAGTACATTTTATTACTTTTGCACAATAAAATCCTTTAAAAAAAAAGAGAAATTATTTTTGCATTGCCACATCCCAAGACCCATAATATTTTTAATATGGAGCTGTGCGAGGGCGTGATTTTTGCAGGATGACTTGTCGTTTTCATTGTTACAATTTTAGGGTACCTACTGTATCATCATTTCATCATATCACTATTTGATTGTTTTCTCTTTTTTTTTGTGAAAAAAGTGTGGGATGAATTATGTGATAACAGTATATTGCAGGTCATTACAGATTTGGCTATACCAAATATGTGAAGGGGTTATTATTTTTGTAATTTATTTCCATTGCAAAACATCTTTTCTAATGGAAAAAGGTAAATTTCTTTCTAATGTGGAGATTGTTTATTTAGTAAAACTTTATTTAAATCTTATTTTACCACTTGTTAGTCCCACAAGGGGACTCTCACATGTGATCCATTGATCGCTCACATAGTACAATGCACCACTTATGTAGTAAAGTGTACTACATACTGTCAGTACTATACTGACAAGCACTATCAGACTACGCCTCTAGGCTGCCATACTAGGACATTGGCACCCCATGATCTTATATGTAGGATGGCGATGCCTGAAAGAGGAAGCTCCCTCCCTCTAACCCACTTAGATGCCAGGGTCTCTATTGACCATGCCATTTATGGGGTTAAACAGCCCAGATCAGCAGAAGCACAGGAGTCCAACTTTCATATAAGAAGTTAGCTCCTGCTGCCCACTGCACAGGGGGTCACAGGCTGGGCCACCGTAAAAAGTTGTATTGGTGGTCACAGATCAGTTAAAAAGATGTAATCTCACACCACACATCTCTGCATATGTTGAGCAAAGCAGAAAGGTAAGGAAGGACATATCTGTATTATGGGATTGGTACAAAGCAAAAATACCATATATTTTTATTAGTGACACCATAGCATAATATATTTCCTTTTTGTGAAAACCTTGTTATTACTTTAACTACAGTACATTAGTGCCACAGGAAGGTGGCATTAGCAAGTAACTGGCAAAAAGAACATTATAGTGTTACCTAGTACTATAAGGAAATTGCATGATGCAATCATAAATAGACATATAACCTGTAAAATGATGGCTGTAGACTCCCTTATTTCACAGAACAATAAAAAATAATAAATAAAAATAGAAATGAAACCTGATATAAGAGTGTCCTGATCTGTGGCAATTGCTCAACACTTAATTTTGTACCTATTGAATTTATATTTGTGTCCACCATCTAGATTTTCATATATATATATATATCCAAATTTGTGGAACTGCTGTGGGAATATACACTATTGTGGGGTATATACCGTAGTTAGGATTTTTTTATGGTTTTTAATCATTTTTTATATTTTTTGTAACACATTAAGAACCAGTCTTGTTTGGGCCCTATTTTGTTATCACATTCCAACAGCATTCCAACTGCATTTTTTTATTTTTCCTATGAGATAGTGGTATGAGAGGCTTGTCTTTTTAGTTGTATTTTTTGCCTCATTTTGAGTACAGATAACTTAGTACTTTTTAACCTTTTCAGAGGGGAATACCCATTCTGACAATGTTTTATATATATATATATATATATATATATATATATATATATATATATACATATATATACATATACAGTACAGACCAAAAGTTTGGACACACCCTCTCATTCAAAGAGTTTTCTTTATTTTTATGACTATGAAAATTGTAGATTCACACTGAAGGCATCAAAACTATGAATTAACACATGTGGAATTATATACTTATCAAAAAAGTATGAAACAACTCAAAATATGTCATATTCTAGGTTCTTCAAAGTAGCCACCTTTTGCTTTGATTACTGCTTTGCACACTCTTGGCATTCTCTTGATGAGCTTCAAGAGGTAGTCACCTGAAATGGTTTTCACTTCACAGGTGTGCCCTGTCAGGTTTAATAAGTGGGATTTCTTGCCTTATAAATGGGGTTGGGACCATCAGTTGCGTTGTGAAAAGTCACGTGGATACACAGCTGATAGTCCTACTGAATAGACTGTTAGAATTTGTATTATGGCAAGAACAAAGCAGCTAAGTAAAGAAAAATGAGTGGCCATCATTACTTTAAGAAATGAAGGTCAGTCAGTCCAAAAAATTGGGAAAACTTTGAAATTGTCCCTAAGTGCAGTCACAAAAACCATCAAGTGCTACAAAGAAACTGGCTCACATGCGGACCGCCCCAGGAAAGGAAGACCAAGAGTCACCTCTGCTGCGAAGGATAAGTTCATCCGAGTCCCCAGCCTCACAAATCGCAGGTTAACAGCAGCTCAGATTAGAGACCAGGTCAATGCCACACAGAGTTCTAGCAGCAGACACATCTCTAGAACAACTGTTAAGAGGCGACTGTGTGAATCAGGCCTTCATGGTTGAATATCTGCTAGGAAACCACTACTAAGGACAGGCAACAAGCAGAAGAGACTTGTTTGGGCTAAAGAACACAAGGAATGGACATTAGACCAGTGGAAATCTGTGCTTTGGTCTGATGAGTCCAAATTTGAGATCTTTGGTTCCAACCACTGTGTCTTTGTGCGACGCAGAAAAGGTGTACGAAGGGACTCTACATGCCTGGTTCCAACCGTGAAGCATGGAAGAGGATGTGTGATGGTGTGGGGGTGCTTTGCTGGTGACACTGTTGGGGATTTATTCAAAATTTAAGGCATACTGAACCAGCATGGCTACCACAGCATCTTGCAGCGGCATGCTATTCCATCCGGTTTGCGTTTAGTTGGACCATCATTTATTTTTTAACAGGACAATGACCCCAAACACACCTCCAGGCTGTGTAAGGGCTATTTGACCATGAAGGAGAGTGATGGGGTGCTGGGCCAGATGACCTGGCCTCCACAGTCACCGGACCTGAACCCAATCGAGATGTTTTGGGGTGAGCTGGACCGCAGAGTGAAGGCAAAAGGGCCAACAAGTGCTAAGCATCTCTGGGAACTCCTTCAAGACTGTTGAAAGACCATTTCAGGTGACTACCTCTTGAAGCTCATCAAGCGAATGCAAAGCAGTAATCAAAGCAAAAGTTGGCTACTTTGAAGAACCTAGAATATGACATATTTTCAGTTGTTTCATACTTTTTTGATAAGTATATATTTCCACATGTGTTAATTCATAGTTTTGATGCCTTCAGTGTGAATCCACAATTTTCATAGTCATGAAAATAAAGAAAACTCTTTGAATGAGAAGGTGTGTCCAAACTTTGGTCTGTACTGTGTATATATATATATATATATATATATATATATATATTTACTGGGGCTGCCACAGTAGCTCAAATTACAGGGAAAGCAGACCTCATAATGTGACAGTTGTCACAATCAGGACTGTGCTCTGTCCACTGATCATGTGATTGCCTGAACCAAAATAGGTTTTGTTGCAAGTATTGTTTCTGTTGTATGCATAGCACTCATTGAGTACTGTGTATAGTAAGTGTGAGGTAGCAAAATTAGTAAAAAAAATAGAAAGAAACAAAAAATAACTTTTTTTTTACATACCTTCTTTAGTGGGTGTCCAACAGTTTTTGACAGCCAAGCACCGTAACTGCAGCTCCATGATCCTCCATGCAGGCACTATTCTGCAGCAATACAGCTCCCATTGAAAAAACTCATTGAGCCATGAACTCCACAAGACCCTTGAAGGTGTATCTGAAACCAAAACATCAGCATCTGATACACGTCCTGCATGTTGCAAGGTGTGTTCTCCATGTTTCAGACTTGCTTTCATATCCCACAGATGCATGCTGGATAGATTGAGATTTGAGGAACTTGGGGGTCAAGTCAACACCTTGAGCTCTTCTCTTGCCATCTGTTTCATCCTTGAACTATTTTTGCAGTGTGTCAGAGCACATTATTCTGCTGAAAGAAGACACTTTCATAAGGGAAGGCTGTTGCCATTGAGAAATGTACTTGGTCTGCAACAATGTTTAGGTAGGTGGTGTGTGTCAAAGTAACATTCACATAAATGGCAAAGTTTACCAGCAGAACATGCTCAGAACATAACACTGCCTCCACTGGCTATCTTTCTTCCCATAGTTTATTCTGATGCCATGTTATACCTAGGTAAGTAATGTGAACGCGCCATAAAAAATGAGGTAAAAAAAAATTGATCAATGTAGGACACCTTCTTCTGTTGCTCAATGGTCCAGTTCTCATGCTCACATGCCTGGTGTAGGCAATTCAGGCGGCCCCAGACTCAGCAGGACATTATGGGAGTCTTAATTCCTGACACTGGTTTACCGGCTATCCTTTGACCACATTTGGTAAGTTCTCACCACTGCATAGCGGGAACATCTCATGAAACCTGCTGTTTTGAAGATGCTTTGACTATAGTCATCTATTTATCACAATTTGGCTCCTGTCAAAGTTGCTTAGATCCTAACACTACCCATTTTTCCTCCTTCCAACACATCAACTTCAAGAACATTTGCTGCCTAATAAATGCCACCCCATGACAGATTACATTGTCACAAAATAATTAAGGTTAGTCACCTTTAACCTCTTGGGGATACATGACTTACCGGTACATCATGATGTCCCAGTACGTCATGTGTAGTTCCGATCACCGTCTGTGACCCTCCCCTTAAATCGGCGATCGCTGCAAACCGCAGGTCAATCTGGGGAATCCGATAACCCGGAACAGGATGGTGATCGGTGATGTGATAATACACCACTAATCACCATCCTGCGATCCTGAGAGGTGATTCGGCTCTGATTGGCTGCAGGGGCGGGCAGGCGGTTTAAATGATTGCAGCGCTCCTCGCCTCCTCCTTTCTGTGTCCGGGAGTGAGAAGAGAGGAGCGCTGCATCAATCTCCAGAGCCAGCACCCCCAGCACCCCCCTTCTGACCTTCCACAGTGCCATCTGGCACTAAAAGGTATTTAGGGAAAGGTTTGGGACAGATTAGGTTAGGCAGGGATATTCAGGGAAAGTTCAGTGGAAGAAAATAAAAAAATTTTTTTGTTGCATCACCGTAATCGGGTGTCTGGGGTCCACAGCACAGCTGTGTGACCCTAGACCCCACCCAGGGGTGCTGCAGCTTGCCCCCCTGCTCCCCCCACACATTTTTGGGGGGCGCAAGCATTTTATTTTATTTTTTTATGCGTACGCTGACTGTAGCCAGCACTCAAAGCGTCCGGCCACTGTTAGCGCATCACACCCCACCGCTGATCAGCTTCGGACGGCTGATCAGAGAGTTTGAAATTTTGGGGCCTTTTTTAAAATTTAGTATTTATTTATTTCTGTTAGTTTTAGGGCAAAGTCTGCGAACACCCATGCCCCCACACACACACGCACACCAAATAAAGATTTCCACACACGCACAAACACACACACTCTCCCATGGCCCGGCGGATGTTCTCGACCGAGGAGGCATACGCCCAGCTTGCCTCTGACTCCGAGAGCCCCAGTGAGGACGAGGATGACCACTTTCCTTTTGTCATCCGCGTCCTCCTCCTCATCTAGCGATGATGATGAGCTCCTAACGGAGACGCCGCCAGGTGGAGCAAGGGGACCACCATGCTAGGGACCCTGTGGCCCACACTAGTACGAGCAGCTCTGGGGCTCGTACTAGTTTTCCGGCCCACCCACCTGTTAAGTCCACCGGAGCCCCCTACCGGTGAACTTGAATGGTGTACCCCAGAGCATTTTAAGCCTGCGATTTCTGATTTTGTTGGCACAGTGGGCATAATTGAATATGACTATTTTAGTCTTTTTTTCAGTGACCACTTTGTGAATCTGATGGTGGAGCAAACAAACCTTTATGCCCAACAGTTCATTGCTCAACACCCGGGCTCTTTTTTGGCTAGGGCCGGTGGCTGGACTCCGGTCAGTGCAGCCGAGATGAGGATGTTTTGGTGCCTCATGCTGCACATGGACCTAGTCAAAAAACTCAGTGTCAGGCATTACTGGAGTGGGAACGTCCTCTGCCAGACTCCACTTTACAGTACGGCCATGACACGCTCCCGGTTTGAGGCCATCCGGAAATGCCTGCATTATGCAGATAATGCAGCATGTCCCCCCCCAAGGTGATCCTGCCTATGACCGCCTGTACAAAATTAGGCTGGTCATCGAATTACTTTGGGGCCAAGTTTTTGGAGGCCTATGTACTTGGAAGGGAGGTCACAGTTCATAAGTCTCTTATTGCTTTCAAGGGGAGACTCATTTTCCACCAGTATGTTCCATCTAAGCGGGCGAGGTATGGCGTGAAGCTGTACAAACTTTGTCAGAGTACCTCAGGGTACACTTACAAGTTTCATGTGTACAAGGGGCGAGATTCCCGTATTGAACCCCCTGAATGTCCCCCCACTATGAATGTTAGCGGGAAACCTGTGTGGGACCTTATGCACCCACTGCTAGATAAGGGTTACTACCTGGAAGTGGATAACTTTTATACTAGTATCCCCTTGCTCCAGTCCCTCGTCGCCAGATCCACGTCCGCTTGGCACCGCGAGGAAAAATCAATGCGGCCTCCCTACCCACCCCAGTCCAGGTACCTATCCCCAGGGGTGAGACCCATGCCCTTACCAGAGGAAACCTGTTGCTGGTCAGATATAAGAGGGATTTTCTTGTACTGTCCACAATTCATGGTAACGGCATCACCCCTGTCTCTGTGCGAGGTACCGCGGCAACAGTCCTCAAGCCCGATAAAATCGTCGACTACAATTGGTATATGGGAGGAGTTGATCTCTCTGATCAAGTCCTCAAGCCATATAATGCCATGCGCAAAACCTGGGCATGGTACAAAAAAGCTGTGGTCTACTTGGTACAGGTTGCCTTGTACAACTCTTTTGTGCTGTCCAGGAGCACTAGCAACACAGGGAAATTCCTTCAGTTCTATGAGACAGTCCTCAAGGCCCTGATCTTTTCTTGCCAGGAAAAAGCAGGCCGGAGTGCCTCGGGAAATGGAGGCGCCCGGATCGTCCATGGCCAACATTTTCCAGCTATGGTCCCCCATACTGGATAGAAGGGATGGACCCAAAAAAGGTGCAGTGAGTCATAGGAGGGGGATACGGAAGGACACCACCACTCAGTGTGTCACATGCCCCGATCATCCAGGCCTCTGCATTATTGGTTGCTTCAGTGAGTACCACAATTCCATGGAGTACTACATTTATAATCCCCTTCCCCAATTTTAAATTCCATTCAGCCACTGACAATTGAAAAAAAAAAAAACTATGGTTCTCAGACTTGAGACACTAAAACAAAACAAAAACAAAAAAAAAAAAGTTGACATATTAGGCATCGCCGCATCCATAAGAATCTGCTCTATAAAAATACCCCATGACCTAACCCCTCAGATGAACATGGTAAAAATAAATAAAAAATGGTGCAAAAAAAGATTTTTTTTGGTCACCTTACATCACAAATAGTGTAATAGCAAGCGATCAAAAAGTCATATGCCCCCAAAAATAGTGCCAATAAAACCGTCCACTCATCCCTCAAAAAATGAGCCCCAACCTAAGATAATCGTCTAAAAAAATATAAAAAAATTACTCAGACTATGGAGATACAAAAATGCTTTTTTTTGGGGTTTATAAAGGGATAATATAGTGTAAAACCTAAATAAATTTAAAAAAGTTGATATATTAGGTATCACCGCGTCCGTAAGAATCTGCTCTATAGCAATACTCCATGACCTAACCCCTCAGATGAACACGGTCAAAAAAATAAAATAAAAACGGTGCCAAAACAGCTAGTTTTTGACAAATTTTCCATTTTAAACAGTTTTTTCCAGTAACAAAGCAAGGGTTAACAGGCAAACAAAACTTAATATTTATTACCCTTATTCTACAGTTTACAGATACACCCCATATTTGGTATGACCAAACAGCAGGGCGCAGAAAGAAAGGAAAGCCATATGGTTTCTGGAAGGCAGATTTTGATGGCCTTTTTTTTGGGCACCATGTCCCATTTGAAGAACCCCTTTTTTAACACTTTAAGTGTTCCTCAACAGTTTATGGCAAATGGAGATGACATTTCAGAATTTCTATTTTTGGTAACCTTGCCTCACAAAAATGTAATATAGAGCAACCAAAAATCATATGTACCCTGAAAATAGTCCCAACAAAAGTGCCACCTTATCCCATAGTTTCCAAAATGGGTTTACTTTTATGGAGTTTCTACTCTTGGGGTGCATCAGGGGGGCTTCAAATGGGACATGGTGTAAATAAACCAGTCCAGCAAAATCTGCCTTCCAAATACCACACGGCGCACCTTTCCTTCTACGCCCTACCGTGTGCCCGTACAGTAGTTTACAGCCACATATGGGGTGTTTCTGCAAACTGCAGAATCGGGGCAATAAAAATGTAGTTTTGTTTGACTGTTAACCCTTGCTTTGTTACTGGAAAAAAATGGATTAAAAAGGAAAATTTGCCAAAAAATTTAAATTCTTAAATTTCATCTCCATTTGCCAATAACTCTTGTGGAACATCGAAAGGGTTAACAATGTTTGTAAAATCAGTTTTGAATACCTTGAGGGGTGTAGTTTCTTAGATGAGGTCACTTTTATGGATTTTCTACTCTAGGGGTGCATCAGGGGGGTTTCAAATGGGATATGGTGTAAATAAACCAGTCCAGCAAAATCTGTCTTCCAAAAACCACACGGCGCACTTTTCCCTCTACGCCCTACCGTGTGCCTGTACAGTAGTTTACAGCCACATTTGGGGTGATTCTGCAAACTACAGAACCGGGGCAATAAATATTGAGTTTTATTTGGCTGTTAACCCTTGCTTTGTTACTGTAAAAAATTGATTAAAATGGAAAATTAGCCCAAAAATCGAAATTCTTAAAATTCATCTCCATTTGCCATTAACTCCTGTGGAACACCTAAAGGGTTAACGATGTTTGTTAAATCTGGTGGGTGGTTTCTATTATGTAAGCCTCACAAAGTGACTTCAGACCTGAACTGGTCCTTAAAGAGTAGGTTTTTGAAAATGTCTGAAAAATTTCAAGATTTGCTTCTAAACTTTAAAGCCTTGTAACATCCCCAAAAAATTAAATATCATTCCCAAAATGATCCCAACATGAAGTAGACATATGGGGAATGTAAAATAATAACTATTTTGGGAGGTATTACTATCTACTATAAAAGTAGAGAAATTGAAATTTGGAATTTTTTTTTAAAAAAAGGGTAAATTTGGTATTTTTAATTTTTTTTACTCCATTTGACCAGTGTCATGAAGGACAATATGTGATGAAAAAACATTCTCAGAATGGCCTGGATAAGTAAAAGCGTTTCAAAGTTATTAACACATAAAGTGACACTGGTCAGATTTGCAAAAAATGGCCTGGTCCTTAAGGTGAAAATGAGCCCGGTCCATAAGGGGTTAAAGGGGCTGTCCCATTTCCTATATTGATGACCTATACTCAGGAGAGGTCAGATCCCCACCACCCTTGATCAGCTGTTTGAAGTGAAAGTAGTGCTGCTAAGTGCTACTTTCTCTTGACTGTTTACTTGCTTGCCACCCACATTGCAGTAGTGAGCAGTGTACTGTATTATAGATTCTACATCCCAATCTCTTCAATTGAAAGTTGCAGACAGATGGAACTGCTCGTACCTATTGAAGTGAATTTGGAATGAGAAGCTGTAATTACACCTGCTCATGGCTGTGATGTTGACGACAAGCAGGTAAACAATGAAGAGAAGGCAGAGCTCATACGAATGCTTCATTCTCTTCATAGAGCTGATTTGCCGGGGTGCCAGGTGTTGGACACCCACAGATATGATATTAATGACCTATCAAGAGGATAAGCCATCAGTATTTTACTTCCAGAAATCCCTTTAAGTCAGAGAGAGATTTTGAAACAATGGCCTCAATTGGCCATTTTTACCATAATAACTATCTTCAATGGCAGGGCTGCATTTTAACATGGATATAACAAGATATGTCACCCCAAATTCCAAAGAATTATTATTTGCCATCACTAATTTTGCCTCCATACTCCTTGTGGTAAACGTACCTGCCCGGGCTCCAGCGCCGAACTGGGAGAGAAGCAATGTTGAGCCACACTCCCTGGTGATGTGACTGCATCCTTAATAACTGGATGCAATGCTCTGTTCCTCCCCATAGCGGGTGAGTGCTAGGGAGTATTAGCAGTGGACTGATTAGCAAAGCTGCTCTATTACTGTGTACTTGTATTTCAGACTAATGGAGCACTGAGTCAATGGACCTATCAAGTTCTAATCTGGGGACTCAGCTCTCTATTTAAATCCCTTCCTGGCCATACACAAGGGCCAGTGATAGTCTTTGTTGGCTCTAACAGGTTCCCTTGTTACTGTATTGATATTTGTTCTCAGTGTTCCTGACCCTGACTTGTCTTCTGACCATTCTTTGTCTCAAGTTTTGGTACAGTGTAGCCCATCTGGTTGTGACCCATTTCATACTACTCTGCTTTTGTGTTGTCCGTGTTGTGTGTCTTGTTTGTTCTGCACCTATTCTAGCGTAGGGACTGTCATCCAGTTGTGGGCTTACACTGCAAGTAGGTAGGGAAAGAAGGCTGGGCCCTAGTTCAGGGACTCACTGTCCTCATCTGTCCCTACCTACAGTCATTACACCACAGCCTCTATTGGTTCCTTCAATAAACATTCTGTATATAGATGCAGGTCCCACATATAATCTATGGGTAAGGGTCCTGTCTTGACATTAACAGTGACACATATATATGTATATATATATATATACATATATATATATATATATATATATATATTATTTACGATAAGGGTTTCCATATTTTTTTTTCTTTTTTACAATTAAAATTTGCTAGGTTTTACCCATTATTCCTATTATAACATGGTATAATCTTAGGCTACATGCACACGACAGTAAAAAAAAACGTCTGTTAAAAGTGGACACACTGTCAGCTTTTCATGGCCATTTTGCATCAGAGTGTGCATCCATTTTATGACCGTGTGTCCCTTTTTAATGTCCATTTTGCATCCGTTTTTCATGTACGTTAAGAATGGACATGGAAAATGGATGATTTTGATTGGCAGTTATTTCTAGACCCACCCTTCTGAGAACACCCACAGGATGTTAGGCCCCCAGCAAAAATAATGTCCCCCATAGTGTAGGAATTTTTATTTATTTTTGCTGCCCCCAGCTTTAACTATGCCCCCATGTGGGCCCCCAGCTACAATATTTTCCCCCATAGTGTATGAATATTTTTTTTTACTGCCCCCAGATTTAATAATGCCCCCTATTTTGGGCCCAGCTAAAATAATGTCTCCCACGGTGTGAATAATTTTTTTATAGCGTCCCCAGCGGTAATAATGTCTCCATGTAGAAACCCAGCTGAAATAATGTCCCCCATAGTATAGTTTTTTTTTTTTACTGTCTCCAGCTTTAATAATGTCCCCCATGTAGGCCCCATCTTAAATAATGTCCCACATAGTGTAGGAATTATTTTTTAATGTCTCCAGCTTTAATAATGCCCCCAATGTAGGGCCCCATTTTAAATAATTTCCCCCATGGTTTAAATAATGCCCCCATAATGGTACACTGCTGTTTTGTTGTTGTTGATTTTACAAAAAAAAATCACCTTATCAAGTTTCTTTTCTCTTCACTGAACAGGACCTGCCGAAGGACATGTGATGTGTGCGAAGACGTTACTGAGTGCTCCCACGTGGTTATGTCACCACGCATATCGCAGTTCCTTTGGCAGGCCCTGCTCAATGAATAGAGAAGAGACTGCCGCAGAGCGAGTAAGTGGATGAGGTGAGTTTTTTTTTACCTCTAAATGGCCATATAGATAACGTGTACCCATTTTTTACCGCCATTAGAAGGGTGCACTCCTGTCAATCAGCCGCTAAAAAGCCGTTAAAAACAGTCCCATTGATTTCAATGCGGTCCGTCTGGCCGTGTAGGACATGTTCTATTTTTGGATGGACGCTATTCACATCCCATTAAAAGAACGGCCATGTGAATAGCCCCATAGACTTTCATTGGTGCTAAAAATGGCCCTGTGACAGCCGTTACTTAAACGGCCGTCACACGGCCATTATTCACTGTCATGTGCATAAGGCCTTAGTATCACACTGAAGTACATTAAAGCTTTTCATATTAGCTATTTAGAACAGTATGAATTTAAGAAATCAATTACAGTGGCCTCTTAAAAAGACAAATCGCCTGGACCAGATGGCATACACCCCCTTATCCTAAGAGAATTAAGTAATGTCATAGCCAGACCCTTAATTCTGATATTTAAAGACTCTAAACTGACAGGGAGTGTTCTACAGGATTGGCACATATCAACTGTGGTGACAATATTCAAAGGGTCCAAAAACAGAGCCCAAAACTATAGACCGGTAAGTTTAACATCTGTTGTGGGTAAACTATTTGAAAGTTTCCTAAGAGATGCTATCTTGGAGTACCTCAATAAAAATAAGCAAATAACGCCATATCAGCATTGCTTAATGAGAAATTGGTCATGCAAAACTAATTTAATCTGTTTCTATGAAAAGTTCTAGACTTGACTGCAGCAAATCAATGGATGTTGTATATCTTGACTTTTCCAAAGCATTTGATACTTTACCACATAAAAGTTTAGTATATAAAATGAGAATGCTTGGACTGGGGTAAAATGTGTGTAGGTTGGTAAGTAACTGGCTCAGTGATAAAAAACAAAACAAAAAACAGGGGGTGGTTATTAATTTTACACACTAATATTGGGTCATGGTCACTAGTGGGGTCAGTATTGGGCCCTATTCTCTTCAATATATTTATTAATGATCTTGTAGAAAGCTTGCACAGTAAAATATATATATATTTGTGTGTAAAGTAAATAACACGGAAGAGGACAGTATACTGCTACAGAGGGATCTGGAGAGATTGTAGGCTTGGTCAGAGAAGTGGCAGGTGAGGTTTAACACTGCCAAATATAAGGCTTTGCACATGGGAAGGAATAATGCAAGTCACCAGTACATACTAAATGGTAAAACACTGGGTAACACTGAAATGGAAAAGGACCTAGGAATTTTAGTGAAAAGCAAACTAAGCTGTAAAAAACTGTGTCAGTCAGCTGCTGCCAAGGCCAATAAGATAATAGGTTGTACTTTGCAAATCACTAGTCAGACCACACAAGGAGTACTGTGTACTCTGTGAATTAGAGATGAGCGACTTGATTCTACCAGTTCAGCTTGTCTTTCTTGGTGTTGCATCTTCAATGCTTAGGGGAATATTGTAATAAAGCTAATGTGTCTTTAAGGCTGCTTTCCTATTGAATTTGCATTGTCTGTTTGTTGTATACCTGAAGTTGGCCAAAAGAGTTTTTCGGACTTTGGCAAGCTGGTATATGTCAGCACACCTTTTGTTTTACTGTATATAGAATAGCATAATCTTTGGGGTATTCTATACATTAATAAATAAAATGTGTTAACGTAGGTAACTATGGGTGATGGATGCCACTCTGTCTATGTAGTAGCATCCATCTAAGGTATATGTTGGGAAATCAACTTAATACTGCAGTCAAATATTACATTTAGATAATTTTTATCTAACAGCAGATTTTATAAGGTCTAGCTTATGGCCTAAAAACACAGTGCAGTTAGTTTTTAATTTGTAGCCAGGTGCTTATCAATGCCTAAAAACCTTTACATGCATAGGAATCTTCTTACAGATTAACCGAATTCCAGAACTGAAGTTTATTCTGATATTTTTCTACATCGAGCTCTGCATTTTTTATTCTGCTGGATAAAATAATTTAATTATACTTTTATTCATGTGCAAAACAGATACTGGATAATCTTCTTATATACTGTTATACTAGTTTGGATTGGAGTTCAAATTTACAGATCTTAATTATTTATATAGCTATTTCTTTATCCAAAAATCAGGTTAATGAAAATATTCTGTGAGGGATTTCATAGATGCTTATCTATCATTTCAACTCAGAAATTAATGATACGGTTACATAGTTGATACGGTTTAAAAAAGACATAAGTCCATCATAATCAACCAAGGGATAGGTGGACACGCAAATCCCAGAAGGAAGAGACAGAAAACCGAAGAGCACTCTGCAAGATCCAATGAGAGGATAAGGAAGGATATCACTAAAAATTAGTGAATTTCTAAAAAATGTGCCAAATTTTCCAAAAAGATTTGATTTGATTCAAATTAATTTGTGGCAAATTGCATTAACAAACAGCTACTTCCTGGTTGCACAGAGCCTGTATAGTGGTGTAGAACATTGTTCATTACAGCAACACACATAGTAAATCTGCTGTGGCACTGAAACAATACTGTGAGTCAGTATGACATGCAGATTACAGGTGTCGCTTTTACAAACCGGATTCCAAAAAAGTTGGGACACTATACAAATCGTGAATAAAAACTGAATGCAATGATGTGGAGGTGCCAACTTCTAATATTTTATTCAGAATAGAACATAAATCACGGAACAAAAGTTTAAACTGAGAAAATGTACCATTTTAAGGGAAAAATATGTTGAATCAGAATTTCATGGTGTCAACTAATCCCCAAAAAGTTGGGACAAGGCCATTTTCACCACTGTGTGGCATCTCCCCTTCTTCTTACAACACTCAACAGACGTCTGGGGACTGAGGAGACCAGTTTCTCAAGTTTAGAAATAGGAATGCTCTCCCATTCTTGTCTAATACAGGCCTCTAACTGTTCAATCGTCTTGGGCCTTCTTTGCTGCACCTTCCTCTTTATGATGCGCCAAATGTTCTCTATAGGTGAAAGATCTGGACTGCAGACTGGCCATTTCAGTACCCGGATCCTTCTCCTACGCAGCCATGATGTTGTAATTGATGCAGAATGTGGTCTGGCATTATCTTGTTGAAAAATGCAGGGTCTTCCCTGAAAGAGATGACATCTGGATGGGAGCATATGTTGTTCTAGAACCTGAATATATTTTTCTGCATTGATGGTGCCTTTCCAGACATGCAAGCTGCCCATGCCACACGCACTCATGCAACCCAATACCATCAGAGATGCAGGCTTCTGAACTGAGCGTTGCTAACAACTTGGGTTGTCCTTGTCCTCTTTGGTCCGGATGACATGGCGTCCCAGATTTCCAAAATGAACTTCGAATCGTGACTCGTCTGACCACAGAACAGTCTTCCATTTTGCCACACTCCATTTTAAATGATCCCTGGCCCAGTGAAAACGCCTGAGCTTGTGGATCTTGCTTAGAAATGGCTTTTTATTTGCACTGTAGAGTTTCAGCTGGCAACGGTGAATGACACGGTGGATTGTGTTCACTGACAATGGTTTCTGGAAGTATTCCTGAGCCCATTCTGTGATTTTCTTTACAGTAGCATTCCTGTTTGTGGTGCAGTGTCGTTTAAGGGCCCGGAGATCACAGGCATCCAGTATGGTTTTACGGCCTTGACCCTTATGCACAGAGATTGTTCCAGATTCTCTGAATCTTCGGATGATGTTATGCACAGTTGATGATGATAGATGCAAAGTCTTTGCAATTTTTCGCTGGGTAACACCTTTCTGATATTGCTCCACTATCTTTCTGCGCAACATTGTGGGAATTGGTGATCCTCTACCCATCTTGGCTTCTGAGAGACACTGACACTCTGAGAAGCTCTTTTTATACCCAATCATGTTGCCAATTGACCTAATTAGTGTTAATTGGTCTTCCAGCCCTTCGTTATGCTCAAATTTACTTTTTCCAGCCTCTTATTGCTACTTGTCCCAACTTTTGGGGGATTTGTTGACACCGTGAAAATTTGAATCAACGTATTTTTCCTTTAAAATGATACATTTACTCAGATTAAATGTTTGATCTGTCATCTACGTTCTATTACAAATAAAATATTGACATTTGCCATCTCCACATCATTGCATTCAGTTTTTATTCACAATTTGTTTAGTGTCCCAACTTTTTGGGAATCCGGTTTGTAGAATCACTGAACACTTCACTTCTTTGGGCAGTTAAGGGGCCAAAGCTGACCAAATAACTTAAGTGTGAACTCAGGTTTACAGGACGATGTTAGCGTCAGGTATAAAGAACCGTCCAGAGGCGGAAGATCCTACTATAGCGTGAAAGAGCGCACTTCTTTTACACTGTTGTCAGCTGATTTCACATACTGTAGATGTCTACAGAACATGTTCTTTTAAACCCTTATACAAGTAGAGCCCCCCTTATAGAGTGGAGAAGGTGTCAGCAGTAAGTTTGTGTTGACGTCACTGATTATTTTGCCCTTCTTCTGATCCGTCAGAACTAATGACCCCTAAAAAACTGAGCCTGTTTCATCTTCACTCTGTCAGCATTTGGTCAGTAATCCATCAGTATTGCTAATGCCCCCCCAAAAAACAGGAGTGAATCCAAAACAGAGATGACACGGTAATAGAGTATTTACATGTCTTTTGTGTTTTGTACCCACTGCTTCTTTTGACTACCAAATCATAAACCAATTTTGATGGGACCATACATGCGTTACAGCTGCTACACAGAAAGGATCCATTGTGTGTCTCATTTTTCCTTACTTCTGACAGATCAGAAGAGGGGTCAAATAAATGATAATGTCAACCAGGCCAAAAAGAGAAAATAGTGGGCAAGTCATGAAGTGGGGAGGGTGGGAACAGCACGAGAAGTCCACAGAGTGTCTCAATGACATACTGATGAGGTGGCAGCAACATCAGGAGACCACAGAGTGGTAAGGTGACATAGTGTGGAGGTAGCAGCAGCATCAAAAGACCACAGAGTGCACAATGACAGAGTGTGGAGATGGCAGCAGCAGCATGAGGAGGCCACAGAGGGGCAAGGTGACAGTGTTAAGGTAGCAGTAGCATAAGGAGACCACAGAGTGGCAAGGTGACATAATGTTGAGGTGGCAGCAGCAGCAGCATGAGGAGGCCAAAGAGTGGCACAATGACAGAGTGTAGAGGTGGCAGCGGCAGCATAAGGAAGCCACAGAGTGGCAAGGTGACATAATGTTGAGGTAGCAGCAGCACCAGGAGACCACAGAGTGGCAAGGTGACAGAGTGGAGGTGGCAGCAGCATCAGGAGACCACACAGTGGCAAGGTGACATAGTATGAGGTAGCAGCAGCATCATGAGACCACAGAGTGGCAAGTTGACATATTGTGGAGGTGGCAGCAGCATTAGGAGACCACAGAGTGACTAGATGACAGAGTGGGGAGGTTGGTGGCACTAACAATACATGCAGACAATGGTGGGTGTAAGAAGGAGCACTTGGCATAAGATGTGTAGCATCAGGAAGGTGGCAGCATCAGAATAGTAGCTGATGCAGTTAGCCAGAAGAAACCGGTCTCTTTTGTCAAGGTTTGGGTAAGGCAGCATGGATGATCTATTCTGAAGCATAAGGCATTGGTGGGTGGAAATCCTGGCTGATATACGCCTGATACATCTTGACAAAGGTCAGTTTCTCCACATTTTGGCTGGACAGGCGAGTTCTCCTTGGGGTAACTATGGCCCCACTGCACTAAGCATCCGCTCTGATGCCACACTATTGGCCGGGCAGGACAGCTTTTCCAGGGCAAACTCTGCCAGTTGCAGCCACAAATCCAGTTTGGCTGCCCAGTAGTCCAGTGGATCTTCAAAGATGGCTGGCAGGTTGCACTCCAAGTATGCCACCACCTGCTGGATCAAGTTCTGCTCTATATCTAGATGTTGATGAGTAGTTTCTTCACTATGCGGGTGAAGAAAGCTGGTCATCAGCGACTCTAGACTCGGGCTGCTGCTGATGGAGCTGGTACTGCTCCTGCCACCCCCCCCCCCCACCCCCATGAGCAGCTACGGCAGTGGAATGTAAGCGCAGGGGGCCCCCTCGGTCAGACCTGCGAAAGGATAGATGATGGCGCAGATAGGCAGTTTCCAACTGACTACATAGGATATTTCAATAGTAGTTTAGTTTGTCCTTCCTCTCAGCGGGAGTAAAAAAAGGCCCCCATTTTGGACCGGTAGCAAGGGTCTAACATGGTGGAGAGCCATTAGTCATTCCTCTGCCAAATGGTGACAATTCGACTGTCACTACGCAAGCAAGTGAGCATGCATCGGGCCATTTGCGCAAGTGACTCGGAGGGACTCCCTGCCTCCATCTCCACTGCATACTGCCACGGTGTCTCTGGGTCATCTGCCTTGTCTTCCTCATCTCCTGCTTGCTCCTCCGGCTGCTCCTGCTCCTCCTCTCCTGTCACCTGTGTAGAAAAACCACCCATTTCGCTACACATTCCTTGTGTTCCAATGTCCTTCTGTGGCCATGAGATGTAGGCGCCACGTCTCCAGTCCCCTGACCAGCCAGATTTACCAGCATCTTTTCCAGGATATAAATCAGTGGAATGTCGTACTTGGCTGTACTTGGTGGTGTACGAGTGGCTGAAGTGCATGAAAAGTTTCCTGACCATTTTTAGGATGTCTTGCAGATGGGTGGAAGACTTTAGGAAACGCTTGACCACCAGATTGAACACTTGCACCATGCAGGGCGCATAGCTCAGCCCTCCTTGACGCAGCGGTAACACCATGTTCTTCCCATTGTTGGTCACCATGGTTCCGATTTTGAATTGTCACAGAGAAAGCCAGGATTCAATTTTTCTTGATTAAGGAAGCGGAGCAGTTGCTCCCCTGTGTGACTCAGTTCGCCCAGGCAAACCAGGTGCAGAACAGCATGACATCGCCGTGCCCTGCACATGTGGTATGCTGGTGGGACACTGTGAATTGTCACTGTAGTGGAGGCTGAGGGCAAGGTGGAAGATGAGGAGGCAGAGGCGGACATTGTTGCAGGACCAACGGCATGAGAACGTGGAGGCGGAAGTGGCGTCACCTGTCCAAGTTGCTGGTTTGGCTGGTAAGGAACCACATTTACCCAGTGGGTCATAAAGGACATATATTGTCCTTGTCTGTAGTTATAGCTCCACACGTCGGTGCTGCCGTGCACTTTGGCAGACATTGACAGTCTCAAGGACTTGCCCACCTTATGTTCTACAAATTTGTCCAGGACTGGTACTGCCTTTTTTGCAAAGAAGTGACGACTTGGGACTCTCTACCTTGGCTCGGCACAAGATATCAGTTCTCTGAAAGGTGCAGCGTCCACCACTTGGAAAGGGAAGGACTGCAGTACCAGCAATTTGTCCAGGAGCACATTCAGCTTCTGCGCCGTTGGATGAGTGCGCGCATACTGTTGTCTCTTGGCAATCACTTTGGTGATCGATTGCTTACGGAATGACTGAACTAGCAGGAGGAGGAGCAGGAGCATCAGGACCAGCAGATGATGGGAAGGATAGAGAGCTTCCTTTGGCTGAGGTGGTGGAGGCTTGACTGCCTGAAATTGGGTGCGTGCCACTGGGTGATGCAGCAGTTGCTGCAGCAGGCTGGATCACCACATTGGAACCACGGTTCTCACAGGCCACTTTATGGTGATGCTGCATATGTTGACGCAGGGCCGTGGTGCTAACATTGGCACCCTGGCCACGCTTCACCTTTTGCCTACAGATTCGACAAAAGGCCATGTTCACCGGCGTCTTAACAAAAAACTGACATACCACCGAGTAGGTGATTTTACCCCCAACACTCCACACTGATTGACTGCTACCACAACTGCCTCCATAAACCCCTTGCACCACTACTTTCCGGGCAGGTAGGCTCCTCCAAAGCGGGTGGTCTACCCTGGGCACGTTTGGCTCCTGAACTCCCAATGCTGCCACCCTGCTGACACCCGGCCACGCTACCGACTTACTGGCTCCACCGCTGCCTAACGTGCATGCTGCCACCCTCTTCTCCCATTGATGATAAAGCCCCTTTGTCACCCGGCTGCCAATTGCGATCGGCTACATCATCATCGAGTACTTTCTGCACTTCACTGATGTCCTCCTCAACGGTCTCTGAGCCAGGAGCCTGACCGCTTGCAACACCAGCTCCCACGCCACTCTCCTCATCATGACTTGTCCACTTACCGGAGGAAGCAGCGAATGTCTCCTCCGTATCTTGGCAGGGCAGTAGCTACTGACTTTCCTCTAGTAGCTCGTCCTCGCTGTTCATTGGAGCTGAGCCCGCAGCATATAGCACTTCTCTGGCTGAGGGAACAGAAAAGGACAGAGGCAGGTTGCGGACAGGTGAGGGCACAGGGCCTGCTCTTGGGCCATGCCAACTAAGGGTTGTGTCTGACAAACCCCGCTGACTATTGGCTGGAGGTTTCCGATGTCACAGATCGAGTCAACTATTCAAGAACCGCTGGGCTGCTGGTCAGGACACAACTGCTAGATGACACTGGGAGCTCAGGCCTCTTGACGTGACCCCTGCTGCCACGCCCCCTTACTCTGATGTGACCTGTGCCTGCGCCAGAAATTTTTAGGCCTGTGCCCCTCCCCTGTGCAGGGCCTGGCACTTCTCTGTCTGACATACTGTTAGATCAAAAAAGTAAATAAAAAGGGAATTAATACACGCCAAAATGGGCTTTAATTTTCTCACTTCACTACACAACGGCTAATAGGCCCTTTTTCTTTTCCCCCCACTAATACACAACAAAAAAGGCTTTAGAACATATAACTGGACGTGAATGGCAAATAATATTTTTTTTTGCCATTAATACATGCCAAAAAGGGCTGTAATTTTCTCACTTCACCACACAAAGGATAAAGTTTTTTTTTGCCACTAATACACGCTAAAAAAGGCTTTAATTTTCTCACTTCACACATAATGGCTAATAAGCCCATTTTATTTTCCCCCACTAATACATGCCACAAAAAGGCTTTAGAACATATAACTGCGGCCGTGAACAGCAAATGATATTATTAGTTTTTTCCCACTAATACACGCCAAAAAGGGCTATAATTTTTCTACATCACCAGTCAACGGCTAATAATCCCTTTTTTTCCCCCCTCACTAATACATGCCAAAAAGGACTTTCATTTTCTTAGTTCACTACACAACAGCTAATAAGCCTCTTTTTCCCCAAACTTATACACGCCAAAAAGGGCTTTAATTTTCTCACTTCTCCACATAACGGCTAATAGGCCCTTTTTCTTTTTCCCAACTAATACACGCCAAATAAGACATATAACTGTGGCCATGAACGTCAAATAAAAATTTTTTGCCACTAATACCTGTCATTTTCTCACTTTACCACACAATGGCCAATAAGGCACTTTTTTTCCTCACTAATACAAGACAAAAAAAAAAAGGCTTTAGAACATATATATAACTGCACTGCACAAGGGCTAATAAGACCCCGATAACAAGAATGTTTTGCTGGAATTATAGAGATATCATCTATTGCAAACCTGAAAGCAGCTGTATAATGGCAATTTGGATCCCCAGTCAGTACAGCAAGGTGTAATAGAATTGCTCCTATTACCCAGGCTGTAAACACCCCTATTGAACCCTGTTCTGCTTCAATACTGTGGACTTAATTCTTCCCTATCCTTTCCCTACACTTCTAATGCTCTTTCCCTGAACTTCTATTCAGCAAAATATAAGTTTTCAAGTCTTTCCTAACACTGTCCCTAGCACCTGATAACATCTCTCCCTGTACTCAGTACACTGGAAAATGGCTGAATCCAGGACGGCTGAGGCTTTTTATAGGGCCGTGACATCACAGGGCTGGCTGGCTGCTGATTGGCTTCATGCATGGCATTGTGGTTGATCCCTCTTTCCCAGAGTTCCTTGCTCTATGCCCTAACATGTGCAGCAGCCATTTTAGGAAAATATGTAATTCGTTACCATGAAGCGTGAGGAAATTCGGATTCGGTGCAGATCGAATAATTCCTGAAATTCGGATCAAATTTCACTGTCAGCTTTGATTCGCTCATCTCTAGATATCACCTAGTCCTGGGGTCAGGAACCTCCGGTACTCCAGCTGTTGTTAAAATACAACTCTCTGCATGCTACATTCACTTATATGAGTTTCGAGAACAACTGAGTAAGTGTGCAAGCTGGGAATTGTAGTTTCACAACAGTTGAAGTGCTGGAAGCTGTTGACCCCTGATTTACATCTTAGTAGGGTGTTAGAACTCTATACACAAGTTTTTATAACCTATTGAAAAGCTTTTTGTTTGTTAACTAAATGTATAGTTACAACAGGATGCAAGATGACACAAGTGTGATGCTGGCTCTTTTTTGTGCTATTAAAAACAGGATCTAGACAGATTTTTTTTTCACACAACTGAAGTCAATGGCTACATGATGTAATTCTACATGCACCTTTATTTATGAAAAAATCCCAACTTTACCAAACATTTGGAAAAATTCACAATTTTCCAAATTTCAATTTCTCTGCTTCTAAAACAGAAAGTCATACCTAATAAAATATTTATTACTTAACATATCCCATATGTCTACTTTATGTTGGCATCATTTTGGAAATGTCATTTTATTTTTTTAGGATGTTAGAAGGCTTAGAAGTTTAGAAGCAATTCTTTCAATTTTTAAGAAAATTTCCAAAACCCACTTTTTAAGGACCAGTTCAGGTCTGAAGTCACTTTGTGGGGCTTGCATAGTGGAAACCCCCATAAATGACCCCATTGTAGTAACTACAAGTTACTCAAAACTGATTTTACAAACTTTGTTAACCCTTTAGGCGTTCCACAAGAATTAAAGGAAAATGGAGATGAAATTTCGAAATTTCACTTTTTTGGCAGATTTTCCATTTTATAAAAAAAATTTCTTTAACACATTGAGGGTTAACAGCCAAACAAAACTCAATATTTATTACCCTGATTCCGCTGTTTACAAAAACCCCACATGTGGTCATAAACTGCTGTACGGGCACACGGCAGGGCGCAAAAGGAAAGGAATGCCATACGGTTTTTGGAAGGCAGATTGTGCTGGATTGGTTTTCTGAACGCCATATGTATTTTTATTTTTCTGCCGATCGTCTTGTGCAGGGGCTCGTTTTTTGCAGAAATTGTTGAGGTTTTTATTGGTACCATTTTTGGGTACATAGGATTTTTTGATCATTCATTATTACACTTTATGGGGCAAGGTGACCCAAAAATTGGCTGTTTTGGAACAGTTTTCATTTATTTATTTTTACAGCGTTCATCTGAGGAGTTAGGTCATGTGATAGTTTTATATAGAAGATCGTTACGGACGTGGCAATACCTAATATGTATACTTTTTCTTATTTATTTAAGTTTTACACAATAATAGCATTTCTGAAACCAAAATGATGTTTTAGTGTCTCTATAGTCTGAGAGCCATAGCTTTTTTATTTTTTGGGCGATTGTCTTAAATAGGGTATCATTTTTTTCCGGGACGAGGTGACGGTTTGATTGGTACTATTTTGGAGGTCATACGCCTTTTTGATCGCTTGCTGTTGCACTTTTTGTGATGTAAGGTGACAAAAATTGCTTTTTTTTACACAGTTTTTATTTTTAATTTTTTATGGTGTTTATCGGACGGGGTCTATCATGTGATATCTTTATAGAGACGGTCGTTACGGACGCGGTGATACCTAATATGTGTAGTTTTTTAATTTTTTATAGGAAAAGGCAATTTGTTTTTTAATTTTACATTTTTATTTATTTATTTTTACTTTAATTTTGAAGATCCAGTGGGGCTGTACTATACTTTGCAATGCTCTTGCATTGCAAAGTGTAATACATTCAGATGCCCTGTAGGTGGCAACAGCGGACGCTTTTGCAAAGCGCCCGGTTGCCATGGCAACCATCAGGCTGCCATCGCAGCGCAGCAGCCCCGATGGTGGAGAGAGGGAGCCCCCTCCCTCTATTAACCCCATGGATGCCGCTGCCGCGGCATCTATGGGGTTACAGAACTTACAGCAGAATGTCAGCATAGAGCTGACACTCTGATGATGGCGGCGGCTCAGGAATGGAGCCGCCGCCATCAAACACAGCAGGGGGGCAGACCGGGCGGGGGGCAGCGCTGGAAGGGGGGGAGGGAGGGAGGAGTGGAGGGGGCGGACTCAAGGAGGGGCACTGTCTGTGGACGCAAGATGGGGCACAGATGGGGGGCTGCACAGATCGGGGGGGCCTTCGCAGATCGGGGGGGCTGCACGGATCGTGGGGGGGCACGAGGACACTGTGATTTCAGGCTCTGATTTTTTCACTGCCGCGATCCAATTGGTTAGTCTGCACAGACTAACCAATCGGATCGATTGCCGGCAAGGGGCCACTCTGATTGGTCCCTTCCCGGCATTACTGCACTGTATGCTGTCCGTGACAGCATACAGTGCAGGGGCAGAAGCTTTAATCCAAGCGCTTTGCAGCGCTTGGATTAAAGAGCTGCCAGAACGTTTATATACGTGGTAGCTGCACGGGGTATGTGCAGCTATCACGTATATATACAGATTGCGGTCGGGAAGGGGTTAAGTTATTAAGGTGATGGCACTAAACTAATTGTGTAATAATACTACAACTGCTTATTTACTTAATATGTAGTTGCTATAATTATTTGTGTTTATTGTTTACCAATATTAAATACATTTTCAAGGATTATTATGGCTTTTAACATATGCTCAAGCAGTTGCTCATCTCATGTACATCTTCCCCATACTATTTTTCAGTTAAGGCTCTCCTGACCATGCAACAAAATCACTCGGGTTTACATCCTGTAGATAGTAGTTCTTGTTGCTGTATTCAACCAAACCCATGATGTACTTCAACTTTCTCTGCCTCATTTCCAGTACCCCTTGCTGCTTTGGCACATCCATGGGTATAACATCACAGGAAATAAGAAAAAGCAGCATGAAACATACAGCTAAGAGTGTAAGATAAGAGCAAACAAGACAAAATAAATATATTTCAAAATTACAGCTGCCATTGTAGATTATCATATTAAAGGACGCTGAGCTGATCCAAACCAGGAAACCCTTTTAAGGTGTGCAATGAAACATAAATCTTTAATCCTATTTGTCTCAAGGCGAGTGGCCAGTATTCATATGCATATAGTGAAGTTTTCAGTCTCTTTCACTTTTGTTAGGTTGTCTTATATGCTCATATGAGGCTGTTTGAAGATGGCCACTAGAGATGAGCGTATCAAAGCTGACAAAGTGGAATTTGTTCCGAATTTCAGGAAAAATTATATTTGCACCGAAGGCAAATTTCCTCATGCTTCGTGGTAACGTATCACATTTTTTCCTAAAATGGCCAAAGCAAGTGTGAGAACATGGAGAAAGGAACTCGGGGAAGTCGGTATCACCCAAAATGCCATGCATGCAGCGAATCAGCAGCCAGCCAGCCCTGTGATGTCACAGCCCTATAAATAGCGGCAGCCATCTTAGATTCTGCGATTTACCAATGTACAAGTCCAGGGAGAGACGTCTGCAGGCACTAGGGACCATGATAGAAAAGACTTGATTGTGGTGACATTTTTTTTTATAAGTGCCGGGAAAGGATAGGGAGGAATTATTCCATAGCATTTATGTAGAACAGGGTTCAGTAGAGGAGGTTACTGAATGGGTAATAGGAACGATCCTGTTACCCCTTGCTGTACTGACTGGGAATCCAAATTGCCTTTATACAGCTCTGTAATTCCAGCAAACCGTTCTTGTTATTGGGGTGCAAGTGTTATTTGATACAGCCATTAACAGGGTTTATTACAAGGAAATATTTCTACAGTATGTCTTATTTGCCCTTGTGTGGAGCAGTTATATGTTAAGCCCTGTTTGCCGTGTATTAGTGGAGAAATATAAAATATATTTATCTGTTGAAAAGCCTTTTGTGTTGTGTAAAAATAGAAAAAAAATAGGGCATAATTGCCCTTGTGTGGTGCAGTGATATACTCTAAAGGCCAGTATGCCTTGTGTTAGTGGTGAAATAAAAATATGTTCGCCGTCCAGCGTTGCACTTATCTGTTGAAAAGCCTTTTGTGTTGTGTATAAATAGAAAAGAATTAGGGTCTAATTACCCTTGTGCGGTGCAGTGATATATTCTACAGCCCTGTTTGCTGTTTATTAGTGGCAAAATAAAAATATAATCGACGTCCAGCGTTGCACTTATCTGTTGAAATGCCTGTTGTGTTGTGTAAAAGTAGAAAAGAAATTAGGGCCTATTTGCCATTCAGCTATGCAGTGATATATTCTACAGCACTGTTTGCTGTTTATTAGTGGCAAAATAAAAATATATTTGCTGTTCAGCATTGCACTTATCTGTTGAAAAGCCTGTTGTGTTGAGTAAAACTAGAAAAATATTAGGGCCTAATTGCCGTTTAGTGGTGCAGTGATATATTCTAAAGACCTGTTTGCTGTTTATTAGTGGCAAAATAAAAAATCTTTGATCTAACATTTGGTTATTTTATCTAACAGTATGTCAAACAGAGAAGTGCCAGGCCCTGCACAGGGGAGTGGCAGAGGCCTAAATGTTTCTGGCGCAGAAAAAGGTCACAGCAGAGTAAGGGGCCTTGGCAGCAGGGGTCACTTCGAGAGGCCTGAGCTTCCAGTGTCAGCTAGCGGTCATGTATTGACCAGCAACCCAGCGGTTCTTGAATTGTTGACTCGATCTTCACAAGTGACATCAGACACCCCCAGCCAAGAGTCGGAGGGTTTGTCAGACACAACCCTTAGTTGGTATGGCCCGGGAGCAGGCCCTGTGCACTCGCCTGTCCTCAACCTGCCTCTGTACTTTTCTGTTCCCTCACCGCAAGAAGTATTATATGCTGTAGGCTCGGCTCCACTTTTCAGCGAGGAAGAGCTACTAGAGGACAGTCAGCAGCTACTGCCCAGCCAAGATGTGGAGGAGCCATCCGCTGCTTCCTCCGGTAGGCGGGCAAGTAGTGATGAGAGTGGTGTGGGAGCTGGTGTTATGAGCGGTCAGAGAAGGTTGAGGAGGACATAAGTTACGTACAGACAGATCTCGATGATGATGTAGCTGATTGCACTTGGGAGCTGGATGACAAAGGGGCTTCTTCATCATCAGGAGAAGATGGTGGCAGCTTGCCTGTAAGCCAGTAAGTCATTAGCGTCGGCAGCAGTTAGCAGGGTGGCAGCAGTGGGAGGTCAGTAGCCACACACACCCGGGATAGACCACCCGCTTCGAGGGAGCCTACCTGCCTTGGAAGTAGCATTGCAGGGGCTCAAGGAGGCAACGGCAATAGCAGTCAGTCACTGCATAGTGTTGGAGGTAAAATCACCTACTCAGCGGTGTGGCAGTTTTTTTTAAAGTTGTCGGAGAAGATGAACATGGCCATATGTAGAATCTGTGGGCAGAGGGTGAAACGTGGCCAGGGTGCCAATGTTGGCACTATGGTCCTGCAACACCAATAAACAAGCATAGCACAACTAATACTGAATATACTTTATTTCAACAATAGACTAGATAAAAATACAAATACATACAATGCATCAGAGGATAAAAAACACACAGGATATGTAGAGAATCACAGTCTGGATAACATGATAGAAAATGTAATAAATGGATGGGTCACAAAAGGTACAAAAATCTATGTAGATGACAAATACCCAAACAAGTACAAAGTGAAAAAAGTCCTGAACTCAGACCAATAAAACAATACACGTGCCAAGTACATATAAATATATAAAGTGCAACGTGCAAAATACAAAGAATTGGCAGTGTAAATAGACAAAGCAATAAATAAATAATTACATAAATACCAGAGTGATAGTCAGCAGCCCTGACGTGCGTTTCGTGTATAGCTTCCTCAAGGGGTGTATGATAACCATAATAATAATACACCCCTTGAGGAAGCTATACATGAAACGAGTGTCAGGGCTGCTGACTATCACGTTACATGTTATTCAGACTGTGATTCTCTACATATCCTGTGTGTTTTTTATCCGCCGCTGAATTGTATGTATTTGTATTTTTATCTAGTCTATTGTTGAAATAAAGTATATTCATTATTAGTTGTGCTATGCTTGTTTATTGGTGTTGCTAATCGAGTATGTTGGCGTAGCACACATACTTATTTTGAGCCGGTGGCTATAGGTGTGCACTACGGCCCTGCGTCAAGTGTGTTGATCGAGCACCAAAGTGCTCCAGTGTTCGGACCGAACACCTCGGGATGCTCGGGTGCTCTACCAAGCCCCCGTGCACAATGGAAGTCAATGCTCTGAAGAGGGGAGGGTGTCTGGTTCATAGGAGAATGTCAGAAATTGATGGAAACACCACTGAAATGGTTCGGGAACAGCATAGCGAGGATGTCTGGATACATCTTGGACTCCCAGGTCGCTGTGCAGCATTCCAGGGCTCACCATGGAGGATGCGCGGGTACTACTGATAAGGTGCCGAGGATAGTAGTACTCATGGTTTAGTTGTCCCTTGGGGCCGGCAGTGCAGTGGATCAGAAGACAGCACAAAATCCTCCGCGGCACTCTCAGTTGCAGGAAACACCGGCCAGATATTGGTTGAGGGACCCTTGATGATAATTGGTTTAAAGGTGCAATGAAGAGGAGAAGTGGAATGATGAGAGAGACAGTAATTGAAGCAGGCAGAAACTTTACTTGTCAGATGTAGCAAGGCTTCCGAAAACATCACTTTGTCTTTCATACAGATGGCAAAAGGGTAAAGCTGCAAAATCCAAATTAGCAGGCTACTTATGGTGAAGTGCATAGGTTACCTTTAGCCTACTTGAGAGAAGGTGATGTTCGTACTTATGTTTTGTTCCTGGTCTTGCTCTGATCCCTCAACCTATCGTTATTACTGTAGTTTAGATCCTCTGTAAATGAGTATTCTGACAGATGGCCTTTCTTTCCATGATTATGGTGGAGCTACCAGAAGCTTAGAATCTTTCCAACTGATGCAAAGGAGTCTGGAGTCTGATAAATGACCGTTACCTTCCTCATGACAGGCAAACACTCTGCTTCATTATTTGAAAAGGTTGCGGTCAATCCACTTGATACCCCTGCTGGTGACCCTCAAAAACATTATGGGCGAGGGCCTGCTGCTGAGCTGACCATCTAAAACATTACGGGCAAGGGCCTGCTGCTGAACTAACCATCTAAAACATTAGGGGTGAGGGTCTGCTGCAGAGCTGACCATCTAAAACATTAGGGGCGAGTACCTGCTGCTGAGCTGACCATTGAAAAAATTATAGGCGAGTGCCTGCTGGTGAGCTAACCATTGAAAAAAAATTATGGACGAGTCCCTGCTGGTGAGCTGACCCTATAAAAATTATAGGCGAGGGCATGCTGGTGAGCTAACCATTGAAAAAAATTATAGGCGAGGGCCTGCTGGTGAGCTGACCCTCTAAAAGATTGTAGGTAAGGGCCTGCAGGTGAGCTGACCCTCTAAAACATTGTAGGTGAGGGCCTGCTAGTGAGCTGACCCTGTAAAACGTTATGGTTGAGCGCCTGCTGTTGAGCTGACCTTCTAAAACATTATATTTGTGAGGTCTTATAGTTGATTTGACCCTCTTAAAAATTGTAGGCGAGGGCCTGCTGGTTAGCTGACCCTATAAAACATTATATTAGAGGGCCTACAGGTGAACTAGCACTCTAAAAGATTGTAGGAGAGGGCCTGCTGGTGAGCTAACCCTCTTAAACATTATATGTGAGGGCCTGCAGGTGAGCTGGCCCTCTAAAAGTTTGTAGGTGAGGGCCTGCTGGTAAGCTGACCCTGTAAAACATTATGGTTCAGGGCTTGCTGGTGAGCTGACCCTCAAAAACGTTATATGCGAGGGCCTGCAGGTGAGCTGACCTTCTAAAACATTATATGCAAGGACCTGCAGGTGAGCTGACCCTCTAAAAGATTGTAGGTGAGGGTCTGCTGGTGAGCTGACCCTCTAAAACATTATATGCGAGGGCCTGTAGGTGAGCAGACCCTCTAAAAGATTGTAGGTGAGGGCCTGCTGGAGAGCTGACCCTGTAAAATATTATGGTTGAGGACCTACTGGTTAGCTGACCTTATAAAACATTATATGCAAGGTCCTATAGTTTAATTGACCCTCTAAAATATTGTAGGTGAGGGCCAGCTGGTTACATGACCCTGTAAAACATTATGGTTGAGGGGCTTCTGGTGAGCTGACCCTAAAAAACATATGCGAGAGCCTGCAGGTGAGCTGACCCGCTAAAAGATTGTAGGTGAGGGCCTGCTGTTGAGCGGACCCTCTAAAACATTATATGCAAGGACCTGCAGGTGAGCTGACCCTGTAAAACATTTCATGCAAGGGCCTGCAGGTGAGCTGACCTGCTAAAAGATTGTAGGTGAGGGCCTGCTGGTGAACTGACCCTCTAAAACATTACATGCAAGGGCCTGCAGGTGAGCTGGCACTTTAAAAGATTGTAGGTGAGGGCCTGTAGGTGAGTTGACACTGTAAAACATTATATGCAAGGACCTGCAGGTGAGCTGACCCTCTAAAACATTATATGCGAGGGCCTGCAAGTGAGCTGACCCTCTAAAACATTCCATGTGAGGACCTGCCGGCAGGGGCGTAGCGTGGGGGTGCGTTGCCCCGGGCGCCAAATTGCAGGGGGCGCCAGGCAGCAGAAATTTCATTGAGGGCCTGAAGCCTATAAGGCAGTAGAGCGACGCAGGACTCGGTCACGAATCGATTACCTCACTGTGACCTCCTGCGTCGGATCTCGCGAGATGACGCAATGACTAGGCGCGGGAAGGCACAGTTAAGCGTTCGTGACCGCCTGTGCGGGAACGCCACAAGCTGTGATAGATACAGGCAAGTATTTTAAAAAATTATATTTTATGTACCCTAACCTAATTGCAGAGGCACTGGGGGCCCTATGGGGGTGGGGGAGGAGCAGAAATAGGAGGACCACTGACAGTACTGAATGGCATAGTAATAAGAGTGGAGAGGCGGCCATTATATTAATAACAAAGAGGGGGACATTATATTTATAATAAAAAGGGGGCCATTATATTAATAAAAAGGAGGACATTATATTAATAATAAAGAGGGGCCAATACATTATTATTAATATAATATCCCCCTCTTTATTATTAATATAATGGTCCCCTCTTTATTATTAATATAATGGCCCCTTCTCTGTTAATATAATGGCCCCCTCTTTGTTATTAACCCCTTAAGGACTTAGCCCTATTTCACCTTAAAGAGGACCTTTCACCGATTATGACAATGTGAACTAAGTATACAGACATGGAGAGCGGCGCCCGGGGATCTCACTGCACTTACTATTATCCCTGGGCGCCGCTACGTTCTCCTGCTATGCCCTCCGGTATCTTTGCTCACTAAGTTATAGTAGGCAGAGATTTCAGTCACTAAGTTATGGTAGGCGGAGTCTGCACTTGTTCTGCTGTAGTGCTGGCCAATCGCATTGCAGAGCTCACAGCCTGGGAGAAAATAACCTCCCAGGCTGTGAGCTCTGCGCTGCGATTGGCCAGCGCTACAGCAGAACAAGGGCAGACTCCGCCTACCATAACTTTGTGACCGAAGATACCGGAGGGCATAGCGGGAGAACGGAGCGGCGCCCAGGGATAATAGTAAGTGCAGTGAGATCCCCGGGCGCCACTCTACATGTATGTATACTTAGTTCACATTGTCATAATCGGTGAAAGGTCCTCTTTAAGGACTTGGCCATTTTTTGCAAATCTGACCAGTGTCACTTTAAGTGCTGATAACTTTAAAACGCTTTGACTTATCCAGGCCATTCTAAGACTGTTTTTTCGTCACATATTGTAGTTCATGACACTGGTAAACACTTTTTTATTTAGAAAAAAAAACCAAATTTACAAAAAATTTGTAAAAAAGTTTCAATTTCTCTACTTTTATAATACATAGTAATACCTACAAAAATAGTTATTACTTTACATTCCCCATATGTCTACTTCATGATTGGATCGTTTTGGGAATGATATTTTATTTTTTGGGGATGTTACAAGGCTTAGAAGTTTAGAAGCAAATCTTGAAATTTTTCTTAAATTTTCAAAAATCCAATTTTTTGTGACCAGTTCAGGTCTAAAGTCACTTTGCGAGGCTTACATAATAGAAACCACCCAAATTCTAGAAACTACACCCCTCAAGGTATTCAAAACTGCTTTTACAAACGTCATTAACCCTTTAGGTGTTCCACAAGAATTAATGGAAAATAGAGATACAATTTCAAAATTTAACTTTTTTGGCAGATTTTCCATTTTAATATTTTTTTCCAGTTACAAAGCAAGGGTTAACAGCCAAACCAAACTCAATATTTATGGCCCTGATTCTGTAGTTTACAGAAACACCCCATATGTGGTCGTAAACCGATGTACGGGCACACGGCAGGGCGCAGAAGGAAAGGAATGCCATACGGTTTTTGGAAGGCAGGTTTTGCTGGACTGTTTTTTTTGACACCATGTCCCATTTGAAGCCCCCCTGATGCACCCCTAGAGTAGAAACTCCATAAAAGTGGAGTAGAAACTCCATCTAAGAAACTACACCCCTCAAGGTATTCAAAACTGATTTTACAAACGTCGTTAACCCTTTAGGTGTTCCTTCAGAGTTATTGGCAAACAGAGAGGAAATTTTAGAATTTTAATTTTTTGGCTAATTTTTCATTTAAATCCATTTTTCCAAGTAACAAAGCAAGGGTTAACAGCCAAACAAAACTCATTATTTATGGCCCTGATTCTGTAGTTTGCAGAAACACCCCATATGTGGTTGTAAATCGCTGTACGGGCACGCGGCAGGGCGCAGAAGGAAAGTAATGCTATACGGTTTTTGGAAGGCAGATTTTGCTGGACAGTTTTTTTTGACACTATGTCCCATTTAAAGCCCCCCCCTGATGCACCCCTAGAGTAGAAACTCCAAAAAAGTGACCCCATTTTATAAACTATGGGATAGGGTGGCAGTTTTGTTGGTACTAGTTTAGGGTGTGTATGATTTTTGGTTGCTCTATATTACACTTTTTGTGAGGCAAGGTAACAAGAAATAGCTGTTTTGGCATCGTTTTATTATTTTTTTATTTACAACGTTCATCTGACAGGTTAGATCATGTGATATTTTTATAGACCAGATTGTCACGGACGCGACAATACCTAATATGTATACCTTTTTTTTTATTTATGTAAGTTTTACACAATGATTTCATTTTTGAAGCAAAAAAAAATCATGTTTTAGTGTTTCCATAGTCTGAGAGCCATAATTTTTTCAGTTTTTGGGCGATTATTTTGGGTAGGGTACAATTTTTGCAGGATGAGATGATAGTTTTATTGGCACTATTTTGGGGTGCATATGACTTTTTTATCGCTTGCTATTGCACTTTTTGTGATGTAAGGGGACAAAAAATTGTTTATTTAGCACAGTTTTTATTTTTTATTTTTTACGGTGATCATCTAAGGGGTTAGGTCATGTGATATTTTTATTGAGCCGGTCGATACGGACGCGGCGATACCTAATATGTATACTTTTTTCTTGATTTATATAAGTTGTACACAATAATATCATTTTTGAAACAAAAAAATAAATGTTTTAGTGTCTCCATATTCTGAGGCATAGTTTTTTTTATTTTTTGGGCGATTGTCTCATGTAGGGGCTCAATTTTTGATAAGATAAGATAAGATGCCTTTATTGTCACTGTACAATACAATGTAATACAATGTACAATACAATGAAATGTTGTTTGGAGCAATCCTAGATGCCATGGATGAGGTGACGGTTATATTGGTATTATTTTAGGGGGCTAACTGTTGTACTTGCTGTTGTACTTTTTGTGATGTAAGGTGACAAAAAAATTGTTTATTTAGCACAGTTTTAATTTTTTATTTTTTACGGTGTTTGTCTGAGGGGTTAGGTCATGTGATAGGTTTATAGAGCCGGTCGATACGGACGCGGCAATACCTAATATGTTTATACTTTTTTTTCCCTCTTTTTTACAATTTTTTTTTACTTGAAACCTTTAATTTTTGGGGGAGGAAGCTTTATTTTTTACTTGAATTTTTTGTCCCACTTTGGAATTTCAACTTTTGGGGGTCTAATCCCTTTTACAATGCATTCCAATACTTCTGTATTGGAATGCATTTGCTGTATGAGTAATACACTGTGTATTACTCATACAGCTTCCTGCCTGTGAGATCCTTCCTTAGACATCGCGCTGCCTTCCACCGCCCGCAACCGCCCGCAACCGCCCGCAATCGCCCGCAACCGCCCGCAACCGCCGGAAAAGTAAAAGCAGGATGAGTTGTTGAGACACCAGGAAGGAGAGCATGATAGTAAAGTGAGGAACCTAAAAAAAATTTGGTGAAACTCTGCAGAGACGAGAGGCGGCTGAAAGAAGGTTTCATGGCAGTCTTATCTCTGAATGTAGACGTTGAGGAAAGTCTACATCACAGGAGACGTCACTGGATGTAACAGGTATGGTGCAGTATTCTACTGTAATAATAATGTCCATGCACATATATGTTTCACGGTAGGGTTGGGGAAGGAGATTGAAAATATGGCCTACCCTGCCGCATCCTGGCCCCAGACTTCAGGTCACACTGTGCGTGTTCTGAATTCTGGGGCCTCACACCCATCTACTACATTATCTGTACACAGAGAGTTAGCACTGTGTTATCTGAGGTGTTACATAGGACTGCTAGTGATTAGGGTTGAGCTAACCCGAACTGTAAAGTTAGGGTTCGTAGCGAACTTTAGGATTTTTGGACCACAGACCCGAACATTTCAGTAAAAGTTTGATGCACATCCCTTGCCTGGCGCATGTGCTGAATTTGGTGGTGCAGAGATTCCTTAAAAATTACCCTGATATGTCAGAGCTGCTATAAAGTGCGCGCATTCGGCGTTCTCACCCTGCTGCTGCTTGCCTGTCAGCGCTGCAGCGTAACTTCGGCCTTCCAGCTCACCGCCTTATATGCGACGTGCCCACAAGGTGGAAGTCCACCTTGCACAGGCTGGCCAGACTGTGCGAGCAGCAGCAGGCGATAGTGGAGTTTCAGCTGCAACAGGCACGGGTGAGTCGCTCTGCGGAACAGCACCACTCCATGCGAGACCTGTGTTCCTTGTTGCGCTGTTTCGAGTACTCCACCAACATGGCCAGTGCTGATAATGCCGGTCTCAGCGTTACTATTCCACTTCTATGCCTCCTTGAAAAAACGATCCTGGCGATGATGGAAGAGGATGTGGCACAGGAGGAGGCTGAGGAAGAGGGATCATTTCGTAGGGTTTCTGGCCAGTCATTCCCAAGTGGCTCTGAGGGTGGGTTCCTGCACCCACAAACCCAAGGTACACAATTGTCCAGCCAGGGCAAAGTCCTGGAGGATGACGAGGTGGAGGATGAGGAGGAGGAGATGGAGGAGGAGGAACCATGTTAACAGCAGGGTGACACCCAGACTAGCTCATGGCCATCACTGGTGCGTGGTTGGGTGGATACAGAGGACACAAGCGATACACCTCCAACAGAGGACAGCTTTTCGTTGCCTCTGGGCAGCCTGAAACACATGAGCGAGCGCACGCTGGTAGACGCACTGCTGGTGGCATTCCCACCTGACAGCGGGGACACAGCGGAAGCACAAGGCGAAGGCAGAGGACGATGAAGAGGTCGCCAACGCAGCTTGGGCATCGCCAGCACCTCAAGAGGCAGGGTTAGCATGGCCGAAATGTGGAAAAGCTTTGTCAGCACGCCACAACAACCAGCACCACCAGCTGAAATGGAACGTCTTGGCAGGAGGCAGCATTTCACCAACATGGTGGAGCAGTATGTGTGCACACGCTACACGTACTGAATGACTTGAACTTCTGGGTCTCCAAATTGGGCACATGGCCTGAGCTTGCCCTTTACACCTTGGAGGCGCTGGCCTGCCCTGCAGCCAGTGTATTATCTGAACGTGTGTTTAGCACAGCTGGGGGCGTCATCACAGACAAGCGCAGCTGCTTGTCCACAGCCAATGTGGACAAGCTCACGTTCATTAAAATGAACGATGCATGGATCCCTCAGGACTTGTCCGTACCTTGTGCAGAATAGACATGTATACCGGCACTAACATTTTCTGGTTAAATTCACCAATTTTTTAGTGTATAGTACCACTGCTATACCTAGTATCACGGTTAAAAAATAAAATAAAATTGTCAATAACATTGTGCGACATGGTGGGTGGGGCAGTAAGTATGCACACGCCTACACAAACTAACTGACAGGGGTCTGCCCCTGCAACTTCTGGGTCTCCAAATTGGGCACATGGCCTGAGCTTGCCCTTTACGCCTTGGAGGTGCTCGCCTGCCCTACAGCCAGTGTATTATCTGAATGTGTGTTTAGGCCAAGCGCAGCCGCCTCTCCACAGCCAATGTGGACAATCTCCCATTCATTAAAATGAACCAGGCATGGGATCCCACAGGACTTGTTTGTACCTTGTGCAGAATAGACATGTATACCGGCCTTATCCAGCCATTGTTATACTACAGCGCAATTGCCCATTCTTGTATTTTGGATATTTCACACTCTTTTGGAGTGTACCCTAATAAAAAAAAAATTGTTATTTAAACCAAAAACCAGTGTTTGCTACCTCATCCTCCTCCACCGCTGCTTCCACTACACCGATACGTCCACCGCCTCCTCAAACTCCTACTCCATATGGACCAATTTTTTTTTGTTATTTGTACGTATTTTATTTCATGTAATTTCACAAATTTTTCTGTTACATTTTTGGGGGTAAATTCGCCAATTTTTGGGTGTGATATACCACTGCTATACCTAGTAGACAGGTTAATATATTTCACAATTTTTTCTGTTACATTCTTGGGTTAACATTTTACAATTTTTGCAGTGAATAAACCCCTGCTCTGCATAGGTGACAGGGACCGAATTTTTTTAAAATAATTTGTTCCATTGGTGGGTGACATTAACCCATTTCTGGCGATGAAAAACCCCTGCTCTGCATAGGTGACAGGGAGTAAATTTCTAAAATTCATCTTTAATTGGCCCTTTCATTAGATCCTTCTGCTTTAATAACTTGTCCCACATTTCTGCTTCATCCCATTGCAGCTATTGACCTCCCTTGGATGAGGTCTCCCTTTCTCATGCTCCCTCTCCAGCATGGAACCCTGATTCACGGATAACTGCGATTAACATGGTAGACTGAGAAAAGAACATCGAAAGTTTATAGAGAAGATATCCAAATGGATCATGGACGTCATAGGTACGTGCGATCAGGCAGAAGTTATCTAGAGTCAACAAAGCGGCAGCAGGGTCTCTCATGGCTAACGTTTCCAAATCCAAAATACCCCAGTGACATTCCCTATCATTTTTTTTTTATTCATTCCAATAACAGGGCATCTTAAGAGTCCTGTATTGTTATTTATCGTCACTACCTCCCCGAGTCGGGAGTGGGTAGTTGCCGCGCGCCCCCTCCTTAACTTGGAAGCTTATGCTTCAATACTTTGTCCAACATTTCCACTTGATTACATTTAATTTCATCCATTGACTTCCCTAAGATGTGATATCCCTTTCTCAGGCTTCCTCTCCGGCCTGGAACCCTGATTCTCCGCCACCCGTGATCACCATGGTAGGCGCATAAAAGAACATCGAAAGTTGATAGAGAAGATATTCCAATTGGATTGTGGACATCACGGGGACGTGCAATATGGTGGAGCAGTATGTGTGCACAAGCCTACACGTACTGAATGATGGGTCTGCCCCCTTCATCTCCTGGGTCTCCAATCTGAGCACATGGCCTGAGCTTGCCCTTTACGCCTTGGAGGTCCTGCCCTGCAGCCAGTGTATTGTCTGAACGTGTGTTTAGCACGACTGGAGGGTTATATTTCCCAATGTTTTGGGGTGTACTCTAATTTAAAAAAATAAAAATAAATTTAAAACCAAAAAGCACCACCACTTCCACCTACACCACCACATCCACTGCCTCCTCAACCTCCTTCTCCATATGGACCTGGTCCTCCTAGATCAAGATTATTATTTTTTATTTTTACGTATTTTATGTTGTTTTAAGTCATTTCCCTATCCACTTGCCATGCTCTTAACCACATTTTGACACTATGTGCAGCCCTCTAGCCCTTTCCATGACATTTTTACAGCCATTTTAGTGCTCAAAAGTTCGGGTCCCCATTGACTTCAATAGGGTTCGTACCACCTATTAAATCATCCAAAGGGTGAGATTATGTGTGCCGAAGAGTTATAACACAACCAATTGAAAAAGACACACATGTACAATTATAAACACAAATATTTTATTAAATAATAAATATAACAACAGACCATAGACAATGATAAAATAAGTAGCAGCAGTGCAGACAAGCGCTGCGATAAGCAGCTAAGCCGCCTGACTCTGGGTAAATGAATCCAAAAAAGGAATAGGGAAACAGTGTATGATGCACTGAGCAGGCAATATAAACCCTACCCCCAATACATGTACAAGCCTCCAACCCCCACAGATAAACATACAACTACAAAATAGGAGCCAGAAAAAAGGGTGAAATAGCAGCACCTATAGCTAGCCCATAAGCAGTATGGAGGGGCAACAATAGTAGTAATAAACGTTGAATAAGAAAAAAATATACTATAACATATTACCTAGAGTTGATAGGAGGCACAGATGGAACAAACCCAGGTCTGGCAGAGAGCGCACCCCGACGCACGTTTCGCTCCTCCGCTTTCCCAGGGGGGCGTATACATTAGCACTTGCTACCACCCTACATATAGCCTGAACGATTGATAATCAGGTGTAATGCACCTGACAAATAGCCAATGATACTACAGCACAGAGAACTGACATGAAACCAGCCAATCATTGCTGACTGCGTCATCTAACAGAGACAGCGCAGTGTCAGCATCACCGGTCACATGACCAACCATAGTAAGACCAGGAAGTGGAGAAAAACAAAAACAAAAAAAATAAACTTGTACGAATGTTCGAAATTAAGAACAAGCGCATGCGGATGTTACCCAGTCACGCGAGAAGTCCGCAGCTGAGGTCAGCCACACGTCACCGCCTCAAGTCGGACGCAGAGAAACTTGCGCAAGACCGAAACCATCGAGAGCTAAATTTTATCGCAAACACATGATCGCATACCACTTCCTGTCGCACCATGGCAACTGGATGCAAATGCAAGAACCACCCTGCATGAACAGAGCCACCGGAACTTAGGTAAATAGCGATCACATGATCGCATCTTACTCACTGTGTTACCGGTAAGCCTGCGCTCACCCAGGCCACAAAGCCTGTTTATCCAGATCAAATCCTGTGCTGCACTAAGTATTTCAAACATGGAGCAGGTTTAGACAGACATGGCATTTCAGCAACAGACCACCCCAATAAAATAAGGGACTCCTGCACATAATGTCATCATGCAAAACTTATCAGACGGCACCTCCAAAATAAGTTATACCTATAGGGCGAATATAGGATGTCTGCAGAGCAAAGATAATCTATAAAATCTATGTAAAATGTGCTAAATAGATACCTACAAACTATATATACAAATAATTAAAAATAAAATGTGACATGAGTACTGATTACAGTCGTGCTATGCAAGCTCACACCATACATAGCAGGACCAAATCCTCTATAATAGTAATAAAACAAGTGTATAAAATGATGTATAAATATAAATAAGGCGCAAAATTATGCGCTATACCCATTCACCCTCCATAGAGGGTACCAAGCATGGCCCTCCATAGTATTTCTAGTAAAACACAGTACATGTGAGCATACATTAAAGAACAAGTAAAAGAAAGTACTTACTATATTCATAAAAGTACTTATATAATGCATATAATAACAAGTGTTGCGTGATACAAAAAACAAAAAAAACAGTACACAAAAAAAAGAAATTGTGATGGTGCAGTGCAGTGCAAGTGAAAAATGCAGGGGACATTCAGTGATTTTAAATTTCTTAACTTAAATGACTATATGATGGATAATACAGAACATCCTAAGTTTCACCCATATAACAGTTCAATAAAATATAAGCTTTAGTGCATACGCCGGACTACATATCCAAAGGCTACCCCCCAAAATGAATAAAACCATCAGTCAAATATAAATAAATATATCAGATGGCACTCTCTTCTCTGTGTTCGCATGATTGTCAACCCGATCCAGATTGTAGATATAGAATGGCCAGATGATCCAGGGCACATGTAAGATCCGCAGGTACCAAATCCCATATGTGTAATCCTATTAAAAATACAGAAACAACAATGTTAATATAAAATGACAGTTAAAAACGGTCTTGCCCGGGCTACAATGTCCGAGCAACAATGTCATATCAGTGCACCGAAGGCAACAGAGAAGGAACACACTCAACAACAAGACAGATTTTAAAGGAATGGGGCAGAACTGTTGCCCTCATTCTAACCAAAAGGTGTAATGGTGCCAAGAAGAAAAATCCACAATTGCCACTCGCGTGACTGGGTAACATCCGCATGCGCTTGTTCTTAATTTCGAACATTCGTACAAGTTTTATTTTTCTCCACTTCCTGGTCTTACTATGGCTGGTCATGTGACCGGTGATGCTGACACTGCGCTGTCTCTGTTAAATGACGCAGTCAGCAATGATTGGCTGGTTTCATGTCAGTTCTCTGTGCTGAAGTATCATTGGCTATTTGTCAGGTGCATTACACCTGATTATCAATCGTTCAGGCTATATGTAGGGTGGTAGCAGGTGCTAATGTATACGCCCCCTAAAAAAGCGGAGGAGCGAAACGTGCGTCGGGGTGCGCTCTCTGCCAGACCTGGGTTTGTTCCATCTGGGCCTTCTATCAACTCTAGGTAATATGTTATAGTATATTTTTTTCATATTCAATGTTCTGTCCCCACATGAAGGCGAATGAAGGTGTAACTGATAATGACCTTGTGACTGTCCTACCTTCGTATCCAAGCAGTGGAGCAGACCGGACCGGCAGATGCTCAGATTAGATGGATCCAGACGTAGACATGAGGATGCAATCAAACGTGGGTTTATTTGATCCAGAGCAGCGACATACGGTTATACAATACAGGGATGCAGTAGCAGTGTAGATGCTGTCATGTGGATGTCTTTCCTGAGGCTAACTGCTGAGGCAACTGCTGGTCAAAAACTGATGCCTTCACAAGCCAAGATGTGAGTCTCCAGTCACAAGGAGTGCAGCACTGAAAATGGCTACAGGAAGTGACGAGGACCAAGGCTGCTAAAACCACGCCCAGAAAGAAAAACTTTATAGACAAGGAACAAGGCGTGCAGCATACGAATTCCGGCCAGCAGATGGCAGCAGAGAACAATACGTTGGTAACAACAAAGTGAAAGAAGATATAATAATACAGTGCAGGAATTCAATTTGAAAAGAACAGCACATTCAACGTTTATTACTACTATTGTTGTCCCTCCATACTGCTTATGGGCTAGTTATAGGTGCTGTTATTTCACCCTTTTTTGTGGCTCCTATTTTGCAGTTGTTGCATGTTTATCTGTTGGGGTTGGAGGCTTGTACATGTATTGGGGGTAGGGTTTATATTGCCTGCTCAGTGCAGCATACACTGTTTCCCTATTCCTTTTTTGGATTCATTTACCCAGAGTCAGGTGGCTGAGCTGCTTATCGCAGCGCTTGTCTGCACTGCTGCTACTTATTTTATCATTGTCTATGGTCTGTTGTTATATTTATTATTTCATAAAATATTTGTGTTATAATTGTACATGTGTGTCTTTTTCAATTGGTTGTGTTCAATAGGGTTTAGGTTCGGGGTCAAGTTCGGGTCCCGAACTCGAACTTTTTTCCGAAGTTCGGCCGAACCCGTCGATCCGAACATCCAGGTGTCCGCTCAACTCTAGTTAAGAGGTAAGGATGGCTCTCGATACTTTCAATCGCAGAAAATTCCTTTGTGCTGTATTAATAGAACAGCAATATTTGGTAGTAAGAGTATTCCTAGTCTTTGATGGGGAATTACACCAAACGTGTTTCAGGACTACAGTCCCTTCTTCTTAATAGCCAATAGAAGCTCCAGGTTTCCATAACAACTGATATCGACCGTCAAAATACTTAATTGGTAGTTGTATTCAAAACACTGTCACTGAGGCCAACTACCTAAAACATAGCTTTTATTATCAATATAATAAAATCAAGAGGTCCCTCACTTGGGGACTGACGAACATACAGCAAAAACAAACACAAGCAGTAAGAAACCGACAAGGATCAGGTGTGGATGTTACAATACCAGCGGTGGACACAGGGCAAAACCATATGGGTCCCTAGTGTATCCCTAGGATATCCCTGGTCTATTCTCTGCCCAGAGATGCCCCCAGATGGTAGAGGCACTCTGTCCCCATGCCTAAAGCTACCTGTCCTTGAAGCGCCCTTACAACAAAGATTGGCCCATATGCGACGCAGAGTACCGATTCTTGCTACCCAGCACACCCCAGACAGCTATGTTTTGCGGGCTACCTAAGGTCCATAAGGGCGTATCCCCCCTGAAGGGCCGCCCCATTGTATCTGGGGTGGGTTCATTAATACAGAATAGCGGGGTCTATATTGATAATGTACTCAAGAGTTTTGTGTCCTCTTTGCCGTCTCACACAAGAGACACGATGGATTTCTTATGTAAAATTGAAGCTCTAAATATTGAATCGTCGTGTTCCCTTGGAAGTATAGATGTGGAAGCACTTTATAGCTCAATCCCTCATCAGAAAGGTCTTATGGCAACATCTGAATTTTTGAAAACCAGGGCTGTTTGTCACAAACTGCACAACACCTTTGTGGTGATTCTCCTTGAGTTTGTACTTACCCATAATTTCTTTCTCTTTGACGGGCAATTCTTTCACCAGCTCAGGGGGACTGCAATGGGGAGTCCCTGTGCTCCGACTTATGCAAATCTCCTCCTGGGCTGGTGGGAGGATAAAGTGGTCTTTCCTGATGTACATACCTGGTGGGGTGACAAGATCGTCTTCTGGACCCGATACATAGATGACGTTTTCATCATTTGGAATGGGAGTTCTGAGGAGTTTGATCTATTCATTGGGGCTCTCAACACCAACGAACTGGGGCTCTCTTTCACCTCGGAATTTCACCCTGATTCATTAACGTTTTTAGATGTTAGGGTCACCAAAACCGGAGGCGGTCTTGTCATCTCCACCTTCAGGAAGACCACTACCACTAACAACTTACTGCGCTGGGATAGCCACCATCCAACCAGTCTAAACAAGGGCATACCCCGTGGACAGTACTTGCGTATGAGGAGAAACTGTTCGGATCAAGAAGGTTTTCATTATGAATCAAGGAAATTACAAGAGATTTGTAACGAGGGGCTATCCGCAGCATGTCCTCAGGGAGGCCTTCCATAATGCATCCATCTGTGAATGTCAAGAGTCAAGGGGGAAAAAGAAAGAGGTAATTAGAATTATCTCGACTTTTGATACTAGGAACCAGGAAGTTAGGGAGATTATCAATAAATATTGGCCTATCCTCCTGATGGACCCGGACGTGTCAGATATTCTATCCTCTCGTCCGAGTATCTCATTTAGAAGGGGGAGATGTCTCCGTGACCGACTAGTCCACAGCCACTATTCAGGACCTGTCCTGAAAGGAACTTGGCTCGACCGTAAACCGGTGGGCACTTCTCGGTGTGGGTCCTGCCTAGCTTGTAAAAATATCAAAAATTCCAAATATAACATTTGTTTGGTCACGTGCAAAACTTATGATATACGCGATTTTATAAACTGCCGTAGCAAGGGGGTTGTGTACCTGGCCCAGTGTACTTGTCCAAAGGACTATGTGGGCAAAACGTTCAGGGAATTCCGCTCGCAGTCCCCGGGGGGTTTAAATGAACAGCTTACGTTTTTCATGTTTTCTGTAAAATACTCGGCAATCCTGTTAGAACCATTTTGAAACTTCCTTCCCACATGACGGAACTGGGTATCGACACGCGAAGTGTCACTTTCTTCATCGTTAGGACCTTTCCAATGATCAAGGTCATTTGTTGATATCACACATATTTATCACATACAGTACTACTGATACCCCTAGCCCCAGTCTGTAGGGCAATAATTTCCCTAGTCCTAACCTATGGGTTGCCAAGTGGACACCCCTCGGGTGAAGGAGATGCCTCATGGGGGGCATTAATCAAAATTTTGACGTTTATCCATAATTCCTTTATCTGTATGCATTGTCATTTAGATTTTCCCCCACTACCTATTCGAAGGGTAAGCAGAGCGCATAGTCCCATACCGGTGGCTGACCACGTTCACCTAATAAGACATATATACGGAGAAAGTGACTTGTCCATTCATCAATCCATCTTATCATGTATGTGGAGAATGAGTCACTTGTCTTATCGGTTCTGTGAAAATATAAGAAAAACAATTTGGGGGTTTTTATTCCCCCCCCCCCATTATCCCTCATATGTCCAGGAATAGCCATGGCACCTTAGTCTCAGGGTTTGAGTATTACCTCATCCCTCTATCTGTCATCGTCGATGTGGGGACCGGAGCTGTGGCTATAGACCAGTGGAGCGCATAACCACGCCCACGGGATGCCGCGCTGGAACGCAAACACACATGCGATCCAGTCTCCGCACCCCTGTGATGACGTGGACGGCCTGGATTGGCCGTTTCATGGTGGAACGCACAGCCATCTGTAACTCTCGGCGTGCGTTCCATCTGTGCGAGCGGAGGCTGCAGGCGGATAAGGGGGAAGCGCTGGCTCTTGCCTTATACTGGGGGGAAATGGGGTAGGGATATGTTAATCATCTGTTAACCTTTTAAACACACCCATCCTATACATCTGATATAGCCCACACACCCTTTCTACCTTTAGGGGATGGCCGGGGACTAGGTCATATGACATACTACAGACCACTCTGATTGGTGGCAAGTAACTAGGGACTGCCCTACCTGGGTGTTTAAATAACCTAGGGATCAGTGCACAAATTGGAGCCGTATTTTCAGTGCCCCCTGGAGCACCCCAAGCCGCAGACTGCTGTTCAGGACGTATACAGTAACAGATGAGTATCAATTCAATTCAATTTGTCTCTTTTACTCTGGGCCTGTTGTAATATATATCTATGCACTATTGTTGTGAACTCCTTGACAGCTGAATACTGCCGTGGGGGTGCTCCAGTCATTTATTTTGGTTTGATTTGGTTTAATTATGTTAAACCGTTGGTGTGTGGTCACTAAGTATTGATAGTGACCCATTGGATTGTCCACTTTTGTCTCCTGACGAACCTACTATTGAAGGGGAAACGCGTCGAGACCAGGACTGTAATTGAATAACCAACAGTATTTTATCCAGTGCATTGAATGACCCAGGCAACCATATGGGCCAATCTTTGTTGTAAGGGCGCTTCAAGGACAGGTAGCTTTAGGCACGGGGACAGAGTTCCTCTACCATCTGGGGGCATCTCTGGGCAGAGAATAGACCAGGGATATCCTAGGGATACACTAGGGACCCATATGGTTTTGCCCTGTGTCCACCGCTGGTATTGTAACATCCACACCTGATCCTTGTCGGTTTCTTACTGCTTGTGTTTGTTTTTGCTGTATGTTCGTCAGTCCCCAAGTGAGGGACCTCTTGATTTTATTATATTGATAATAAAAGCTATGTTTTAGGTAGTTGGCCTCAGTGACAGTGTTCCATAACAACTGATCACAGGTTTTAGCAGTTCGCAGGTCCTTAAATATTCTGTCATATGTCGTGTGATGGCACAGCTGCACTGCTACATGAATGAGGGCAGGGGCCACTATTAAACGGACGTAGGCTGTAGAGTTCACTGTTAAAGGGGCGGTCACTGTGGAGGTCTCTGTTAAAGAGGTAGGCACTGCGGAGGTTATTGTGAAAGGGACGGGCACTGTGGAAGTCACTGTTAAAGGGGTGGGTACAGTGGAGGTCACTGTTAAAGGGGCAGGCACTGTGGAGGTCACTGTTAAAGGAGCAGGCATTTTGGAGGTCACTGTTAAAGGAGTGGGCACTGTGGAAGTCTCTGCTAAAGGGGTGGGAACTGTGAAGGTCCCAGTTAAAGGGGTGGTCAATGTTAAAGGGTCCGGCACTGTGGAGGTCACTGTTAAAGGGGTGGGCATTTGTAAAGGGGGATGCATCGTGAATGTCCATTTTCGAAAGGGCGGGCACTGTGCTACTGTGGAATTTACTGTTAAGGGGGCTGCCACTGCGAAGGTTACTGTTAAAGGGGTGGTCAATGTTAAAGGGGCGGGCACTGTGGAGGTCACTGTTAAAGGGGCTTGCACTGTGGAGGTCACTGTTAAAGGGGAAGGCAGTGCGGAGGTCACTGTTGAAGGGGAAGGCAGTGCGGAGATCACTGTTAAAGGGGTGGGCACTTGTAAAGGGGTATGCATTGTGGAGGTCACTTTTAAAGGGGCGTGCACTGTGGAGGACACTGTTAAAGGGGAGGACAATGTGGAGGTCACTATTAAAGGGGCGGGCACTGTGGAGGTCACTGTTAAAAGGGTGGGCACTGTGGAGGTCACTGTTAATGGGGCGGTCACTGTAGAGGTCTTTGTTAAAGCGGTGGGCACTTTGAAGGTCATTGTTAAAGGTGCAGGCACTATGTAAGTCACTGTTAAAGGGGCAGGCACTGTGTAAGTCACTGTTAAAGGGGCAGGCACTGTGGCGGTCTCTGTTAAATTGGCAGCTACTGTGGAATTCACTGTTAATGGGGCTGCCACTATGAAGGTCACTGTTAAAGGGGTGGTCAATGTTAAAGTAGAGGGCACTGTGGAGGTCCTTGTTAAAGGGGTGGGGACTTGTAAAGGGGTATGCATTGTGGTCACTTTTAAATGGGCAGGCACTGTGGTGGACACTGTGGAGGTCATTATTAAAGGGGCAGGCATTGTGGAAGTCACTGTTAAATGGACGGGCACTGTTGAGGTCTCTGTTAAAGGGGTGGGCACTTTGAAGGCCATTGTTAAAGGCGTGGTCATTGTTAAAGGCCCAGGCACTGAGGAGGTCACTGTTAAAGGTGCGGTCACTGTTAAAGGGGCAGGCACTATGGAAGTCACTGTTAAAGGGGCAGGCACTGTGGATGTCTCTGTTAAATGGGCAGCTACTGTGGAATTCACTGTTAAGGGGGCTGCCACTAGGAAGGTAACTGATAAAGGGGTGGTCAATGTTAAAGAAGGGGCACTGTGGAGGTCCTTGTTAAAGGGGTGGGCACTGTGGAGGTCTCTATTAAAGGGATGGGCCCTGTGGAAGTCACTGTTAAAAGGGAGGGCACTGTGAAGGTCACGGTTAAAGGGTCGGCCAGTATAAAGGTCACTGGTAAAGGGGTGGTCAATGTTAAAGGGGTGGGTACTGTGGGGGTCACTGTTAAAGGGGTGAGCACTGTGGAGGTCACTGTTAAAGGGGCAGTCACTATTAAAGGGACGGACAATGTGGAGGTCAGTGTTAAAGGGGTGGGCCCTGTTTAAGTCATTGTTAAAGGGTCGGGCACTGTGGAGGTCACTGTTAAAGGGGCGGCCACTATGAAGGTCACTGCTAAAGGAGTAGCTAATATGAAGGTCACTGTTAAAGGGATGGTCAATGTTAAAGGGGCGGATACTGTTGAGGTCACTGTTAAAGGGGAAGGCACTGTGGAGGACACTGTTAAAGGGGCGGGCATTGTGGAGATCACTGTTAAAGGGGCGGGCACTGTGGAGATCACTGTTAAAGGAGCAGGCACTGTAAACGTCATTGTTAAAGGGGTGGGCACTGTAGAGGTCACTGTTATGGGCAAAATTGTTGATATCTTTTTACGACACACGGAAACAAATTAAATAGATGAAATATACCAGTGCAAAGCCGGGTCCTTCTGCTTATATATATTTATTTACAAAGTATTTATATGTGCTAGCAGAAGGACCCGGATTTGCACGGGTATATTTCATCTATTTCATTTTATGTTTCTGTTTGTTGTAAAAAGAAAACAGTTTCCCACTTAACAGTGAGCTCCACAGTGCCCGCTCTTTTTACAGTGACCATCCCTTTAACAGTGACTTTCATGTTGGCTGCCCATTTAACAGTGAACTCCACAGTGAACGCTCTTTTTACATTGACCATCCCTTAAACAGTGACTTTCATAGTACCTGCCCATTTAACAGTGACCTCGACAGTGCCCGCCCATTCAACAGTGACCTTCATAGTGGCTGCCCCTTTAACAGTGATCTTCACAGTTCCCGCCCATTCAACAGTGTCTTCCACAGTGCCCGTCCCTTTAACAGTGACTGTAGCCGGCCAGCTAAGACCTGTCCTAGGTTGCTAGTATAGCCTTATATGTGTTTACAGCTAAACCTGCTAATAACTAGTGATGAGCGGCAGGTGCCATATTCGATTTCGACGAAATTTGCGAATATTCGATAGAATATTCGTTTTATATTCGTCAAGATCGAATATTTGTCATTATTCTAGTTATTGCGATTAATATGCGATTTAAATAATCGCGTATTGCGATTTTTACTTAAAGGCTACACTCCTATCGAAATAGCAATGCGATTAATTCAAGTTATAATAATCGAATTTCAATTTCAACTTAGCACTGCTATTTTCCATATTCGTTAATTCTAGCCTAATATGGAATATAGCAGTGCTAAGCTGAAATCGAAATTCGATTAATTCAAGTTATAATAATCGAATTGCGATTTCAACTTAGACCTGGTTTACTATGGTTGGCTTGGTAGAATTAGCAAATATGACGAATATATTCGTTATATTCCACAAAACGAAGATAACGAAGTATTCTCCATCTAGCAATCATATAGGAAAGTTTACTATAGAGACAGCTAAGTTTAATTTGCTATGCGATTATATTACTTTGCTTTTTTTTTTATAAATAGAATAATTATAATAATTATCAGGTATTATAATTATTCTACTTATTTAAAAAAAAGCTAAGTAATATAATCACATAGTAACATAGTAACATAGTACATAAGGCCGAAAAAAGACATCTGTCCATCCAGTTCGGCCTGTTATCCTGCAAGTTGATCCAGAGGAAGGAAAAAAAAAGAAAAGAAAAAACCCTGTGAGGTAGAAGCCAATTTTCCCCACTTTAGAGGAATAAAAAATTCCTTCCCGACTCCAATATGGCAATCAGAATAACTCCCTGGATCATCGACCCCTCTCTAGTAGCTATAGCCTGTAATATTATTACGCTCCAGAAATACATCCAGGCCCCTCTTGAATTCCTTTATTGTACTCACCATCACCACCTCCTCAGGCAGAGAGTTCCATAGTCTCACTGCTCTTACCGTAAAGAATCCTTTTCTATGTTTGTGTACAAACCTTCTTTCCTCCAGACGCAGAGGATGTCCCCTCGTCACAGTCACAGTCCTGGGGATAAATAGATGATGGGATAGATCTCTGTACTGACCCCTGATATATTTATACATATTTATTAGATCTCCCCTCAGTCGTCTTTTTTCTAAAGTGAATAGCCCTAATTTTGATAATCTTTCAGGGTACTGTAGTTGCCCCATTCCAGTTATTACTTTAGTTGCCCTCCTCTGGACCTTCTCCAGCTCTGCTATGTCTGCCTTGTTTACAGGAGCCCAGAACTGTACACAGTACTCCATGTGTGGTCTGACTAATGATTTGTAAAGTGGTAGGACTATGTTCTTATCACGGGCATCTATGCCCCTTCTGATGCAACCCATAATCTTATTGGCCTTGGCAGCAGCTGCCTGACACAGTTTTTTGCAGCTTAGTTTGCTGTTTATTAAAATTCCTAGATCCTTTTCCATGTCAGTGTTACCGAGTGTTTTACTATCTTCATTTTAGCTACCTATTCATCAACTTCGCTGATTCTAGCAATCATATAGGAAAGTTTACTATAGAGACAGCTAAGTTTAATTCGCTATGCGATTATATTACTTTGCTTTTTTAAAAAATAAATAGAATAATTATAATACCTGATAATTATTATAATTAATAGTTAAGGCTGCATGCAGCCTGTAATTGTGGGAGGGGCCAGGTCCCCTTCTTAAACCCCCTGCTCATAACCCCCATTGCCGCGTTCGCTCCTCCGTGTGTTTTGTGACTCACGTCACTTCCGGTAGGTATCGCCGTCAGGTAAGTGCGCCGGCCGCCTCGCACCGCGTGTCCCCAGTCGTCCCGCTCCCCCTCCTCCTCAGGCTCGCCATCTCGGGTCTCGTCGGCGCACAGCCTCGCACACCGCCCCGATCCTCGCGGGCTCCGGTCCGCCCGTACTCTCGCGAGAGGTCGGGCCCTGCCGCGGACGGGTCCCGATCGCAGCGGCCGGCTGCTGGGAGGTGGAGCGGGGGGGGGGAAGAGAGCGGAGGAGGAGCCCCGACCGCTGCCATGACTCCCTTGACTCCCTCACACAGCCGGGCGGCACGCCAGCCACCCACGCCTCCCCCACGTGCATGTGCATTCACTTCGGATGTTAGGCAACTGCACCAGGTCAGACTAGGGCATACTGCGAGAAATGTTCCATGCTGCATTTCATTGTTATTGTGTGATGTTTGGGCTAATTCCACATCTTAGTTGAATGCCACCACAGTGTATTGCCATCACATTCTCTCATTTGTGTGTTGAGACTTACTACATGAAACACACGTGCCATTTTGTATGTGTTCCATTCTGTTCCTCCATGTCCGAGCATACTTAACCCTTTTGCTCCCAGCACCGTACATGCACAGCGCTGTAAACATGGCACTTGCTTGCACGTGCGGTGGACAGCATAGCCAGCGGACCTCTGCTGTTCACAGCAAGCCTGCAACCAGCAATAATGCTGATTGCAGACACTCAAGGGTACTTGATGGATGCAGGCCGGCACTTCTCCACGTGCCACTGCTCCGCCCGTCCACTCATCCGTGCCTCCTGCACCTGCCAGGCCAGCTGCACACACCCACTGCCACGCCTCCCGGGTCCGGCCATGGCCCCCCAGGCCTTCCACGCCCCAGCCGGCCTCGCTCCTTCCCTTCATCCCACGTCCTTCCAGCCGGGCCTCACGGGACCCCCGGTCATCGCCGCCCCCATCCTCACATCTTTATTTCTTTTTTAGGTGCCAGTAGCGTGCGTGGTCCCCGCCGTGTCTTGTCGCAGCAATCTGACATCAGGTTTAGGTATTGGGCGGGGGTATTACGGTCTCACCCAAAAAAAAAAAAAAAAAAAAAAAAAAGGTATTTATCTTTCCCACAGGTTGCAGAAGGTTGCTACCAACCACTCGCGGGATTTCGTTAGTTCAAGGGTTTTTCTGGTAAGTTAATGCGGCAGTTCCTCCGTTCGGCATCTTCTACTCAACCTGGAACGTTCAGGTGTCCTCCCTGTCCAGGTACCCTGAAGCGTTCAGGGGCCTTCTCTGTCTATCTCAGCCTGAGACGTCCAGGCGTCTCTCTGTCCAGGTACCCTGTAGCGTTCAGGTGTCTTCTCTGTCCACCCTAGCCTGAAACGTTCAGGTGTCTTCTCTGTCCACCTTAGCCTGAAGCGTTCAGGTGTCTTCTCTGTCCTCCTTAGCCTGAAGCGTTCAGGTGTCTTCTTTGTCCATCCAGCCTGAAACGTCAGGTGCCTTCTCTGTCCATATTAGCCTGAGGCGTTCAGGCGTCTTCTCTGTCCAGGTACCCTGAAGCGTTCAGGTGTCTTCTCTGTCCACCGTAGCCTGAAGCGTTCAGGTGTCTTCTCTGTCCATCCAGCCTGAAACGTCAGGTGTCTTCTCTGTCCAGGTTCCTGCAGCGTGCAGGTGTCTTCTCTGTCCATCTACCCTGAAACATTCAGGGGTCTTCTCTGGCCAGGTACCCCGGGGCCCAAGGGTCTCCTCCGTCCCCCGTTGCCAACAGCATCAGGGTCTCGTCTTGGTTGCTTCTGCCTACTGCACACAACCCCCGTGACGGTCGCAACCAACACGTCAGGTATCTTCCAGTTCCACGTACCTGGTGGCACCCAGGCAACCCTGCTGGCGCTCCCATCCTGAAACCTTCAGGTCACTCCTCGCCACCCACCCCGGTACCTTCAGGCCGCCTCCTCTCCGCAGTCTTCAACTCCGTCTCCGGGCTCGCCCGATATTCCTCTGTTCTTCCTTCAGCGTTCTTCCTCACCCCGCTGTGTCCATCCTTGAGCTAGCACAGTGGCGGGTCCGTCCGCATCTGCATTGTTTTCCGGGTACACTCCGTTATTTTCTCACGTCGCTCCTAACTTTTCCAGTCTTCAGGGCCAGCCGGGTCGTTCTCGTTGATCCTTAGACGGTAAGGCAAGGGTGTCGAATCCCAGCTTTCAGGTACGTCATCCATACATTCACCCACGTCCACAGCAGCCACGGTACACGGTCCCCATGTCTGTTCCAGCTGCCATATTGTTGTCTCTAATTCCAGGTCTCGCTTAAGTCTCGACCAGCGGCGGAACCATGTCTCAGGTCTCAGATATGGACGACGCGTTGTCCCTCCCGGGTACTTCGGTCTCTGGCCAAGGCGGGCCCGAGTCCCTCCGAAGATGGACCGTACCGAGGCTGGTGGCAGAGTTGAGCAGAAGGGGCATCAGGCACCCAGCCTCAGCCAGAAAGGCGGAGCTGTACAGGCTGTTGATGACGGAATCCGGTCCTCCTGAGAGAGAAGATCCGACCCCATCCATCCAGCAGTCCTTGGTACAATTGCAGGCCTCAATGGATTCACTGGTCTCGTCCGTGGCCGACATCAGGTCCAGGGTGGTGGACTTGGAGGCCAGGGTACCGGCTCCATTCCAGGCGGTGGTCCCTCTCAGCGATCCCCCTCTGTATCAGCTACCAGCTCCAGGTACGACCCCTGCCGCTCCCGTGGTGGCTCCAGCACACTTCGTGCCGGACAACATCAGGAAGGACATCTTGGCGGGCAAGGACGTGAATCTCGCGTCCATCCTGATCGCGTCCCACGATGCGGCTGATAACAAGACCTTTGACTGCGGGGAGATCTCGGTGGTCCTTCGGGCCAAAGATGGCCGCCTCAATCGCAAACTCACGGTGCCTGAGTTTGTCTTGGCCTTCAGCCTGTATAGGGATGTGATCTGCTCCGCCTACCCAGCTCGCCGGGAGGAGCTGGACACATACCTATACAGGGTCACTGATCTGGGGCACAAGTACGGCGGCACGGCTTTTTATGACTATCATCGCTCCTTTTCAGCCAAGGTCGCCGCCGCGCTGACCCAGTTTCAGTTTTCTGTCAGTTGGGCCACCTTGGACATGGAATTGTTCTGCCGGCACTTCGCCGGTCTCCGGGCCCCCGCATGTTCGACGTGTCAGTCGATATTTCATGCCACCGAGTGGTGTCCCCAAACTGCTACGGCCCAGCCAGACAGGGTCATCCCAGGCCCCTCCGGGGTATCCCGCAGCCCCTCCTCCACCGATAAACTGGGCAGACCCATCATGTACCTTGGCAACAGTCAAGTGTGCAACAATTTCAAGTTCGGGTCATGTCTGTTCAGCGGGTGCAGGGCACTGCACATCTGCTGCATCTGCTTCAGGGCTCATCCCAGGTCCACATGTCCCAAGAAGGCATCCAAGCGCCTATGACTGGCCGACTGCAACATCGACCTCCTGGCCCTCCTGTTATGGGAGCATCCAGTGCCGGGTTTTGCGGATTTCCTGATCACGGGCCTCTGCTTTGGCTTCGACACAGGGTTGGTGGCGCTCCCCCATTCCAACTGGGAGTGCGACAATCTGCAGTCGGCCAGAGCAGATCCTGCCGCTGTTCAGGAACTCCTGAACTCGGAGGTAGAGAAGGGGTTCCTCCTGGGTAGGGATGAGCGAACTCGAACTGTATAGTTCGGGTTCGTACCGAATTTTGGGGTGTCCGTGACACGGACCCGAACCCGGACATTTTCGCAAAAGTCCAGGTTCGGGTTCGGTGTTCGTCGCTTTCTTCGCGCTTTTGTGACGCTTTCTTGGCGCTTTTTGAAAGGCTGCAAAGCAGCCAATCAACAAGCGTCATACTACTTGCCCCAAGAGGCCATCACAGCCATGCCTACTATTGGCATGGCTGTGATTGGCCAGAGCACCATGTGACCCAGCCTCTATTTAAGCTGGAGTCACATAGCGCCGCCCGTCACTCTGCTCTGATTAGCGTAGGGAGAGGTTGCGGCTGCGACAGTAGGGCGAGATTAGGCAGATTAACTCCTCCAAAGGACTTGATTAACTGATCGATCTGCAGCTGTGGATCATTGAGCTGCTGATCCTCAATTGCTCACTGTTTTTAGGCTGCCCAGACCGTTTGTCAGTCACATTTTTCTGGGGTGATCGGCGGCCATTTTGTGTCTTGTGGTGCGCCAGCACAAGCTGCGACCAAGTGCATTTAACCCTCAATGGTGTGGTTGTTTTTTGGCTAAAGCCTACATCAGGGTGAAGCTGTCACACCAAGTGCATTTAACCAGCAATAGTCTGTTTATTTTTTGGCCATATACTACATCAGGGGCAAGCTGCGCCTGTCACCAAGTGCATTTAACCCTCAATGGTGCGTTTGTTTTTTGGCTAAAGCCTACATCAGGGTGAAGCTGTCACACCAAGTGCATTTAACCAGCAATAGTCTGTTTATTTTTTGGCCATATACTACATCAGGGGCAAGCTGCGCCCGTCACCAAGTGCATTTAACCCTCAGTAGTGTGGTTGGTCAAGCTATCACACCAAGTGCATTTAACCAGCAATAGTCTGTTCATTTTTTGGCCATATACTAAATCAGGGGCAAGCTGCGCCCGTCACCAAGTGCATTTAACCAGCAATAGTCTGTTCATTTTTTGGCCATATACTACATCAGGGGCAAGCTGCGCCCGTCACCAAGTGCATTTAACCCTCAGTAGTGTGGTTGGTCAAGCTGTGACACCAAGTGCATTTAACCAGCAATAGTCTGTTCATTTTTTGGCCATATACTACATCAGGGGCAAGCTGCGCCCATCACCAAGTGCATTTAACCAGCAATAGTGTGGTTATTTTTTGGCCATATCCCAGTCTAATTCTGTCACTAAATCCATACCGGTCACCCAGCGCCTAAATACTAGGCCTCAAATTTATATCCCGCTAAATCTCTCGTTACCGCTGTCCTGTTGTGGCTGGGAAAGTTATTTAGTGTCCGTCAAAGCACATTTTTTGTTCTGGGTTGAAATACAATTCCCAATTTAGCAATTTAAAAATTTAGTGGTTTCTGCTGTATCAGAGCTATTTGAAATCTATCCCTAAAAGGGTATATAATATTCAAGGTGCACATAGGGTCATTCAGAATAACTTCACACACCCGCTACTGTGCATTTCCAAGTCTAATTCTGTCACTAAACCCATACCTGTCACCCAGCGCCTAAATACTAGGCCTCAAATTTATATCCAGCTAAATCTGTCCTTAGTGCTGTAGCTGGGCGAGTTATTTAGTGTCCGTTCAAGCACATTTCTTGTTCTGGGTTGAAATACAATTCCCAATTTAGCAATTTCATAATTTAGTGGTTTCTGCTATATCAGAGCTATTTGAAATCTATCCCTAAAAGGGTAGATCATATTGAAGGTGCACATAGGGACATTCAGAATAACTTCACACACCCGCTACTGTGCATTTCCAAGTCTAATTCTGTCACTAAACCCATACCTGTCACCCAGCGCCTAAATACTAGGCCTCAAATTTATATCCAGCTAAATCTGTCCTTAGTGCTGTAGCTGGGCGAGTTATTTAGTGTCCGTTCAAGCACATTTCTTGTTCTGGGTTGAAATACAATTCCCAATTTAGCAATTTCATAATTTAGTGGTTTCTGCTATATCAGAGCTATTTGAAATCTATCCCTAAAAGGGTAGATCATATTGAAGGTGCACATAGGGACATTCAGAATAACTTCACACACCCGCTACTGTGCATTTCCAAGTCTAATTCTGTCACTAAACCCATACCTGTCACCCAGCGCCTAAATACTAGGCCTCAAATTTATATCCAGCTAAATCTGTCCTTAGTGCTGTAGCTGGGCGAGTTATTTAGTGTCCGTTCAAGCACATTTCTTGTTCTGGGTTGAAATACAATTCCCAATTTAGCAATTTCATAATTTAGTGGTTTCTGCTATATCAGAGCTATTTGAAATCTATCCCTAAAAGGGTATATAATATTCAAGGTGCACATTGGGTCATTCAGAATAACTTCACACACACCCGCTACTGTGTATTTCCAAGTCTAATTCTGTCACTAAACCCATACCTGTCACCCAGCGCCTAAATACTAGGCCTCAAATTTATATCCAGCTAAATCTGTCCTTAGTGCTGTAGCTGGGCGAGTTATTTAGTGTCCGTTCAAGCACATTTCTTGTTCTGGGTTGAAATACAATTCCCAATTTAGCAATTTCATAATTTAGTGGTTTCTGCTATATCAGAGCTATTTGAAATCTATCCCTAAAAGGGTAGATCATATTGAAGGTGCACATAGGGACATTCAGAATAACTTCACACACCCGCTACTGTGCATTTCCAAGTCTAATTCTGTCACTAAACCCATACCTGTCACCCAGCGCCTAAATACTAGGCCTCAAATTTATATCCAGCTAAATCTGTCCTTAGTGCTGTAGCTGGGCGAGTTATTTAGTGTCCGTCAAAGCACATTTTTTGTTCTGGGTTGAAATACAATTCCCAATTTAGCAATTTCATAATTTAGTGGTTTCTGCTATATCAGAGCTATTTGAAATCTATCCCTAAAAGGGTATATAATATTCAAGGTGCACATTGGGTCATTCAGAATAACTTCACACACACCCGCTACTGTGTATTTCTAAGTCTAATTCTGTCACTAAACCCATACCTGTCACCCAGCGCCTAAATACTAGGCCTCAAATTTATATCCTGCTAAATCTCTCGTTAACGCTGTCCTGTTGTGGCTGGGAAAGTTATTTAGTGTCCGTCAAAGCACATTTTTTGTTCTGGGTTGAAATACAATTCCCAATTTAGCAATTTCATAATTTAGTGGTTTCTGCTATATCAGAGCTATTTGAAATCTATCCCTAAAAGGGTATATAATATTCAAGGTGCGCATTGGGTCATTCAGAATAACTTCACACACACCCGCTACTGTGTATTTCTAAGTCTAATTCTGTCACTAAACCCATACCTGTCACCCAGCGCCTAAATACTAGGCCTCAAATTTATATCCTGCTAAATCTCTCGTTAACGCTGTCCTGTTGTGGCTGGGAAAGTTATTTAGTGTCCGTCAAAGCACATTTTTTGTTCTGGGTTGAAATACAATTCCCAATTTAGCAATTTCATAATTTAGTGGTTTCTGCTATATCAGAGCTATTTGAAATCTATCCCTAAAAGGGTATATAATATTCAAGGTGCACATTGGGTCATTCAGAATAACTTCACACACACACGCTTCTGTGCATTTCCAAGTCTAATTCTGTCACTAAATCCATACCTGTCACCCAGCGCCTAAATACTAGGCCTCAAATTTATATCCTGCTAAATCTCTCGTTAACGCTGTCCTGTTGTGGCTGGGAAAGTTATTTAGTGTCCGTCAAAGCACATTTTTTGTTCTGGGTTGAAATACAATTCCCAATTTAGCAATTTCATAATTTAGTGGTTTCTGCTATATCAGAGCTATTTGAAATCTATCCCTAAAAGGGTATATAATATTCAAGGTGCACATTGGGTCATTCAGAATAACTTCACACACACACGCTTCTGTGCATTTCCAAGTCTAATTCTGTCACTAAATCCATACCGGTCACCCAGCGCCTAAATACTAGGCCTCAAATTTATATCCTGCTAAATCTCTCGTTAACGCTGTCCTGTTGTGGCTGGGAAAGTTATTTAGTGTCCGTCAAAGCACATTTTTTGTTCTGGGTTGAAATACAATTCCCAATTTAGCAATTTCATAATTTAGTGGTTTCTGCTATATCAGAGCTATTTGAAATCTATCCCTAAAAGGGTATATAATATTCAAGGTGCACATTGGGTCATTCAGAATAACTTCACACACACACGCTTCTGTGCATTTCCAAGTCTAATTCTGTCACTAAATCCATACCGGTCACCCAGCGCCTAAATACTAGGCCTCAAATTTATATCCCGCTGAATTTGAATACAATACATTGGGCCAAATAATATATTTGTTGTTGTGGTGAACCATAACAATGAGAAAAACATCTAGTAAGGGACGCGGACGTGGACATGGTCGTGGTGGTGTTAGTGGACCCTCTGGTGCTGGGAGAGGACGTGGCCGTTCTGCCACATCCACACGTCCTAGTGTACCAACTACCTCAGGTCCCAGTAGCCGCCAGAATTTACAGCGATATATGGTGGGGCCCAATGCCGTTCTAAGGATGGTAAGGCCTGAGCAGGTACAGGCATTAGTCAATTGGGTGGCCGACAGTGGATCCAGCACGTTCACATTATCTCCCACCCAGTCTTCTGCAGAAAGCGCACAGATGGCGCCTGAAAACCAACCCCATCAGTCTGTCACATCACCCCCATGCATACCAGGGAAACTGTCTCAGCCTCAAGTTATGCAGCAGTCTCTTATGCTGTTTGAAGACTCCGCTGGCAGGGTTTCCCAAGGGCATCCACCTAGCCCTTCCCCAGCGGTGAAAGACATAGAATGCACTGACGCACAACCACTTATGTTTCCTGATGATGAGGACATGGGAATACCACCTCAGCATGTCTCTGATGATGACGAAACACAGGTGCCAACTGCTGCGTCTTTCTGCAGTGTGCAGACTGAACAGGAGGTCAGGGATCAAGACTGGGTGGAAGACGATGCAGGGGACGATGAGGTCCTAGACCCCACATGGAATGAAGGTCGTGCCACTGACTTTCACAGTTCGGAGGAAGAGGCAGTGGTGAGACCGAGCCAACAGCGTAGCAAAAGAGGGAGCAGTGGGCAAAAGCAGAACACCCGCCGCCAAGAGACTCCGCCTGCTACTGACCGCCGCCATCTGGGACCGAGCACCCCAAAGGCAGCTTCAAGGAGTTCCCTGGCATGGCACTTCTTCAAACAATGTGCTGACGACAAGACCCGAGTGGTTTGCACGCTGTGCCATCAGAGCCTGAAGCGAGGCATTAACGTTCTGAACCTGAGCACAACCTGCATGACCAGGCACCTGCATGCAAAGCATGAACTGCAGTGGAGTAAACACCTTAAAACCAAGGAAGTCACTCAGGCTCCCCCTGCTACCTCTTCTGCTGCTGCCGCCTCGGCCTATTCTGCTGCTGCCGCCTCGGCCTCTTCCTCCGCCTCTGGAGGAACGTTGGCACCTGCCGCCCAGCAAACAGGGGATGTACCACCAACACCACCACCACCACCTCTGTCACCAAGCGTCTCAACCATGTCACACGCCAGCGTTCAGCTCTCCATCTCACAAACATTTGAGAGAAAGCGTAAATTCCCACCTAGCCACCCTCGATCCCTGGCCCTGAATGCCAGCATTTCTAAACTACTGGCCTATGAAATGCTGTCATTTAGGCTGGTGGACACAGACAGCTTCAAACAGCTCATGTCGCTTGCTGTCCCACAGTATGTTGTTCCCAGCCGGCACTACTTCTCCAAGAGAGCCGTGCCTTCCCTGCACAACCAAGTATCCGATAAAATCAAGTGTGCACTGCGCAACGCCATCTGTGGCAAGGTCCACCTAACCACAGATACGTGGACCAGTAAGCACGGCCAGGGACGCTATATCTCCCTAACTGCACACTGGGTAAATGTAGTGGCAGCTGGGCCCCAGGCGGAGAGCTGTTTGGCGCACGTCCTTCCGCCGCCAAGGATCGCAGGGCAACATTCTTTGCCTCCTGTTGCCACCTCCTCCTTCTCGGCTTCCTCCTCCTCTTCTTCCACCTGCTCATCCAGTCAGCCACACACCTTCACCACCAACTTCAGCACAGCCCGGGGTAAACGTCAGCAGGCCATTCTGAAACTCATATGTTTGGGGGACAGGCCCCACACCGCACAGGAGTTGTGGCGGGGTATTGAACAACAGACCGACGAGTGGTTGCTGCCGGTGAGCCTCAAGCCCGGCCTGGTGGTGTGTGATAATGGGCGAAATCTCGTTGCAGCTCTGGGACTAGCCAATTTGACGCACATCCCTTGCTTGGCGCATGTGCTGAATTTGGTGGTGCAGAAGTTCATTCACAACTACCCCGACATGTCAGAGCTGCTGCATAAAGTGCGGGCCGTCTGTTCGCGCTTCCGGCGTTCACATCCTGCTGCTGCTCGCCTGTCTGCGCTACAGCGTAACTTCGGCCTTCCCGCTCACCGCCTCATATGCGACGTGCCCACCAGGTGGAACTCCACCTTGCACATGCTGGACAGACTGTGCGAGCAGCAGCAGGCCATAGTGGAGTTTCAGCTGCAGCACGCACGGGTCAGTCGCACTACAGAACAGCACCACTTCACCACCAATGACTGGGCCTCCATGCGAGACCTGTGTGCCCTGTTGCGCTGTTTCGAGTACTCCACCAACATGGCCAGTGGCGATGACACCGTTATCAGCGTTACAATACCACTTCTATGTCTCCTTGAGAAAACACTTAGGGCGATGATGGAAGAGGAGGTGGCCCAGGAGGAGGAGGAGGAGGAGGAAGAGGGGTCATTTTTAGCACTTTCAGGCCAGTCTCTTCGAAGTGACTCAGAGGGAGGTTTTTGGCAACAGCAGAGGCCAGGTACAAATGTGGCCAGCCAGGGCCCACTACTGGAGGACGAGGAGGACGAGGATGAGGAGGAGGTGGAGGAGGATGAGGATGAAGCATGGTCACAGCGGGGTGGCACCCAACGCAGCTCGGGTCCATCACTGGTGCGTGGCTGGGGGGAAAGGCAGGACGATGACGATACGCCTCCCACAGAGGACAGCTTGTCCTTACCCCTGGGCAGCCTGGCACACATGAGCGACTACATGCTGCAGTGCCTGCGCAACGACAGCAGAGTTGCCCACATTTTAACCTGTGCGGACTACTGGGTTGCCACCCTGCTGGATCCACGCTACAAAGACAATGTGCCCACCTTACTTCCTGCACTGGAGCGTGATAGGAAGATGCGCGAGTACAAGCGCACGTTGGTAGACGCGCTACTGAGAGCATTCCCAAATGTCACAGGGGAACAAGTGGAAGCCCAAGGCCAAGGCAGAGGAGGAGCAAGAGGTCGCCAAGGCAGCTGTGTCACGGCCAGCTCCTCTGAGGGCAGGGTTAGCATGGCAGAGATGTGGAAAACTTTTGTCAACACGCCACAGCTAACTGCACCACCACCTGATACGCAACGTGTTAGCAGGAGGCAACATTTCACTAACATGGTGGAACAGTACGTGTGCACACCCCTCCACGTACTGACTGATGGTTCGGCCCCATTCAACTTCTGGGTCTCTAAATTGTCCACGTGGCCAGAGCTAGCCTTTTATGCCTTGGAGGTGCTGGCCTGCCCGGCAGCCAGCGTTTTGTCTGAACGTGTATTCAGCACGGCAGGGGGCGTCATTACAGACAAACGCAGCCGCCTGTCTACAGCCAATGTGGACAAGCTGACGTTCATAAAAATGAACCAGGCATGGATCCCACAGGACCTGTCCGTCCCTTGTCCAGATTAGACATTAACTACCTCCCCATAACCATATATTATTGGACTCCAGGGCACTTCCTCATTCAATCCTATTTTTATTTTCATTTTACCATTATATTGCGAGGCTACCCAAAGTTGAATGAACCTCTCCTCTGCCTGTGTGCTAGGCCTAAATATATGCCAATGGACTGTTGCAGTGGTGGCTGACATGAAGCCTGATTCTCTGCTATGACATGCAGACTAATTCTCTGCTGACATGAAGCCAGATTGTCTGTTACGGGACCTCTCTCCTCTGCCTGGGTGCTGGGCCTAAATTTATGACAATGGACTGTTGCAGTGGTGGCTGACGTGAAGCCTGATTCTCTGCTATGACATGCAGACTGATTCTCTGCTGACATGAAGCCAGATTGTCTGTTACGGGACCTCTCTGCTCTGCCTGTGTGCTAGGCCTAAATATATGCCAATGGACTGTTGCAGTGGTGGGTGACGTGAAGCCTCATTCTCTGCTATGACATGCAGACTGATTCTCTGCTGTCATGAAGCCAGATTGTCTGTTACGGGACCTCTCTGCTCTGCCTGTGTGCTAGGCCTAAATATATGCCAATGGACTGTTGCAGTGGTGGGTGACGTGAAGCCTCATTCTCTGCTATGACATGCAGACTGATTCTCTGCTGACATGAAGCCAGATTGTCTGTTACGGGACCTCTCTCCTCTGCCTGTGTGCTAGGCCTAAATATATGCCAATGGACTGTTGCAGTGGTGGCTGACGTGAAGCCTCATTCTCTGCTATGACATGCAGACTGATTCTCTGCTGACATGAAGCCAGATCGTCTGTTACGGGACCTCTCTGCTCTGCCTGTGTGCTAGGCCTAAATATATGCCAATGGACTGTTGCAGTGGTGGCTGACATGAAGCCTGATTCTCTGCTATGACATGCAGACTGATTCTCTGCTGACATGAAGCCAGATTGTCTGTTACGGGACCTCTCTCCTCTGCCTGTGTGCTAGGCCTAAATATATGCCAATGGACTGTTGCAGTGGTGGGTGACGTGAAGCCTCATTCTCTGCTATGACATGCAGACTGATTCTCTGCTGACATGAAGCCAGATTGTCTGTTACGGGACCTCTCTCCTCTGCCTGTGTGCTAGGCCTAAATATATGCCAATGGACTGTTGCAGTGGTGGCTGACGTGAAGCCTCATTCTCTGCTATGACATGCAGACTGATTCTCTGCTGACATGAAGCCAGATCGTCTGTTACGGGACCTCTCTGCTCTGCCTGTGTGCTAGGCCTAAATATATGCCAATGGACTGTTGCAGTGGTGGCTGACATGAAGCCTGATTCTCTGCTATGACATGCAGACTGATTCTCTGCTGACATGAAGCCAGATTGTCTGTTACGGGACCTCTCTCCTCTGCCTGTGTGCTAGGCCTAAATATATGCCAATGGACTGTTGCAGTGGTGGCTGACGTGAAGCCTCATTCTCTGCTATGACATGCAGACTGATTCTCTGCTGACATGAAGCCAGATCGTCTGTTACGGGACCTCTCTGCTCTGCCTGTGTGCTAGGCCTAAATATATGCCAATGGACTGTTGCAGTGGTGGGTGACGTGAAGCCTCATTCTCTGCTATGACATGCAGACTGATTCTCTGCTGTCATGAAGCCAGATTGTCTGTTACGGGACCTCTCTGCTCTGCCTGTGTGCTAGGCCTAAATATATGCCAATGGACTGTTGCAGTGGTGGGTGACGTGAAGCCTCATTCTCTGCTATGACATGCAGACTGATTCTCTGCTGACATGAAGCCAGATTGTCTGTTACGGGACCTCTCTCCTCTGCCTGTGTGCTAGGCCTAAATATATGCCAATGGACTGTTGCAGTGGTGGCTGACGTGAAGCCTCATTCTCTGCTATGACATGCAGACTGATTCTCTGCTGACATGAAGACAGATTCTCTGTTACGGGACCTCTCTCCTCTGCCTGTGTGTGTGCTGGGCCTAAATATATGCCAATGGACTGTTGCAGTGGTGGCTGACGTGAAGCCTCATTCTCTGCTATGACATGCAGACTGATTCTCTGCTGACATGAAGCCAGATTCTCTGTTACGGGACCTCTCTCCTCTGCCTGTGTGTGTGCTGGGCCTAAATATATGCCAATGGACTGTTGCAGTGGTGGCTGACGTGAAGCATCATTCTCTGCTATGACATGCAGACTGATTCTCTGCTGACATGAAGCCAGATTCTCTGTTACGGGACCTCTCTCCTCTGCCTGTGTGTGTGCTGGGCCTAAATATATGCCAATGGACTGTTGCAGTGGTGGCTGACGTGAAGCCTCATTCTCTGCTATGACATGCAGACTAATTCTCTGCTGACATGAAGACAGATTCTCTGTTACGGGACCTCCCTCCTCTGCCTGGGTGCTGGGCCTAAATATATGCCAATGGACTGTTGCAGTGGTGGCTGACGTGAAGCCTCATTCTCTGCTATGACATGCAGACTGATTCTCTGCTGACATGAAGACAGATTCTCTGTTACGGGACCTCTCTCCTCTGCCTGGGTGCCGGGGCCTAAATATCTGAGAATGGACTGTTCCAGTGGTGGGTGACGGGAAGCCAGATTCTCTGCTATGGAACCTCTCTCCAATTGATTTTGGTTAATTTTTATTTATTTAATTTTTATTTTAATTCATTTCCCTATCCACATTTGTTTGCAGGGGATTTACCTACATGTTGCTGCCTTTTGCAGCCCTCTAGCTCTTTCCTGGGCTGTTTTACAGCCTTTTTAGTGCCGAAAAGTTCGGGTCCCCATTGACTTCAATGGGGTTCGGGTTCGGGACGAAGTTCGGATCGGGTTCGGATCCCGAACCCGAACATTTCCGGGATGTTCGGCCGAACTTCTCGAACCCGAACATCCAGGTGTTCGCTCAACTCTACTCCTGGGCCCTTTCAGCCAAGTTCCCTTCTCTCACTGGCGGATCAGCCCCATAGGCATTGTGTCCAAAAAGGACTCAAATAAAAAACGTCTAATTTACGACCTCTCCGCCCCCCATGGTTCTGTCATCCCCAGCATCAACTCGCTGATTCCTTCTGAGGAGTTTACCATGTCATATGCCTCCATTGACGAGGCCATCGCCCTCATCCTCGGAGCTGGGAAAGGCGCCTGGCTGTCCAAAGCTGACATAGCGGACGCTTTTAAACTGCTGCCCATCACCCTACACCTATGGCAGTTTTATAGTATCCAGTGGGAGGGCAGGTTCTACTTTGCCAACCGTTTGACCTTTGGCTCCAAAAGCAGCCCGTGGTTATTTGACCAGTTGGCGCAGGCCTTACATTGGATCCTGCTCCACCACGGCAGCACCCCAGCGGTCATCCACTACCTGGACGACTTCCTCCTTATAGAACCTCCGCTATGTCAGCCAGCCGGGCTGCGCTCCCTCCTGGAGCTTTTTTCCGGCCTTTGCATCCCCATCTCGCAGGGGAAAACCGCGGCGCCAGTTACGTCCATCACCTTCCTGGGCATTGTCCTGGACTCCGACCGGATGGAGGCCAGGCTTCCAGAGGCAAAGCTGTCCCAGATCCGGGAAGTCGTGGCAGGGGCCATCACCTCGTCCCAGGTAACCAAGGTCGAGCTCCAGTCCATCCTGGGCCGGATGAACTTTGCCTTGAGGGTGATGCCCCAGGGCAGGGCCTTCATCTCCCGCCTGCTCTCACTCCTTCCGACGGCCTCCGAACTCAGCAGCATCATCCACCTGGACAGAGCTGCCATGGCAGATTTGCGCATGTGGGACAGCTTTCTCTCCACCTGGAACGGGGTCAGCCTGTTTGTGTCCCCGTGGTCCCAGTCATCCGCCAGGGTGTTCTCTGATGCCGCGGCATCCCAGGGTTTCGCGGCCATCTGCGGATCCCGGTGGTTGGCTGGGCCATGGCCTCCTCAGGTCAGTGCTGACCCGCAGTCCCTCAGGTCATCCCCGTTTCTGGAATGTTACCCCATCGTGGCAGCCGCATCTGTCTGGGGTCATCTCTGGGCCAATGCCAGCGTAATGTTCATCACCGACAGTCAGGACCTGGTGGATATCATTTCCAAAGGCCGAGCCAAATCCGCCAGGGTCATGTCCTTGTTGCGTAAACTAGTCTGGCTGGCCATGGTCAATAATTTCCATTTCACTTGTGCCCATATCCCAGGTGCCAGCAACACGGCGGCCGATGCCTTGTCCAGGTTCAACTTTCAAACCTTCTTTCAGGTGTGTCCCGAAGCAGACCAGACCGGGGCCCGGATTCCCGGTTTCTACGACCTGATGTTGGATTGAGGTCCCTGCTGGCTACCGCCAAGGACCTCATGCACCGGTCCCTCTCGGTCAACACGGCCCGGAATTATAACACAGGTTGGAACCTGTTCCAAAAATTTTCCAAAGATCATCCTCAGCAAGATACAGCCTTCGTGTCATACATCATGGCTTTCATGGCCCATTGCCATGTCAATCTCAAGCTGGCACCCAGCACCATCCGTTTGTATCTGGCCGGGGCTCAACATTTCTTGGTTCTACAGAATCCCGAAGTTCGCACAGCTTTCGCTTCCCAAGCCGTCAAGGCCACTCTCAGGGGTATTGAAAAAAGCAGCAAGGATTCAAGTCCTTCCCGTCGGCCAGTCTCCGGCGAACTTTTCAGGCAACTTTCCGCATCCCTAGATGGCAACCCTTTTGGCCCTTCCGTTAGCCTGGTCATCAAGGCCGCGATGTACCTGAGCTTCTACGGATTCCTGCGCCCAGGAGAATTCTCAGTCTCTTCCCAGAAGTCGACCTTCCTGAAGAGAAAACAGCTGTCCTGGAATCAGGACCATCTGGTGTTAAGTCTTCCATCCACCAAGACGTCGCAAACCGGTCCTCCCATACAGATCCGCTTCTTCAAGTCCGAAAACGCCTGGTGCCCAGTGGTGGTACTCCAAGGTCTCCTTGATTCCACGCCTTCTCCGAATCCAGAGGCTCCGTTGCTCCCGTGCCAAGGGAAACCCCTATCCACGCCACAGTTTGTCTCATACATCCGTTCCCTGGTCGCTGGGTTAGGGGTGGACCCCAAAACCATATCGGGTCATTCCTTCCGCATCGGAGCGGCCTCCGCAGCCTCCAAGCACGGGACACCTCCGCACGTCATTCGCCACATGGGTAGGTGGAGATCTGCCTGTTTTTCCCGGTACATTCCGGATCCGCTGACTGAAACCCGCCAGGTATTCTGTTCCTTGGTTTTGTCATCTGTTTCTCACGCATTAAACAGCACCTTCCCTACCCTGTGTCTTTTGGCCCTCTTTTAGGCAGGCCCACGTCCCGTGGCTCCAGGCACACACCAGCCACCGTTAGGACCCCCTCCTGTCACCTCACTGACCGTGGCTGCGGCCACAAATAGTTTTAAGGCTGCATGCAGCCTGTAATTGTGGGAGGGGCCAGGTCCCCTTCTTAAACCCCCTGCTCACAACCCCCATTGCCGCGTTCGCTCCTCCGTGTGTTTCCCCCCCTTGTTCCCACCCCTTTCTTCTACTCTCCCTAGGGTTGGCCCTCTTTTAGGCAGGCCCACGTCCCGTGGCTCCAGGCACACACCAGCCACCGTTAGGACCCCCTCCTGTCACCTCACTGACCGTGGCCGCGGCCACAATTCTATTTATAAAAAAAAAACAAAGTAATATAATCGCATAGAGAATTAAACTTAGCTGTCTCTATAGTAAACTTTCCTATATGATTGCTAGAATTAGCAAGTTGATGAATAGGTAGCTAAAACGAAGATGGAGAATACTTTGTTATCTTCGTTTTGTGGAATATGACAAATACATTCGTCATAGTCGCTAATTCTACCAAGCCAACCATAGTAAACCAGGTCCAAGTTGAAATCACAATTCAATTATTATAACTTGAATTAATCGAATTGCGATTTCAATGTAATTCTCAAATACGACAGTACATTCTAGTATACGGAGACGTTCCCATGGTGATGGGGACGCTCCATGAGCATGGAAGTCGGCAGAAGCGGCAACAGGCACTGACTGGAGCAGCCAGGAAGCCAGGAATCCAAAAAAAAGAAATAAAAATATTCAAAATATCGAATTTATAGCACTATATTCGAAATATTCGCGAATTAGCGAAGTGCCGATATTCGCTAAAAAAACTGGATATTCGAATATTCGCGCTCAACACTACTAATACCCTTAATATAGTTTCTATGTTTATGTAGTACAAGACAAAAGCAGAGTTATTTATTGTGACATCATGTTTTGGATGTCATATAACTGTTATAAACACGCTGAAGAAGGAAAAACACTCAGCGGCACTCACCAGTGTGTTGCTTCAATGAGGTACTTTATTCCATAAATACAAGGATGTGGCAGGGGGCAGACAAATCTTCAATCACGCATAAAACAGCAACGGCCGTTTTGCGCTACATGCGCTTCGTCAGGTTGTGCGTCAGCGCGTACATTTGCACCGCCCTTTTAAGCATCGGCGCTGTGTGTTGTCATGGCAATAGACAACAATTCTGCGCCTGCATAGAAGGTTAGTAAAAGACATATAACGTAATATATAAAGACATCAGCAGAAGTTACATACATTTCGATACAATGCGATAATATCGCATATAACATCAATCTATAAGAATGAGTTTAAGTCATTTCTGTCATTCAATCCAAGCTCACCTAATGCTTGAGTGTGCAGGTTCCACCTCGCTTCCCTCTGCAGGAGGAGGCGGTGTCTATCACCCTCCTGCAGGGGGCGGACACAATCTCTAGCCCAGTGAAAGAGATACAATCCACATTACCTGCGTGCACACTCCTCATATGGTCTATGAACCTAGGGCAACCCTTTCCTGTCCTTATGCAGTTGAAGTGCTCTCTCACTGTTATGGGCAAAATTGTTGATATCTTTTTACAACACACGGAAACAAATTAAATAGATGAAATATACCAGTGCAAAGCCGGGTCCTTCTGCTTATATATATTTATTTACAAAGTATTTATATGTGCTAGCAGAAGGACCCGGCTTTGCACGGGTATATTTCATCTATTTCATTTTATGTTTCTGTTTGTCGTAAAAAGAAAACAGTTTCCCACTTAACAGTGAGCTCCACAGTGCCCGCTCTTTTTACAGTGACCATCCCTTTAACAGTGACTTTCATGTTGGCTGCCCCTTTAACAGTGAACTCCACAGTGCACGCTCTTTTTACATTGACCATCCCTTAAACAGTGACTTTCATAGTACCTGCCCATTTAACAGTGACCGCCACAGTGCCCACCCCTTTAACATTGACCACCCCTTTAACAGTGACCTCGACAGTGCCCGCCCATTCAACAGTGACCTTCATAGTGGCTGCCCCTTTAACAGTGACCTTCACAGTGCCCGACCATTCAACAGTGACTTCCACAGTGCCCGTCCCTTTAACAGTGACTGTAGCCGGCCAGCTAAGACCTGTCCTAGGTTGCTAGTATAGCCTTATATGTGTTTACAGCTAAACCTGCTAATAACTAGTGATGAGCGGCAGGTGCCATATTCGATTTCGACGAAATTTGCGAATATTCGATAGAATATTCGTTTTATATTCGTCAAGATCAAATATTTGTCATTATTCTAGTTATCGCGATTAATATGCGATTTAAATAAACGCGTATTGCAATTTTAACTTAAAGGCTACACTCCTATTGAAATAGCAATGCGATTAATTATTAAGTTATAATAATCGAATTTCGATTTCAACTTAGCACTGCTATTTTCCATATTCGTTAATTCTAGCCTAATATGGAATATAGCAGTGCTAAGCTGAAATCGAAATTCGATTAATTCAAGTTATAATAATCGAATAGCGATTTCAACTTAGACCTGGTTTACTATGGTTGGCTTGGTAGAATTAGCAAATATGACGAATATATTCGTTATATTCCACAAAACGAAGATAACGAAGTATTCTCCATCTAGCAATCATATAGGAAAGTTTACTATAGAGACAGCTAAGTTTAATTTGCTATGCGATTATATTACTTTGCTTTTTTTTTTTATAAATAGAATAATTATAATATTTATCAGGTATTATAATTATTCTATTTATTTTAAAAAAAGCAAACTAATATAATCACATAGTAACATAGTACATAAGGCCGAAAAAAGACATCTGTCCATCCAGTTCGGCCTGTCATCCTGCAAGTTGATCCAGAGGAAGAAAAAAAAAAAAAAAAAAAAAAGAAAAACCCCTGTGAGGTAGAAGCCAATTTTCCCCACTTTAGAGGAATAAAAAATTCCTTCCCGACTCCAATCAGGCAATCAGAATAACTCCCTGGATCAACGATCTCTCTCTAGTAGCTATAGCCTGTAATATTATTACACTCCAGAAATACATCCAGGCCCCTCTTGAATTCCTTTATTGTACTCACCATCACCACCTCCTCAGGCAGAGAGTTCCATAGTCTCACTGCTCTTACCGTAAAGAATCCTTTTCTATGTTTGTGTACAAACCTTCTTTCCTCCAGACGCAGAGGATGTCCCCTCGTCACAGTCACAGCCCCAGGGATAAATAGCTGATGGGATAGATCTCTGTACTGACCCCTGATATATTTATACATATTTATTAGATCTCCCCTCAGTCGTCTTTTTTCTAAAGTGAATAGCCCTAATTTTGATAATCTTTCAGGGTACTGTAGTTGCCCCATTCCAGTTATTACTTTAGTTGCCCTCCTCTGGACCTTCTCCAGCTCTGCTATGTCTGCTTTGTTCACAGGAGCCCCGAACTGTACACAGTACTCCATGTGTGGTCTGACTAATGATTTGTAAAGTGGTAGGACTATGTTCTTATCACTGGCATCTATGCCCCTTTTGATGCACCCCATTATCTTATTGGTCTTGGCAGCAGCTGCCTGACACTGGTTTTTGCAGCTTAGTTTGCTGTTTATTAAAATTCCTAGATCCTTTTCCATGTCAGTGTTACCGAGTGTTTTACCATTTAGTATGTACTGGTTACTTGCATTTTTCCTTCCCATGTGCATAACTCTACATTTATCAGTGTTAAACCTCATCTGCCACTTATCTGCCCAAGCCTCCAATCTGTCCAGATCCCTGGACAGATTGGCGAATTAAACTTAGCTGTCTATAGTAAACTTTCCTATATGATTGCTAGAATTAGCGAAGTTGACAAATAGGTAGCTAAAATGAAGATGGAGAATACAGGGAGTGCAGAATTATTAGGCAAGTTGTATTTTTGAGGATTCATTTTATTATTGAACAACAACCATGTTCTCAATGAACCCAAAAAACTCATTAATATCAAAGCTGAATATTTTTGGAAGTAGTTTTTAGTTTTAGCAATTTTAGGGGGATATCTGTGTGTGCAGGTGACTATTACTGTGCATAATTATTAGGCAACTTAACAAAAAACAAATATATACCCATTTCAATTATTTATTTTTACCAGTGAAACCAATATAACATCTCAACATTCACAAATATACATTTCTGACATTCAAAAACAAAACAAAAACAAATCAGTGACCAATATAGGCACCTTTCTTTGCAAGGACACTCAAAAGCCTGCCATCCATGGATTCTGTCAGTGTTTTGATCTGTTCACCATCAACATTGCGTGCAGCAGCAACCACAGCCTCCCAGACACTGTTCAGAGAGGTGTACTGTTTTCCCTCCTTGTAAATCTCACATTTGATGATGGACCACAGGTTCTCAATGGGGTTCAGATCAGGTGAACAAGGAGGCCATGTCATTAGATTTTCTTCTTTTATACCCTTTCTTGCCAGCCATGCTGTGGAGTACTTGGACGCGTGTGATGGAGCATTGTCCTGCATGAAAATCATGTTTTTCTTGAAGGATGCAGACTTCTTCCTGTACCACTGCTTGAAGAAGGTGTCTTCCAGAAACTGGCAGTAGGACTGGGAGTTGAGCTTGACTCCATCCTCAACCCGAAAAGCCCCCACAAGCTCATCTTTGATGATACCAGCCCAAACCAGTACTCCACCTCCACCTTGCTGGCGTCTGAGTCGGACTGGAGCTCTCTGCCCTTTACCAATCCAGCCACGGGCCCATCCATCTGGCCCATCAAGACTCACTCTCATTTCATCAGTCCATAAAACCTTAGAAAAATCAGTCTTGAGATATTTCTTGGCCCAGTCTTGACGTTTCAGCTTGTGTGTCTTGTTCAGTGGTGGTCGTCTTTCAGCCTTTCTTACCTTGGCCATGTCTCTGAGTATTGCACACCTTGTGCTTTTGGGCACTCCAGTGATGTTGCAGCTCTGAAATATGGCCAAACTGGTGGCAAGTGGCATCTTGGCAGCTGCACGCTTGACTTTTCTCAGTTCATGGGCAGTTATTTTGCGCCTTGGTTTTTCCACACGCTTCTTGCGACCCTGTTGACTAGTTTGAATGAAACGCTTGATTGTTCGATGATCACACTTCAGAAGCTTTGCAATTTTAAGAGTGCTGCATCCCTCTGCAAGATATCTCACTATTTTTGACTTTTCTGAGCCTGTCAAGTCCTTCTTTTGACCCATTTTGCCAAAGGAAAGGAAGTTGCCTAATAATTATGCACACCTGATATAGGGTGTTGATGTCATTAGACCACACCCCTTCTCATTACAGAGATGCACATCACCTAATATGCTTAATTGGTAGTAGGCTTTCGAGCCTATACAGCTTGGAGTAAGACAACATGCATAAAGAGGATGATGTGGTCAAAATACTCATTTGCCTAATAATTCTGCACTCCCTGTACTTCGTTATCTTCGTTTTGTGGAATATAACGAATATATTTGTCATATTCGCTAATTCTACCAAGCCAACCATAGTAAACCAGGTCCAAGATGAAATCGTAATGCGATTAATATAACTCGAACTAATCGCATGGCGATTTCAACTTAGTAATGCTATATTCCATATTTGTTAATTCTAGCCTAATATGGAATATAGCAGTGCCAAGTTGAAATCGCCATGCGATTACTTCGAGTTATATTAATCGCATTGCGATTTCAACTTGGACCTGGTTTACTATGGTTGGCTTGGTAGAATTAGCAAATATGACGAATATATTCGTTATATTCCACAAAACGAAGATAACGAAGTATTCTCCATCTTCGTTTTAGCTACCTATTCATCAACTTCGCTAATTCTAGCAATCATATAGGAAAGTTTACTATAGAGACAGCTAAGTTTAATTTGCTATGCGATTATATTACTTTGCTTTTTTTAAAAATAAATAGAATAATTATAATACCTGATAATTATTACAATTATTCTATTTATAAAAAAAAAACTAAGTAATATAATCGCATAGCGAATTAAACTTAGCTGTCTCTATTAGAGTTGAGCGAACATCCGATCCGAACTTCGTCCCGAACCCCATTGAAGTCAATGGGGACCCGAACTTTTCGGCACTAAAACGGCTGTAAAACAGCCCAGGAAAGGGCTAGAGGGCTGCAAAAGGCAGCAACATGTAGGTAAATCCCCTGCAAACAAATGTGGATAGGGAAATGAATTTAAATAAAAATTAAAAAAATAAAAATTAACCAAAATCAATTGGAGAGAGGTCCCATAGCAGAGAATCTGGCTTCCCGTCACCCACCACTGGAACAGTCCATTGTCAGATATTTAGGCCCCGGCACCCAGGCAGAGGAGAGAGGTCCCGTAACAGAGAATCTGGCTTCATGTCAGCAGAGAATCAGTCTTCATATCATAGCAGAGAATCAGGCTTCACATCACCCACCACTGCAACAGTCCATTTTCATAAATTTAGGCCCAGCACCCAGGCAGAGGAGAGAGGTCCCGTAACAGAGGATCTGGCTTCATGTCAGCAGAGAATCAGTCTGCATGTCATAGCAGAGAATCAGGCTTCACGTCAGCCACCACTGTAAGAGTCCATTTTCATAAATTTAGGCCCAGCACCCAGGCAGAGGGGAGAGGTCCCGTAACAGACAATCTGGCTTCATGTCAGCAGAGAATTAGTCTGCATGTCATAGCAGAGAATGAGGCTTCACGTCAGCCACCACTGCAACAGTCCATTGGCATATATTTAGGCCCAGCACCCAGGCAGAGGAGAGAGGTCCCGTAACAGACAATCTGGCTTCATGTCAGCAGAGAATCAGTCTTCATGTCATAGCAGAGAATCAGGCTTCACGTCACCCACCACTGTAAGAGTCCATTTTCATAAATTTAGGCCCAGCACCCAGGCAGAGGAGAGAGGTCCCGTAACAGACAATCTGGCTTCATGTCAGCAGAGATTCAGTCTTCGTGTCATAGCAGAGAATCAGGCTTCACGTCACCCACCACTGTAAGAGTCCATTTTCATAAATTTAGGCCCAGCACCCAGGCAGAGGAGAGAGGTCCCGTAACAGACAATCTGGCTTCATGTCAGCAGAGAATTAGTCTGCATGTCATAGCAGAGAATGAGGCTTCACGTCAGCCACCACTGCAACAGTCCATTGGCATATATTTAGGCCCAGCACCCAGGCAGAGGAGAGAGGTCCCGTAACAGACAATCTGGCTTCATGTCAGCAGAGAATTAGTCTGCATGTCATAGCAGAGAATCAGGCTTCACGTCAGCCACCAATGCAACAGTCCATTGTCAGATATTTAGGCCCAGCACCCAGGCAGAGGAGAGAGGTCCCGTAACAGAGGATCTGGCTTCATGTCAGCAGAGAATCAGTCTTCATATCATAGCAGAGAATCAGGCTTCACGTCACCCACCACTGCAACAGTCCATTTTCATAAATTTAGGCCCAGCACCCAGGCAGAGGAGAGAGGTCCCGTAACAGAGGATCTGGCTTCATGTCAGCAGAGAATCAGTCTGCATGTCATAGCAGAGAATCAGGCTACACGTCAGCCACCACTGCAACAGTCCATTGTCATAAATTTAGGCCCAGCACCCAGGCAGAGGAGAGAGGTCCCGTAACAGACAATCTGGCTTCATGTCAGCAGAGAATCAGTCTTCATGTCATAGCAGAGAATCAGTCTTCATGTCATAGCAGAGAATCAGGCATCACGTCACCCACCACTGTAAGAGACCATTTTCATAAATTTAGGCCCAGCACCCAGGCAGAGGAGAGAGGTCCCATAACAGAGAATCTGTCTTCATGTCAGCAGAGAATTAGTCTGCATGTCATAGCAGAGAATCAGGCTTCACGTCACCCAACATTGGAACAGTCCATTGGCATATATTTAGGCCCCGGCACCCAGACAGAGGAGAGGTTCATTCAACTTTGGGTAGCCTCGCAATATAATGGTAAAATGAAAATAAAAATAGGATTGAATGAGGAAGTGCCCTGGAGTCCAATAATATATGGTTAAGGGGAGGTAGTTAATGTCTAATCTGGACAAGGGACAGACAGGTCCTGTGGGATCCATGCCTGGTTCATTTTTATGAACGTCAGCTTGTCCACATTGGCAGTAGTAGACAGGCGGCTGCGTTTGTCTGTAATGACGCCCCCTGCCGTGCTGAATACACGTTCAGACAAAACGCTGGCCGCCGGGCAGGCCAGCACCTCCAAGGCATAAAAGGCTAGCTCTGGCCACGTGGACAATTTAGAGACCCAGAAGTTGAATGGGGCCGAACCATCAGTCAGTACGTGGAGGGGTGTGCACACGTACTGTTCCACCATGTTAGTGAAATGTTGCCTCCTGCTAACACGTTGCATATCAGGTGGTGGTGCAGTTAGCTGTGGCGTGTTGACAAAAGTTTTCCACATCTCTGCCATGCTAACCCTGCCCTCAGAGGAGCTGGCCGTGACACAGCTGCCTTAACGACCTCTTGCTCCTCCTCTGCCTTGGCCTTGGGCTTCCATTTGTTCCCCTGTGACATTTGGGAATGCTCTCAGTAGCGCGTCTACCAACGTGCGCTTGTACTCGCGCATCTTCCTATCACGCTCCAGTGCAGGAAGTAAGGTGGGCACATTGTCTTTGTAGCGTGGATCCAGCAGGGTGGCAACCCAGTAGTCCGCACAGGTTAAAATGTGGGCAACTCTGCTGTCGTTGCGCAGGCACTGCAGCATGTAGTCGCTCATGTGTGCCAGGCTGCCCAGGGGTAAGGACAAGCTGTCCTCTGTGGGAGGCGTATCGTCATCGTCCTGCCTTTCCCCCCAGCCACGCACCAGTGATGGACCCGAGCTGCGTTGGGTGCCACCCCGCTGTGACCATGCTTCATCCTCATCCTCCTCCACCTCCTCCTCATCCTCGTCCCCCTCGTCCTCCAGTAGTGGGCCCTGGCTGGCCACATTTGTACCTGGCCTCTGCTGTTGCCAAAAACCTCCCTCTGAGTCACTTCGAAGAGACTGGCCTAAAAGTGCTAAAAATGACCCCTCTTCCTCCTCCTCCTCCTCCTCCTCCTGGGCCACCTCCTCTTCCATCATCGCCCTAAGTGTTTTCTCAAGGAGACATAGAAGTGGTATTGTAACGCTGATAACGGCGTCATCGCCACTGGCCATGTTGGTGGAGTACTCGAAACAGCGCAACAGGGCACACAGGTCTCGCATGGAGGCCCAGTCATTGGTGGTGAAGTGGTGCTGTTCTGTAGTGCGACTGACCCGTGCGTGCTGCAGCTGAAACTCCACTATGGCCTGCTGCTGCTCGCACAGTCTGTCCAGCATGTACAAGGTGGAGTTCCACCTGGTGGGCACGTTGCATATGAGGCGGTGAGCGGGAAGGCCGAAGTTACGTTGTAGCGCAGACAGGCGAGCAGCAGCAGGATGTGAACGCCGGAAGCGCGAACAGACGGCCCGCACTTTATGCAGCAGCTCTGATATGTCGGGGTAGTTGTGAATGAACTTCTGCACCACCAAATTCAGCACATGCGCCAAGCAAGGGATGTGCGTCAAATTGGCTAGTCCCAGAGCTGCAACGAGATTTCGCCCATTATCACACACCACCAGGCCGAGCTTGAGGCTCACCGGCAGCAACCACTCGTCGGTCTGTTGTTCTATACCACGCCACAACTCCTGTGCGGTGTGGGGCCTGTCCCCCAAACATATGAGTTTCAGAATGGCCTGCTGACGTTTACCCCGGGCTGTGCTGAAGTTGGTGGTGAAGGTGTGTGGCTGACTGGATGAGCAGGTGGAAGAAGAGGAGGAGGAAGCCGAGAAGGAGGAGGTGGCAACAGGAGGCAAAGAATGTTGCCCTGCGATCCTTGGCGGCGGAAGGACGTGCGCTAAACAGCTCTCCGCCTGGGGCCCAGCTGCCACTACATTTACCCAGTGTGCAGTTAGGGAGATATAGCGTCCCTGGCCGTGCTTACTGGTCCACGTATCTGTGGTTAGGTGGACCTTGCTACAGATGGCGTTGCGCAGTGCACACTTGATTTTATCGGATACTTGGTTGTGCAGGGAAGGCACGGCTCTCTTGGAGAAGTAGTGGCGGCTGGGAACAACATACTGTGGGACAGCAAGCGACATGAGCTGTTTGAAGCTGTCTGTGTCCACCAGCCTAAATGACAGCATTTCATAGGCCAGTAGTTTAGAAATGCTGGCATTCAGGGCCAGGGATCGAGGGTGGCTAGGTGGGAATTTACGCTTTCTCTCAAATGTTTGTGAGATGGAGAGCTGAACGCTGCCGTGTGACATGGTTGAGACGCTTGGTGACGGAGGTGGTGGTGGTGTTGGTGGTACATCCCCTGTTTGCTGGGCGGCAGGTGCCAACGTTCCTCCAGAGGCAGAGGAAGAGGCCGAGGCGGCAGCAGCAGAAGAGGTAGCAGGGGGAGCCTGAGTGACTTCCTTGGTTTTAAGGTGTTTACTCCACTGCAGTACATGCTTTGCATGCAGGTGCCTGGTCATGCAGGTTGTGCTCAGGTTCAGAACGTTAATGCCTCGCTTCAGGCTCTGATGGCACAGCGTGCAAACCACTCGGGTCTTGTCGTCAGCACATTGTTTGAAGAAGTGCCATGCCAGGGAACTCCTTGAAGCTGCCTTTGGGGTGCTCGGTCCCAGATGGCGGCGGTCAGTAGCAGGCGGAGTCTCTTGGCGGCGGGTGTTCTGCTTTTGCCCACTGCTCCCTCTTTTGCTACGCTGTTGGCTCGGTCTCACCACTGCCTCTTCCTCCGAACTGTGAAAGTCAGTGGCACGACCTTCATTCCATGTGGGGTCTAGGACCTCATCGTCCCCTGCATCGTCTTCCACCCAGTCTTGATCCCTGACCTCCTGTTCAGTCTGCACACTGCAGAAAGACGCAGCAGTTGGCACCTGTGTTTCGTCATCATCAGAGACATGCTGAGGTGGTATTCCCATGTCCTCATCATCAGGAAACATAAGTGGTTGTGCGTCAGTGCATTCTATGTCTTTCACCGCTAGGTTGATGCCCTTGGGAAACCCTGCCAGCGGAGTCTTCAAACAGCATAAGAGACTGCTGCATAACTTGAGGCTGAGACAGTTTTCCTGGAATGCATGGGGGTGATGTGACAGACTGATGGGGTTGGTTTTCAGGCGCCATCTGTGCGCTTTCTGCAGAAGACTGGGTGGGAGATAATGTGAACGTGCTGGATCCACTGTCGGCCACCCAATTGACTAATGCCTGTACCTGCTCAGGCCTTACCATCCTTAGAACGGCATTGGGCCCCACCATATATCGCTGTAAATTCTGGCGGCTACTGGGACCTGAGGTAGTTGGTACACTAGGACGTGTGGATGTGGCAGAACGGCCACGTCCTCTCCCAGCACCAGAGGGTCCACTAACACCACCACGACCATGTCCACGTCCGCGTCCCTTACTAGATGTTTTCCTCATTGTTATGGTTCACCACAACAACAAAAATATTATTTGGCCCAATGTATTGTATTCAAATTCAGCGGGATATAAATTTGAGGCCTAGTATTTAGGCGCTGGGTGACCGGTATGGATTTAGTGACAGAATTAGACTTGGAAATGCACAGTAGCGTGTGTGTGAAGTTATTCTGAATGACCCTATGTGCACCTTGAATATTATATACCCTTTTAGGGATAGATTTCAAATAGCTCTGATATAGCAGAAACCACTAAATTATGAAATTGCTAAATTGGGAATTGTATTTCAACCCAGAACAAAAAATGTGCTTTGACGGACACTAAATAACTTGCCCAGCCACAACAGGACAGCGGTAACGACAGATGTAGCGGGATATAAATTTGAGGCCTAGTATTTAGGCGCTGGGTGACCGGTATGGATTTACTAACAGAATTAGACTTGGAAATGCACAGTAGCGTGTGTGTGAAGTTATTCTGAATGACCCTATGTGCACCTTGAATATTATATACCCTTTTAGGGATAGATTTCAAATAGCTCTGATATAGCAGAAACCACTAAATTATGAAATTGCTAAATTGGGAATTGTATTTCAACCCAGAACAAAAAATGTGCTTTGGCGGACACTAAATAACTTGCCCATCCACAACAGGACAGCGGTAACGACAGATTTAGCGGGATATAAATATGAGGCCTACTATTTAGGCGCTGGGTGACCGGTATGGATTTAGTGACAGAATTATACTTGGAAATGCACAGTAGCGTGTGTGAAGTTATTCTGAATGACCCTATGTGCACCTTGAATATTATATACCCTTTTAGGGATAGATTTCAAATAGCTCTGATATAGCAGAAACCACTAAATTATGAAATTGCTAAATTGGGAATTGTATTTCAACCCACAACAAAAAATGTGCTTTGGCGGACACTAAATAACTTCCCATCCACAACAGGACATCGGTAACGACAGATTTAGTGGGATATAAATTTGAGGCCTACTATTTAGGCGCTGGGTGACCGGTATGGATTTAGTGACAGAATTAGACTTGGAAATGCACAGTAGCGTGTGTGTGAAGTTATTCTGAATGACCCTATGTGCACCTTGAATATTATATACCCTTTTAGGGATAGATTTCAAATAGCTCTGATATAGCAGAAACCACTAAATTATGAAATTGCTAAATTGGGAATTGTATTTCAACCCAGAACAAAAAATGTGTTTTGACGGACACTAAATAACTTGCCCATCCACAACAGGACAGCGGTAACGACAGATTTAGCGGGATATAAATTTGAGGCCTAGTATTTAGGCGCTGGGTGACCGGTATGGATTTAGTGACAGAATTAGACTTGGAAATGCACAGTAGCGTGTGTGTGAAGTTATTCTGAATGACCCTATGTGCACCTTGAATATTATATACCCTTTTAGGGATAGATTTCAAATAGCTCTGATATAGCAGAAACCACTAAATTATGAAATTGCTAAATTGGGAATTGTATTTCAACCCTGAACAAAAAATGTGCTTTGACGGACACTAAATAACTTTCCCAGCCACAACAGTACAGCGGTAACGACAGATTTAGCGGGATATAAATTTGAGGCCTAGTATTTAGGCGATGGGTGACCGGTATGGATTTAGTGACAGAATTAGACTGGGATATGGCCTAAAAATAACCACACTATTGCTGGTTAAATGCACTTGGTGTGACAGCTTGACCAACCACACTACTGAGGGTTAAATGCACTTGGTGACGGGCGCAGCTTGCCCCTGATGTAGTATATGGCCAAAAAATGAACAGACTATTGCTGGTTAAATGCACTTGGTGTGACAGCTTCACTCTGATGTAGGCTTTAGCCAAAAAACAACCACACCATTGAGGGTTAAATGCACTTGGTGACAGGCGCAGCTTGCCCCTGATGTAGTATATGGCCAAAAAATGAACAGACTATTGCTGGTTAAATGCACTTGGTGTGACAGCTTGACCAACCACACTACTGAGGGTTAAATGCACTTGGTGACTGGCGCAGCTTGCCCCTGATGTAGTATATGGCCAAAAAATGAACAGACTATTGCTGGTTAAATGCACTTGGTGTGACAGCTTAACCAACCACACTACTGAGGGTTAAATGCACTTGGTGACTGGCGCAGCTTGCCCCTGATTTAGTATATGGCCAAAAAATGAACAGACTATTGCTGGTTAAATGCACTTGGTGTGACAGCTTGACCAACCACACTACTGAGGGTTAAATGCACTTGGTGACGGGCGCAGCTTGCCCCTGATGTAGTATATGGCCAAAAAAATGAACAGACTAGTATATGGCCAAAAAAATGAACAGACTATTGCTGGTTAAATGCACTTGGTGTGACAGCGTCACCCTGATGTAGGCTTTAGCCAAAAAACAACCACACCATTGAGGGTTAAATGCACTTGGTGACAGGCGCAGCTTGCCCCTGATGTAGTATATGGCCAAAAAATAAACAGACTATTGCTGGTTAAATGCACTTGGTGTGACAGCTTCACCCTGATGTAGGCTTTAGCCAAAAAACAACCACACCATTGAGGGTTAAATGCACTTGGTCGCAGCTTGGATGCACTTGGTCGCAGCACCGCACAAGACACAAAATGGCCGCCGATCACCCCAGAAAAAAGTGACTGACAATCGGTCTGGGCAGCCTAAAAACAGTGAGCATTTGAATTTCAGCAGCTCAATGATGCACAGCTGCAGATCGATCGATTAATCAAGTCCTTTGTAGGAGTTAATCTGCCTAATCTCGCCCTACTGTCGCAGCCGCAACCTCTCCCTACGCTAATCAGAGCAGAGTGACGGGCGGCGCTATGTGACTCCAGCTTAAATAGAGGCTGGGTCACATGGTGCTCTGGCCAATCACAGCCATGCCAATAGTAGGCATGGCTGTGACGGCCTCTTGGGGCAAGTAGTATGACGCTTGTTGATTGGCTGCTATGCAGCCTTTCAAAAAGCGCCAAGAAAGCGTCACAAAAGCGCCAAGAAAGCGATGAACACCGAACCCGAACTTTTACGAAAATGTCCGGGTTCGGGTCCGTGTCACGGACACCCCAAAATTCGGTACGAACCCGAACTATACAGTTCGAGTTCGCTCATCCCTAGTCTCTATAGTAAACTTTCCTATATTATTGCTAGAATTAGCAAGTTGATGAATAGGTAGCTAAAACGAAGATGGAGAATACTTCGTTATCTTCGTTTTGTGGAATATGACGAATACATTCGTTATATTTGTTTTGTGGAATATGACAAATACATTCGTCATATTCGCTAAACCAGGTCCAAGTTGAAATCACAATTCAATTATTATAACTTGAATTAATTGAATTGCAATTTCAACGTAATTCTCAAATACGACAGTACATTCTAGTATATGGAGACGTTCCCATGGTGAAGTCGGCAGAAGCGGCAACAGGCACTGACTGGAGCAGCCAGGAAGCCAGGAATCCCCAAAAAAATATAAAAAATATTCGAAATATCGAATTTATAGCACTATATTCGAAATATTCGCAAATTAGTGAAGTGCCGATATTCGCAAAAAAAAATGGATATTCGAATATTCGCGCTCAACACTACTAATACCCTTAATATAGTTTCTATGTTTATGTAGTAAAGACAAAAGCAGAGTTATTTATTGTGACATCATGTTTTGGATGTCATATAACTGTTATAAACACGCTGAAGAAGGAAAAACACTCAGCGGCACTCACCAGTGTGTTGCTTCAATGAGGTACTTTATTCCATAAATACAAGGATGTGGCAGGGGGCAGACAAATCTTCAATCACGCATAAAACAGCAACGGCCGTTTTGCGCTACATGCGCTTCGTCGGGTTGTGCGTCAGCGCGTACATTTGCACCGCCCTTTTAAGCATCGGCGCTGTGTGTTGTCATGGCAATAGACAACAATTCTGCGCCTGCATAGAAGGTTAGTAAAAGACATATAACGTAATATATAAAGACATCAGCAGAAGTTACATACATTTTGAAACAATGCGATAATATCGCATATAACATCAATCTATAAGAATGAGTTTAAGTCATTTCTGTCATTCAATCCAAGCTCACCTAATGCTTGAGTGTGCAGGTTCCACCTCGCTTCCCTCTGCAGGAGGAGGCGGTGTCTATCACCCTCCTGCAGGGGGCGGACACAATCTCTAGCCCAGTGAAAGAGATACAATCCACATTACCTGCGTGCACACTCCTCATATGGTCTATGAACCTAGAGCAACCCTTTCCTGTCCTTATGGAGTTGAAGTGCTCTCTCACTCGTTCAAACATGCACCTGATCGTCTTTCCAATATAGAATCTACCGCAGCTGCAGAGCAGTAGGTACACTACATATCTGCTTCTGCAGTTGATAAAAGTTCTGATTCTATATTGGATGCCCGCAAATTCAATAACTTTTTTGGGGAATTATGTTTACATAGTGAACAACTGCCACATCTAAAATTTTCCTTTGGTATGTTATCCCTAAGCCAGTCATTGCCTTTAATCGTATGGCTTCTTCTAAAGGATATAAGTGGCTCGTGTTCAGTAAGTTCGCTTAGGGTTGCATCCCTCCTCAAAATGTCCCAATTCTTAAAAATTACTGAACAAATACAGTACAGACCAAAAGTTTAGACACACCTTCTCATTTAAAGAGTTTTCTTTATTTTCATGACTATGAAAATTATAGATTCACACTGAAGGCATCAAAACTATGAATTAACACGTGGAATTATATACATAACAATAAAGTGTGAAACAACTGAAAATATGTCATATTCTAGGTTCTTCAAAGTAGCCACCTTTTGCTTTGATTACTGCTTTGCACACTCTTGGCATTCTCTAGATGATCTTAAAGAGGTAGTCACCTGAAATGGTTTTCACTGCACAGGTGTGCCCTGTCAGGTTTAATAAGTGGGATTTCTTGCCTTATAAATGGGGTTGGGACCATCAGTTGCGTTGTGGAGAAGTCAGGTGGATACACAGCTGATAGTCCTACTGAATAGACTGTTAGAATTTGTATTATGGCAAGAAAAAAGCAGCTAAGTAAAGAAAAACGAGTGGCCATCATTACTTTAAGAAATGAAGGTCAGTCAGTCCGAAAAATTGGGAAAACTTTGAAAGTGTCCCCAAGTGCAGTCACAAAAACCATCAAGCGCTACAAAGAAACTGGCTCACATGCGGACTGCCCCAGGAAAGGAAGACCAAGAGTATAAGTTCATCCGAGTCACCAGCCTCAGAAATCGCAGGTTAACAGCAGCTCAGATTAGAGACCAGGTCAATGCCACACAGAGTTCTAGCAGCAGACACATCTCTAGAACAACTGTTAAGAGGAGACTGTGTGAATCAGGCCTTCATGGTAGAATATCTGCTAGGAAACCACTGCTAAGGACAGGCAACAAGCAGAAGAGACTTGTTTGGGCTAAAAAACACAAGGAATGGACATTAGACCAGTGGAAATCTGTGCTTTGGTCTGATGAGTCAAAATTTGAGATCTTTGGTTCCAATCACCGTGTCTTTGTGCAACGCAGAAAAGGTGAACGGATGGACTCTACATGCCTGGTTCCCACCGTGAAGCATGGAGGAGGAGGTGTGATGGTGTGGGGGTCCTTTGCTGGTGACACTGTTGGGGATTTATTCAAAATTGAAGGCATACTGAACCAGCATGGCTACCACAGCATCTTGCAGAGGCATGCTATTCCATCCGGTTTGCATTTAGTTGGACCATCATTTATTTTTCAACAGGACAATGACCCCAAACACACCTCCAGGCTGTGTAAGGGCTATTTGACCATGAAGGAGAGTGATGGTGTGCTACGCCAGATGACCTGGCCTCCACAGTCACCGGACCTGAACCCAATCGAGATGGTTTGGGGTGAGCTGGACCGCAGAGTGAGGGCAAAAGGGCCAACAAGTGCTAAGCATCTCTGGGAACTCCTTCAAGACTTTTGGAAGACCATTTCAGGTGAAGATCATCAAGAGAATGCCAAGAGTGTGCAAAGCAGTAATGAAAGCAAACGGTGGCTACTTTGAAGAACCTAAAATATTACATATTTTCAGTTGTTTCACACCTTTTTGTTATGTATTTAATTCCACATGTGTTAATTCATAGTTTTGATGCCTTCAGTGTGAATCTACAATTTTCATAGTCATGAAAATAAAGAAAACTCTTTGAATGAGAAGGTGTGTCCAAACTTTTGGTCTGTACTGTATGTTCCGCCATGGGGATATATTTGAAGGAGAATGCAAACCTGGCACCTCCATTTTTGTCCTTCATCTGTTTGCTCCTATTGTCACTCTTAGTAAGCAGATAGTCCTGAGAGAAACCCTCCTCTACTTTCTTCATATCCTTATTTAACAGCTTTTCTGGATAACCTCTCTCTACCAATCGCTGCTTTAACTCTAATGCTTGTCTATGGTAACCATCATCCCTGCTATTTATTCTCCTTAATCTGAAAAATTGGCCGTATGGCACGGCTTTTTTCACGCTTTGTGGATGAAAGCTGTCGTGGTGGAGCAAGGAGTTGGTTGCCATAGGCTTACGAAAGCCCTCTGTGACCAACCCATAGCCCTTCACCACATCCAGAAACTCCAATCGTACACCTCCAAAATTGAGGGTGAATGTCATTCCCATGTCAATTGCATTCAAATATTTCACAACTTCACTACATTTAACCTTCGTACCTTCCCATACTATGAATACATCATCCACGAAACGTAAATATGTTTAACTGGGGTAAAAACGGGTTCATAGTAGAATAAACAAATCTGTTCTCCAATCTGGCAAGATACATGTTTGCAAATGTACAGGAGACATAGCTGTACCCAACTTTTGCCTAAACCACTCATTTCCAAACTGGAACAGGTTGTTAGTTAGAATAAATTCAAGTGCTTCACCAATGAAATCACAAAAATGTGTCTATTTCCCAAATTAGTTACGATGTCCAGGACTGCCTCCACACCCGCAACGTGTGGGATGCGGGTGTAGAGGCTTTCCACATCGAGGGATACCAACTGGTACCATCCTGCCAATGCAGTTCTTTCAAAGCCAACAGGAAATCATTGGTGTCCCTGAGATACGCAGGGGCACTTACCAAAGCCGGTCTCAAGAGCCAGTCAACATATTTCGACAGGGGCTCTATCACCGAGCCAATCATTGAAGCAACACACTGGTGAGTGCCTCTGAGTGTTTTTCCTTTTTCAGCGTGTTTATATGTGCCTCTATCTACTATTATCAGCTGCGTCAGTGTGTGTATCAAAGATAATTGCGTACTTCGCTAAAGTGCAGATTGATTGTGCGGCTGTGCCTCCCCTTTCTATGGCTATTGGTATATAACTGTTATATTTTGTGTTCACAGAAGCGGAAAAGATAATATGCCTTTAAAATTCATTTTGTAATGTAAGGTAAGCTCAGTGACTCAGCAGAAACAACAGAAAGCATAGTGCTAATCTGTTGTTACTAGGCAGAAGTCTAGACCAATTACAGCGAGTTTCTCTTTTTTTTAAGGTCCGCAAAAACGGAGTCCGTAGGTCCATGATCCGTGACCGTTTTTTCGTCCGTGGGTCTTCCTTGATTTTTGGAGGATCCACGGACATTAAAAATGAAAAAAAAATCTAAGTCAAGTTTGCCATTGAAATGATAGGAAAAAACGGACACGGATCACGGACGCGGATGAAAATCTTGTGTGCATCCGTGATTTTTAACGGACCCGTTGACTTGAATGGGTCTGTGAACCGTTGGCCGTGAACAAAATAGGACAGGTCTTATTTTTTTCACGGCCAGGAAACACGGATCACGGATGCGGCTGCCAAACGGTGCATTTTCCGATTTTTCCACGGACCCATTGAAAGTCAATGGGTCCGTGGAAAAAAACGGAAAACAGAACGACGGCCGCGGATGCACACAACAGTCGTGTGCATGAGGCCAAAGAAATAGTTTTCACCAATCACAGCCAGCCTCACGCACAGCATTTCTGGGAATTCCCCTAGCAGGAGCTGGTAGAATCATTCACCAGAGACAGGAGCTGAACACACACAGATCCAGCCAGAGTTCAGTTTTATGGAATACAGTTTTATAATACAGTTATGGTGTGTTCCTATTGTTATAAGTGTGCTTATTGCTGTATACTGAACTGTATATATATAAGAAAAATCCAAGGCAGCACACAGATATACGTGAAAAAAAGGGGGTATATTATTCACCCATGTGTAGACAGCAACGTTTCAGCTCACTCCATGGAGCCTTTGTCAAGCCATAATACAAAGTGCAAACTCAAGTGCTTATAAAGCATACATACTTAGCAAAAGTGATTACATAATTATATATCAATAACTACAAAAAACATGAATAAAACCAGTGAATCTCGATTGTACATGATTATACTATAAAAAACAATCATATATAAAAAAGTGCTATGTGCCAAAAATATTAGCCATCAATACATCCAATTGTAGTGCATAACATCATAAATTGATATTCCCTTACAGGTGTGCATAATTGTGTTGATTAAAAAATAATTCATTTAATATGGAATTCTCACATGTCGCTGGAGACGGCAGGACTCAGTCGGCGTCCGGAACTCGACATTGCGCAGGCGCGGGAAATATTACATCCCGCGAGACTAACCATAGCATACAGCACATAGAGGCCCACATTCAAGATGGCAACTCCGCACCAAACACAGACTGGGCATGCTTGTTCCCAAGGCAGGGCGGGCATAGTCTGACATACACAGAAATCATGTGATGAATCACCTGACCACCATGCATAGCAACAGACCGATTATACTGATCATTTTCTAGTCACTCACTCAAAAAAGGGGGGAATCCATCGGTGCCCATTATGGGCAGAGGAACAGGGAACAACTTTCAACGCGCATGCCAGCCTGCGCAACCCGATTCAGCCGGCGGAGGCACGGGATTTCAGACGGAGAGGAGGAGATAATCAGATTAAACAAGGGTGGGCCAGAGGGGTGAAAGAGGAGGAGTTTGATAAGCAAAGCGCCGAGGGGCCTAGGCACCGGCCGCATAAACGCCGCCCCTGGGCACCTTCAGAACCTAATTACCATATGGTATAAAAGTGTTTTTTGGAGCAAATCGGCGACTGCAATATGAAAGGTACCATAGTAATCTGGGGATAGTAATGGAGAACCTGATCTAAGTGGTCTGTTATAATCATATTCGGTTAAAGACTCCCTTTAACAGTGACTTTCGCAATGACTGGCCCTTTTACAATGACGCCCCTTTAACAGTGACTTTCTCAGTGACCGCCCCTTTAACAGTGACTTTCTCAGTGACCGCCCCTTTAACAGTGACTTTCACAGTGACCGCCCCTTTAACAGTGACTTTTACAGTGACCGCCCCTTTAACAGTGACTTTTACAGTGACTGCCCCTTTAACAGTGACTTTCACAGTGACCGCCCCTTTAACAGTGTCTTTACCAGTGACCGCCCCTTAACTTCCTCACGACCGCCGTACGCAGGATTGCGTCTTCGCGGCGGTCGTGCTCTTCTGAGTGGACGCGCCGGTGCGTCCTCTCGCGAGACGCGAGATTTCCGGGTATGCCGGCCCGCGCATGCGCATCGCGGGCCGGCAAAATTCAAAGAAGAAGTTCGTCATCAACCTGCCGGCCACAATCATTGGCTGGCAGGTTGATGATTTTCAAAAAATCCAATCAGCAGCCATTTAACCCCACATATTAGTAAATATGATGGGGTTATATGGCTGCTGTGCTCCTCTGCGCCTTCTTTTGGTCGGTTGGTTCCAGGAGAGGAGCAGAGGAGCACATCATCACTGTGAGTACCCACTACAGTACACTTAGCCCCCAGATCACCTCCCAGCACCCAATTAACCCTTTGATCACCCCTTCTTGCCCCTGTCAATCACTAGTGAAAAGGAAAAAAAGTGATCAGTGCAAACTGTCACTTTTTTTTTTTTCACTGGTATTGACCGTTAGGTTTTAGGTATAGTTTAGGTCCCTTGGTTAGGTAGTTAGCGATCAGTTAGCGCCCATCCCACCGCACCGCAGTCCGTTATTCGCTGATTAGCGTATCGCTAATCAGCATTTGTACTTTTATAGTATCTGAAAGTGATCAAAACTGATCACGGTCAGATCTATAATAGTACTAGTGTCACTTTAGTTCGCCCTCCACCCAAAACGCAGTGTTTGCCCGATCAGGCCTGATCGGTCGCCCACACGTGCGTTCGCCCACGCCCGCCCCACCGCAGTGACAAAAAAAATTTTTTTTTTTTGATCACTGCACATTCACTTTACACGCACTGCGGCGATAAAAAAATCTGTTTTGATATTTTTTATCAACCGCAGCGGCCTCCGGTACTTCGCTAGCCTCCCCTTTGTAAGACAGGCTTGCTTTTTTTTCTTGGGTAGTCTCAGGGAATACCCCTAAATTTAGTTGCCCACATGTCTAACAGGGGGTATTCCTCTGAAGAGGCCTACAGGCTTCTGACCCAGTCGGATGAGGAGTGGGAACCCTCATCTGATGAATCCAGCGGGTCAGAATACGAACCTGTAGAAAGCAGTGGCTCTCTGACCCAAAGTTCGGACGAGGAGGTTGAGGTCCCTGATAGCAGCAGGCGTACCCGGCCCCGTGTCGCTAGACCGCAGGTTGCGCAGGATCCGCTTCAAGAGCAGCAGAGTGGGGCTGGTGCTGTCGGATTACGTGGTGAGGCATACACCAGCAGCCCAGCCCTTCCTGGACCTAGTACCAGCACTGCCGTACAACCTGGTGAAGTAGCGAGCACCAGAAGGGCAGTTGAAGCTGGTACGGTGGCACGTGCAGTAGTGACCCCGTCGCAGCCACCGCAAAGACGTGCCCGTAGAGCCCCTAGAATCCCAGAGGTGCTGGCAAACCCTGATTGGCAGTCCCCAACTTCAGCCGCACCCGTAGTTTTCCCTTTCACTGCCCAGTCTGGAGTTCGGGTTGAGACAGCTCAGATCGGTTCGGCCCTGGGATTTTTTGAACTGTTCTTGACTGCGGAGCTTTTAGACTTAGTTGTGGCCGAAACAAACAGATATGCCACACAATTTATAACCGCTAACCCGGGAAGCTCTTATGCCCAGCCTTTCCGGTGGAAACCAGTCCAAGTTTCCGAAATTAAAACTTTTCTGGGCCTCCTCCTCAACATGGGCCTGACAAAAAAGCATGAATTGCGGTCCTATTGGTCCACGAACCCAATTCATCACATGCCCATGTTCTCTGCTGCTATGTCCAGGACACGATTTGAGACCATCCTGCGTTTCCTGCACTTTAGTGATAACAGCACCTCCCGTCCCAGGGGCCACCCTGCTTTTGACCGGCTCCACAAAATTCGGCCCCTCATAGACCATTTCAACCTGAAATTTGCAGATATTTATACCCCAGAGCAAAACATCTGCGTAGACGAGTCCCTTATACATTTTACCGGGCGCCTTGGCTTCAAACAATACATCCCAAGCAAGCGCGCCTGGTATGGGGTCAAATTGTATAAGCTCTGTGAAAGGGCCACAGGCTATACCCACAAATTTCGGGTCTATAAGGGAAAAGATCAGACCCTGGAGCCGGTCGGTTGCCCTGACTACCTGGGGAGCAGTGGGAAGACAGTTTGGGACTTGGTGTCACCCTTATTCGGCAAGGGGTACCATCTTTATGTGGACAATTTCTACACAAGTGTGGCCCTCTTTAGGCATTTGTTTCTAGAACGGATTGGCGCCTGTGGTACCGCGCGAACTAGTCGCGCGGGCTTCCCCCAACGGCTCGTTAGCACCCGTCTTTCAAGGGGGCAGAGGGCCGCACTGTGTAACGAAGAACTGCTCGCGGTGAAATGGAGAGACAAGCGTGACGTTTACATGCTCTCCTCCATTCACGCAGACACGACAATACAAATTGAGCGAGCAACCCGTGTCATTGAAAAGCCCCTCTCAGTCCACGACTATAACCTCCACATGGGAGGGGTCGACTTCAATGACCAGATGTTGTCTCCGTATTTAGTTTCCCGACGCACCAGACGCTGGTATAAGAAGGTGTCTGTATATTTAATTCAATTGGCTCTGTACAATAGTTTTGTTCTCTACAGTAAGGCTGGGAGAACTGGATCCTTCCTCAAATTTCAGGAAGAGATCATCGCGAACCTCCTGTATCCAGGAGGTTCCGTGGCCCCATCCACCAGTGTAGTTAGCCGTCTACACGAGCGACACTTCCCCAGTGTCGTTGCTGGTACCTCAAACCGACCGCCACCCCGAAAAAAATGTCGTGTCTGTAGCAGGAGTGGAATAAGGCGTGACACCCGCTATTTCTGTCCTGACTGTCCGGACCACCCTGCCCTATGCTTTGGAGAGTGTTTCCGGAAGTACCACTCACAGGTACACTATTAGCATAGGGATCATCTCACCAGGATAGGCACACAGGGCTATTAGGGCCCATTCACTCACAGCTGCTGCAAACGTCTCCTTTCACATGGGACAAAGTGCATAACGCACTTCGCCACATCTTTGGGCGATTTGCGCTTTGCACATTGTCCCATGGGGAAGGAGAGGTTTGTTCTATAAAGGTAAAAAAACAAAAAAAAAAAAAACAGGTAAGCAAACAGGTTAATGTTTAGTTCCAAAAGTTAAAGTTACATGTTCTGTTCCAAAGTTAATAAAATTATTGCGTTGTGGCCTGTTTTTTTTTTTTTTTTTTTGTTTTTTTACCTTCCAAGTGGACCAACCGATCGACCAGCTGCAGCACCGATGTGCATTCTGACAGAAGCATTGCGCTGCTGTCAGGTTACACGCAAGTCGGTGTATGCGGCGCTGCAAGACGGGATTTTCTCCTCTGCAGTGACAGATACGTTTGCCGAGGCATACGAGCTGAGGAGGAGGCGGCGTTCCTATGCTTTGGCAAACACTTTGTATATATATATATATATATATATATATATAAAAAAAAATCCCGGCAATGATTTATTCATCCACATCGATTGATGCGAATGGAGAAATCTGGTTTGCCAGGGCATACGAGCTAAGTGGGTATGGATGTAGGGCGGAGCTCCTATGTCCTGGCAGACGCCTTTCCCCTCCATTTTTTTTTTTGGCAGAGATTTTTTCATCCACATTGATCGATGCGAATGAAGAAATCTGTGCCGTTCATTTTTTTCTTTCAGCCCAGAGGCTGAACGGAAAAAAAAATCTCATTACCTGTATGCTCAATATAAGGAGGATAGCAGAAACTCCTAATGCTGGCCATACATGTAATGATTGCGGAGACCCTCAAATGCCAGGGCAGTACAAACACCCCACAACTGACCCCATTTTGGAAAGAAGACACCCCAAGGTATTTGCTGAGGGGCATATTGAGTCCATGAAAGATTGAAATTTTTGTCCTAAGTTAGCGGAAAGTGAGACTTTGTGAGAAAAAACAAAAAAAAATCAATTTCCGCTAACTTATGCGAAAAAAAAAAAAAAAATCTATGAACTTGCCAGGCCCCTCATTGGATACCTTGGGGTGTCTTCTTTCCAAAGTGGGGTCACATGTGGGGTATTTATACTGCCCTGGCTTTTTAGGGGCCCTAAAGCGTGAGAAGAAGTCTGGGATCCAAATGTCTAAAAATGCCCTCCTAAAAGGAATTTGGGCACCTTTGCGCATCTAGGCTGCAAAAAAGTGTGACACATCTGGTATCGCCGTACTCAGAAGAAGTTGGGGAATGTGTTTTGGGGTGTCATTTTACATATACCCATGCTGGGTGAGAGAAATATCTTGGCAAAAGACAACTTTTCCCATTTTTTTTATACAAAGTTGGCATTTGACCAAGATATTTTTCTCACCCAGCATGGGTATATGTAAAATGACACCCCAAAACACATTCCCCAACTTCTTCTGAGTACGGCGATACCACATGTGTGACACTTTTTTGCTGCCAAGGTGGGCAAAGGGGCGCATATTCCAAAGTGCACCTTTCGGATTTCACCGGTCATTTCTTACACATTTTGATTGCAAAGTTCTTCTCACACATTTGGGCCCCTAAATTGCCAGGGCAGTATAACTACCCCACAAGTGACCCCATTTTGGAAAGAAGACACCCCAAGGTATTCTGTGAGGGGCATGGTGAGTTCCTAGAATTTTTTATTTTTTGTCGCAAGTTAGTGCAATATGAGACTTTGTAAGAAAAAAATAAAAATAAAAAATCATCATCATTTTCCGTTAACTTGTGACAAAAAATAAAAAGTTCTATGAACTCACTATGCCCATCAGCGAATACCTTAGGGTGTCTACTTTCCGAAATGGGGTCATTTGTGGGGGTTTTCTACTGTCTGGGCATTGTAGAACCTCAGGAAACATGACAGGTGCTCAGAAAATCAGAGCCGTTTCAAAAAGCGGAAATTCACATTTTTGTACCATAGTTTGTAAATGCTATAACTTTTACCCAAACCATTTTTTTTTTGCCCAAACATTTATTTTTTATCAAAGACATGTAGAACTATAAATTTAGCGAAAAATTTATATATGGATGTCGTTTTTTTTGCAAAATTTCACAGCTGAAAGTGAAAAATGTCATTTTTTTGCAAAAAAATCGTTACATTTTGATTAATAACAAAAAAAGTAAAAATGTCAGCAGCAATAAAATACCACCAAATGAAAGCTCTATTAGTGAGAAGAAAAGGAGGTAAAATTCATTTGGGTGGTAAGTTGCATGACCGAGCGATAAACGGTGAAAGGAGTGTAGTGCCGAAGTGTAAAAAGTGGCCTGGTCATGAAGGGGGTTTCACCTAGCGGGGCTGAAGTGGTTAAACAGTGACTTTCACAGTGACCGCCCCTTTAACAGTGTCTTTAACAGTGACCACCCCTTTAACAGTGACCGCCCCTTTAACAGTGACTTTCACAGTGACCGCCCCTTTAACAGTGACTTTCAGTGACCGCCCCTTTAACAGTGACTTTCACAGTGACCGCCCCTTTAACAGTGACGCCCCTTTAACAGTGACGCCCCTTTAACAGTGACTTTCACAGTGGCCGCCTCTTTAACAGTAACCACCCCTTTAACAGTGACTTTCACAGTGATGGTCCCTTTAACAGTGACTTTCACAGTGACCGTCCCTTTAACAGTGACTTTCGCAATGATTGCCCCTTTAACAGTGACTTTCTCAGTGACTGTCCCTTTAACAGTGACTCTTAGACTCTCGAGTTTTGTTTGGCTGTCAACCCTTGCTTTGTAACTGGAAAAAATGGATTAAAATTGAAAATTTGCCCAAAAATTTAAATTCAGAAATTTGATCTCCATTTGCCAATAACTCTTGTGGAACACCTACAGGGTTAACCGTTTTGAATACCTTGAGGGGTGTAGTTTCTTAGATGGGGTCACTTTTATGGAGTTTCTACTCTAAGGGTGCATCAGGGGGGCTTAAAATGGGACATGGTGTCAAAAAAAACAGTCCACCAAAATCTGCCTTCCAAAAAACGTATGGCATTCCTTTACTTCTGCACCCTGCCGTGTGCCCGTACAGCAGTTTACGACCACATATGGGGTGTTTCTGTAAACTACAGAATCAGGGCCATAAATATTGAGTTTTGTTTGGCTGTTAACCCTTGCTTTGTAACTTGAAAAAAGTATTAAAATGAAAAATTTTGAAATTGTATCTCTATTTTCCATTAATTCTTGTGGAACACCTAAAGGGTTAACAATATTTGTAAAATCAGTTTTGAATACCTTGAGGGGTGTAGTTTCTAGAATGGGGTCATTTTGGGGTGGTTTCTATTATGTAAGCCTCACAAATTGACTTCAGACCTGAACTGGTCCTTAAAAAGTTGGTTTTTGAAAATTTCTGAGAAATTTCAAGATTTACTTCTAAACTTCTAAGCCTTGTAACGCCCCCCAAAAATAAAATGTCATTCTCAAAATGATCCAAACATGAAGTAGACATATGGGAAATGTAAAGTAATAACTATTTTTGCAGGTATTACTATGTATTATAGAAGTAGAGAAATTGAAACTTGGAAATTTGCAATTTTTTTCTAATTTATGGCAAATTTGGTATTTTTTTTGCTCCATTTTAACAGTGTCATGAAGTACAATATGTGACGAAAAAGCTATCTTAGAATGGCCTGGATAAGTCAAAGCGTTTTAAAGTTATCACCACTTAAAGTGACACTGGTCAGATTTGCAAAAAAATTCCTGGTCCTTAAGGTAAAATAAGGCTGTGTCCTTAAGAAGTTAAAAACAGTGACCTCCACATTGCCCGCCCCTTTAAGTAGTAAAGAAAAATGGGTGGGTTGTTATGGAAACCTGGTGTAAAACTGTCTTTATGGCAATTGGGATTTGAAGAGAAAGACTTGTATTGGCTAATGTGGGTAATTTTTGGGTAATATCTCAGGAACCGTACGTCCTAGAGAGCTGAGACCCGATCTAAAAATTTCCAAGACACCTGATGTACCTGTGTGCTCATTTTGGTTAAGATCGGTCCAGTCATTTGGTTGCACATAAATAACATCCAGACAGACGTCTGGACAGACAGAAACTAACTCATTTATATATATATATATATATATATATATATATAATATATATATATATATAGCCTCATGCACACGACCGTGGTGTGTTTTGTGGTCTGGAAATTGCGGATCGACAAAACACGGATTGCGTCAGTGCGCGTTCTGCCATTTGCGAACGGCACGGACAGCCTATAATATAAATGCCTATTCTTGTCCGTGTTATAATTTTTTAGTGGGGCCACGGAATGGAGCGACGGATGCGGATAGCACACGGAGTGCTGTCCGCATCTTTTGCAGCCCCATTAAAGTGAATGGGTCCGCATCCGAGCCGCCAAAACAGTGCCTCGGATGCGGACCAAAACAACGGCCGTGTGAATGAGGCCTAGGAGATGTAATTTATTTTGTGTATATGTAAAATGGGAGGATTAAATAAAGTATTGTTAAAAAGGTCTTCAAGTGGAAGTGCCATGGATTCTTAACGTCTCAGAATCTGACTACCAAGTCTTTTATGAGCACCCACCCTGTGTCATTGAGAGCAGTTCTCAATATTGCCTATTATATTTGGTAAGAGAGGTGACCAAGGACCCAGAGCTCCACCAGTCTGGGCTTTATGGCAAAGTGGCCTAAAATAAAGCCTCCCCTAAAATACACATGAGAGCCTGCCTGGAGTTTGCAAAAAGCTCCTAAAGGAGTCCCAGACTGTGAGAAACAAAATGTTATGGTCTGAATAAGCCAAGATTTAACTTTTAGGAAATTGTGTGTGGAGGATACCAGGCACTGCTCATCACAATTCTTCCATTCCCAACAATTATCTTCTCCACCAAGCGTTTGGGACAGCTCTGTGAATGTCCTTGAGTGGTCCGGCCATAACCTTTACTTGAACCTGAAAATGGTTGTCCACCGATGGTCCCCATCCAACCTAACAGAGGTTGAGAGGATCTGCAGAGAAGAATAGCAAAATATCTCAAAATCCAGGTGTGCAAACCTTGTGACATCATAACTAAGAAGATTGAAGACTGTAATCACTCTCAAAGGTGCTTCAACTAAGTACCGAGTAAAGGGACTGTAGAATACTTAGGTCAATGCAAGGTATTTTCCTGGAATAATAACTTTGTACACAATTGAATACGGCATCTTAGGGATTACATTATTGGCAGAAACCCAGTGGCTATGGTGCCCACCACACTCATTAATGTGAGCCATTTTAAACCCTGCATTTCCGCCGTACATGTATGTCTGCGGTGCTGAAGTGGTTAAATAGCGAGCTGTATGGCACACACAGGGTGCCTGTACAGCACGAGGCCTTAAAAGAGTTGTACAGTTTCAGGATATTAATGACCTGTCCTCAGGATAGTCCATCAATATTAGAACAGCATGAGCCTGACTCCCAGCACCCAGTTAATCAGCTGTTTGAAGAAGCTGCGGCATTCATGTGCCATATGTCTATCCATATGTCCATTCTGCAAATAATAGAACATGTCCTATATTGTTTGCAGACCACAGATCCATTGAAGTCAATGGGTCCGCAAAAAAAAACAAAAAAAAGTGAACGGCACATGTAAGGTATCTGTATTTTGCGAATCTGCAGTTTGCAAAACCGCAAAATACATACAGTCGTGTGCATGAGGCCTGAAGCGATTGTCCCATTATGACAACCTATTCCCTAGCGACAGGATAGTGGATGAGTGTCTAATCAGTGGGGGTCCAACCACTAGGGCCCTTGCCACTTGGCAGCCCCACAGAGCCAAATGGATCAGCAGAGGGCATACATGACCGCCACTACAGTCAAACTGGGATGCAGTGACCCTTTTCTCGTGATCAGTGGGTGCCCCAGTCGTTGGAAAACTGACGATCAGACATTTTACTCTATCCTGCGGATAAGGGATACATTGTCGTAATAGGGCAACCCCTTTAAACTGAAATGAACAGAGCACTCGATTCTTTTGTAAAACAAGAATGACTGTGAGCAAATAGTCAAACAAATTCAGTCTTGGATCTATTCCATTTTCTATTATCACAGTGTGTGCAGTCAGCAGAAGAAAGAATTTTAGGTTCTTCAGGAGATTGTCGAGTCTCCGTTGGGATGCTGGAATAGCATTATCATTCTCACACTGATGCATAGCGAGACCACGGTATTGATCCAACTGCAGCAAAAGGAACGTTTGCAGAAAGAACTTTTCAAGTTTATTGCATAAGGGCTAGAATAAAAGCTATAATCTCTTATTTCTTTCATGTTCTCTATTCAGCATATAAGAAATGGCTCGAAATATCAGATAATGAAAATGCTTAGAACCGGTAGAAATATGTGTCCTTGTACTGATTCTGATGAAGGTGTGATCTGATGATATAGAAGTTCCTATTCATTGAAACAGAACAAGAAAGTAGTGGAAATGAGGCACCTTGACTATTTTATCATAGTCTGTAGACGTCATATGTAATAATTTTGGTCTCTGGGGAAAGATACGGTAGCTTTTAAAGTGCATAATTAATAAGAAAGATTAAAGGTATCGGGGCACTCAGCAACTCAGCCAGTCATTGGCTGTCCTAGCCACAGAATCCAGTTTTTGATGCATTTCATATAGCACAGACCTGTGAAATAGAAAGATTTAGGGGGTCATTTACAAACAGATATACGCCACTTTTGTGACGCATATCTGGTGCAGATTCTGTTGCACACCATGTTGTGGCAGAATCTGCGACTTCTTCTCTGGTCATGCCAGGTCTAAAAAAGGGGGCGTGGTGTGGGCAAGTAAGGGGAGGGGACGTAAGGCCCATCTCATTTATCATTTTCTACACCTGGCTTAGGCGTAGAAAATGGTCAAAATTTAATCTAGCAAGGAAGCTATCTTACATTTAGAATAGGCGGTGGATAAGCTGAAGTTATGTAGAGGCCAGCGCCTCATTATAACTCTGGCAATCCACCACCAGCTATAGGGGTTAGTAAGACCGGCATCTAAAATACCGCTTTTAATAACTAACCGCCTTAATCTCTATTTTTGAATTTAGCTCAAGATTTGGATAATCCTGCATCAAATCTGCACAATGTAAATACATGCACATACTAACCAATACTTTAGTTGGTGAAATTGGGGCATCTAAGCCCCCGCCCCTGGATACCCTGACCCAACCAAAGAATGCCAACATACTGATGGGTTTTATATTAGCTCCGCCCATTTTAGGACATGCTCGCATTAGCTTTGAAATACTTCAAAATTTGGCACAGTTGACAACTAAGCGTGCACATGCACATGTCTGTATTACGTATCCATGTTGTATGAATTTATAATATGGCACCCATAGAAGTCATTTGGCTTATATTGTATCTTCCTTTGCCTCTCATTTCATCTAGAACCACAAGAACTGTACAGTATGTATCACTGTAAGGCTGGAATTACATATACAGTTTTTTTTGTGGTAGATTTTGATGCAGTTTTTTGGGTAAAATACAAGGATAGATGAAAAAGACAGGGGGCATATGAGTTCCTCCACTCGCAACTTAACACCATGCACCAAAATTCTCACTTTCTCATCCTATCAGCTCCCCATGATGCGATTGCGGGATGCTGATGGTTGCCATTGCACCTGGCAGCCTTTTTAAGGCTTCCGGGTATTATAGCTACAGAAACCTTTGAGGCCTTTGGGGTCAATGACAGTATGTATTGTACTTCATTGAAACAACTATCAGCCCCTCTAATGTCGAAATCCCCTAGTGGGACAAAAAAAAAAAAAAAAGTTTTATAAAAAATAAAAACATAAATGTTTAACGTGTACAAAAAAAAGCCCCTTTGCCCTCCTCAAGCCATCTATTGTTGGAAAAAATAGAGAACAAAATATCAAATGATCTGCCTTATCAGCTGAACGCCATTAAAAAAGATAAAATAAATACTATGCCAGAACAGCCATTTTTGGTCACCTCATCTCCCAAAAACATATCAGGCAATCAAATGTGCAATAAAATTGTACTAATTAAAACATCACCTTATCCCACAAAAAACGAGCCCTCACACAAAGTTATATATAGCTGTTGCATTCCTTGTTTTGTTTAACAGTCTTGTTCTCAGCCATAGCAACGTGCCCCTGCGCTTTGGGATGTGCTGACTGACCCACTTTTTTCTCTGCAGTTTGTGCTGGAGGTGTGGCTGCCTCTTTAGTCGTGCACTCCTGACCAGCTCGTTTGTCCCACAGGTTGATTTTAATTAGTGTTAGTATGTAGCCTGGCCCGCTCCCCATCACTCACTGAAGCCACATGGCACCAGGAGAGAGATAGTGTGTGGACTCTCATTGCAGTCCTTGGTGACCATGTGGAGCCGGGGGTGGTGTGGAGTGGGCCCGGCGTGCATGCTGGCGACTGCTTTCCCTGGATATAGTGGAGGCCATTTTGGCACCGAAAATGACGGAAATTCAGGCGGATCCAGCATGTAAGTGGAACCTGCACTTTCTGAATTGTATGATAGCTGCTATGGCACATAACAGATATATTTAGTGTTAGGAACCCGTCTAACTAGAGATTGCCTTGACGCTCGGCAGACGGGCTCAAATAATTTTGTACAAAACGATTTGCCAAATATCTCTAACTTATTAGTTCAGCATTTGATATTATGATGCAATTTTGTACTTTATTTGGTTTGCAGTGAGCTGTTGCATTCCTTGTTTTGTTTAACAGTCTTGTTCTCAGCCATAGCAACGTGCCGCTGCGCTTTGGGATGTGCTGACTGACCCCCTTTTTTCTCTGCGATATATATATATATATATATATATATATATATAAAGAGAGAGAGAAACAAAAAAAATAGCAGCACACCACTAAATGCACTAAGAATGGGTGAACAGGTGAATGTGTGAACAGGGTCAAATACATGACTCCAATACTTACTATTAAGCAGACTCTAAGGCCCCTTTCACACGAGCGAGTATTCCGCGCGGATGCGATGCGTGCGGTGAACGCACTGCACCCGCACTGAATCCTGACCCATTCACTTCTATGGGGCTGTGCACACGAGCGGTGATTTTCACGCATCACTTGTGCGTTGCGTGAAAATCGCAGCATGCTCCTCTTTGTGCGTTTTTCACGTAACGCAGGCCCTATAGAAATGAATGGGGTTCCGTGAAAATCGCATGCATCCGCAAGCAAGTGCGGATGCGGTGCGATTTTCACGCATGGTTGCTAGGTGACAGTCTATTCACTGTATTATTTTCCCTTATAACATGGTTATAAGGGAAAATAATAGCATTCTGAATAGAGTTGAGCGAACACCTGGATGTTCGGGTTCGAGAAGTTCGGCCGAACATCCCGGAAATGTTCGGGTTCGGGATCCGAACCCGATCCGAACTTCGTCCCGAACCCGAACCCCATTGAAGTCAATGGGGACCCGAACTTTTCGGCACTAAAACGGCTGTAAAACAGCCCAGGAAAGGGCTAGAGGGCTGCAAAAGGCAGCAACATGTAGGTAAATCCCCTGCAAACAAATGTGGATAGGGAAATTAATTAAAATAAAAATTAAATAAATAAAAATTAACCAAAATCAATTGGAGAGAGGTTCCATAGCAGAGAATCTGGCTTCCCGTCACCCACCACTGGAACAGTCCATTCTCAGATATTTAGGCCCCGGCACCCAGGCAGAGGAGAGAGGTCCCGTAACAGAGAATCTGTCTTCATGTCAGCAGAGAATTAGTCTGCATGTCATAGCAGAGAATGAGGCTTCACGTCAGCCACCACTGCAACAGTCCATTGGCATATATTTAGGCCTAGCACACAGGCAGAGGAGAGAGGTCCCGTAACAGAGAATCTGGCTTCATGTCAGCAGAGAATCAGTCTGCATGTCATAGCAGAGAATGAGGCTTCACGTCAGCCACCACTGCAACAGTCCATTGGCATATATTTAGGCCCAGCACACACACAGGCAGAGGAGAGAGGTCCCGTAACAGAGAATCTGGCTTCATGTCAGCAGAGAATCAGTCTGCATGTCATAGCAGAGAATGAGGCTTCACGTCAGCCACCACTGCAACAGTCCATTGGCATATATTTAGGCCCAGCACACACACAGGCAGAGGAGAGAGGTCCCGTAACAGAGAATCTGTCTTCATGTCAGCAGAGAATTAGTCTGCATGTCATAGCAGAGAATGAGGCTTCACGTCACCCACCACTGCAACAGTTTATTGGCATATATTTAGGCCTAGCACACAGGCAGAGCAGAGAGGTCCCGTAACAGACAATCTGGCTTCATGACAGCAGAGAATCAGTCTGCATGTCATAGCAGAGAATGAGGCTTCACGTCACCCACCACTGCAACAGTCCATTGGCATATATTTAGGCCTAGCACACAGGCAGAGCAGAGAGGTCCCGTAACAGACAATCTGGCTTCATGTCAGCAGAGAATCAGTCTGCATGTCATAGCAGAGAATGAGGCTTCACGTCACCCACCACTGCAACAGTCCATTGGCATATATTTAGGCCTAGCACACAGGCAGAGCAGAGAGGTCCCGTAACAGACAATCTGGCTTCATGTCAGCAGAGAATCAGTCTGCATGTCATAGCAGAGAATGAGGCTTCACGTCACCCACCACTGCAACAGTCCATTGGCATATATTTAGGCCTAGCACACAGGCAGAGCAGAGAGGTCCCGTAACAGACGATCTGGCTTCATGTCAGCAGAGAATCAGTCTGCATGTCATAGCAGAGAATCAGGCTTCACGTCAGCCACCACTGCAACAGTCCATTGTCATAAATTTAGGCCCAGCACCCAGGCAGAGGAGAGAGGTCCCGTAACAGACAATCTGGCTTCATGTCAGCAGAGAATTAGTCTGCATGTCATAGCAGAGAATCAGGCTTCATGTCAGCCACCACTGCAACAGTCCATTGGCATATATTTAGGCCTAGCACACAGGCAGAGGAGAGGTTCATTCAACTTTGGGTAGCATCGCAATATAATGGTAAAATGAAAATAAAAATAGGATTGAATGAGGAAGTGCCCTGGAGTCCAATAATATATGGTTATGGGGAGGTAGTTAATGTCTAATCTGGACAAGGGACGGACAGGTCCTGTGGGATCCATGCCTGGTTCATTTTTATGAACGTCAGCTTGTCCACATTGGCTGTAGACAGGCGGCTGCGTTTGTCTGTAATGACGCCCCCTGCCGTGCTGAATACACGTTCAGACAAAACGCTGGCTGCCGGGCAGGCCAGCACCTCCAAGGCATAAAAGGCTAGCTCTGGCCACGTGGACAATTTAGAGACCCAGAAGTTGAATGGGGCCGAACCATCAGTCAGTACGTGGAGGGGTGTGCACACGTACTGTTCCACCATGTTAGTGAAATGTTGCCTCCTGCTAACACGTTGCGTATCAGGTGGTGGTGCAGTTAGCTGTGGCGTGTTGACAAAAGTTTTCCACATCTCTGCCATGCTAACCCTGCCCTCAGAGGAGCTGGCCGTGACACAGCTGCCTTGGCGACCTCTTGCTCCTCCTCTGCCTTGGCCTTGGGCTTCCACTTGTTCCCCTGTGACATTTGGGAATGCTCTCAGTAGCGCGTCTACCAACGTGCGCTTGTACTCGCGCATCTTCCTATCACGCTCCAGTGCAGGAAGTAAGGTGGGCACATTGTCTTTGTAGCGTGGATCCAGCAGGGTGGCAACCCAGTAGTCCGCACAGGTTAAAATGTGGGCAACTCTGCTGTCGTTGCGCAGGCACTGCAGCATGTAGTCGCTCATGTGTGCCAGGCTGCCCAGGGGTAAGGACAAGCTGTCCTCTGTGGGAGGCGTATCGTCATCGTCCTGCCTTTCCCCCCAGCCACGCACCAGTGATGGACCCGAGCTGCGTTGGGTGCCACCCCGCTGTGACCATGCTTCATCCTCATCCTCCTCCACCTCCTCCTCATCCTCGTCCTCCTCGTCCTCCAGTAGTGGGCCCTGGCTGGCCACATTTGTACCTGGCCTCTGCTGTTGCAAAAAACCTCCCTCTGAGTCACTTCGAAGAGACTGGCCTGAAAGTGCTAAAAATGACCCCTCTTCCTCATCCTCCTCCTCCTCCTCCTGGGCCACCTCCTGTTCCATCATCGCCCTAAGTGTTTTCTCAAGGAGACATAGAAGTGGTATTGTAACGCTGATAACGGTGTCATCGCCACTGGCCATGTTGGTGGAGTACTCGAAACAGCGCAACAGGGCACACAGGTCTCGCATGGAGGCCCAGTCATTGGTGGTGAAGTGGTGCTGTTCTGTAGTGCGACTGACCCGTGCGTGCTGCAGCTGAAACTCCACTATGGCCTGCTGCTGCTCGCACAGTCTGTCCAGCATGTGCAAGGTGGAGTTCCACCTGGTGGGCACGTCGCATATGAGGCGGTGAGCGGGAAGGCCGAAGTTACGCTGTAGCGCAGACAGGCGAGCAGCGGCAGGATGTGAACGCCGGAAGCGCGAACAGACGGCCCGCACTTTATGCAGCAGCTCTGACATGTCGGGGTAGTTGTGAATGAACTTCTGCACCACCAAATTCAGCACATGCGCCAAGCAAGGGATGTGCGTCAAATTGGCTAGTCCCAGAGCTGCAACGAGATTTCGCCCATTATCACACACCACCAGGCCGGGCTTGAGGCTCACCGGCAGCAACCACTCGTCGGTCTGTTGTTCAATACCCCGCCACAACTCCTGTGCGGTGTGGGGCCTGTCCCCCAAACATATGAGTTTCAGAATGGCCTGCTGACGTTTACCCCGGGCTGTGCTGAAGTTGGTGGTGAAGGTGTGTGGCTGACTGGATGAGCAGGTGGAAGAAGAGGAGGAGGAAGCCGAGAAGGAGGAGGTGGCAACAGGAGGCAAAGAATGTTGCCCTGCGATCCTTGGCGGCGGCAGGACGTGCGCCAAACAGCTCTCCGCCTGGGGCCCAGCTGCCACTACATTTACCCAGTGTGCAGTTAGGGAGATATAGCGTCCCTGGCCGTGCTTACTGGTCCACGTATCTGTGGTTAGGTGGACCTTGCTACAGATGGCGTTGCGCAGTGCACACTTGATTTTATCGGATACTTGGTTGTGCAGGGAAGCACGGCTCTCTTGGAGAAGTAGTGCCGGCTGGGAACAACATACTGTGGGACAGCAAGCGACATGAGCTGTTTGAAGCTGTCTGTGTCCACCAGCCTAAATGACAGCATTTCATAGGCCAGTAGTTTAGAAATGCTGGCATTCAGGGCCAGGGATCGAGGGTGGCTAGGTGGGAATTTACGCTTTCTATCAAATGTTTGTGAGATGGAGAGCTGAACGCTGGCGTGTGACATGGTTGAGACGCTTGGTGACGGAGGTGGTGGTGGTGGTGTTGGTGGTACATCCCCTGTTTGCTGGGCGGCAGGTGCCAACGTTCCTCCAGAGGCGGAGGAAGAGGCCGAGGCGGCAGCAGCAGAATAGGCCGAGGCGGCAGCAGCAGAAGAGGTAGCAGGGGGAGCCTGAGTGACTTCCTTGGTTTTAAGGTGTTTACTCCACTGCAGTTCATGCTTTGCATGCAGGTGCCTGGTCATGCAGGTTGTGCTCAGGTTCAGAACGTTAATGCCTCGCTTCAGGCTCTGATGGCACAGCGTGCAAACCACTCGAGTCTTGTCGTCAGCACATTGTTTGAAGAAGTGCCATGCCAGGGAACTCCTTGAAGCTGCCTTTGGGGTGCTCGGTCCCAGATGGCGGCGGTCAGTAGCAGGCGGAGTCTCTTGGCGGCGGGTGTTCTGCTTTTGCCCACTGCTCCCTCTTTTGCTACGCTGTTGGCTCGGTCTCACCACTGCCTCTTCCTCCGAACTGTGAAAGTCAGTGGCACGACCTTCATTCCATGTGGGGTCTAGGACCTCATCGTCCCCTGCATCGTCTTCCACCCAGTCTTGATCCCTGACCTCCTGTTCAGTCTGCACACTGCAGAAAGACGCAGCAGTTGGCACCTGTGTTTCGTCATCATCAGAGACATGCTGAGGTGGTATTCCCATGTCCTCATCATCAGGAAACATAAGTGGTTGTGCGTCAGTGCATTCTATGTCTTTCACCGCTAGGGAAGGGCTAGGTGGATGCCCTTGGGAAACCCTGCCAGCGGAGTCTTCAAACAGCATAAGAGACTGCTGCATAACTTGAGGCTGAGACAGTTTCCCTGGTATGCATGGGGGTGATGTGACAGACTGATGGGGTTGGTTTTCAGGCGCCATCTGTGCGCTTTCTGCAGAAGACTGGGTGGGAGATAATGTGAACGTGCTGGATCCACTGTCGGCCACCCAATTGACTAATGCCTGTACCTGCTCAGGCCTTACCATCCTTAGAACGGCATTGGGCCCCACCATATATCGCTGTAAATTCTGGCGGCTACTGGGACCTGAGGTAGTTGGTACACTAGGACGTGTGGATGTGGCAGAACGGCCACGTCCTCTCCCAGCACCAGAGGGTCCACTAACACCACCACGACCATGTCCACGTCCGCGTCCCTTACTAGATGTTTTTCTCATTGTTATGGTTCACCACAACAACAAATATATTATTTGGCCCAATGTATTGTATTCAAATTCAGCGGGATATAAATTTGAGGCCTAGTATTTAGGCGCTGGGTGACCGGTATGGATTTAGTGACAGAATTAGACTTGGAAATGCACAGAAGCGTGTGTGTGAAGTTATTCTGAATGACCCAATGTGCACCTTGAATATTATATACCCTTTTTGGGATAGATTTCAAATAGCTCTGATATAGCATGAACCACTAAATTATGAAATTGCTAAATTGGGAATTGTACTTCAACCCAGAACAAAAAATGTGCTTTGACGGGCACTAAATAACTTTCCCAGCTACAACAGTACAGCGGTAACGAGAGATTTAGAGGGATTTAAATTTGAGGCCTAGTATTTAGGCGCTGGGTGACAGGTATGGGTTTAGTGACAGAATTAGACTTGGAAATACACAGTAGCGGGTGTGTGTGAAGTTATTCTGAATGACCCAATGTGCACCTTGAATATTATATACCCTTTTTGGGATAGATTTCAAATAGCTCTGATATAGCAGGAACCACTAAATTATGAAATTGCTAAATTGGGAATTGTACTTCAACCCAGAACAAAAAATGTGCTTTGACGGGCACTAAATAACTTTCCCAGCTACAACAGTACAGCGGTAACGAGAGATTTAGAGGGATTTAAATTTGAGGCCTAGTATTTAGGCGCTGGGTGACAGGTATGGGTTTAGTGACAGAATTAGACTTGGAAATACACAGTAGCGGGTGTGTGTGAAGTTATTCTGAATGACCCAATGTGCACCTTCAATATTATATACCCTTTTTGGGATAGATTTCAAATAGCTCTGATATAGCAGAAACCACTAAATTATGAAATTGCTAAATTGGGAATTGTACTTCAACCCAGAACAAAAAATGTGCTTTGACGGACACTAAATATCTTGCCCAGCAACAACAGTACAGCGGTGGGTAACGAGAGATTTAGAGGGATTTAAATTTGAGGCCTAGTATTTAGGCGCTGGGTCACCGGTATGGATTTAGTGACAGAATTAGACTTGGAAATGCACAGAAGCGTGTGTGTGAAGTTATTCTGAATGACCCTATGTGCACCTTCAATATTATATACCCTTTTAGGGATAGATTTCAAATAGCTCTGATATAGCAGAAACCACTAAATTATGAAATTGCTAAATTGGGAATTGTACTTCAACCCAGAACAAAAAATGTGCTTTGACGGACACTAAATATCTTGCCCAGCAACAACAGTACAGTGGTGGGTAACGAGAGATTTAGAGGGATTTAAATTTGAGGCCTAGTATTTAGGCGCTGGGTGACAGGTATGGGTTTAGTGACAGAATTAGACTTGGAAATACACAGTAGCGGGTGTGTGTGAAGTTATTCTGAATGACCCAATGTGCACCTTGAATATTATATACCCTTTTTGGGATAGATTTCAAATAGCTCTGATATAGCAGGAACCACTAAATTATGAAATTGCTAAATTGGGAATTGTACTTCAACCCAGAACAAAAAATGTGCTTTGACGGGCACTAAATAACTTTCCCAGCTACAACAGTACAGCGGTAACGAGAGATTTAGAGGGATTTAAATTTGAGGCCTAGTATTTAGGCGCTGGGTGACAGGTATGGGTTTAGTGACAGAATTAGACTTGGAAATACACAGTAGCGGGTGTGTGTGAAGTTATTCTGAATGACCCAATGTGCACCTTGAATATTATATACCCTTTTTGGGATAGATTTCAAATAGCTCTGATATAGCAGGAACCACTAAATTATGAAATTGCTAAATTGGGAATTGTACTTCAACCCAGAACAAAAAATGTGCTTTGACGGGCACTAAATAACTTTCCCAGCTACAACAGTACAGCGGGTAACGAGAGATTTAGAGGGATTTAAATTTGAGGCCTAGTATTTAGGCGCTGGGTGACAGGTATGGGTTTAGTGACAGAATTAGACTTGGAAATACACAGTAGCGGGTGTGTGTGAAGTTATTCTGAATGACCCAATGTGCACCTTCAATATTATATACCCTTTTTGGGATAGATTTCAAATAGCTCTGATATAGCAGAAACCACTAAATTATGAAATTGCTAAATTGGGAATTGTACTTCAACCCAGAACAAAAAATGTGCTTTGACGGACACTAAATATCTTGCCCAGCAACAACAGTACAGCGGTGGGTAACGAGAGATTTAGAGGGATTTAAATTTGAGGCCTAGTATTTAGGCGCTGGGTCACCGGTATGGATTTAGTGACAGAATTAGACTTGGAAATGCACAGAAGCGTGTGTGTGAAGTTATTCTGAATGACCCTATGTGCACCTTCAATATTATATACCCTTTTAGGGATAGATTTCAAATAGCTCTGATATAGCAGAAACCACTAAATTATGAAATTGCTAAATTGGGAATTGTACTTCAACCCAGAACAAAAAATGTGCTTTGACGGACACTAAATATCTTGCCCAGCAACAACAGTACAGTGGTGGGTAACGAGAGATTTAGAGGGATTTAAATTTGAGGCCTAGTATTTAGGCGCTGGGTCACCGGTATGGATTTAGTGACAGAATTAGACTTGGAAATGCACAGAAGCGTGTGTGTGAAGTTATTCTGAATGACCCTATGTGCACCTTCAATATTATATACCCTTTTAGGGATAGATTTCAAATAGCTCTGATATAGCAGAAACCACTAAATTATGAAATTGCTAAATTGGGAATTGTACTTCAACCCAGAACAAAAAATGTGCTTTGACGGACACTAAATATCTTGCCCAGCAACAACAGTACAGTGGTGGGTAACGAGAGATTTAGAGGGATTTAAATTTGAGGCCTAGTATTTAGGCGCTGGGTCACCGGTATGGATTTAGTGACAGAATTAGACTTGGAAATGCACAGAAGCGTGTGTGTGAAGTTATTCTGAATGACCCTATGTGCACCTTCAATATTATATACCCTTTTAGGGATAGATTTCAAATAGCTCTGATATAGCAGAAACCACTAAATTATGAAATTGCTAAATTGGGAATTGTACTTCAACCCAGAACAAAAAATGTGCTTTGACGGACACTAAATATCTTGCCCAGCAACAACAGTACAGTGGTGGGTAACGAGAGATTTAGAGGGATTTAAATTTGAGGCCTAGTATTTAGGCGCTGGGTCACCGGTATGGATTTAGTGACAGAATTAGACTTGGAAATGCACAGAAGCGTGTGTGTGAAGTTATTCTGAATGACCCTATGTGCACCTTCAATATTATATACCCTTTTAGGGATAGATTTCAAATAGCTCTGATATAGCAGAAACCACTAAATTATGAAATTGCTAAATTGGGAATTGTACTTCAACCCAGAACAAAAAATGTGCTTTGACGGACACTAAATATCTTGCCCAGCAACAACAGTACAGCGGTGGGTAACGAGAGATTTAGAGGGATTTAAATTTGAGGCCTAGTATTTAGGCGCTGGGTGACAGGTATGGGTTTAGTGACAGAATTAGACTTGGAAATACACAGTAGCGGGTGTGTGTGAAGTTATTCTGAATGACCCAATGTGCACCTTCAATATTATATACCCTTTTTGGGATAGATTTCAAATAGCTCTGATATAGCAGGAACCACTAAATTATGAAATTGCTAAATTGGGAATTGTATTTCAACCCAGAACAAGAAATGTGCTTGAACGGACACTAAATAACTCGCCCAGCTACAGCACTAGGGACAGATTTAGCTGGATATAAATTTGAGGCCTAGTATTTAGGCGCTGGGTGACCGGTATGGATTTAGTGACAGAATTAGACTGGGATATGGCCAAAAAATGAACAGACTATTGCTGGTTAAATGCACTTGGTGTGACAGCTTCACCCTGATGTAGGCTTTAGCCAAAAAACAACCACACCATTGAGGGTTAAATGCACTTGGTGACAGGCGCAGCTTGCCCCTGATTTTGTATATGGCCAAAAAATGAACAGACTATTGCTGGTTAAATGCACTTGGTGTGACAGCTTCACCCTGATGTAGGCTTTAGCCAAAAAACAACCACACCATTGAGGGTTAAATGCACTTGGTGACAGGCGCAGCTTGCCCCTGATTTTGTATATGGCCAAAAAATGAACAGACTATTGCTGGTTAAATGCACTTGGTGTGACAGCTTCACCCTGATGTAGGCTTTAGCCAAAAAACAACCACACCATTGAGGGTTAAATGCACTTGGTGACAGGCGCAGCTTGCCCCTGATTTTGTATATGGCCAAAAAATGAACAGACTATTGCTGGTTAAATGCACTTGGTGTGACAGCTTCACCCTGATGTAGGCTTTAGCCAAAAAACAACCACACCATTGAGGGTTAAATGCACTTGGTCGCAGCTTGTGCTGGCGCACCACAAGACACAAAATGGCCGCCGATCACCCCAGAAAAATGAGACTGACAAACGGTCTGTGCAGCCTAAAAACAGTGAGCAATTGAGGATCAGCAGCTCAATGATCCACAGCTGCAGATCGATCAGTTAATCAAGTCCTTTGGAGGAGTTAATCTGCCTAATCTCGCCCTACTGTCGCAGCCGCAACCTCTCCCTACGCTAATCAGAGCAGAGTGACGGGCGGCGCTATGTGACTCCAGCTTAAATAGAGGCTGGGTCACATGGTGCTCTGGCCAATCACAGCCATGCCAATAGTAGGCATGGCTGTGATGGCCTCTTGGGGCAAGTAGTATGACGCTTGTTGATTGGCTGCTTTGCAGCCTTTCAAAAAGCGCCAAGAAAGCGTCACAAAAGCGCGAAGAAAGCGACGAACACCGAACCCGAACCCGGACTTTTACGAAAATGTCCGGGTTCGGGTCCGTGTCACGGACACCCCAAAATTCGGTACGAACCCGAACTATACAGTTCGAGTTCGCTCATCCCTAATTCTGAATACAGAATGCATAGTATAATAGTGCTGGAAGGGTTAAAAATAATAGAAAAAAGTTAACTCACCTTCTCCTCTTGTTAGCGTAGATGCCGGTCTGTTCTTTATCTGTGGGCTAAAGGACCTTTGATGACGTCAGATCACATGCTCCATCACCACGGTGATGGACCATGTGATTGGAGCATGTGATCTGACGTCACCACAGGTCATTCAGTCCACAGCTAAAGAACAGACCGGGATCTACGCTAACAAGAGGAGAAGGTGAGTTAACTTTTTTTATTATTTTTAACCCTTCCGGGACTATTGTACTATGCATTCTGTATTCAGAATGCTATTATTTTCTCTTATTACCATGTTATAAGGGAAAATAATACAATCTTCAGAACATCAATCCCAAGGCCGAACTTCTGTGAAGAAGTTCGGGTCTGGGTACCAAACATGCGCGATTTTTCTCACGTGAGTGCAAAACGCATGACAATGTTTTGCACTCGCGCGGAAAAATCGTGCATTTTCCCGCAACGCACCCGCCTCTTATCCGGGCAAAAAACGCCCGTGTGAAAGAGGCCTAACACGGAGTGTCCAGCTCCATTGTTACTCTGATTAAAATCACCAGGGGGTGGGAGGGTAGTGCTAAATTCCAAAGAGGATGCTTATTCCTCTATAATATAAATAAAACAAAAAAACGGAACAGAGAAAATCCTCCAGAGAAAATCGCAGGTTCAAGCTACCAAGCAACAATGTAGAAAAACAAAAAAAAATTTGCAGCACACCACTAAATGCACTAAGAATGGATAAACAGGTGAATTTGGGAACAGGGTCAAATACATGACTCCAATACTTACTATTAAGCAGGGAAGAAGCTCTTAGCGAATATAATTGAACAAAAATATGTTGGGCCCATCTACCAGACGTCAAGGTGGCTTACCCATGAAAATGTAGATGAAAACGGACAGCACATCCAGTAGAAAAAAGGTAGAAATTTATTCAACCACGGTGGCACAGTGAGGCGATATACACATACATACATACATACATATACACAGTATATAAATTCATATATATATGTATATACTGTATGTAAATTCGGTATCTCTGTAATCATACTGACCAGAAGAGTAAAGTCATTTTTCTGCATGGTATATGCCGTAATAACAAAATCCAAAAAGCAATGAAAAAATTGCTGCCTTTTCTTTATCCTGCATCCCAAAAAGGGAAATAAAAAGTGATGAGAAAGTCACATGTACTCCAAAATAGTGATGAGCGGCAGGGGCAATATTCAAATTTGCAATATTTTGCGAATATTTGGTAGAATATTCTACATATATTTGCGAATTCGAGATTATTTTCTTGATCGCGAATAGAGTTGAGCGAACACCTGGATGTTCGGGTTCGAGAAGTTCGGCCGAACTTCCCGAAAATGTTCGGGTTCGGGATCCGAACCCGAACCGAACTTCGTCCCGAACCCGAACCCCATTGAAGTCAATGGGTACCCGAACTTTTCTGCACTAAAACGGCTGTAAAACAGCCCAGGAAAGGGCTAGAGGGCTGCAAAAGGCAGCAACATGTAGGTAAATCCCCTGAAAACAAATGTGGATAGGGAAATGAATTAAAATAAAAATTAAATAAATAAAAATTAACCAAAATCAATTGGAGAGAGGTCCCATAGCAGAGAATCTGGCTTCCCGTCACCCACCACTGGAACAGTCCATTCTCAGATATTTAGGCCCCGGCACCCAGGCAGAGGAGAGAGGTCTCGTAACAGACAATCTGGCTTCATGTCAGCAGAGAATCAGTCTTCATGTCATAGCAGAGAATCAGGCTTCACGTCACCCACCACTGCAACAGTCCATTTTCATAAATTTAGGCCCAGCACACAGGCAGAGGAGAGAGGTCCCGTAACAGACAATCTGGCTTCATGTCAGCAGAGAATCAGTCTTCATATCATAGCAGAGAATCAGGCTTCACGTCACCCACCACTGTAAGAGTCCATTTTCATAAATTTAGGCCCAGCACCCAGGCAGAGGAGAGAGGTCCCGTAACAGACAATCTGGCTTCATGTCAGCAGAGAATTAGTCTGCATGTCATAGCAGAGAATGAGGCTTCACGTCAGCCACCACTGCAACAGTCCATTGGCATATATTTAGGCCCAGCACCCAGGCAGAGGAGAGAGGTCCCGTAACAGAGGATCTGGCTTCATGTCAGCAGAGAATCAGTCTGCATGTCATAGCAGAAAATCAGGCTTCACGTCAGCCACCACTGCAACAGTCCATTGTCAGATATTTAGGCCCAGCACCCAGGCAGAGGAAAGAGGTCCCGTAACAGAGGATCTGGCTTCATGTCAGCAGAGAATTAGTCTGCATGTCATAGCAGAGAATCAGGCTTCACGTCACCCAACATTGGAACAGTCCATTGGCATATATTTAGGCCCTGGCACCCAGACAGAGGAGAGGTTCATTCAACTTTGGGTAGCCTCGCAATATAATGGTAAAATGAAAATAAAAATAGGATTGAATGAGGAAGTGCCCTGGAGTCCAATAATATATGGTTAAGGGGAGGTAGTTAATGTCTAATCTGGACAAGGGACGGACAGGTCCTGTGGGATTCATGCCTGGTTCATTTTTATGAACGTCAGCTTGTCCACATTGGCTGTAGACAGGCGGCTGCGTTTGTCTGTAATGACGCCCCCTGCCGTGCTGAATACACGTTCAGACAAAACGCTGGCCGCCGGGCAGGCCAGCACCTCCAAGGCATAAAAGGCTAGCTCTGGCCAAGTGGACAATTTAGAGACCCAGAAGTTGAATGGGGCCGAACCATCAGTCAGTACGTGGAGGGGTGTGCACATGTACTGTTCCACCATGTTAGTGAAATGTTGCCTCCTGCTAACACGTTGCGTATCAGGTGGTGGTGCAGTTAGCTGTGGCGTGTTGACAAAAGTTTTCCACATCTCTGCCATGCTAACCCTGCCCTCAGAGGAGCTGGCCGTGACACAGCTGCCTTGGCGACCTCTTGCTCCTCCTCTGCCTTGGCCTTGGGCTTCCACTTGTTCCCCTGTGACATTTGGGAATGCTCTCAGTAGCGTGTCTACCAACGTGCGCTTGTACTCGCGCATCTTCCTATCACGCTCCAGTGCAGGAAGTAAGGTGGGCACATTGTCTTTGTAGCGTGGATCCAGCAGGGTGGCAACCCAGTAGTCCGCACAGGTTAAAATGTGGGCAACTCTGCTGTCGTTGCGCAGGCACTGCAGCATGTAGTCGCTCATGTGTGCCAGGCTGCCCAGGGGTAAGGACAAGCTGTCCTCTGTGGGAGGCGTATCGTCATCGTCCTGCCTTTCCCCCCAGCCACGCACCAGTGATGGACCCGAGCTGCGTTGGGTGCCACCCCGCTGTGACCATGCTTCATCCTCATCCTCCTCCATCTCCTCCTCATCCTCGTCCTCCTCGTCCTCCAGTAGTGGGCCCTGTCTGGCCACATTTGTACCTGGCCTCTGCTGTTGCCAAAAACCTCCCTCTGAGTCACTTCGAAGAGACTGGCCTGAAAGTGCTAAAATTGACCCCTCTTCCTCCTCCTCCTCCTCCTGGGCCACCTCCTCTTCCATCATCGCCCTAAGTGTTTTCTCAAGGAGACATAGAAGAGGTATTGTAAAGCTGATAACGGCGTCATCGCCACTGGCCATGTTGGTGGAGTACTCGAAACAGCGCAACAGGGCACACAGGTCTTGCATGGAGGCCCAGTCATTGGTGGTGCTGTTTTGTAGTGCGACTGACCCGTGCGTGCTGCAGCTGAAACTCCACTATGGCCTGCTGCTGCTCACACAGTCTGTCCAGCATGTGCAAGGTGGAGTTCCACCTGGTGGGCACGTCGCATATGAGGCGGTGAGCGGGAAGGCCGAAGTTACGCTGTAGCGCAGACAGGCGAGCAGCAGCAGGATGTGAACGCCGGAAGCGCGAACAGACGGCCCGCACTTTATGCAGCAGCTCTGACATGTCGGGGTAGTTGTGAATGAACTTCTGCACCACCAAATTCAGCACATGCGCCAAGCAAGGGATGTGCGTCAAATTGGCTAGTCCCAGAGCTGCAACGAGATTTCGCCCATTATCACACACCACCAGGCCGGGCTTGAGGCTCACCGGCAGCAACCACTCGTCGGTCTGTTGTTCTATACCCCGCCACAACTCCTGTGCGGTGTGGGGCCTGTCCCCCAAACATATGAGTTTCAGAATGGCCTGCTGACGTTTACCCCGGGCTGTGCTGAAGTTGGTGGTGAAGGTGTGTGGCTGACTGGATGAGCAGGTGGAAGAAGAGGAGGAGGAAGCCGAGAAGGAGGAGGTGGCAACAGGAGGCAAAGAATGTTGCCCTGCGATCCTTGGCGGCGGAAGGACGTGCGCCAAACAGCTCTCCGCCTGGGGCCCAGCTGCCACTACATTTACCCAGTGTGCAGTTAGGGAGATATAGCGTCCCTGGCCGTGCTTACTGGTCCACGTATCTGTGGTCAGGTGGACCTTGCCACAGATGGTGTTGTGCAGTGCACACTTGATTTTATCGGATACTTGGTTGTGCAGGGAGGGCACGGCTCTCTTGGAGAAGTAGTGCCGGCTGGGAACAACATACTGTGGGACAGCTAGCGACATGAGATGTTTGAAGCTGTCTGTGTCCACCAGCCTAAATGACAGCATTTCATAGGCCAGTAGTTTAGAAATGCTGGCATTCAGGGCCAGGGATCGAGGGTGGCTAGGTGGGAATTTACGCTTTCTCTCAAATGTTTGTGAGATGGAGAGCTGAACGCTGCCGTGTGACATGGTTGAGACGCTTGGTGACGGAGGTGGTGGTGGTGTTGGTGGTACATCCCCTGTTTGCTGGGCGGCAGGTGCCAACGTTCCTCCAGAGGCGGAGGAAGAGGCCGAGGCGGCAGCAACAGAAGAGGCCGAGGCGGCAGCAGCAGAAGAGGTAGCAGGGGGAGCCTGAGTGACTTCCTTGTTTTTAAGGTGTTTACTCCACTGCAGTTCATGCTTTGCATGCAGGTGCCTGGTCATGCAGGTTGTGCTCAGGTTCAGAACGTTAATGCCTCGCTTCAGGCTCTGATGGCACAGCGTGCAAACCACTCGGGTCTTGTCGTCAGTACATTGTTTGAAGAAGTGCCATGCCAGGGAACTCCTTGAAGCTGCCTTTGGGGTGCTCGGTCCCAGATGGCGGCGGTCAGTAGCAGGCGGAGTCTCTTGGCGGCGGGTGTTCTGCTTTTGCCCTCTGCTCCCTCTTTTGCTACGCTGTTGGCTCGGTCTCACCACTGCCTCTTCCTCCGAACTGTGAAAGTCAGTGGCACGACCTTCATTCCATGTGGGGTCTAGGACCTCATCGTCCCCTGCATCGTCTTCCACCCAGTCTTGATCCCTGACCTCCTGTTCAGTCTGCACACTGCAGAAAGACGCAGCAGTTGGCACCTGTGTTTCGTCATCATCAGAGACATGCTGAGGTGGTATTCCCATGTCCTCATCATCAGGAAACATAAGTGGTTGTGCGTCAGTGCAGTCTATGTCTTCCACCGCTGGGGAAGGGCTAGGTGGATGCCCTTGGGAAACCCTGCCAGCAGAGTCTTCAAACAGCATAAGAGACTGCTGCATAACTTGAGGCTCAGACAGTTTCCCGTATATGCATGGGGGTGATGTGACAGACTGATGGGGTTGGTTTTCAGGCGCCATCTGTGCGCTTTCTGCAGAAGACTGGGTGGGAGATAATGTGAACGTGCTGGATCCACTGTCGGCCACCCAATTGACTAATGCCTGTACCTGCTCAGGCCTTACCATCCTTAGAACGGCATTGGGCCCCACCATATATCGCTGTAAATTCTGGCGGCTACTGGGACCTGAGGTAGTTGGTACACTAGGACGTGTGGATGTGGCAGAACGGCCACGTCCTCTCCCAGCACCAGAGGGTCCACTAACACCAGCACGACCATGTCCACGTCCGCGTCCCTTACTAGATGTTTTCCTCATTGTTATGGTTCACCACAACAACAAAAATATTATTTGCCCCAATGTATTGTATTCAAATTCAGCGGGATATAAATTTAAGGCCTAGTATTTAGGCGCTGGGTGACCGGTATGGATTTAGTGACAGAATTAGACTTGGAAATGCACAGTAGCGTGTGTGTGAAGTTATTCTGAATGACCCTATGTGCACCTTGAATATTATATACCCTTTTAGGGATAGATTTCAAATAGCTCTGATATAGCAGAAACCACTAAATTATGAAATTGCTAAATTGGGAATTGTATTTCAACCCTGAACAAAAAATGTGCTTTGACGGACACTAAATAACTTGCCCATCCACAACAGGACAGCGGTAACGACAGATTTAGCGGGATATAAATTTGAGGCCTAGTATTTAGGCGCTGGGTGACTGGTATGGATTTAGTGACAGAATTAGACTTGGAAATGCACAGTAGCGTGTGTGTGAAGTTATTCTGAATGACCCTATGTGCACCTTGAATATTATATACCCTTTTAGGGATAGATTTCAAATAGCTCTGATATAGCAGAAACCACTAAATTATGAAATTGCTAAATTGGGAATTGTATTTCAACCCTGAACAAAAAATGTGCTTTAACGGACACTAAATAACTTGCCCAGCCACAACAGTACAGCGGTAACGACAGATTTAGCGGGATATAAATTTGAGGCCTAGTATTTAGGCGCTGGGTGACCGGTATGGATTTACTAACAGAATTAGACTTGGAAATGCACAGTAGCGTGTGTGTGAAGTTATTCTGAATGACCCTATGTGCACCTTGAATATTATATACCCTTTTAGGGATAGATTTCAAATAGCTCTGATATAGCAGAAACCACTAAATTATGAAATTGCTAAATTGGGAATTGTATTTCAACCCTGAACAAAAAATGTGCTTTAACGGACACTAAATAACTTGCCCAGCCACAACAGTACAGCGGTAACGACAGATTTAGCGGGATATAAATTTGAGGCCTAGTATTTAGGCGCTGGGTGACCGGTATGGATTTACTAACAGAATTAGACTTGGAAATGCACAGTAGCGTGTGTGTGAAGTTATTCTGAATGACCCTATGTGCACCTTGAATATTATATACCCTTTTAGGGATAGATTTCAAATAGCTCTGATATAGCAGAAACCACTAAATTATGAAATTGCTAAATTGGGAATTGTATTTCAACCCAGAACAAAAAATGTGCTTTGACGGACACTAAATAACTTGCCCATCCACAACAGTACAGCGGTAACGACAGATTTAGCGGGATATAAATTTGAGGCCTAGTATTTAGGCGCTGGGTGACCGGTATGGATTTAGTGACAGAATTAGACTTGGAAATGAACAGTAGCGTGTGTGTGAAGTTATTCTGAATGACCCTATGTGCACCTTGAATATTATATACCCTTTTAGGGATAGATTTCAAATAGCTCTGATATAGCAGAAACCACTAAATTATGAAATTGCTAAATTGGGAATTGTATTTCAACCCAGAACAAAAAATGTGCTTTGACGGACACTAAATAACTTGCCCATCCACAACAGTACAGCGGTAACGACAGATTTAGCGGGATATAAATTTGAGGCCTAGTATTTAGGCGCTGGGTGACCGGTATGGATTTAGTGACAGAATTAGACTTGGAAATGAACAGTAGCGTGTGTGTGAAGTTATTCTGAATGACCCTATGTGCACCTTGAATATTATATACCCTTTTAGGGATAGATTTCAAATAGCTCTGATATAGCAGAAACCACTAAATTATGAAATTGCTAAATTGGGAATTGTATTTCAACCCTGAACAAAAAATGTGCTTTAACGGACACTAAATAACTTGCCCAGCCACAACAGTACAGCGGTAACGACAGATTTAGCGGGATATAAATTTGAGGCCTAGTATTTAGGCGCTGGGTGACCGGTATGGATTTAGTGACAGAATTAGACTGGGATATGGCCAAAAAATAACCACACTATTGCTGGTTAAATGCACTTGGTGTGACAGCTTGACCAACCACACTACTGAGGGTTAAATGCACTTGGTGTCGGGCGCAGCTTGCCCCTGATGTAGTATATGGCCAAAAAATGAACAGACTATTGCTGGTTAAATGCACTTGGTGTGACAGCTTCACCCTGATGTAGGCTTTAGCCAAAAAACAACCACACCATTGAGGGTTAAATGCACTTGGTGACAGGCGCAGCTTGCCCCTGATGTAGTATATGGCCAAAAAATGAACAGACTATTGCTGGTTAAATGCACTTGGTGTGACAGCTTGACCAACCACACTACTGAGGGTTAAATGCACTTGGTGACGGGCGCAGCTTGCCCCTGATGTAGTATATGGCCAAAAATGAACAGACTATTGCTGGTTAAATGTACTTGGTGTGACAGCTTGACCAACCACACTACTGAGGGTTAAATGCACTTGGTGACGGGTGCAGCTTGCCCCTGATGTAGTATATGGCCAAAAAATGAACAGACTATTGCTGGTTAAATGCACTTGGTGTGACAGCTTGACCAACCACACTACTGAGGGTTAAATGCACTTGGTGACGGGCGCAGCTTGCCCCTGATTTAGTATATGGCCAAAAAATGAACAGACTATTGCTGGTTAAATGCACTTGGTGTGACAGCTTCACCCTGATGTAGGCTTTAGCCAAAAAACAACCACACCATTGAGGGTTAAATGCACTTGGTGACAGGCGCAGCTTGCCCCTGATGTAGTATATGGCCAAAAAATAAACAGACTATTGCTGGTTAAATGCACTTGGTGTGACAGCTTCACCCTGATGTAGGCTTTAGCCAAAAAACAACCACACCATTGAGGGTTAAATGCACTTGGTCGCAGCTTGGATGCACTTGGTCGCAGCACCGCACAAGACACAAAATGGCCGCCGATCACCCCAGAAAAAAGTAACTGACAAACGGTCTGGGCAGCCTAAAAACAGTGAGCAATTGAGTATCAGCAGTTCAATGATGCACAGCTGCAGATCGATCGATTAATCAAGTCCTTTGGAGGAGTTAATCTGCCTAATCTCGCCCTACTGTCGCAGCCGCAACCTCTCTCTACGCTAATCAGAGCAGAGTGACGGGCGGCGCTATGTGACTCCAGCTTAAATAGAGGCTGGGTCACATGGTGCTCTGGCCAATCACAGCCATGCCAATAGTAGGCATGGCTGTGATGGCCTCTTGGGGCACGTAGTATGACGCTTGTTGATTGGCTGCTTTGCAGCCTTTCAAAAAGCGCCAAGAAAGCGTCACAAAAGCGCGAAGAAAGCGACGAACACCGAACCCGAACCCGGACTTTTACGAAAATGTCCGGGTTTGGGTCCGTGTCACGGACACCCCAAAATTCGGTACGAACCCGAACTATACAGTTCGAGTTCGCTCATCCCTAATCGCGAATAATCAGCAATGTAATATTCATGTAATGCGCTGGAAATACAGGCGTGGGTCACTATAGCTTATTTTTTAAGCTGCTAGAATTTTCCTGAGACTGGAGAAAATGTTTGACAGGGCATAACATTACAAAAGCTTCATATGCAGATAGAGTGCTCCAGTATATTCCTGATTGCGAAATAGGCACCAATGATGCAAATATTTTGCCACAATACGTGCAACTTCACATTTTAACAGGTATGACTACTTACTAGTGATTGCTGCACTAAGTATTGTTGTGAACTTGTGACATCACAGCACTATGTATGTAGCATGTATGTATGGACTGCAGAACCTATCAGCTACACTATATCCCTATCTAACCTACACTGACTATCTCCCACTATCTGTATTATATATATATATATATATATATATATATATATATATATGCTAACTATCTAATCTAATGACACAGGAAAGCAGACAGCACAGCAATAACACTGCTGTCTCTCTCAGATCTGCAAAATACTGCATACAAGGGCTGCTGGGGAGCTTCTTATATAGTAAGGGGTAGGCAACTTTCCTATTGGTTGCTAGGGATGTTGCTAAGCTCAAAGAAATTGCAGTTTTCTCATTGGCCCACAAGCAAGAAGGGAGGTTACGGTTGAAAAAAAAAAATCATATATCACTATATTCTAAATATTAGCGAATTCTCGAAGTGCCGATATTCGCAAATAATATTCGCTATTAGAATATTCGAGCCCAAAACTTCTCCAAAACAGTGATGTCCCGAACTATTCTCCGGCGAATAGTTCCCGGCGAACATAGCTTGTTCGCGTTCGCCGCTGCGGGCGAACATATACGATGTTCGGTCCACCCCCTATACATCTTTGACCCTGTACCCTGTACCTCACAGTCAGCAGACACATTCCAGCCAATCAACAGCAGACCCTCCCACCTCCTGGACAGCATCCATTTTAGATTGATTCAGAAGCTGCATTCACAGTGAGAGGAGGGAGAGTGTAGCTGCTGCAGATTCAATAGGGAAAGCGATAGCTAGGGCATTGTTCTGTGTCCACAGACTCATCTGCTGTAAGGACAGCGTCCTGACAGCACCCCAAAAAGCCCTTTTCAGGGCTGGTACATCAGTGTGCTTTTTTTTATATATATATATATATATATATATATTGCAGTTGCCTGGCTGCCCGTGTGTGAGAGGCTACAGGCTCAGTCATACATGGTGTGACAGAAAATACCTCGCAGATAAAAAAAAATTATATTTAATATTTTTCTGTGACATAATCACATTTGCAAGCCCGTGTGTGTCAGGCCCACACATACTGTATACTGGCTAGTGGCTAGGCCTCCACTCATACCGTTACAGGGTGTCATTCACTCAAATACCTTGCAGATAAAAAAAATTATATTTAAAAATTTTCTGTGATATAATCACATTTGCAGGCCCGTGTGTGTCAGGCCCACACAGACTGTATACTAGCTAGTGGCTAGGCCTCCACTCATACCGTTACAGGGTGTCATTCACTCAAATACCTTGCAGATAAAAAAAATTATATGAAAATGTTTCTGTGATATTATCACTATTATCATGTGTGTGTCAGGCCCACACAGACTGTACTGTGCCCACTGCCCACAACTTATATAGGGTGGCACAGTACCTGTGCACGCATAAACCACTTATCTAAAAAAATAATGTCAGGCAGAGGCAGGCCACCCCGCAGGGGCCGTCGTGGTCGTGGTGCTGTGATTTCCACTGGCCCTGGAATAATGCCCAGTGTTCAGAGGCCACGTACCCTGATCCCAAAAAATTTGGAGAAAATAGTTGACTGGCTTACACAGGACACCCAATCTTCAACACCTTCCGCTAAGAACCTTGACGCACCATCCTCCTCCAGCTCAGCTTTGGTCACCACTCTCCCGCCCGCCGCCACCACCACCACTACCACCACAGCCACCACAGCCGCTTCACTTGATCCCTCAGAGGAGTTATTTACACATCAGTTGGATGAAATTAGTGATGCACAACCATTATTGCCAGGGGATGTAGATAACAGGGATATGTCTCAGTCAGGCAGCATTACACACATGGACGTACAGTGTGATGATGATGATGATGATGATGATGATGTTGTACCCGCTGCTGCTTCCTTTGCTGAGGTGTCAGATACAAGTGAAGCGGTTGATGATGACGATGTGTCCGTGGATGCCACGTGGGTGCCTGCTCGAAGAGAAGAAGAAGAGGGGGAAAGTTCAGAAGGGGAGACAGAGAAAAGGAGGAGACGAGTTGGAAGCAGGGGGAGGTCGTCGCAAGGAGCTAGTGGCACAGTCAGACAGCATGTATCGGCACCCGGGGTCAGCCAGACAGCACGCCAATCAACGCATGCTGTTACCACCACCAGAATGCTCCTCCTCCTGGTCCAGCATCTTCAGCCACGTCAACGACTGCTGTCCTCCTTGCCCCCTCTCAACCACCCGCCACTCCGCCTCTCACGTTCAGAAGTTCCATCTCATCTGCCCACAGTCAGGTGTCTGTAAAGGAAATGTTTGAGCGTAAGAAGCCAATGTCACAGAGTCACCACCTTGCCCGGCGTCTGACAGCTGGCTTGACGGAACTCTTAGCCCGCCAGCTTTTACCATACCAGCTGGTGGAGTCTGAGGCCTTCAAAAAAATTTGGCGCTATTGGGACACCACAGTGGAAGGTACCCGGACGATTTTTTTTTTTTCAAACAAGGCAATCCCAAACTTCTACTCAGTGATTGAAAAGGAAGTTATGGCATCTCTGGCATACAGTGTTGGGGCAAGGGTCCATCTGACCACTGATACCTGGTCTGCAAAGCATGGTCAGGGCAGGTATATCACCTACACTGCGCATTGGGTCAACCTGCTGACGGCTGCCAAGCATGGAATGCGTGGCTCTGCGGCGGAGTTGGTGACACCGCTACGACTTGCAGGCAGGCCTACTGCCACCTCCTCTACTCCTCCTACTCCATCCTCTTCCATAACCTCCTCGGCTGAGTCCTCTTCTGCTGCGGCATCCTACTGCACATCAACTGAATCCCCCCAGCTCCCCAGGGGCTATTCCACATCCCAGATACCACAGTGTCACGCTGTCTTGGGGTTGACTTGCCTGAAAGCAGAGAGCCACACCGGACCAGCACTCCTGTCCGCCCTGAACGCACAGGTAGATCAGTGGCTGACCCCGCACCAACTGGAGATCGGCAAAGTGGTGTGTGACAATGGAAGCAATCTGTTGACGGCATTGAATTTGGGCAAGTTTTCACATGTGCCGTGCATGGCACATGTTTTGAATCTCATCGTACAACGCTTTGTGTCTAAGTACCCAGGCTTACAGGACGTCCTCAAGCAGGTCAGGAAGGTGTGTGGCCATTTCAGGCATTCCTACACGGCCATGGCGCACTTTTCAGACATTCAGCGCCGAAACAACATGCCAGTGAGGCGCTTGATTTGCGACAGCCTGACATGTTGGAATTCAACACTCCTAATGTTTGACCGCCTGCTCAAACAAGAAAAAGCCGCCAACGAGTATTTGTATGACCGGGGTGCTAGGACAGCCTCTGCGGAGCTGGGAATTTTTTTGCCACGTTACTGGATGCTCATGCGCAATGCCTATAGGCTCATGCGTCCTTTTGTGGAGGTGACAAACCTAGTCAGTCGCACCGAAGGCACCATAAGTGACCTTATCCCATTTGTTTTCTTCCTGGAGTGTGCCCTGCGAAGAGTGCTCGACCAGGCTGTAGATGAGCGTGAAGAGGAAGAGTTGTGGTCACCATCACCACCAGAAACAGCCTTGTCATCATCGCTTGACGGACCTGCGGCAACGCTGCAAGAGAAGTATGAGAAAGAGGAGTCAGAGGAGGAATGTGGCTTTGAGGAGGAGGAAGACCAACCACAGCAGGCATCCCAGTGTGCTCGTTGTTGTCACCTATCTGGGACCCGTGGTGTTGTATGTGGCTGGGGGGAAGAACAGACCGTCAATGACATCAGTGAGGAGAAGGAATGGGAAATGAGTAGCTCGGCATCCAACTTTGTGCAAATGGGGTCTTTCATGCTGTCATGTCTGTTGAGGGACCCTCGTATAAAAAGGATGAAGGAGAACGACCTGTACTGGGTGGCCATGCTACTAGACCCCCGGTATAAGCAGAAAGTGGCGGAAATGTTACCAAATTACCGGAAGTCAGAAAGGATGCAGCAGTTCAAAACCAAACTAAAAAATATGCTTTACACAGCTTATAAGGGGGATGTCACAGCACAACGGGAATCTAAGAGGGGAAGAGGGGAAAGTAATCCTCCTCCTACCATGACCACGGCGGCAAGGACAGGACGCTTTACAGATGTGTTGTTGATGGAGGACATTCAGAACTTTTTCAGTCCTGCACATTGCCACAGCACTTCGGGAACCAGCCTTAGAGAACGACTCGACCGACAGGTAGCAGACTACCTCGCCTCAACAGCAGATATCGACACTCTGAGGAGCGATGAATCCCTTAACTACTGGGTGTGCAGGCTTGACCTGTAGCCTGAACTACAGTATCCCAGTTTGCGATAGAACTTTTAGCCTGCCCCGCTTCAAATGTCCTGTCAGAAAGGACCTTCAGTGCAGCAGGAGGCATTGTCACTGACAAAAGAAGTTGCCTCGGTCAAAAAAGTGTTGATTACCTCACCTTCATTATGATGAATGAGGCATGGATCCCGAAGTGATTGACAGTGGGGGATACGTTTGACTAACAAAAGGCCTGATGACATGCCTTGGCCTCAAAATGGTCCCCACGCTGCTGTATTCAATGTCTGCATACCGGATGACTTTCGTGAATTCTCCGCCACCAACTAGGGTTCGAGCCACAATGTTTTAGTCACCTTTCTGCCTGGAGAACATAAATTTTCAGGCATGTGTACATGCCTAATTTTTCTTGCCTCTAGTGCTGCACTGTGGCTGCAAAAACAAAACAAAAAAAAGGCACATACATGTGTCAATTCCCCTTCGTGATCGGTACCTTGTTGTGGTGAAGGGGCTTGCGTATCACAATGAAGCGATCATCACCTCTATGAGTGTGTTGGCAATGTGCCACACCCCAGATAAGGCTGTTGCTTTATTATGATCAGACTAAAAGCGATCGGCTGGATAATTTTTCATAGAAAAAACATTATTATTATTATTATTATTATTATTATTATATATATTTTTTTTAAGTTGTATGGGTTTTTAATACATAAAATAAAAAAATTATAATAAAGTCTCTTAGTTTATTAGAAATAATGCAGACAATTTAAATTTAATCCCCATTAATTTAAATACAAAGCAAGTACAGAGTTCAGAACAAAATTATTTCAGGATGTCGTTAATTTGAAAATGATTAACCAATTCGACACGTGTCCGGATAGGGGACGTAACAGGGATTAAACTGATGAGAATAGTACTACAGAAAATACCACTCATATCGGGTGTGACAGTAAATTGCACGGCGCAGACGCAGTGACCGTGGCGTGGAGTCAAACAAAGAAGAGGGAGACAACGTTTTTTTAACCATCTCCCCGTTCGAAAAATTTATTTAGTAAATGGACCCCAGATTGGGGATGTCACGTAACAGGGATTAAACTGATGAGAATAGTACTACAGAAAATACCACTCATATCGGATGGGACAGTAAATTGCACGGCGCAGACGCAGTGACCGTGGCGTGGATTCAAACAAAGGGGAGGGAGCCAGCGTTTTTTTAACCATCTCCCTATTCAAAAAATTAATTAAATTTAGCTTTTGGGGACCCTTGGTGTTGTACGTGGCTGGGTGGAGGAAGAAACCTTCAATGACATCGAGACATGGCTAGCTTGGTATTCAACCTTGTGCAAATGGAAAGTTTGCTGTTGGGCAAATGGACTGTTTGCGGTTGTTTGCGGTGCAATAAAAGGGGAGTTTGGTCTGTCAATGTCTGTGAAGCGGGCGTAACCCTTACACTACCTGATCAATACAACATCATACCTGATTGTATACACACACTGGATGTTTTAAACCACGTTGTTCAAAAACAATTAGGATTGTTAGGTGATTTATGCCCGTTATGGATTAAAATCCAATTCTGCTTCAACTATGTAATTTTCCATGGGAGTTTTGGATCCCCCTCCGGCATGCCACAGTTCAGGTGTTAGTCCCCTTGAAACAACTTTTCCATCACTACTGTGGCTATAAAGAGTCCCTGTGGGTTTTAAAATTCGCCTGCCTATTGAAGTCAATGGCGGTTCGCCCGGTTCGCCCATTCGCAAACATTTGCAGAAATTTCCGTTCTCCGTTCGCGAACGGAAAATTTTATGTTCGCAACATCTTTTTTTTTTTTTTTTTTTTTTTCTTTAACAATTTTTTTATTGTTTTATGAGGGAATAGCATACATACATGCCAAAAGATCACTTTACAATGACACAAAGTATGACAAGGCATGGAGATGGTAATCTTGCAGTACAAATTACATATAAAACATTGAAGTTAACAAGGAACTTCTGAGGGAAAGGGAGGGGGAGGGAGGGGGAAGGTGGAAGGGGAGGAGGTAGGGATAGGGAGAGAAGGAAGGGAAAGGGGAAAAGGAAGTCAGTCATGTTAATCGAGAGACAGATAAGCCACAAATATAGCACATTTTCAATGTGGTTTCAAGTGAAGTGTCTGTAATCTTTCCAGAGGGTCCAGATCGAGAGGAAGGAAGATCTAGAATTGAATTCCCAGTGGGAGAGTTCCTCCAGCCGGTAGATCTGATCAACTTTATTGAGCCAGTGATCAACTTTTGGGGTCTCAGTGGAACGCCATAGAGTTGGAATGAGTAGGCGAACAGCTGATATCAGGGATGAAAATAAGGCCAACGTATGTTTGTCCCTGCCTCGGATGCCAAATGAAAGTAAGGCAGTCTCAGGCGTACATGGGAAGTCGGATTTACAGATCTTGTTGCTAATTTGGAAGATGACTTTCCACCATCCAGAGATCTTGGAGCAATCCCACCAAATGTGAAGGAATGTGCCCTTATCATCTCCGCATCTCCAACAACGGTCAGAAACATTGGGGAAGAATTTAGAGATTTTATCTGGTGTTCTATACCATCGTGACAGGACTTTGTATCCATTTTCTTGGACTCGAACACAGAGTGAAAGCTTGTGAGGGATAGTGCAAAGTTTAAGAGCCTCTTTATGTGTGAAGCTTTTCTGTAATTCACCTTCCCATATGCCAATGAAAGCAGGTTTGACATCCGCGGCTGGGAGATCCATCCGTTTGTACATAATAGATATGAGCTTAGGAGGATATTTGGAGGTATTAATTAGGTTTTCAAACCAATCTGGGGTCTTTTGAGTGTTGAGTATTTTAGCCCATGATAGGAGGTCTTTCTTTATGTAATTAATGAGTAAGTTGTTAGAGGGAGTAAGGTTTAGTGCTTCAAGTAGAAGCGGGTCTGGCAGAATACAGCCATCTTTATCCAGCAACTCTGATAAAGGCTTGTTGGAGGATCTGAACTCAATAGGGAGGACTCTTTTAATTCTCTAGGAGCTAGCGACATCATGTCTTTTACTTGTAGCAAAGGAGAAGGAAGGGTCAGTGCCCGATGATTGGCGGAGAACCACCTCCACACCTTAATAGTAGTGGAAATTATCGGGTTAGGAATTGGGGTTCGAGCAGGGAGTGAACTGTCCGCCAACAACAAGGCTCTAAGAGTGGATGGAAAGTACACATTCTCCAGAGCTAACCATTGTTTCTGCTGAAGAGGTCTAAGCCAATCTATTAGTCTGCATAGGTGTATTGCTTTCATGTATTTTTCAGGGTCAGGGAGTCCTATTCCTCCCAAATGTTTAGGTTTGGATAGAGTAGCAAAGGAGATCCTAGGTTTCCTTCCCTGCCAGATAAATTTCCTGATATAGTTATTCAAGGAGCGGAAGTATGAGCCGGGTATCGGTAGTGGGAGGACTTGCATCAGGTAGGTGAGCCTGGGTATCACTAAAGACATGACTATGTTTTTTCTTCCAAACCAGGATAGGTAATGATGATCCAACGAGTCCAGCTGAGCAGCGATGGCAGACAAGAGGGGTTTATAATTGAGGCGAAACAAATCTGTGAGATGAGAAGTAATCTTAATACCTAAGTAATTTAGATGGGGCGAGTTCCAATCAAAAGGGGAGTTAGTTCTAAGAGTAGTAAGCGTTTTAGATGATAGACCGCTGTGCAAGATTTGGGATTTATGGGGATTGACTTTAAAGTTAGATATGAAACCAAATTTAGCTAGAAGAGAGGTTATTAATGGCATCGAGATTAAAGGGTTGGTGGTAATTATTAGAAGGTCGTCCGCGAAAGCGGCTAACTTAAATTCTAATGTTCCAATTTTTAGGCCAATAATTTCCTTCTCCTGTCTGAGTGCTTGCATCAAAGTCTCCATTACAAGGACAAAAATAAGAGGGGAGAGGGGACATCCCTGGCGGGTAAGGTTTTTTATGGAGAATCGGGAGGAAATGAGGTTATTGACAGAAACTGCTGCAGAAGAGTTGGTATACATTGCAAAGATAGCGTGTATAAATGAGTCAGGGACTTGGAATTTCTGCAAAGTATGTTTGATGAAGGACCAATCTATACGGTCGAATGCCTTCTCGGCGTCTGTTCCTAAAAGAACAAGTGGCTTCTTTTTGTGAGAGGCAAAGTACAACACGTCCAAGATCTTGGTGGTGTTGTCCTTCCCCTCTCTTCCCCGCAAAAATCCCACTTGGTCTGAGTGTTATAGAGTGGGGAGGAGAGATTGCAATCTGGTAGCCATCATCTTTGCAAGCAGCTTCAAGTCAATATTCAAGAGGGATATGGGGCGGTAGTTCGCACAGGAAGAGGGATCTTTACCGTCCTTTGGGATTATTGATATTATTGCACTGGTCATGTCAGAAGATAATGGGGCATTCTGCAGGGCCAAATTGCAAATCGGGAGGAAGTGGGGAAGTAATGAGTCTTGGAATGTCAAGTAATAGGAAGTAGTAAATCCGTCAGGTCCTGGGCTTTTCCCTTTAGGAGAAGACTTTAAAGCTGCAGTCAGTTCAGCAAGAGTGAAGGGGCTTGACAGAGAGCTTTTTTGGGAGGGAGATAGTGATGGAAGGTTTAAGGATCTTAAGAAGAGGTTCGTTTCCGTTTCTCTATCCAATAGAGAATGGACCTGTCTAGGGGGGTCAAGGTTATAAAGGGATTCGTAAAAATTTTTGAATTGCTCAGCAATTCCCGTAGAGGAGAAAATCGAGGTTCCCTGTGGGGCTTTAATGGAGGTTACATGTCTAGTCTGTTGTCTGCGCTTGATACGACTCATCAAAAATTTGGATGCCTTATTGCCATGAGCAAAAAATTTGTGTTGCGAAGACAAATAGTATTTTGCTGATCTCTCATTTAGTAAATATTTGAGGTCTGCTCTCAATACATTAAGTTCATCCAAATGTTGCTGAGCTAGGGATTTTTTATGCAAGGTTTCAAGGGTATGGATCTGGTCTAAAAGGGTAGACAAACGTTTCTCGGATTGTTTCTTTATGAAGGAGCATTTGCTAATAAAATGGCCTCTGATAAAGACCTTATGGGCATCCCAAAGAACATGGGGAGATATATCAGGCGTGTTGTTAATAGAAAAGTACTCCTCTAGGAGTGATTTAAAGTGTGTCCTATGCGCCTCACTGCTCAGAATGGACTCATTGAGCCTCCAAATGGGGGACCTACCCGTGTCAGATGAAGAACGCAGGGTACAGAATACAGGAGCGTGGTCAGAGACGGATATACTTCCGATCCTTGTATCGGTGCAGAATTGAACCTGGTCCTTAGGGATAAAAATATAATCGATCCTGCTATAGGACTGCGCTGGAATGGAATAAAAAGAATAGTCAGAGGAATTTGGGTTAAGACATCTCCAAATGTCGATCAAACCTAGACTGTGTAATTTAATGTTTAGCTTTCTCAGGGCTCTGGCAGAGAAGGAAGACCCAGTAAGGGGGTGCAGCGCAACGTTAAGATCCCCTGCTAAGATAAGAGTGCCCTCAAGGTGGTTTTCTATTAAAGAAAGAGTAGATAACAACCAAGATATTTGATCCGAGTTAGGGGCATAAAGGTTTACAAGTGTATACATTTTCTGAGAGATATGGCCCTTCAAAATCATATATCTCCCTTCAGGATCCCGGATAAGGGAAGCATAAATAAAGGGGACATCCTTTTTAAAACCGATGCTCACTCCCCTCGAGGCAGCTCCATCAGCTCCGCAATGGTACCAGTTTGGGAATCTGGAGAAGGACAGATCTGGATATTTATTATGTTTGTAATGGGTTTCTTGAAGAAAGATTATGGAGGACTTCTCCTTTCCCAGAAGGGAGAAGATTTGAGAGCGTTTTGAAGGTGATCTAAGACCCTTCACATTATAGGTAACTATTTTTAGATCCGCCATATTGTTTTGGTCAGAATTGGGGTGGAACAATTATACCGGCACCCTGCGGAGCGAGGGAGCAAGATATTGTACACAGTGGCCCCGGGAAAAGCAAGCATAAGCTCCAAGAACTCAAAGTGGCTTACAAAGGATCTTGAGAGAGTGACATGACTGAGGAAAGAAAAACATAAGATAAAAAAAAGAGCATATCTATAAACATAACAGTTAACCAAACTCTGATAGAACAGAAAGATGATGGGAAAGTCCATCAAAGTAGTGAGAAGGGGGTAGTGTGGGTACACCCAAATATGAGGTCTTGCCATTGTGTGGGACATGTCGAGCTAAAAGGCAATTACATCAGATAGCATATAATAGTACGTAAATATTATAGCATATTATATGTTTTGGACAGTCAAGAATGTTATTAAAGGTTAACTATAGCACCCGAAGATTTAGGTAATTCTCCTTGGTGTCAGCATTCCACTCCTGCGTCGGAACCGTTGAAGTTTGGTAGCCGGAGACTTTTCCCATGGGGTGATTCTCGGAACATCTGGGAGAGAAGAGATGTCGGATACTGTATCCCAATTGGCAATGTCTAATGGATCAATGTCCATGGTGACAAAGGCTGCTTGCAGATCCTCGTATGACGAAATTCTGATAAATTTTCCCGCGTGTGAGAAAGTGATGCCAAAAGGGAAGGTCCATCTGTATGGAATTCGATTGCTGCGAAGATACTCCATAAGGGGTTTAAGGATCCTTCTTTTTTGCAGGGTTACAGGCGCCAGGTCTTGGTATATAGAGATCGACACTTCACCTAAAGAGATGGTGTTAGTTGTTCTGGCCGCTGCTAGTATCTTTTCTTTGTCCAGGAAGTTCAAAAAGCGGCATATAACATCTCTGGGTGGATCAGAGTCCTTTGGTTTTTGTCGCAGGGCCCTATGCGCTCTTTCTATGATCATATTTAGAGGATCTTCTCTGTCCAGAAGAGATGAAGCAATATTCTTGATAGTATTCGCAAGGTCCTCTGCCGGCACCATTTCCGGTATGCCCCTGAATCTGAGATTGTTTCGCCGACTGCAATTCTCTTGATCTTCCATTGCAGCATAGAGAGAGTTAATATGGCGCTGGCATGAGGAGAGAGATCGCCCCACGGCTGAGCTATGCTCCAAAGTTGCCGCTTGTGTGGCCTCTAGTGATTCCACCCTATGACCTACATGCTGGATTTCCTGCGTGAGGCTGGAGATTTCTTGCTTAAGGGGGGATAATGCTTCAGCCAGGGCTTGTTTAATAAAGCATCTTGAGACTGGTAATTGGCGTGAGTTTACCGACTCACCTCCATCGCTATCATCATCAGAGGGGCCTTCCTCAGTCTCGGCGGGAGTGCGTTCGTCCGCCTGCGCCATCTTGGATTCTTTTGCCACGGCTGAGCTGGTCTGTTTTTTGAGGTATTTTGTCATCCCCGCGCCTTGGTTATGGGATTTGGGCATCGCACCTGTGTCAGTGGTCTTCTGCCCTCCGATCTTGACCATTTCAGCGATTAATTTCGGACGTAGGCAAGTCCCTTGGCAAGGTAATGCACGGAGCTCAGCAAAGCATGTCCTCTCGGCTCAGACGCTGGCTCCGCCCCCCATGTTCGCAACATCTTTACTCCAAAACAGTACCAATGATAATGGCAACTTATTCCACAAAAAAAATAAGCCCTCACACAGCTCCATCGAGAGAAAAAAATAAATAAAATTATGGTTGTCAGAAAGAGCTTTACTGATACAGCAGTGGCTGTTTGAAAGCATAGACGGTAAGGAGAGGGAAGTAAAGCAATCAGCGGCACTGCAAGACGATGAATCACCTGTCCCCCTTACTCCCTAGGGAGTCACAGACCCACGGCTCAGCAAACAGACCCTGGAGATGTGGTGCTCAGCGTGGATGCAAATAGACGCACAGTGAGTGGTGGATAGATAAAAGGAATGCATCACTCACCGGGATCTGATGAAATATCAAAACTTTATTGCTTCTTCATAGCAAAAGGTATGCAGGCTGGGGAGCGGAATGGCCTTGTGGTGTGGATCGGTGGTGACGGCCGTTTCGCGCATGACTCGCGCTTCCTCGGACCGCTATGACGCAGAGGCGCACCGCCGTGCATTTAAGGATGAGCCTCCGATCATCACCATGGTGACCAGTAGACACTCCACAAGTGCACAACTGTGTATAAATACAAGAGAAGGACATATTGTGGCAATACAAAGCAAAACCAGTACAACAGAGCAAAACAATATCAAACTGGAGGCAACAATTTACAAGAGGCAAAACAGGGTAATGAGAAAGCGAAGACCTTTAAAGGAATACCACCATATCATTTTTATCATTTAACCCGTGCAATCCCATAGCGCCAGTTCTGATGATCCATCGAGCCTCCCGCTGCAGCAGGAAGCGGTGGCGATCTCCACCCCTAAGGATAGGTCCCACGGCCTCAATGCCAGCAAAGGAGAGGCTGGATGGATCACCATGATGGGCCGCACGGACATGCTCAATCAGGCGGGGTGAACCCCGGCCTGTCCTAATAGAACTTAAATGCTCCCGTACTCTTTCGAATAAAGGTCTTATGGTTTTACCAATGTAAAACCTACTGCAAGCACAAGTTACAACATAAACTACATAGGATGTACGACAGGTGATGAAGTCTTTGACTTCAAAGGCTCCATAATGACATAAAGACAGTATTTTTCTCTGCGAATTTTAGGAACAGAAAGAACACATACCGCACTTGTAATTACCCTGCGTTTTTTTATTATGCAACCAGTTGGTCTGTTTGGGATGTCTCAACACACTGTGGACCAATCTATCTTTCAGAGTGTGTCATTTTTTTAAGGTGATGAGAGGTCTTTTGGAAACAACGTCCCCCAGGGAGGACTCGCCTCTCAAAAGGTCCCAATTGTTTAAAACAGCTTGTCTTACTATGTTTGCAGCTGGACTAAATTTAAAAATAAATGCAAATCTGTCCTGGTTGTTATCCTGGATCTTATCCCTAAGGAGACTATGACGTGGATGCCGGGCGGCACGATGCAAGGCATCGATCACGTCTCTCCTGGGATAACCCCTCTCGAACAGCCTTTCCTTGAGCTGGTGGGCCTGCCTAAAGTAACCCTGGTCAGTGCTATTGATCCTACGTAGGCGGATGAATTGTTCAAAAGGGACAGCATCCTTCACTACAGGAGGATGAAAACTGGTCTGGTGGAGCAGTGAGTTGGTTGTGATAGGCTTGCGAAAGCCTGTTGTGTGTAGCACACCATCAACCACAGTGACTCTTACATCCAGAAAATCTCGAGTATTGCCACCAAAGTTGAGGGTAAACCTCATATTCATCTGATTGGTCTCATTTAGATGCTGTACAAACTGTTTACACAACACTTCACTGCCTGACGAGACCAGGAATACATCATTCACATAGAGCAAATAAAAGGTGGACATACTTCAGGAAGGGGTTCCCAAGTGAGAAGACGTACGTCTCTTCAAATACCGCTAGATACAGGTTCGCAAAGGTGCATGACACTGGTGTGCCCATCGCTGTACCTAGTATCTGGCGGTACCACTGCCGGTCAAATTGAAACACGTTGTTGGTGAGTACTAGATCTAGGGATTCTTGTATAAACTGAAAAAACATGGCTCTTATCGGAGCGACTCAAAACCAAAGCTATGGCTTTCAACCCCAAATCATGGGGAATCCTTGTATACAAACTCTCCACGTCTAAGGACACAAGGCGGAATTCCTCCCGCCACTCAAAATTATTGAAGGCGCGGAGGAAGTCCCCGATGTCCTTTAGATACATGGAAGTGCCTCTGAGTAAAGGCCTCAATAGCCAATCAGTGTACTTAGAGATGGGTTCAGTCGCTGATCCCATTCCAGCAACAATTGGTCGTCCCGGGGGTGGGGCAGCGACTTTTGTATTTTCGGGACAAAATACCAAGCCGGGTTCTTAGGAAACTTTGGGGTCAATCTATCCAGGATACACTTGGGCAGAAATTGTATGTCATATATTTGACAAGAAGTGACTGCACCCTAGTCAGTATAGACGGGATTGGATTTTTACTAAGCTTTTCATATACACTTCTATCTTCCAATTGCCTGGAAGCTTCCTCCAAATAATAGGCCTTGGTCATCAGGACCACGTTACCCCCTTTGTCAGCGGGCTTAATGACAACGTCATCAAGACCATCAAGGCACTGTAAAGCAGACCGTTCATCGCGAGTAATGTTAGGGGGTGCCACTGGGTAGATCAGTCCATGTACATCCCTAAGTACTCTTTTCTGGAAAAGGTCAATGGCTGAGTTCTATTAGGTCAGGCCGGGGTTCACCCCGCCTGATTAATCATGTCCGTGCGGCCCATGATTGTGATCCATCTAGCCTCTCCTTTGCTGGCATTGAGGCCGTGGGACCTATCCCTAGGGGTGGAGATCGCCACCGCCTCCTGCTGCAGCGGGAGGCTCGATGGATCATCATAACTGGTGCTATGGGATTGCACGGGTTAAATGATAAAAATAATATGGCTATATTCCTTTAAAGGTCTTCGATTTTTCCATTACCCTGTTTTGCCTCTTGTAAATTGTTGCCTCCAGTTTGATATTGTATTGCTCTGTTGTACTTGTTTTGCTTTGTATTGCCACAATGTGTCCTTCTCTTGTATTTATACACAGTTGCGCACCTGTGGAGCGTCTACTGGTCACCATGGTAATGATCGGAGGCTCGTCCTTAAATGCACGGCGGTCACCTCCGATCCACACCACAGGGCCATTCCACTCCCCAGCCTGCATACCTTTTGCTATGGAGAAGCAATAAAGTTTTGATATTTCATCAGATCCCGGTGAGTGCCGCGTTCCTTTTATCTATCCACCACTCGCTGTTTGAAAGCAGCATGCCAGCTGTGGACCAATCCATTAAAATATGTGCTTTATAAGCCAAAAGGTGGTCTTTCATTTCTGAGCCCTGCATCATACCCAAAAAGCAGTTTATGTGCACATTTATGGCATTTCCATGCCCAGTAGAACCCGCCTAACAATTTTAGGTGTGTGGTGTCTCAGTTGGCACAAGCATATTGGGGACTGAAATGCTATACCAGTGGAAAACTTGAGATTTTCACGTTGCACTAATCCCTGCTCATTAATTTCTCTAAAATGCCTGTGGGGTCAAAATACTCACTCCACCCTTCATAAATAAATTGAGTGATGTAGTTTCCAAAATGTGGTCACTTATTTTAATCTATGGCTACCTCCGGGTCTCTGCAAATGTAATGTCGGTATGTTCTTGATATAAGAAAATATTGGCGAAAGTCTCATTTTAATATCAGTGTGAGGGTTTAGCCATATATTGTCAATTGCATTTTCCATTGTAGTTCATCATTTTTTCTTTGCAAATGTAATGTAGCACACAAAACCCATTCAAGCAAAATCTGCTCTCCAAAAGCCAAATAGCTTTGAAAACGGGGTCACTTTTGGGGTGTTTCCACCGTAGAGGTACTTCAGGGTCTCTTCAACTTCATTATGGAGCCTGAAAACCATTTAAGCAAATCTGCCATCCAAAAGCGGTGAAGGGTTGTTCTGAACCCCGATGTGTGGCCATACAGGAGTTTACAACCACATATAAGTTGCTTCCGCTTTAAGGAAAAAATGCTTAAAAAATTGAAGTGGGGTGCTTTTTCTTTTATTACTCCTTGTGAAAATGAAGTTTGGGGCTAAAAACTAAACTCAAGCTGAATACATTTTATTAAATTATATTTTTCAGTTTCACAGCCAAGTGTTTCTATCTGCGTCAGACAGAAATGACCCCCTATGTTCCTAAATTGTCTCTAAAAAGCATCTTATAATCAAATTCAGTCAGGTTTATGGTGGTAATTACACCAATGAAGGTCCATGTAGCTCTGTCCAGGGCCTGGACCCAGTCATATTAGGAGGCATATACAGTATAATGCTCAATAATGCAGCATCACTTCCATCAGAATTCAGAGAAAGAAATTACCACCAGCAGTTTTATAGGTCTCATATATGGTGTCACTAAGGCTACTGTTGATGGAGTCACAATAGCGAACAATGAGATTTCAAATAAACCTGTCGAGAGAGAAAGAGAGACATTTCTAAGTTGTTTTAGAAGTTCAGACAGGCTTAGACTGACAGGAGCTCGATAAATGGCAATGGCCTGTGGGTAGCAGACAGATGCAGGTGGTCTGTTGGGGACTAAATCCCTCCTCACATACAGTAAAATGAAAAGAGAAGAGTGGAGCAGCTAATAGTTTTTAGAAAGTAGACTGTCATCATGTCAAATATATTATCTGCTCATACTCATCCTACTACATCCACCGCACTAGTGCTTCTGCCACCCTCTTACTCAGGTAAAGCAATCTTGAAGATTGCTTCAGCCATAGACAGGAGACAGATATTTGCATCCTTGAGGACACAAATACAATTGGGTCATGCCCATAACATTTTAAACCACATTAAGTGAATAAGAATTCATTATAAATGTAAATATATACTGAAGATATGCCAGTTCCTGAGTGTTCCTACCCCTGTACTTTAAACATCTTAGTTCATGACCTAGTGAATACAGTATATTACATTTTAAAGGCATCCTATTCCTATTGTGTTTTATAAGTTGGAGATGTTTGCAGCAGGTTCTTAACAGAAAGCACTTGGTGACTTCTGGAGGAGATACTAGCTTCACTGATTGAGTAATCACAATATATATATATATATATATATATATATATATATATACGGCTGGCAGCTTTCCGTCTAAATCTTGTAATGTCAGATTGTAGAATATAGATAAGACTTCTCCTGAGGCATACTGTCCCCTAGTGTCACAATGTCAAACTGTACCAATAGTTACATAAAATATATGGACAACTGATGCAAAGTCTATCCCATAGTGTTTAATACTATATAAAAAAATGGATTCTGAAATATGCTTGGATACATATATTTGTTTGGCAACCATGTATGCATCATGCCAATCATCTGCAGGTTTTCATTTGCTGTACACTTTGCTAAAAATACACATTTGTATGCACCAAATACCAATCATGAAGTAATGTACAGGTTGCATGTTAATGTTTATTTAGAACCTAAGAGGACATTTGCAGTAGCAATGTAGAATATTTATTCCTGCAAATATATCTTTAAATATATCTAAGTTCAAACTACTAGACATTACTAGAGAAACTGGGTCAACACTAAAGAAGAGGGACACCTGCAACGTGGTCTTACATAACCTCTGCTCAGTGAGAGACAAGTATAACATACAAATGCTCTACTGTAATTCAAAGGACCATACCATGGAAATAAATGCATTAGAAATAGCTTCTACTAATCAAATACTTATTTCCTATCCTTGGTCATCAATATTTTAAGGCTATAAACACTAGACATGGGAAAGATTTGTGGTTACTTTGAGTAGAAAAGTTTCAGTTTGCAATCTTCATTTGATAGTCAATTTACAGCCTGTTCCTATTTTCAGACCTCTCTTATATGGACATGTCACTCCCTGTACTACATGCTGGATGTGAGGTCTGTGTGTCCAGGGTGCTGCTGGTGTCACTAGCTCCAATGTATCATTACAGCTTTATTCCTGTACTGATCTTCCATTCTACAGCTTACAAGGATCTCTTCTCTCTTGTGCTGATGCTAAAGCTACATTTACACGAGCCAATAATCGACAATCTGCCCATGCTTCCTTCCCGACAATCGGCTGCAGGATCGTCCCATATAAATTCAGCTTAAGACATCGATGCCAATGAGTGTATGTGATTTCCACTCCTTCTTCAGAGTTTGCACTGTGCGTTATTTTTCTGTCTACACTTGTATGCAGCCTAAGTGATTGTCTCCGTGCAAATTGCCTTGTGTGTGCTTTTCTCCCTATCGACAGTGCATCTTGTGTGAGCTGCCCTCCTTGGGTGATTTCCCTCCTCTTGTATACCCTCTTCTGCTGTGTACAACTTTTCCCCATCCCTGTTATTTCTAAAACTGAAGCCTTAAAGAGGTGATCCCATGAATTCAAGACTCTTTTTACTCATTTATCTGGAGAACCTTCTCTTTTTTTTTTGTTGGTGGGCATTAGCACACATGAGAGAATCAAGCACCTGCATCTCCCAGGAAACTTTGCAATTCGTTTTTGTTAACCTATTCTTCCCCTGCATAGAATATAGTACCTCACATATAGCCTCAGAGATACATATGGTATGTCATGACCCTACAGTTTCCTTCAACACTGTTTAAATAGAAATATAGCTATTTACCTCTATAAATTTAGAAGTAGGGAGAAATGAATGACAGGTGTTGGGCAGTTTCACCTGATTCACTATGAGATCACTACTCCAGCACTGAGGCTAAGGAGCAGGGAAGCTACTGAGCATGTTAGTCCACCTCTGATTGGAGAAGACAAACCAGAAGGATAAGCAACAGGGGCTCTACCAGAGAGAAAAATGTTCTGTACATAAAACTGAACAATATTTTTTTGCATGTATACCCATACAAAATGGCATCCTGTCTGTCTCCATCCCACCATCAATCAGTGTTAGAAAGATTAACACCCTAATGAACGACTGCTGTCTTTTGATGGTGGAAGGTGTACAGTAGGTCCCCAGTCTACAACATTTTTCTGGCATCTCTGCAGATAAGGTGGGTGGAATAGCTGCTGGAGTGCTCCAGCGCTAAGTACCGGCGGTTACTAACAGCCAGTGTACTCGCCGTTGGCTCCTGCTTCACAGCCACAGTCTGACACGGCTGTTAACCCTTTGGCAATGTGGCAATCCATAGTGCAGCAAGATATAATAAAATCGCCATTATTTACAGTAAAACTAATTTTATTGTGCACAGATTAAATAAAAATAAATAAATACACACATTATGCATCTGCAAGGCAGTAATAACCTGAAGAGTTCAATTATTAGGTTATTTATTGTGAAACATATACCGTACAACATACAAAACAAAAAATTCAAAAAAATCAAATTTTTTTCTATATTTCCACAGGAAAAAATAAATAAAAATTATATAACTTACACAATAATTTCTAAACAATGCAAAGAAAACCCCAAAAAAATTCTCCTGCATAAAACAAGGCCTAACACAGCAATGTGAGTGAAATAAAAAATATAAATAAAATGTTATGGCTGCTGTATCGCAGAGGCAAAAGGAAAATGTTTTCTGATCATTTAAGCCTTTTCAGACTTGTGAATTAAGGGGTTAAAATGTGCTTTGATAAATTGCTATGGAGGGGCCTAAATATTCAGCAAGATGCAATACCAAGATAGCTTTCTTAAAGACATAAGGATACTTGACTGTTGAACAGTAGACATGAGACACCAATTATTTTCTGTTTTAACACCTAGACTTTGCTATAAATGCATTGGATAATATACTACTGAGCTCCTAGTAGGGGGGTGTTGCTAACCAGATTTCTGCAAATCAGAAAGCTATTTTATTTTTATTTTTGCTGTTATGTGCTCACACGGTCTGTGTGGCAGAATTCTGAGATTTTGTAAAAACTTGTGTAAGTCATCTTAGTACTGAGCAGAAATGAGCAAAACCTGGTTTGTTAAAAACTTTTGTCTGGGGGACGAACCCAAAGCTTTTCACATTTGTTTCAGAAGAATCCAGTAAAATGGAGTGCAGCGCCATTTTACTGTACATGTCAGCGGAAAAAAGTACGAGGAAGGAAGAAGAAAGACGCTCACATGACCCTAAGAGGAAGTGGGTTGCGAAAGCTTGTCCTCATTGGCTTGCAGAACGAGCAGAACGTCAATCTGTGTTGGCCTATGAATGAGGGTGGATGGCTCTATGAAGTTTCTGACAGTCACAATCAAGCTTCTATTCTAGTGTGAGGTACAGTGAAGGGAAAGGCTACAAAGAAGAATAATTGTGTAGAATAGGGAAAGGCAGGGAAAGCTTTCAAGCAGCGCGTGAGAAGTAAGGAGCTGAAGCTGGGTGTGCCTGGCAGTCCTTTCTAGTTGCAATTAAATCCTCACAACACAGCTGCTGCTATCTGCAAGAACATTTGTAAGCTCAAAACTATACAACACGTGTTTTTACCATCCAGGGGATAGACAGAATTTGAAATCTAAGTGAAAACACCTGAAATACTAGTCTGAATTGCATGTCAGAGCTTCAGATAGTTCACATTTATTTTTTGGGGGTTTGGGAATATAGCAATATATGTGTGTCTTACAATACAGGGGGTTGTAGTTTAATCTCTGAGTTAAAATGCGAAATACTAGGCCGAAATCTGTATTGTTGCATCTCCAGACAGTTCAAGTTTGACAACTTGTGTTTTACACTACAGAAAGTTTTTTTTTCTGAATCTGCAGATTTGAACAAATTAGAAGACATTAGTCCCAAAACTGTTAGAGGTGCCAATACTACATTATTTCCAAAGTCAACTTTCAGTGGCAGTGTCTTCAGTGTGTTTGTGGAAAGAGAAGAACCAAAGCCAAGGAGCCTACCATGATATCTCACAGTTTTCTAAAAGTAGCAGGGAGGGTGAGGCAACATCAGAGAAGGAGGGTGGTGGCACCGGCAGCAATAAATAGAGATGGCCTTGTGGTTCGCCCGCCGGTCGTTTCACGGCAAACTTTGCTTGTTCGCCATATTCTTTGCATTGTGCAGAACTTTGACTCATGACACATCCATCAGGTGGGATAGGACAGCCAAATGAGACATTTCAGAACATGGACACACTCCTTACCCTATAAATAAACCCTATCTGGCCGCCATTTTACATTTAGTCTTTTGCCATTGTAGGAAGAGGTTGTTGTGTGGAGCAGGGACAAACTGTTAGAGACACAAAAAGCTAGCTAATAGGGCCACAAAAGTCCTTTGACTGGTATAGGTGTGCTATCAATAGGTGTGACATACTGAGGGCTGTAATATACTAATGATATACGTTCTAACATAGAAAGTACATTATAGTGCATTTGTATTATGCAGCAGTTGTGTGCAGTTCTGCTGCGATACTGCAGCTATACAGAGGCATAAACGCCATTGGAACAACTAATTACAACTGGTGTAATATTGCAGTTGCCCCCCAAAAAATCTGATTGAGGCAGGGGTGCGATATACCTATAATATCATTTCTATATAGTGCATTTGTATTGTGCAGAATTTGTGTGCGGTTCTGCTGAGATACCGCAGCTATACAGAGGGACATACAACATTGGAACAACTAGATGCAACTGGTGTGATATACCAGTTGCCCCCCAAAAAATCTGATTAAGGCAGGGGTGCAATATACCTAGAATATAATTTCTATATAGTGCGTTTGTATTGTGCAGCAGTTGTGTGCGGTTCTCCTGAGATACCGTAGTTGTACAAAAGGACAAACAACATTGGAACAAATAATTGGAACTGGTGTGATATAACAGTTGCCCCCCCCCCCCCAAAATCTGATTGAGGCAGTGGTGTAATATACCTAGAAAATAATTTCTATATAGTGCATTTGTATTGTGCAGCATTTGTCTGCGGTTCTGCTGAGATACCGCAGCTATACAGAGGGACAAATGTCATTGGAACAACTAATTGCAACTGGTGTGATATACCAGTTTCCACCCATAAAATCTGATTTAGGCAGGGGTGCGATATACCTATAATATAATTTCAATATAGTGCATTTGTACTGTGCAGCATTTGTGTGTGGTTCTGCTTAGATACCGTAAGCTATACACAGGGACAAACAACATTGGAACTACTAAATGCAACTGGTGTGATATATCAGTTAGCTCCCCCAAAAATCTGATTGAGGCAGGGTTGCAATATACCTATAATATAATTTCTATATAGTGCATTTGTTTTGTGCAGCATTTGTGTGCGGTTCTGCAGAATTACCGCAGCTATAGAGAGGGACAAACGACATTGAAACAACTAATTGCCACCGGTGTGATATACTAGTTGCCCCCAAAAAAATCTGATTAAGGCAGGGGTGTGATATACCTATAATATAATTTCTATATAGTGCATTTGTATTGTGCTGCATTTGTGTGTGGTTCTGCTGAGATACCGCAGCTATACAGAGTGACAAACGTCATTGGAACAAATAATTCAAATGGTGTGAATAAAAGTTGCCCCCAAAAAAATACTGATTGAGGCAGAGGTGCGCTATACCTCTATGTTTTTATGTTTCTATACCTTGAATATAATTTCTGTATAGTGCGTTTGTATAGTGCAGCAGTTGTGTGCGGTTCTGCTGAGATACCGCAGCTATACCGAGGGACAAATGGCATTGAAACAACAAATTGCAACTGGTGTGATAACAGTTGCTTCCCAAAAAAACTGATTGAGGCAGAGGTGTGATATACCTATAGTATAATTTCTATTTCATGCATTTGTATTGTGCAGCTTTTGTGCGCGGTTCTGCTGAGATACTGCAGCTATGCAGAGGGACAAACGACATCAGAACAACTAATTGCAACTGGTATGATATACCAGTTGCCCCCAAAAAGATTCTGATTGAGTCAGGGGTGGGATATACCTAGAATATAATTTCTATATAGTGCATTTGTATTGTGCTGAGATACCGAAGCTATACAGAGGGACAAATTAGATTGGAAAAACTAATTGCAACTGGAATGATATAACAGTTGCCCCCCCAAAAAAATCTGATTGAGACAGAGGTGAAATATACCTAAAATATTATTTCTATATAGTGTATTTGTATAATTCAGAATTTGTGTGCGGTTCTGCTGAGATACTGCAACTATACAGAGGGGCAAATGCAATTTGAACGACTAATTGCCACCGGTGTGATATACCAGTTGCCCCCCAAAAAATCTGATTGAGGCAGGGGTGCGTTATACCTATAATATAATTTCTATATAGTGCATTTGTATTGTGCAGCATTTGTGTGCAGTTCTGCTGAGATACCGCAGCTATACAGAGTGACAAACGACATTGAAACAACTAATTGCAACCGGTGTGATATACCAGTTGCCTCACAAAAAAACAGATTGAGGCAGAGGTGAGATATACCTATAATATAATTTTTATTTAGTGCATTTGTATTGTGCAGCAGTTGTGTGCGGTTCTGCTGAGATACCGCAACTATACAGAGGGACAAACGACATTTGAACAACTAATTGCAACTGGTGTGATATAACAGTTGCCCCCCAAAAGATTTGATTGAAACAGGGGTGTGATATACCTATAATATTATTTCTATAGTGTGCATTCGTATAATTCAGAATTTGTGTGCAGTTCTCCTGAGATACTGTAGCTATACAGAGGGACAAACGACATTGGAACAACTAATTGCAACTGGTGTAATATAACAGTTGCCTTTTAAAAAATCTGATTGAGGCAGGGGTGTTATATATCTAGATTATAATTTCTATATAGGGCACTTGTAATGTGCTGCATTTGTGTTCAGTTCTGCTGAGATACCTCAACTTTACAGAGGGACAAACGCCATTGGAACAACTAATTGCAACTAGTGTGATATACCAGTTGTCCCCAAAAAATCTGATTGAGGCAGGTGTGCAATATACCTAGAATATTATTTTTTATATAGTGCATTTGTATAGTGCAGCATTTGTGTGCGGTTCTGCTGAGATACTGCAGCTGTACAGAGGGACAAACGCCATTGGAGTCTGAAACAAAGAAAATAATATACCATGTCAGCTTACCCCCAAAAAATTGTAGGTGAGGGCCTGCAAATGAGCTCACCCTCCCTGAAGAGGGACATGGGGATATCTTATGCACTGATCCCCAAACTCTTAAACCTCCAAAGTAAGAAGAAGATGACGGGGGGGGGGGGGGGGGGGGGGGCAATTCGTGTTTCACTTGGTGGATGATGGGGATGAGACACAGTTGTCAATAATTAGGTGTTGTTAGGTCAACACAAATCAGGAGGATGACCAGAGTGAGGAAATGGATTTGGTGATGGGGGACGATTACATCACTGAAATAACCTAGTATTTATTGAGGGTAGCGCCTCTTTTAGACTGAGCAAACGCCCATATGCCTAGGGCTTCTGAGCAGAGTACAAATGTAGCTGGTTCCTACACTGCCCTTAAAATGTGGACTTGGATAAGTCTAATAGAGGCGGTATATTAGTGATAGGGACCCGTATGCGGAAGCCACCTTGATGCTTGGTAGATGGCCCAACACAAGTTTGATCAAAGTGTGCGCTAAGAGCTTCCATTGATTCATTTATAGTAGGTATACCACCACTTGAATTTAGAATGATCCCCATTTCTCAGCTTTACTGCTTATATGTGTGTGCAGCTGGGGCATGGTATAAGGGACCAGGTTGGCTGTGTCTGATAATGGCCATAACAAGTTGTTGGCAGCTTTGTAGCTCGGCAAGCTCACACACATGGCAATCATACAGCATATATGTACCATGCACAACAAACATCCCAAACTTATACACTAATATAACTAAAAACCTAACAAACAAGAGTGGAGTTAAAACAATGGCATGGACTTTTTAAGAACTCATAAATAACCATAACATATTTTATTTTACAGCCTAGTCTGAAAATCAAACTCAAACAATAACAATAAAAACATGAAACCCTGAAACATAACAGGCCCATCCCTCAGTGAATCAGGGCCAGAAAACAACCTCTGCCCAGCGAAGAAGGTAACATTGTACAGTACATGGGGCAAATGCTGATATGGCCATGTGGATCCCACCTTAATGTCCGGGATCTGGCCATACCATGCCTAGGCCACGTGTTCTCAATTTTCTCCCAACCTGTCCTATTTTGCCTGAGCTACTGGTGAAGGTGCGCTGTGTTTGTGCCCATTTCCAAAAGTCATCTACAGCTGCCGTCGGTTTGGCAATGTCGCTGCAGCGCTTGCATTTGCCAGCTAACAGACTATTGTGCGATGTGAGCACGTGGTGGAACTCTAAGTTCTACATACAGTCATGTGAAAAAATTAGGACACCCTTTGAAAGCATGTGGTTTTTTGTAACATTTTTAATAAAAGGTTATTTCATCTCCGTTTCAACAATACAGAGAGATTAAAGTAATCCAACTAAACAAAGAAAACTGAAGAAAAGTCTTTTCAAGATCTTCTGTAAATGTCATTCTACAAAAATGCCTATTCTAACTGAGGAAAAAGATAGGACACCCTTGCCCCTAATAGCGAGTGTTACCTCCTTTGGCTGAAATAACTGCAGTGAGACGGTTCTTGTAGCCATCTACCAGTCTTCGACATCGGTCTGAGGAAATTTTACCCCACTCCTCAATGCAGAACTTTTTCAGCTGTGAGATGTTTGAGGGGTTTCTTGCACGTACAGCCCTTTTCAAGTCACCCCACAGCATCTCAATGGGATTCAAATCTGGACTTTGACTTGGCCATTCCAGGACTCTCCATTTCTTCTTTTTCAGCCAATCTTTGGTTGATTTACTAGTATGTTTTGGGTCATTGTCATGTTGCATGGTCCAGTTCCGCTTCAGCTTTAATTTTCTAACTGATGGTCTCACATGTTCTTCAAGCACCTTCTGATACACAGTAGAATTCATCGTGGATTCTATGATGGTGAGCTGACCAGGTCCTGCTGCAGCAAAGCAGCCCCAAACCATGACACTTCAACCTCCATGCTTCACAGTTGGTATGAGGTTCTTTTCTTGGAATGCTGTGTTTGGTTTACGCCAAACATGTCCTCTGCTGTTGTGTCCAAATAATTCAATTTTGGACTCATCTGTCCAAAGAACATTATTCCAGAAGTCCTGGTCTTTGTCAACTTTATCTCTGGCAAATGTCAGTCTGGCCTCGATGTTTCTCTTGGAAAGCAAAGGTTTCCTCCTTGCACACCTCCCATGCAAGTTAAACTTGTACAGTCTCTTTCTGATTGTAGAGGCATGTACTTCTACATCAACAGTAGCCAGAGCCTGCTGTAGTTCTCGAGATGACACTTTAGGGTTTTTGGAGACCTCTTTTAGCATCTTGCGGTCTGCTCTTGGGGTGAACTTGCTGGGGCGACCAGTCCTGGGCATGTTGGCAGTTGTTTTGAAAGCCCTCCACTTGTAGACTATCTTCCGGACAGTGGAATGGCTGATTTCAAAATCTTTTGAGATCTTTTTAAATCCCTTCCCAGACTCATAGGCTGCTACAATCTTTTTTCTGAAGTCCTCTGACAGCTCTTTTGCTCTCACCATGGTGCTCACTCTCACTTCAACAGTCAGGAGCACACCAAACTAAATGTCTGAGGTTTAAATAGGGCAAGCCTCATTCAACATGCAGAGTAACGATCTACTAATTATGTGCACCTGGTGTGATATACCTGTGTGAGATCTGAGCCAATTTAAGAGGGAATACATGTGAGGGTGTCCTATCTTTTTCCTCAGTTAGAATAGGCATTTTTGTAGAATGACATTTACAGAAGATCTTGAAAAGACTTTTCTTCAGTTTTCTTTGTTTAGTTGGATTACTTTAATCTCTCTGTATTGTTGAAACGGAGATGAAATAACCTTTTATTAAAAATGTTACAAAAAACCACATGCTTTCAAAGGGTGTCCTAATTTTTTCACATGACTGTATGGTCCAGGCTTTGTGAGCAGCAACATGCTCTTGTATGTCTGACCTCTGTGAGGTTTTACACAACTTTGAGGGATAAACACCGATGGTGAGTGGCGATGCCGCCATTATCAGCCGAACCATACCACTTCTGTGTCTAGTGAAACGCTGGCAGGTAACGATGAAGGCGGATGCCTCACATGTGGAATAGGTTGAAATAGGGGGACATTACACAGGGTGATAGCCAGAACACCATCAGTTCAGCTTCTCAGTGTGAATTGGATGATGAGGAGGAGGAGGAGGAGCAAGAGACAGTTGTCTACGCTACAGAGGATAGTAGCAATAGCAGGTTTATTCCATCTGTTCTTCACATATGGGCAAAAGAGGAGGAATAGGATAAGGAGAATGAGAGTCATTCTCCTGATGACGACAGCGAAGTCTTGCCTGTTGGTACTCTGGCACACATGGCTGACTTCATGTTAGGCTGCCTTTCCCACGACCCTTGCATTACACGCATGTTAGACAACACAGATTACTTGCTGTTCACCCTTATCGACCCCTCCTACAAAGAGAACTTCTCATCTCTCATTCCTGTGGTGGAGAGGGCGAGCAAAATAATGCAATAACAGAATGTCCTTGTTTAAAAATTGCTTAGAAAATTTACATATGACAACAGTGGAGGCAGAGAGTCGAGGTAAGTCAATTGGGGGGCCTGGTAATTAACACATAAATAACCAAATAACTATAACATATTTTACAACCATAAACCATAATAACAATTACTAACCGGATTCCCAAAAAGTTGGGACACTATACAAATCGTGAATAAAAACTGAATGCAATGATGTGGAGGTGCCAACTTCTAATATTTTATTCAGAATAGAACATAAATCACGGAACAAAAGTTTAAACTGAGAAAATGTACCATTTTAAGGGAAAAATATGTTGAATCTGAATTTCATGGTGTCAACAAATCCCCCAAAAGTTGGGACAAGGCCATTTTCACCACTGTGTGGCATCTCCCCTTCTTCTTACAACACTCAACAGACGTCTGGGGACCGAGGAGACCAGTTTCTCAAGTTTAGAAATAGGAATGCTCTCCCATTCTTGTCTAATACAGGCCTCTAACTGTTCAATCGTCTTGGGCCTTCTATGTTGCACCTTCCTCTTTATGATGCACCAAATGTTCTCTATAGGTGAAAGATCTGGACTGCAGACTGGCCATTTCAGTACCCGGATCCTTCTCCTACGCAGCCATGATGTTGTGATTGATGCAGAATGTGGTTTAGCATTATCTTGTTGAAAAATGCAGGGTCTTCCCTGAAAGAGATGACGTCTGGATGGGAGCATATGTTGTTCTAGAACCTGAATATATTTTTCTGCATTGATGGTGCCTTTCCAGACATGCAAGCTGCCCATGCCACACGCATTCATGCAACCCCATACCATCAGAAATGCAGGCTTCTGAACTGAGCGTTGATAACAACTTGGGTTGTCCTTGTCCTCTTTGGTCCGGATGACATGGCGTCCCAGATTTCCAAAAGGAACTTCGAATCGTGACTCGTCTGACCACAGAACAGTCTTCCATTTTGCCACACTCTATTTTAAATGATCCCTTGCCCAGTGAAAACGCCTGAGCTTGTGGATCTTGCTTAGAAATGGCTTCTTCTTTGCACTGTAGAGTTTCAGCTGGCAACGGTGGATGGCACGGTGGATTGTGTTCACTGACAATGGTTTCTGGAAGTATTCCTGAGCCCATTCTGTGATTTCCTTTACAGTAGCATTCCTGTTTGTGGTGCAGTGTCGTCTAAGGGCCCGGAGATCACGGGCATCCAGTATGGTTTTACGGCCTTGACCCTTACGCACAGAGATTGTTCCAGATTCTCTGAATCTTCGGATGATATTATGCACAGTTGATGATGATAGATGCAAAGTCTTTGCAATTTTTCGCTGGGTAACACCTTTCTGATATTGCTCCACTATCTTTCTGCGCAACATTGTGGGAATTGGTGATCCACTACCCATCTTGGCTTCTGAGAGACACTGCCACTCTGAGAAGCTCTTTTTATACTCAATCATGTTGCCAATTGACCTAATTCGTGTTAATTGGTCTTCCAGCTCTTTGTTATGCTTAAATTTACTTTTTCCAGCCTCTTATTGCTACTTGTCACAACTTTTTGGGGATTTGTTGACACCGTGAAAATTTGAATCAACGTATTTTTCCTTTAAAATGATACATTTACTCGGATTAAATGTTTTATCTGTCATCTACGTTCTATTACAAATAAAATATTGACATTTGCCACCTCCACATCATAACATTCAGTTTTTATTCACAATTTGTTTAGTGTCCCAACTTTTTTGGAATCCGGTTTGTATAATACCAAATAAAATACAAACAAAAAACTATAATAATAACAAAACAGAATGTCATTGCAGAAATATTTCCAGCTGACAACGCTGGTGGCAGAGTACGTAGTTCCTTAGCCAACCCAGAAGGGGAGATGAGGGGGACACACTGCAGTTCCAACAAAGGCAGGACAACACTCTACAAGGCCTGGGACAGTTTCATGACACCCCACCAGCACCCTCACCCTGATGCACGGCCTAGTGTCACAAGGAGGGAAACATTGTGGAAGATTGTGAAGGGGTACATAGCAGACCATGTCAGTGTCCTCTGTGATCCCTCTGTGCCTTACAACTATTGGGTGTCCAAGCTGGACATGTGGCACAAACTTGCACTCTATGCCTCAGGGTGCTGGGATGCCCTGCCGCCAGCGTTTTGTCAGAGCGGGTATATAGTGTTGCTGGGGGCATAATAACTGATAAGCACATCCGTCTGTCAACTGAAAAGGCTGACAGGTCGACTCTTAAAAAAATGAACAAGGCCTGGATTGCCCCTGACTTCTCTACTCCACCAGAGGAAAGCGGGTGAACAACAAGACACTTTAAATGTGTTGTTTGTAAAGTACTGAATACACTGTATTCACATACACCTCTGCCACCACCAAAAAGGTTATATGGTTCAATCTTCCTTTTCTCGTCCTTCTCCTCCTCCTCCTCCATCATATCAACATGCTTTTTAGGCTGCCCTCGCTCATAATGTTTTATAGTGTCAGCGAAACCCTTGCACAGGTGCCAGGGGTGACACTCAGAGCCTTCTCTGTGGGCATCCTTACTCTTGAAAAAGTCTATGGTGCACCAATATGCCTTACAGTTTTCCTGCCATTCATCAGCGTCGGGTACGCCATGAATGGCACAGGCAGCACATTGACTGTAGGCAGGCCACTATAGCTAAATAATAAGGAACATGGAAGATATAGTATATTGGACTGTAGTATTCAGAGTAAATGATCGTGTGGGCACTTTGTGATAAATTAGTGTGTTTGTGGTTTGCAGTTTGGGAAATCAGTCTCTAAAAGGTTCGCCATTGCCTTCACTGTCATAGAGGGTTAGCGCCTGGAGGTAGTGATGGCCGAACATCTTCCCGAGCGGTTCGCGAACGAGATCGAGCAAACACGATCAAATGTTCGCGAACCGCAAGTTTGCGGCGGGTCCCATTCATTTTAATGGCAGGACCTGAAAAACCTTCATCTCATATTTGAAATAATTACTAGAAGTGCACAAATAGTCCCATAATATCGGCAATATTATTTTCGCGTACGCGCATGCGCAAATACACTATACAGTACCCAAATGCACTATAAAGAAAGTATATTGATGTATAACACCCCGCTTCAATCAGTTTTTTGGGGGGCGACCCGTATATCACACCAGTATAAATTATGTGTTCCAATAACGCTTGTCCCTCTATATACCTGCAGTATCACAGCAGAACCGCACTCAACTTCCATTTTCACCCCCGGCAGCCCCCCTGACATGAGTATCGGAGCATAAAGTTTATGAATTTATGCTCTGATGCTCTCCTTTGCCCTGCACTAAATCGCGCAGGGCAAAGGCATTTTTTGGAGAACCGGTGACGTACTGGGGCTATCCATGGGGCTGCCTGGAACCCCGGTGACATCACCGGCACTGATGGGCGGGATTTAGTGCTGCCCTAGCCAGTAAAACGGCTAGGGCAGCGCTAAAGCCTGCCCATCAGAGCCGGTGATGTCACCGAACACACTGCCGGGCTAAAACTTCCGCTCGGCAGTGTGTTATTGAAAACAAAAGAGCCCTTGCCCTGAGCGATCTAGCGCAGGGCAAGGGAGCGTATCAGAGCATGAGGTGCTCTGATGCCAGCCTCAGGGGGGCTGCCTGGGTGAAAATAAGGGTATGTCCGGGTTCAGCTCTGAACTCGGACAACCCCTTTAACCCCTTAAGGACTCAGCCCTATTTCACCTTAAGGACTTGGCCATTTTTTGCAAATCTGACCAGTGTCACTTTAAGTGCTGATAACTTTAAAATGCTTTTACTTACCCAGGCCGTTCTGAGATTGTTTTTTCGTCACATATTGTATGACACTGCTAAAGTTGGGTCAAATTTTTTTATTTTTTTGCATTAAAAAATACCAAATTTACTAAAAATTTAGAAAAATTAGCTAATTTCAAAGTTTCAGTTTCTCTACTTCTGTAATACATAGTAATACCCCCAAAAATTGTGATGACTTTACATTCCCCATATGTCTACTTCATGTTTGTATCATTTTGGGAATGATATTTTATTTTTTGGGGATGTTACATAGCTTATAAGTTTAGAAGCAAATTTTAAAATTTTTCAGACATTTTCCAAATCCCTCTTTTTATGGACCAGTTCAGGTCTGAAGTCACTTTGTGAGGCTAACGTAATAGAAACCACCCAAAAATTACCCCATTTTAGAAACTACACCCCTCAAGGTATTCAAAACTGATTTTACAAACTTTGTTAACCTTTTAGGTCTTCCACAAGACTTCATGGCATATGGACATAAAATTTTAGAATTTCAATTTTTTTGAAAATTTTTCAATATAATCCATTTTTTCCAGGAACACAGCAAGGGTTAACTGCCAAACAAAACTCAATATGGGTTGCCCTGATTCTGTAGTTTGCAGAAACACTGCATATGTGGTTGTAAACTACTGTTTGGCCAAATGGGTTTTTCATATGGTTTTTGCAAGGCATATGGTTTTTGCAAGGCAGATTTTGCAGGACTGGTTTTGTTTATACCATGTCCCATTTCAAGCCCCTCGTTGCACCCCTAGAATAGAAATTTCAAAAAAAGTGACTCCATCTAAGAAAGTACACCCCTCAAGGTATTCACAACTGGTTTACAAACTTTGTTAACCCTTTAGGTGTTTCACAAGAGTTAATGGCAGATGGAGAAACAATTTTGAAATTTCAATTTTTTAGAAAATTTTCCATTTTAACCCATTTTTTCCAGTAATAAAGTAAGGGTTAACAGCCAAACAAAACTCAATATGGGTTGCCCTGATTCTGTAGTTTGCAAAAACACCCCATATGTGGTCCTAAACTACTGTTTGGCCAAACGGGAGGACATAGAAGGAAGGGAACGCCATATAGGTTTTGGAAGGCAGATTTTGCAGGACTGGTTTTGTTTATTCCATGTCCCATTTCAAGCCCCCCGTTGCACCCCTAGAGTAGAAATTTCTAAAAGGTGACTCCATCTAAGAAAGTACACCCCTCAAGGTATTCAAAACTGGGTTTACAAACTTTGTTAACTCTTTAGGTGTTTCACAAGAGTTAATGGTTAATGGGGTCACATTTTTGGAGTTTCTAGTCTAGGCTACATCAGGGGGGCTTCTAATGGGACATTATGTAAATAAACCAGTCCATTAAAATCTACCTTACAGAAACCATATGAAGTTCCCTTCGTTCTATGCCCTGCCATGTGGCTATATAGCCATTTACGACCACATATAGGGTGTTTCTGCAAACTACAGAATCAGGGCAATAAATATTTAGTTTTGTTTGGCTGTTAACCCTTCCTTTATTACCGGAAAAAAAGGATTCAAATGGAAATTTTGCAAGTTTTGGCACTGTTTTCTTTTAAATATTTTTAACGCTGTTCATCCGAGGGGTTTGATCAAATGTTATTTTTATAGGGCAGATTCTTATGGACGCATCGATACCTAATATGTCTACATTTAAATTTTTTTTTAGATTTTACATTTTATTATCATTTTAGTTTCTCCACAGAGACGGGGGTGGTGCTGTTACTGTGGATTCTGGACAGTATAAGGACATCCCTCTTGTTCTTATACCTGACCAGCAACAGGTTTCCATTGGTAAGGGCACGGGTCTCACCCCTGGGGATAGGTACCTGGAGGGGGTAGGTAGGGAGGCCGCGTTGATTTTTCCGCACGGTCCCACAAGCAAACGTGTATCTGGCGGCAAGGGACCTGAACAAGGGAATGCTAGTATAAAATGTATCTACGCACAAGTGGTAACCCTTATCTAGCAGTGGGTACATAAGGTCCCACATGAGTTTCCCACTAACACCCAGAGTGGGGGGACATTCTGGGGGTTCAATACGGGAATCGTACACACAAAATTTGTAAGTGTACTCTGAGGTACTCTCACAAATTTTGTACATTTTCACGCCATACCCTTGAACGCAACGAGAGACTCATCAACCACTGGTGATGCGGGGGCTGATGGTGGGGGGGGGGGGGGGGCTGGTGGCAGGGGGGGATCTAGGGTCTCAAAGCTGAAAAAAAAAAAGTTTAGATAAAAATGATTTTTATTAGTTTTTTTCCTAACTAACTTTTCCCTTCTATCCCTGCCTAACGGTGCCTCTCCCTCACTGACCCTAACCTACCTGGAGGGTGATGGGTGCAGGACGGTGATGGGTGCCGATGGAGGGATCGCAGGAGCTGGTGCAGAACGGTGCTGCAGGGTACGGGTGCTGAACAGGAAGAGGAGGGGAGAGAGGAGCGTTGGAAGTTTGAATCTCGCGCCTCTCTCCCTGCACCAGTCAGCACCCTGGACAGCGGCATTCAGCACCAGGGCCAGCACCACCTCTCCAAATGTTCGTACTGTGATTGGTGGTGTGTAATCACACCATTGATCACAGTCTTTTTCCGGTTCATCCGGTCACGGAGACCCGAATGGACCGGAAACACAGCAAACCTTTTAAGTTGCATTACTGAAATAAATGAACTTTGCACAATATTCTAATTTTTTGAGTTTCACATGTACATAAAGATAAAACATATCTGTAAAGAATAATTCAAGGCAACTGGACGTACTGTAGATTTCTTGAAAACGTTTCACTCGTTCTTCCAACGAGCTTTCTCAATTCTGAGTGATTGTACAAAAATTCTGGGAATAAATATGTAACTGAATCCACATCTGGTAATTATACCCAGCATTGGGTCAAAGGTGTTGATTCCATTATCCTAATTGGAGTCAGTAGGTGATAAAGACTTCCGTGAAAAAGGTGTCAAGACAGCATTGTATGTGGCAGACAATAGATGTCTAACCCCCCCCCCCCTTTATTCAAGCTTGGCTTCTCCATTTTTACGTAGATGGCCTCCTTCACGCCTCGTTTGTACCAATCGGCCTCCTTATCCAAAACACGTACTTGACTGTCTTCAAAGGTGTGACCTATTCCTTTTAGATGTAAGTACACGGCTGAATCTTGACCAGAGGTTTTGGCTCTTCTATGCTGACCCATACGCTGATGTAGTTGTTGTTTTGTTTCGCCGATATACAGTTCTGAGCATTCCTCATTGCACTGGACTGCGTACACAATGTTGTCCATCTTGTGTTTAGGCGTTGGGTCTTTGGGGTGAACCAGTTGTTGCCTCAGTGTGTTGCTGGGTTTAAAGCAAACAGGAATGTGATGTTTATTAAAAATCCTTTTGAGTTTCTCAGACACCCCAGCTACATATGGGATAACCATATTCTTGCGTCTATCATGCTTCTCGCCCTCAATGGTAGTCTTGGTGGTCTTTCTTCTCCTTCCTTCTGTTTTGACAAAGGCCCAAACTGGATACCCACAAGTTTTAAGTGCCCCTTTGAGGTGTTTGAGTTCCTTCGCCTTGGCCTCTGTGCTGGTGGGGATTTTCTCTGCCCGGTGGTGTAGAGTCTGGATGACTCCCAGTTTGTGGTCTAGAGGATAGGTGGGAATCAAATAGCAGGTACTGGTCTGTGTGTGAATTATTCTTTACAGATATATACCATGACCTGGATAAATGAGAACCTTCACAGACATAAAGATAAAACGTAAAACACGGACACCGGCAATGTGCTTTCTGCAATTTGCGGACCGCACATCGCTGGCACTATAATAGAAAATGCCTAATCCTGTCTGCAATTGCGGACAAGAATAGGACATGTTCTATTTTTTTGCGGAAACGGCGGCACGGATGCGGAAGTGGGGATCCGCAAATGCAGATGAGGATCCGCAAATGCAGATGCGGATAACACATTCCGGCCCCATTGAAAATTAATGGGTCTGTACCCGTTCCGCAAAATTGCGGAACGGATGCGGACCCATTTTACGTACGTGTGAATAGAAAAGATATCCCTCAAAATGAAAATAAATTAAATTATTAAAGTTAAGCAAAAAGCATAGATGGCAGCACCAATTTAGAAACTATATGTCCTACCACAATCCAGCGCACATCCATGAATCCCGGAGGGAAAGCAAAAAACATCTATCCCTGGGCTAGATGATGATGTGGTATTGAAGGACAGTGTGGGCAAAGAACTGTCGCTGATATTGCCCTACAGGGGGGTGCTATTCTGGCCCTGATAGACTAATTACAGACCACCCGCCCTGATAAGAGCGACCCTGTCCGGAACCTTACCCTATATAAAAATGGCCCTAGTAAACCCCTAGGCCCCTGACTTCCAGGTGGTCACTATATAGATCTATGTGTTTTTGACTTATTATAAAAGTATATTATAAGTATATCGCACCCCTCTGTGTATCACACCTATCGATAGCACACCTATACCAGTCCTTAAAAATACTTTTGTGGCCCTATTAGCAAGCATTTGGTCCCTGCTCCACACAGCAACCTCTCCCTACACTGGCAAAACACTGAATGTAAAATGGCGGCCAGATCAGGTTTATTTTTACGGTAGGGGGTTTGTCCATGTGCTGAAACGTCTCAATTGGCTGTCCTGTATCACCTGATGGATGTGTCATGGGTCAAAGTTCTTCACAATGTAAAAGAATATGGCGGGCGCAAATATCTCCATATGTTCGCATGTTCGGTGAATCACAAACACGCAAAGTTTGCCGCGAAACAACCACCGGGCGAACCACAAGGACATCTCTACCTGGACAGCCTCTGCGTGAACCAACCATCAGCATCACAGCCACTTCCACGTCCCATAATGGCCGCCTTCTTAATATGATATGTTATATATGCTTAAAAGTATCTAACACCTACAGTATTGTAAGATATGTACGTGTACGCACCAATCAATTAACACAGGGGATGTAGCTCTGATAATGTCACAGACTAGCATACACCGTCTGTGGATGAAGTACAGTATATGTTAGTAATATGTATGAAATTCACACACAGCAGGCATGTGGCACAAATATTTTACTTTTCACAATACACTGTTTTCAAATGTGGTACTGTATTTGACACAGAGAGCCACACGCTATGTACACTAGATTTTGAACAGATTATTTTTGAACAAATTTTAAATTTGACTCAGTATATGCCCCAGTAATGAACAGAATATGGACACTAGACTATGCACAGATTATTTAGATTGGCACAACAGACACTCTTTTCAAATGTGATAGAGTATTTGTTACATGAATCCACAGTACATGGACAGTATATTTGGCGCAAAACTGTTACATTTTCCCAAAACAGAAATAATTATCTGTGAAATTACTGTATACATGGTTGCAGACTAAATTCACACATACATGAGACCCAAAATACTGAAAATTTGTCCCAAAAAGAATTAATTCTCAGCTCAACCACTGTATATATGGTTGCGGCCTAAACGCAGACACAGATGTGCCCAAAAGTATTGAAATCTGTCCCAAATATAAATAATTATCTGCTGAACTACTGTATACCGTATATGGTTGCTGCCTAAACGCAGACACAGATGTGCACAGATGTGCCCAAAACTAGTGAAATTTGTCCCAAATAGAAATAATTATCTGCTGAACTACAGTATATATGGTTGCAGACAAAATTCACGCACATATGTGACCAAAACCAGTGAAATTTGTCCCAAATAGAAATAATTCTCTGGTGACTAACTGTATATCTGGTTGCGGCCTAAATTCACGCCAAACTAGTGAAATTTGTCCCAAATAGAAATAACTCTATGCTGGATTACTGTATATATGGTTGCAGCCTAAACGCAGAAACAGATGTGCCCAAAAGTATTAAAATTTGTCCCAAATAGAAATAATTCTCTGCCGAACTACTGCCTAAATTCCCGCACAGATGTGACCAAAACCAGTCAAATTTATCACAAATAGAAATAATTCTCTGGTGACTAACTGTATATATGGTTGCGGACTAAATTCACGCACAGAAGTCAGTCAAACTAGTGAAATTTGTCACAAATGGAAAAAAATCTATGCTGAATTACTGTATATAAAAGTTGTGGCCTAAATTCACACACAGAACTAGGAAACCCAAACTAGGGATTTTTGTTGCAAATAGAAAGAATTATCTGCTAAATTACTGTATATATGTTTGCGGACTAAATTCACGCACCGATGTGACCCAAACTATGGAAATTTGTCCCAAATAAAAAGAATTCTGTGCTGAATTATTGTATAAATTGTTTGCGGCCTAAATTCACACACAGGTGAAACCCAAACTAGGGATTTTTGCCCCAAATAGAAAGAATTCTCTGCTGATTTACTATATATATGGCTGCGGCCTAAATTCAGACACAATTGTGACCCAAACTAGTGAAATTTGTCCCAAATAGAAATGATTCTAGGCTGGAATAATGTATATAATGTTAGTGGATTGAGCGTGCACACAGATGACACAAATTAGGTTAATTTCCCCATACATTTCTATGATGGCGTGGTGTATATCTCACTAGCAGGCACACTCTAGTGAATAACCCCTTTTTAAAATTTCTGCTAATCACACTGCTTTCTAATGGTGTACTGTAGATCTCAATGATATGTAATATCTGTCCCTTCCTGCAGACGCCAGTCCCTAATACTGCTAAATTTAACCCTTGTTAAAAAATAAATAAATAAATGCTGCACTGCTGTCAAACACACACTTTAGTCCTGAAGAGGAATGTTTTGTCTTTCAAGAGCTTTTTGGGAGTTCAATCGTTGCAATTTCAGCAAACCGCTATATGTCTCTGCCTACTGTCGGCTCTCCCTGACACTGAATGATTCGAGCGCGTGACGTCGGCTCCTAAATAAAGTAGTATCACATGTTCCGGCCAGCCAACCAGTGTAAGGCTTATAGCTAACATGGCTATGGCATTACACTCAAGGGAATTACTTACCTGAACGCTGATTGGATGCTTCAGGAGGCACCAAGCGTGCAGGGCGGAGACTCGAGCAATGCAAAGAGCACACGTGGTATTCAGCTGAGTACCGCCAATTGCCGAGCATGCTCGCTCATCACTTTTTAAAGCCTGTATTACACTGGCCTGCAGTAAAATTGATATTGAATGGCCATCTAATATACTGTACCCCCAGCCACATAATCACTTGATCATTTATGCACGGTGAATGCATTATTTTTGGGGCCTATAATCTAACTAGCCAACGGTAAAATTGTTATACGGTGACCGCCTAATCTACCTCCAGCCACATTATCAATTGTTCTTTTCTGTCCAGTGAATGCCTAATGTTTGGGGCCTGTACTACGCTGGCCTGCACTAAAACTGATATTGAAAAACCTTCTAATATACCTCTAGCCACATAATTACTTGTTCTTTTCTGTCCAGTGAATGCCTAATGTTTGGGATCTCGGAGGAATTCAACACATGTTGACGACGACCACGTCTTATCAAATTTCAACTCTTTTTTTTTCAAGAGGGTAGATTTCGTTAGCCAATTTTATATATATTTTTTCTTTAAAACATATGTATTTGACATCTATTTGTACTGGCCTGCAGTAAAATTGATATCCAATGACCGTCTAATATACCTCCAGCCACATAATCACTTGTTCTTTTCTGTCAGGTAAATGCCTAATTTTTGGGACCTATGCTCCACTGGCCTACAGTAAAATTGTTATTCAGTGACCACCTAATGTACCTCCAGCCATATAATCACTTGTTCTTTTCTGTCAGGTAAATGCCCAATTTTTGGGGCCTACACTCCACTGGCCTACAATAAAATTGTTATTCAGTGACAGCCTAATGTACCTCCAGCCATATAATCACTTGTTTTTTTCTTTCAGGTGTATGCCTAATTTTTGGGGCCTGTACTGGCCTACAGTAAAATTGTTATCCACTGACCGTCTAATATACCTCCAGCCACAGAATAACTTGCTCTTTTCTGTCAGGTGAATGCCTAGTTTTTGGGGTATATGCTCCACTGTCCTACAGTAAAATTGTTATTCAGTGACTGCCTAATGTACCTCTAGCCACATAATCAATTGTTCAAAGTGAATGCCTAATTTTTTGGGGCCCATATGCCACTGGCCTAGAGTAAAATTGTTATTCATTGACCGCCTAGTGTACCTCCAGCAATAGAATCACTTGTTCTTTTCTTTCAGGTGTATGCCTAATTTTTGGGGCCTGTACTGGCCTATAGTAAAATTGTTATCCACTGACCGTCTAATATACCGCCAGCCACATAATCACTTGTTCTACTCTTTTAGGTGAATGCCTAATTTTTGGGGCCTGTATTGGCCTACAGTAAAATTGTTATCCTCTGACCGTGTAATATACCTCCAGCCACATAATCACTTGTTCTTTTCTGTCAGGTGAATGCAACATTTTTGGGGCATATACTGGCCTACAGTAAAATTGTTATCCACTGACCGTCTAATATAACTCCAGCCACATAATCGCTTGTTCTTTTCTTTTAGGTGATTGTTACATTTTTGAGGCCACTGACCTTCTAATATACCTCCAGTCTCATAATCAAATTTTTTTTCTGTCATGTACGGTAAATGCCTAATTTTTGGGACCTATACTGGCCAAAAGCAAAATTGCTATCCACTGACCGTCTAATATACCTCCAGCCACATAATCACTTGTTCTTTTCTGTTAGGTAAATGCCTAATTTTTAGGGCCTATACTCCACTGGCCTACAGTAAAATTGTTATTCAGTGACCGCCTAATGTACCTCCAGCCACATAAGCACTTGTTTTTTTTTGTCAGGTAAATGCCTAATTTATTGAACCTATACTCCCGTGGCCTAAAATAAAACATTTCCCGGCTCCAGCACGGCACATTTTTGATAGTTTCCCTTTAAGATGCATAAAAATGGCCCGTGATTAAAATACATATTTTTGGGGGAATTTTTGCCATTGATCCCCCTCTGGTATGTCACTTTCCATGTTATGGGACTATTTGTGCACTTCTAGTAAGTATTTGGTGGCTGCAAATATGACCTGAAGGTTTTCCCAAAAGTAAACTGGCCAAAAGTAAAATTGTTATCCACTGACCGTCTAATATACCTCCAGCCACATAATCACTTGTTCTTTTCTGTTAGGTAAATGCCTAATTTTTAGGGCCTATACTTCACTGGCCTACAGTAAAATTGTTATTCAGTGACCGCCTAATGTACCTCCAGCCACATAAGCACTTGTTTTTTTTGTCAGGTAAATGCCTAATTTATTGAACCTATACTCCCGTGGCCTAAAATAAAAAATTTCCAGGCTCCAGCACAGCACATTTTTTATAGTTTCCCTTTAAGATGCATAAAAATGGCCCCTGATTAAAATACATATTTTTGGGGGGAATTTTTGCCATTGATCCCCCTCTGGTATGTCACTTTCCATGTTATGGGACTATTCGTGCACTTCTAGTAAGTATTTGGTGGCTGCAAATATGACCTGAAGGTTTTCCCGGTTCGCCTGCTATTAAAGTGAATGGGCCCGCCGCGAACATTTGATCTCAAACGCGCGTTCGTGAAACATCCTGGCCTATGTTCTTCCATCACTAGTAGTCACACTGTACTGATCTGTGTGGGAAAAGTGACCGCTCACTGTGCGGACTGCATACAATACTGTGTTCAGAAGAGATCGCATGTAGTAAGAGCTGTCAGTAATGAGATCTATATCCTGCTTATAACGCCATGGTTCTGACTGTAGATCACTGCACTAACGTTATCAGCAGAAATATCTATTGTGGACTTTCTACAGAATGGAAAGTGAGAAATAGATCTGCTGATTACAGGTTGTAGCATACTGTAAGACTCACCATGTGGATTGGAATGAAATCTTACTACCAAGTTACTTGTAAGTTCCAGCAGCCTATATGTAAGTGGCTGCTAGCTGTGCTGTGTAACAACATGAAGGGGTGGGGCAGCAGAGCTTGTGCTGGTGCATGTGAAATCCACAGGGACGACCACAGAGCCTCACAGGAGATGACTGCGGAGCTAAACTCATAAAAGAGCATTTCTGAGTGCATGTGAAGCAAAGCTGATATCAGAAAACAAACAAGTGCAATTATGTGTAGCATTACAGTAAGTGATTTTTAGTGCACAAAGGTGTCCATAGCCTTTAAGCCATATATTCTGTACCTGCACAATCTTAAATGGCTATTGGTACTAGATGGCTACCATCAGCGAGTTGGACCCCGACAGCATTTGATCTCCCTACGTGGCTGGTCCAAGCTGCCAAATCCCTAATTCCTCTCCACTGGCTTAGTACTGATCCTCCTTCCCTCGCCCAATGGCAATTGAAGGTTGATCAAATATGCCTTATGGAAGAGCTAGCAAGCTAGGCTTAACAGATCCCTCTCTAAGTTTCTGTGTCTGAGGGCTCCATGGAAGACATACAGACGCTACAATACACATACATAATGGCAGTTGCCTACCCTCTTACCCACTCAGGCACCCATCCACCTACTGAGCCTCTGACATATGCACTTATTATAATATCCAATTTTGCCACCATGGCATTTATTGGGGAGGGAGGGGACCTCCCCCTCCCACCTATGATGTATATGTTGCCCAACAGACACCTGTCCATTGACAAATCCCAGATGAAACCTTTGTTATTATTACCTCCTTTTTATTTGATTATATCACTTTTTTATATATATTTTGTATATATCCTTATGTATGTAAAGTTAAATGTTTCATGAGTAAAGTTCCCCTGCTGTATCCCTTTCAACCTTACCATATTGCCCCCCCTCCCTCCGCTTCTTCCCCCACCCCCATTTTTGGAATCCTATTTGCTACACCTGGAGCGTATTGACTCATTATACAGTATTTTTCTTTATTTTGTACCTTATTGAATATAAACCTGTCAAAAAGATATTTGACAAAAAAAAAAAAAAAAAACAGTAGCAGTGTGAAGGAATGGTAATACCACGCTTGGGTATTACAGTTACACAGAGGTCACAGCTATCACAGCCAGCAAGCATCACTAAACAACCAGCAAACACAGGAGAGAGTCTGCAGCCAGTACGCAGGAGAGCCTGCAGCCAGCCTGCACAGCAACTTGTAACACAGTGAGCCACACTGAGACAGGTAAAGGGCTTGTTCCAGCTTTGTTAGAAAGAGATTGTTATGTACTACTGTATATGATGCTTGATTTTCATTTTTTTTTTTTACTTTAATCATTAAAGGGGTGCTCTGGGAATAAAAAAAAAATTAAAATACTTAAATATTATTGTATAATAAATATATTCATAAATGCCTTTCATTAGTTATAATGGCTTGTTTTATCTAGGGAGCAATAATTAGGAGAAATAAAATGTCTGCCGTGCTATCAGTACACACAAAACCTGTCCTAATCACACAAGAGGACAAGTTACTTAACCACTATGAGCCATAGTGCTATCTCATCCTCCTCTCTTGTTTACAGTCTCCATTACCGCAGCAACACATTACCACAGCCTGTCCTGTCTGTTCTCTCTGTACTTCTCCTCATGTATGTCTCCTTATGAACTAAATACTGTATATTTTCCTGTTGGTGAGACAGGACTGACGAAATTCACATGAAAAGTCAAATTTGAGTGCTGTTGTTCCCTTGATACTTTGTCTCATGATGTCATTAGTAGGGTTGAGCAAACCGAACTGCAAAATTTGGGTTTGTACAGAACTTTGCGACCTGAAAGCGGACTTCAGACCTGAACCCAGACTTTTTCACTGAAGTTCGGGTTCGGTGTTCAGGTGATTTTATAATTTTTCATTATAACATGGTTATAACGGAAAATAATAGCATTCTCAAGACAGAATTCTAAATAAAATGGCCATGGAGGGGTTAAAAATAATAAAAAAAACTCACCTCATCTTCTATCTTCATTCAGCAGGACCTGCGGTGACGTCAGGTGAGCATGGTGATATCATCGCAGGTCCTTTCTCAGGTCCTGAAGAAAGAAGACCTGCGCGATCAAGGCTGCACGATCAGGTGGATGAGGTGATATTATTTTTTTTTAACCCCTCCATATAAATCTGTCTTAAGAATGCTATTATTTTCCTTTATAACCATGTTATGAAGGAGAATAATAAAGTGAAGTTTGGGTCCCCATTGACTTTAATGAGGTCCGGGTTCGGGGTCAAGTTCTGGTCAAGTTCGGGTCCCAAACCCAAACTTTCACCTGAAGTTCGACCGAACCTGGTGAACCCGAGCTTTCATGGGTTCGCTCATCCCTAGTCATTAGAGTTATCTTTCTCTTACAATTGGAGATCAGCTAATTGATTACCATAATTTTTGCCCTATAAGACGCACTGGCCCATAAGACGCACCTAGGTTTTTGGGGAGGAAAATAAGAAAAAAAATATTTTTAACTAAAAGGTGTGCTGTGGGTTTGGTGGGTTTGGAACTAATGGTGGTCTGTGGGTGGCACTATTACTGGGGATCTGTGGATGACTGACACTGTTATGGGGGGATCTGTGGATGACGGACACTGTTATGGGGGGGATCTGTGGATGACGGACACTGTTATGGGTGGATCTGTGGATGACAGACACTGTTATGGGGGATCTGTGGCTTGCACTATTACAGGGGGATCTGTGGCTTGCACTGTTACAGGGGGGATCTGTGGCTGGCACTGTTACAGGGGGAGATCTGTGGCTGGCACTGTTACAGGGGGGGATCTGTGGCTGGCACTGTTACAGGGGGGGATCTGTGGCTGGCACTGTTACAGGGGGTGATCTGTGGCTGCACTGTTACAGGGGGGGATCTGTGGCTGGCACTGTTACAGGGGGGATCTGTGGCTGGCACTGTTACAGGGGGGATCTGTGGCTGGCACTGTTACAGGGGGGATCTGTGGATGGCACTGTTACAGGGGGGATCTGTGGGTGGCACTGTTAGAGGGGGGATCTGTGGGTGGCACTGTTATATATGTGCCATCCACAGACCCCCCAGCCCATAACAGTGCCATCCACAGACCCCCCAGCCCATAACAGTGCCATCCACAGATCCCTCCCCCCCGCCGCCGCCGTTGCTCCAGTATACAAATATAAGATGTCATATTCAATTAATAGTTATTAAACATGCCCCCTCACTCCTATTACTTCCTTACATCCTAATCGCTTCTGTAGAATTCAGGCAGGCAGGCCGGGCGACTGGCGCATCTCTCACTGACGTCACTTGCCTGTGCTGCCTGCTTCATTAATAATGTAGGCGGCGCAGGCACATGACAAGAGTTACGCTGCCGCCCGCCCGGCCTGCCTGAATTCTACAGAAGCAATTAGGATGTAAGGTAGTAAAGGAGTGAGGGGGCATGTTTAATAACTATTAATTGAATATGACATCTTATATTAGTATACTGGAGCGGCGGGGCGGTGCTATACTACACTGACTGCACCGCCCCGCCGCTATTGCCAGCCCCCAGATCCTCCTCCCAGTCCCTCCCCGAGTCCCCGCTCACTCCTACATTGCAGCTTGCGATGTAAAACTGCAAGCATTCGCCCCATAAGACGCAGGGGCATTTCTCCCCCATTTTGGGGGAAGAAAAAGTGTGTCTTATGGGGCGAAAAATACGGTATGCATCATTCTGATTATGAGATTTCCAAAGGTTTTGGGAAGCAGAGAATTAAAAAAGTTTGAGATTTGGCCCGTATGAATTAGTAAAAATTGGGACCACCCTTCCTGGCTCTTAACCCCTTAGTGACCAGGCTGTTTTGGTTCTTACTGACCAAGCATTTTTCTTCCTTTTTTCATCATTGCCTTCCAAGAGCTATAACTTGTTTATTTTTCCATCTATGTAGCTTTATGAGGGCTTGTTTTTTTAAACTTTTATTAACACTTTCTGGAAGGGAGATGGGAAAAAACAACAATACTGCCACTGAGTTTCTACATACATTTTTTTACAGCATTAATTTTTCGGTATAAATAACATCTTTATTCTCTGGGTCTGTATTATTACAAATACCAAATACATACCGTATATATTTTTTTTTAATGCTTTGCAACTTTTGTGCAATAACACCCTTTTTTCTTAAAAGAAAGAAAAACTTTTTGCAACGCCACTTCCCAAGACCCATAACTTTTCTATTTTTCTTTCTATGGAGCTGTGTGAAGGCTTGATTTTTGCTTGACAACTCTGAGTTTTCATTGGTATCATTTCGGGGTAAATACTGCTTTTTGATTGCTTGCTAAAAAAAAAATCCATAGCAACTAAGATTACATTAATAATTCTGTTTTTTTTTTTATTTTTACGGTGTTCACCGTAAGGTATAATTTACATGATATTTGTGTAGTGTGGGTTATTATGGACACGGTGATACCAAACATGTGGGGAAGATTTTATTTTTGCAAGTTTTTCCATTGAAAATTGTATTTTCAATCGAAAAAAAATAACATATTTTTTATTAGAATATTTTTTTATTTGTTTAATAGTTTTACTTTCTTTTTTTTTTTTTTTTTTACCACTTATTAGTCCCACAAAGGTACTATACACTATAACAGGCAATATTTAGATTGCTATCAAAATACAATGCACTATCCCTATAGTGCATTGCATTTCAATGTCATACTGACATTGACCAGTAGGCTGCGCCAGAGAGTAAACACTCAAGGCAGGCTTTGGGTCTTTACCAGCCCCCACCCTTTATACACATTGGCACCCTGCGATCGCATTTACAGGGTGCTGGTGGGAGACAGAGGGAGTCTGCCCCCTGCACTCCTGCTAGTCCGAGCTGTTAGAGCAGGAGGGCCCCCGCTCCCCGCTTCATGGGAGACCCATGCAGAGCTTAAACTTGGCCACCATGAAAAGGAGATAGCCCAGCCTAAGGCCCCTAAGGGGTTAAAGGGCCAATAACAACATGTCCTAATTCTTCATCAGCCTAGGGCTGGCTGTCTCTGGCTTTTTAAGGAAACATCCACAGCTAGTGAGTGCCTGAGCTTTAGGTTTTCTAGCTTACTAGTCGTAGTGAAGGTGTGCTCTTTCTGTTAGTCTGCCTGTGTACTCAATTCTGCCTGTCTACACCTGCTCTGCAGTTGATTCTGACTCTGCCCTGCCTGACCCGACCACTGCCTGTTTACTGTACTGGCCCTTTGCTGCCTACTCTGACCTTGGATTAGTTTCACAAACTCTGTATGCCTGTTACCTGACTATGAGTATTGCCTGAGTAGTGCTTCACACTCCTGTGGATCAACAGCCAACCACAACCACCCCGGGACTATTCAAAAAGGCAGTGGCCTGGTTGCTTCCCTGCAGCAAAGACCACATGGGATGAAGATGGATATTAAGGATGAAAAAAAATTGGAAAATTTAATAGGGATACTTTACCAGTATAATACCCAAAAAGTGATAACAGTCAGGATATTGAAGGAGAAGAACCCTTTGAAACAATAGATGAAATCCAAAGCAATGCAACAAGCACCGAGGAAGATATTATGTCATTCTCTACATACACTAACTCGGGAGAAGATTCTGGGCCCCCAGTAATAGTCAAAGAAAAAGGAGGAACATCAAGAAATTTGCCCCACAATCATGGCAAAATGGCGCTAGATATCCCAACTAGCAATAGATATGCAATATTAAGTGAGGAGGGGAGAACACCAACCAGTAATACCCCAACTACATATGCAGAAGTAGTACAAAGTAAGAGTGGGAAAAGGATCAACTCAACTACTACAAATAAAGATGAACAAACTGATAAAAAAAGGCCAATTCCACAACATGAACCCCCCAAAATAGGACCAAATAACAATTTTAATACAAAGAGAAAGAGCACCACAGATAACCAGCCAGATACCCCAAGGAAAGTTGTCAAAAAGACAGTTAAGAAATATTTTTTTCAAGCATGAGAAAGAAAAATCAGAAAAGGGGACGGAGAGGCGGACAGAACAAGAGAGGCGCATTAAATGCAATGAACAAAACACCTCCCCTTGAACAACATCAGCAAAAAATATTTAATCTGAGTAGTTACATTTTAACAGAGGGGGAATGTTCCCTACTACAAAAGGGTCTACAATTTTCCCCAGCCAGAGGTTTTAACAAACTCCAAGAATTTATTGGCATAAAAAAGTGTATGAGGAAACTAGCACTAAATAAATATTATATAAAACAACAAAAACAGAAGCAAAAAGATACTATAAGGATAACAATCCCCTAGAGTCCTCAGGAGGAAATAAACACAGTATATGCAAACAGATTTGCAAGCTAAATCCCACTTCCATCACCTACAAGAATACTTGGAGTCTCTAAAAACATTTCAAAATATGGTGATTAAGGACATATGAAAAATTCCACATCATGTAACCAATGTAAAAATAACCTAATCAAAAAAGAAAAAGAGGCCCTCATTACCATGCAATTATAACATTGTAATCCGCCCTGCAGACAAAGGGGGAGGGATAGTTATTTTAGATAAGGAATCCTATCGTAAGGAGGCATTCAAACTGAGAGAGACACTCAAACATACAAAAAAAAAAAAAATCAGGACCACACTTTAACCTTCCACTACGGGAATTAATTAAAATGAGCAAAAATACTCAAATCCAGAATAAAAATGAAATAGTCTTTATCACAAATTTACACCCCTCGATTACCTTATTCTTTTATCTTCCAAAGATGCACAAATCCCTCACAAAACCTCCGGCTAGACACATAGTATCAGCGATTGATTAGCAATTTGGCTAAATATGTGGACTACCACCTCCAACCCTGTGTACATTGCATATCGGCTTACCTAAAGGATTCCAAGCTCGTAATGCAAACTTTAGAAACAATAAAATGGGATCCGGAATATATAATAGTTACACTTGACGTTAAATCATTATATAGTTATTGAGAGCAAGAAGGGTTGCGATGCTGCTAAATCCTTTTCACAAAGGAGAGGTTTTTATCTAACAGACCAAGTTGATTTTATTGGGGAATGTATTTTATTTATACTTAATAAAAATTACTTTTTATATAAAGGGGAATATTATTTACAAACATGGGGTACCGCAATTCTGACAAAAATTCGCACCAAGCTTCGGTAATTTAATTGTCGCCAAATGGGAGGAATCAACAGTGTTCTCCCAAAGCATGCTCTGTGCAGACCTCATATTGGCGATGTCATTTTGATATGGAAAGGGGGAAAAACTAGACTGAAAAGCTTCCTGAAGAAAATAAACAGTAATTATTTTTTCTTGGAATTGTTGATCTTAGCACCCGATTACAGACCTAGATGTAAAAGTGTCTGTTTTTGTTGCAAATATATCCTAGGACTACCTTGCTGTCCATATAAAACTTGACTTCTACGATTTCTAAGTTCATTCCTGATGTTATAGGTTCAGGCAACTCCACTGCAAACACAGCAGCGCAAAGCTCCAGTCTGGGAATCGTGTAACGCCAGTTTTGTCCAGATCAGGACAAATCCTATATGGTATCGTTCTTTCACGTCAATAGTCTTAGGTATGCTATGGCTGCAATTGCCTTGACTGAAGCATCGCAGAAGATATACAGTCTTTGCATCATGACTAGTGATTAGAGTTGAGCGAACACCTGGATGTTCGGGTTCGAGAAGTTCGGCCGAACATCCCGGAAATGTTCGGGTTCGGGATCCGAACCCGATCCGAACTTCGTCCCGAACCCGAACCCCATTGAAGTCAATGGGGACCCGAACTTTTCGGCACTAAAAAGGCTGTAAAACAGCCCAGGAAAGAGCTAGAGGGCTGCAAAAGGCAGCAACATGTAGGTAAATCCCCTGCAAACAAATGTGGATAGGGAAATGAATTAAAATAAAAATTAAATAAATAAAAATTAACCAAAATCAATTGGAGAGAGGTTCCATAGCAGAGAATCTGGCTTCCCGTCACCCACCACTGGAACAGTCCATTCTCAGATATTTAGGCCCCGGCACCCAGGCAGAGGAGAGAGGTCCCGTAACAGAGAATCTGTCTTCATGTCAGCAGAGAATTAGTCTGCATGTCATAGCAGAGAATGAGGCTTCACGTCAGCCACCACTGCAACAGTCCATTGGCATATATTTAGGCCCAGCACACACACAGGCAGAGGAGAGAGGTCCCGTAACAGAGAATCTGGCTTCATGTCAGCAGAGAATCAGTCTGCATGTCATAGCAGAGAATGAGGCTTCACGTCAGCCACCACTGCAACAGTCCATTGGCATATATTTAGGCCCAGCACACACACAGGCAGAGGAGAGAGGTCCCGTAACAGAGAATCTGGCTTCATGTCAGCAGAGAATCAGTCTGCATGTCATAGCAGAGAATGAGGCTTCACGTCACCCACCACTGCAACAGTCCATTGGCATATATTTAGGCCTAGCACACAGGCAGAGCAGAGAGGTCCCGTAACAGACAATCTGGCTTCATGTCAGCAGAGAATCAGTCTGCATGTCATAGCAGAGAATGAGGCTTCACGTCACCCACCACTGCAACAGTCCATTGGCATATATTTAGGCCTAGCACACAGGCAGAGCAGAGAGGTCCCGTAACAGACAATCTGGCTTCATGACAGCAGAGAATCAGTCTGCATGTCATAGCAGAGAATGAGGCTTCACGTCACCCACCACTGCAACAGTCCATTGGCATATATTTAGGCCTAGCACACAGGCAGAGCAGAGAGGTCCCGTAACAGACAATCTGGCTTCATGACAGCAGAGAATCAGTCTGCATGTCATAGCAGAGAATGAGGCTTCACGTCACCCACCATGTCCGACCATGTCCACGACCATGTCCACGTCCGCGTCCCTTACTAGATGTTTTTCTCATTGTTATGGTTCACCACAACAACAAATATATTATTTGGCCCAATGTATTGTATTCAAATTCAGCGGGATATAAATTTGAGGCCTAGTATTTAGGCGCTGGGTGACCGGTATGGATTTAGTGACAGAATTAGACTTGGAAATGCACAGAAGCGTGTGTGTGTGAAGTTATTCTGAATGACCCAATGTGCACCTTGAATATTATATACCCTTTTAGGGATAGATTTCAAATAGCTCTGATATAGCAGAAACCACTAAATTATGAAATTGTTAAATTGGGAATTGTATTTAAACCCAGAACAAAAAATGTGCTTTGACGGACACTAAATAACTTTCCCAGCCACAACAGGACAGCGTTAACGAGAGATTTAGCAGGATATAAATTTGAGGCCTAGTATTTAGGCGCTGGGTGACAGGTATGGGTTTAGTGACAGAATTAGACTTAGAAATACACAGTAGCGGGTGTGTGTGAAGTTATTCTGAATGACCCAATGTGCACCTTGAATATTATATACCCTTTTAGGGATAGATTTCAAATAGCTCTGATATAGCAGAAACCACTAAATTATGAAATTGCTAAATTGGGAATTGTATTTCAACCCAGAACAAAAAATGTGCTTTGACGGACACTAAATAACTTTCCCAGCCACAACAGGACAGCGTTAACGAGAGATTTAGCAGGATATAAATTTGAGGCCTAGTATTTAGGCGCTGGGTGACAGGTATGGGTTTAGTGACAGAATTAGACTTGGAAATACACAGTAGCGGGTGTGTGTGAAGTTATTCTGAATGACCCAATGTGCACCTTGAATATTATATACCCTTTTAGGGATAGATTTCAAATAGCTCTGATATAGCAGAAACCACTAAATTATGAAATTGCTAAATTGGGAATTGTATTTCAACCCAGAACAAGAAATGTGCTTGAACGGACACTAAATAACTCGCCCAGCTACAGCACTAAGGACAGATTTAGCGGGATATAAATTTGAGGCCTAGTATTTAGGCGCTGGGTGACAGGTATGGGTTTAGTGCCAGAATTAGACTTGGAAATACACAGTAGCGGGTGTGTGTGAAGTTATTCTGAATGACCCAATGTGCACCTTGAATATTATATACCCTTTTAGGGATAGATTTCAAATAGCTCTGATATAGCAGAAACCACTAAATTATGAAATTGCTAAATTGGGAATTGTATTTCAACCCAGAACAAGAAATGTGCTTGAACGGACACTAAATAACTCGCCCAGCTACAGCACTAGGGACAGATTTAGCGGGATATAAATTTGAGGCCTAGTATTTAGGCGCTGGGTGACAGGTATGGGTTTAGTGACAGAATTAGACTTGGAAATACACAGTAGCGGGTGTGTGTGAAGTTATTCTGAATGACCCAATGTGCACCTTGAATATTATATACCCTTTTAGGGATAGATTTCAAATAGCTCTGATATAGCAGAAACCACTAAATTATGAAATTGCTAAATTGGGAATTGTATTTCAACCCAGAACAAGAAATGTGCTTGAACGGACACTAAATAACTCGCCCAGCTACAGCACTAAGGACAGATTTAGCGGGATATAAATTTGAGGCCTAGTATTTAGGCGCTGGGTGACAGGTATGGGTTTAGTGCCAGAATTAGACTTGGAAATACACAGTAGCGGGTGTGTGTGAAGTTATTCTGAATGACCCAATGTGCACCTTGAATATTATATACCCTTTTAGGGATAGATTTCAAATAGCTCTGATATAGCAGAAACCACTAAATTATGAAATTGCTAAATTGGGAATTGTATTTCAACCCAGAACAAGAAATGTGCTTGAACGGACACTAAATAACTCGCCCAGCTACAGCACTAAGGACAGATTTAGCGGGATATAAATTTGAGGCCTAGTATTTAGGCGCTGGGTGACCGGTATGGATTTAGTGACAGAATTAGACTGGGATATGGCCAAAAAATAAACAGACTATTGCTGGTTAAATGCACTTGGTGTGACAGCTTCACCCTGATGTAGGCTTTAGCCAAAAAACAACCACACCATTGAGGGTTAAATGCACTTGGTGACAGGCGCAGCTTGCCCCTGATTTAGTATATGGCCAAAAAATGAACAGACTATTGCTGGTTAAATGCACTTGGTGTGACAGCTTCACCCTGATGTAGGCTTTAGCCAAAAAACAACCACACCATTGAGGGTTAAATGCACTTGGTGACAGGCGCAGCTTGCCCCTGATTTTGTATATGGCCAAAAAATGAACAGACTATTGCTGGTTAAATGCACTTGGTGTGACAGCTTCACCCTGATGTAGGCTTTAGCCAAAAAACAACCACACCATTGAGGGTTAAATGCACTTGGTCGCAGCTTGTGCTGGCGCACCACAAGACACAAAATGGCCGCCGATCACCCCAGAAAAATGTGACTGACAAACGGTCTGGGCAGCCTAAAAACAGTGAGCAATTGAGGATCAGCAGCTCAATGATCCACAGCTGCAGATCGATCAGTTAATCAAGTCCTTTGGAGGAGTTAATCTGCCTAATCTCGCCCTACTGTCGCAGCCGCAACCTCTCCCTACGCTAATCAGAGCAGAGTGACGGGCGGCGCTATGTGACTCCAGCTTAAATAGAGGCTGGGTCACATGGTGCTCTGGCCAATCACAGCCATGCCAATAGTAGGCATGGCTGTGATGGCCTCTTGGGGCAAGTAGTATGACGCTTGTTGATTGGCTGCTTTGCAGCCTTTCAAAAAGCGCCAAGAAAGCGTCACAAAAGCGCGAAGAAAGCGACGAACACCGAACCCGAACCCGGACTTTTACGAAAATGTCCGGGTTCGGGTCCGTGTCACGGACACCCCAAAATTCGGTACGAACCCGAACTATACAGTTCGAGTTCGCTCATCCCTACTAGTGATGACTGGCATAGGCAATATTCGAATTTGCGATATTTTGCAAATTTTTTAGCCGAATATTCGCCATAAATTAGCAAATTCGAGGATTCGTTATCTTCAGTCATTATTTTCTTGATTGCAAAAATCGACAATGTCATATATTTGCAATAAAAATTTGCGATTAGAAAACTCGCGATCAACACTATTTGCAAATACGAATATATAGCACTATATTCTAAATATTTGCAAATTCTCAAAGTGGCGATATTCACAATAAAAAGTTGCAATACGAATATTCGCGCTCAACACTAATTATGACTTCAGTTGATGGCACAGCAGCATACGGTCGTGCCACGTGACAAAGCTTTGAGAGACTTCTTCCAACCTGTCCACAGGTCATTTTTCTCCATGAGAAGCAGATCTTCCCAATCGGACGTCTCTGTGGTGAAGTCTCTTAACATCATTTTACCTTGGATGGTAACAGGTGCTACGAATCCCAGTGGATCAAATAAGCTGTATTTGTTGTACAGAACTCCTCTGCGTGTGAAGGGCTTTTCTTCCTGTCTGATTTGGAAGGTGAATGTGTCTGCCTTTAAATCCCAGAGCAAACCGAGGCTCCGCTGCATGGAAAGTGAGTCAGTGCTAAGATCCAAATCCTTTAAATCACTTTAATGGTCTTGGGGTGAGAAGGCCTCTATTAACTCACGGTTGTTGGAGGCGATTTTGTGCAACCTCAAATTAGATATAGCGAGCATTTCTTGGGCCCTTTGTAACAGTCTGATTGCAGTCTCGTTGGTGGGTATGGATTTCAAGCAGTCGTCCACGTAGAAATCTTTTTCCACAAAGGATCTGACATCTAACCCATACTTTGCTTCACCCTCTCAGGCTGAATGTCTGAGACCATAGATAGCGACTGCAGGGGAAGGACTGTTTCTGAAGAAGTGCACTCTCATTTGGCACTATATAATATCTTCATTGGGGGTCTTTGTTGCGGTACCAGAAGAACCTCAAGTAGTTTATATGTTCTTCCTTGATGAGGAAGCAGTGGAACATCTGTTGTATGTAGGCCATAAATGCTATGGAATCTCTGCGGAAGCGTAAAAGTACCTCCAGAAGTCTGTTGTTGAGGTCTGGACCAGACAGTAAGACATCATTTAGCGAGACGTCTTCACACCGGGTGCTCGAGTCTAATACTACTCGCATCTGCCTGCTTATTTAAGGACGATATACGCCGAATATGGGTAAGTACCAATACTCCTCAGAGTCTTGGTATGCTGGTGTCATTTCTGCATGGTTGTTCTGGAATATTCTTTCCATAAAGGTAAAGAAATGTTCTCTCGTATCTGGTGTCCTCTGAAGTTTGTGTTTCAGGGAGATGAATGGACTGTAGACAAGTTCTTTGTTGTTAGGTAAACGTTGTCTCCGGGGTTTAAACAGTAAAGGTGCGACCTAGCTTTTTGACTTGTCTTTTACTATTCTTTGATCCATGATATCCAAGAACAGCCTTTCTTCTATTGACATTGCGACCCTGCTGTCTTCTCTTGTCCTGTGGAAGACTGTGCACCCTAAGTGATCTTGCTTACCATCACAGGCATGGTCTTCACAGGAGGTATCTGCGAAAGGACAAGGCACAGGAGTGCTGTGTGGTAATTCTTTTACCGACAACTGCTCTGATATGGCTGGAATAAGGAAGGACACCCACTTTCAAGTATGTTCCGTCTCCATTCCGCTTTGCAGACGGACACTAAAATGCTGCTTGCAGTGTATTGGTGTCCGTCTGATAAAACTGAGCCAAACGGATCCGTTCTGACACACAATGTAAGTCAATGAGGACTGATCCGTTTTCTATGACACAATATGGCACAATAGAAAACGGATCTATCCATCATTGACTTTCAATGGTGTTCAAGACGTATCCGTCTTGGCTATGTTAAAGATAATACAAACGGATCAGTTCTGAATAGATGCAGATGGTTGTATTATCTGAACGGATCCGTCTGTGCAGATCCATGACGGATCCGCACTAAACGCGAGTGTGAAAGTAGCCTTATTAGTGATATCAAATATTTTTTGAATTAATACATTGATTTTAGTTAATTCTAATTTTTTATTACCATATTTTTCAGACTGTAAGAAGCACTTTTTCCACCTAAAAGTTAGGGGAAAATAACAGTGTGTCTTATCGTCTGATTGCTAATGACTGCTTCCATTATGCAGGAGGCGTGGGGAGCGGTAAAGCAAGCACTGTGCTGGCTCTACTCATTCTCCCTGCTCTTCTTCCAGACAGACCTGCTGAACTGTATTCTGATTGTATATTGCATTAGGACGTAGTGAACGTAGGTGCACACTATGACCTGAAGTTGTGAGACATGAGGTAACAGTGCAGCACTGGCTGGTAAGAGAGAAGGAAGTGGTGAGTCCTGGTCTGGAGAGTGGCAGCACCATCCGAAGCAAGTGAGGTAAGTTTTTAGTTTTTGTTTTTATGTCTGAACTGAAGTCTAATAGAGATCTGATCTGAGGTTGATGGAGGTTGGGGGTTTGATCTGCGGCTGATGACGGTCTAATCTGAGGATGATGGAGCTTGGGGTTCTAATGAAGGTCTGATCTGAGGTATGATGGAGGTTGGGGGTCCTTAATTTTTTGGTCTGCTCTGAAATCTGATAAAGAATAGGAGCCTGATTTGGGGTTCTTATGAGGATTGGGGGTTTGATCTGAGGTTTGACGAAAAATATTTTTTTCCTTATTTTCCTCCTCTAAATTCTAGGTGCGTCTTTTATTATGGTGCCTCTTATAGTTCGAAATATATGGTAATTTAAATGTCATATTAATTTTCTGTTTTTACCGTTGTTTATTATACATAACTTTGGGCCCTATTCTCTTCAATATATTTATTAATGATCTTGTAGAAGGCTTGCATAGTAAAGTGTAAAGTATACATTTTCGCAGATGACACTAAACTGTAAAGTAATTAACACTGAAGATGATAGTATACTACTACAGAGGTATCTGGATAGATTGGAGGCTTGGGCAGATAAGTGGCAGATGAGGTTTAACAATGACAAATGTAAAGTTATGCACATGGGAAGGAATAATGCAAGTCACCCGTACATACTAAATGGTAAAACACTCGGTAACACTGACATGGAAAAGGATGTTTTGTTTTTTGCCTTCCTCTGGATCAACTTGCAGGATGACAGGCCGAACTGGATGGACAAATGTCTTTTTTCAGCCTTAAGTACTATGTTACTAACTTATGATAAAAGCTGTCATTATTTCTCAGTAAGAAACCAAGTAGAAAAGCTTCTATAACATACACACATTACAGGTTATATAACATACATATAACCTGTAATGTGTGAAATGACATCTTGTGAAGTGCTGTGTGCTGTAGTGAGCTCAAAGTAAAGGGTGGTCAAATGTCCAAACAGATGGAAGAGATTTATTATGCTTACACACAAATAGTAGCTTTTTTATGACATTGATGTCTGAATGGGGGTAAGGTTAAGTTTTGCTTGCTGCAGAGGTCACAAATACGTCACCCGAGCATCTTATAATTAGGAGGAAAGGATGCTTGGGTTGACAATATATACCTTAAACCAAGCAAGAAATCTTTAATGATGTGGAATGCTTGTCTTAATTGCCTTTTTCTCCTTCATACTGGGAGAGTTTAAAAGAATCTCAAGGTGAATTGAAATAGCAGAATACTGTGCTATGCTGTGTATTGTTTCCATGTGATGGAGTGGTGGCAGTATTATATGTAAAAATAGAATTTAAATAGAATGGAATGGTTAGTGCACTACTCTGCTCAACTTACAAGATTAGACTCCAAGTGGGGAAAAACAGAATCTAGAGTCTGTTCAGAATGCAAAGATTACATCATGCTACATAAAAACTAACACGATGAAAATGTAATAGAATTGGAAGTGAAGGTACAGTAATATTCAGTATACCATGGACAAGTTAACGTTATTGACTGTGGCTTCTTTTCATAAAAAAAACAATCTTTTAAAATATGCAAATCGTTTCACTACCAGCAAGAAGGGCGTCTACTTGCTGGTAGCCGCCGCAAAAAAAGCCTCCTCCTCTTGTTGATTGACAGGGCCAGCAGCGAACTCCTCCTCTAGCTGGCCCTGTCAGCATTTCAAAAATCCTGTGCCTGTCTTCATTCGGCACAGGCGCTTTGAGAGAAGGAGGCTCCCCTCCGCAGCGCTCCCTTAGTGCGCCTGCGCCAATGACGTCTTCTCTTTCGGTGAGATTTTTGGGCATCATGTCCAGTTTGGATGGAAGATCATTTTTTTTACCATTTGGAACGATTTCTCAATGACTGAATCTGGGGAAGAAAAAGGGTTAAAATTAAGGAAAAATATCTCTGGTTGGTGGAAGAGGATGGAGGGCTATTGGTTCCTTTTTTTCAGGGTTATTATCTAGCTGCTCAAGTTCAGTGGATAAAGTCAGGGGGAAATAATATAACAGAGTATCTGGAACGGGGCTTTAATGGCCCAAAATATGGTATATTTAGCATATTGGAGACAGGATTTATTAAAAATAAAGGAAAAAAATGCCCAATTTGTCAAATGGTGGATTTGTAATGGGGAAAGATAAAAAGAAATTTGGGAATTGTTAACGCTACAAATTTTTCGCCCTGTGGGATAATAGTAATATTGTAGAATTTCAATTAATCGCGGATTATAAATACTGGGTAAACACGGTATTATTTATGCTTCACAATCAATTAAAAGTGGGACAATAAGAACATTAAAAGACTTATGTCCCGGAATTAGCACAGATTTAATGAGTCAATATAGGTGTTATCAGTTAAAACACAAAATAGGAATTATTTTATCACAAGAAATCACGAATTACATGTATAGTATTTTAGCTAACTGTAATTAATCAAGGAATACAGGTCGAGTGAATTGACTATGTTGCATCATTATTTTTCTATGATGGCCTTATCAAGATCAGATCATCACTGAACTGTAAAATATCGTTTTATGTATTCTGATTGGTTTTTCAGCTGTCTTTTACATACACACTGAGTAATCTCATGTGGGTGTAGTTACATGTTGATTGGTTTCTCAGCTGTCTTTTACATACATACTGAGTAAACTCATGTTGATGTAATTACATGTACTACCAGCATACCTCTTGACATATTGATGACAGTATTTGTATTGTATGTTTTGTTGACTCTCCTGTTATATTTAGTCCGGCTGTAGGCCAGATTTTAGTAGAATAATAATAAAAGGTATATTTTAATTGGGAAGGTATTCCAGTGCATATAGATTTATTCTTCCCTTACATATATTTACTGCAATGCAGGTTTTTTGATGTGGTAGACCCAATATTATTAAGTAAGATCTATAAAGAACGAGAACCAAAATGCTGGAGGTGCAACCAAGAGTCTGCTGACTATATCCATATGGTCCTGTCCGAGTATGTAATTGTACCGGCGAGGGGTATTCTGCTCCTTGAGTGCAGAGTCCTCAGTTTCCCTCCCATATAAACCGGAACTGGCTCTCCTAGGGTGTTCTTTACCATCAATCAGGGAAAAAAACAAAAAAAAAGTAATTGGACAAGAGGTTTAATGGTGGCAAGAGTAATAATAGCAAGGGAATAGGGAGCAAAAATATCCCCCAGTATTAAGAAATGGAAAAACCTTTTGGTAAGGACTGAGAGATACAAGCAATATGCAGTAGGTACTGTATGATTGATTCGGCCAGTGGGGGAGCGGGAGGGATCAGTGGGGAGGAGGGATTGGAGTGACGATTGGCGATAACCACCGAGATAACCACCGTATGGGGGAAAGGAGAAATGGGGAGATAAGTTTGGATTGACAGTTGGAGATCGAGTCCGATTCAATATGGCAGAGAATGGGAAAGTTGGTGAAGGTCCCAATATTACCAAGATGTTGCATTGATCCCTACTCTATCATTTGTATAATGGGACATTTAATGTATTATGCCTGCCTGTGGGCAGAAGTTGTATTGATGTATTTGGACTCGGCACTGTCAAAACTTTTTATTTCTGTAATTTTGTATAAGAAAACTGAATAAAGAAATGAAAAAATTATAATAAATACAAGCGTTAGATACTGCTGTTTAGGGTTGAGCAAACCCAAACTGTAATGTTTGGGTTCGTACCGAACGTTAGGATTTTTGGACCCCGAACCCAAACTGCAAAAGTTTGGGTTCGGTGTTCGGCACTTTCTTGGCGCTTTTTGAAAGGCTGCACAGCAGCTAATCAACAAGGGTCGTACTACTTGCCCCAAGAGGCCATCACAGCCATGCCTACTAATGGCATGGCTGTGATTGGCCAGAGCAGCATGTGACCCAGGCTCTATATAAGCTTGAGTCACATAGCGCTGCACGTCACTCTGCTGTTACAAGTGTAGGGAGAGGGTGCTGCTGGACTTGTGATTTCAGGGAGAGAATAAGAGAGAATCTAACTCAGTGATCTACAGAGAAATAGTTTTGTGGGTGCAGGGCACAATCGTTTTACCCTGCCCTGAGCTCATTGACCCCAAATAACTAAATTTTAGAATTCTGTTAGTTAGGTGGGCGGCGGCTATTTTATCCAAGCTTAGTGCAACAGCACTGCATCTGAGCTTTTGGGACATTAAAAAATCTCAATTTTTTTGGGCAAACTACAACATCAGGATTAGTCAGTGTGCAATTTAAGGTAGAAATAATACACCCATCATTTTCTGGGGTTTGAAAAACACCCTTTTTTCCCCAAAAAACAGTATTTTTCAGATCTGCAAGTGTTAAATTCAAGTTTAATATATACAGCTTTCATATTCTGTTACCAAAAAAAGCACATTTTTGGCAATCTACAACATCTTGATTAGTCAGTATGCAATTTAAGCTAGAAATACACCCATCATTTTCTGGGGTTTAAAAAACACACTTTAAAAAAAAAATGTATTTTCCAGATCTGCAAGTGTTAAATTCAAGTTTGATATATACAGCTTTCATATTCTGTTAAGAAAAAAACACTTTTTGGGCAATCTACAACATCTGGATTATTCAGCGTTACTATCCCACTTCTATGCCTCCTTGAAAAAATGCTCCTGGCGATGATGGAAGAGGATGTGGCACAGGAGGAGGAGGAGGAGGAAGAGGAATCATTTTGTAGGGTTTCCGGCCAGTCATTCCCAAGTGGCTCCGAGGGTGGTTTCCTGTACCCACAAACCCAAGGTACACAATTGTCCAGCCAGGGCACAGTTCTGGAGGATGAGGAGGAGGAGATGGAGGAGGAGGAACCATGTTCACAGCAGGGTGGCACCCAGACTAGCTCATGGGAATCACTGGTGCGTGGATGGGGGGATACAGAGGACACAGACGATACACCTCCCACAGAGGACAGCTTTTCGTTGCCTCTGGGCAACCTAGCACACATGAGCGATTACATGCTGCAGTGTCTCCGCAACGACCGCCGAGTTGCCCACATTTTAACTTGTTCTGATTACTGGGTGGCCATGCTGCTGGATCCCCGTTACAAGGACAACATGCCGTACTTAATTCCGTCACTGGAGCGTGATCGTAAGATGCGCGAGTACAAGCGCATGCTGGTAGACGCGCTGCTGGTGGCATTCCCACCTGACAGCGAGGGCACAGTGGAAGCACAAGGCGAAGGCAGAGGACGAGGAAGAGGTCGCCAATGCAGCTGAGGCACCACCAACACCTCAGAAGGCAGGGTTAGCATGGCCGAAATGTGCAAAAGCTTTGTCAGCACACCACAACAACCAGCACCAACAGCTGATATGGAAAGTCTTAGCAGGAGGCAGCTGTCACGAGGGTGTCAAGAGCCAAGCCTGACTCTGTTGTACCCGGGGTCAGGAGGTCGCAGCGGTTGGCTGCACACTCTATGTAAGGTAGGGATGTTTCCTTATTGTAGCTTTCTGGGTTTGCTTTGCAAATCCTTTTGGCTCACTCAGGGATCCGTAGCTCCTTCTCTCAGCTGTTCCTTGTCCAGCACTCCCATCCTCCTTATATTCCCCTCTCACACTTCTCTGGTTGCCAGATATAGAGCTTCCTGCCTGGACATCTATTCTGACCCACTGGAGCTGTGTTGCTGCGTTCTGATTGTTGCTTTAGAACGCTACCCTCCGGATCCCTGTTGGACCTTTGTGGACAGTTGTTGTCGTCCACCTGGGTGTTTATGTTTGTCTGTGTTTGTCTGTCCTCTCCCTGGTGTTTCCCTCTTAGTGCAGTGGTGAGGACTAGCGATCCCACCGGCCCGTTCATTATCTAGGGTTCATTTCAGGGAAAGCCAGGGTTTAGGCACGTGATTGCCGCACGGGTGAGGAACCCGCCTAGGGACGTCAGGGCAGTCAGGTGCCAGCCGCAAGGAGAGTTAGGGGTCACCACCTTTCCCTCTCCCTTGGGCAGGGCTTTCCCTGTGTTCCTCCCTGTGTGTGACGCCGGTCATTACATTATATCTGGCCCTACTTAGAATCCAGTATGGATCCAATTGCTGCTCTGTCCAAACAATTTCATGGCCTGTCTTTGGAGGTGGCAGGATTGAAGGTGTCGGTCCTCCAGCAACAGCAGCAATTACAACAGACCGCAAGCCCAGCGGTTGCTACTGGTAACCAGGTTGTTGTAGAACCCAAGGTCCCTCTCCCTGACAGATTTTCTGGGGGAAGGGACAAGTTTTTGACTTTCCGTGAGGCCTGTAAATTATACTTCAAACTGCGTCCTTACTCCTTTTGGTAATGAAGAACAGCGGGTGGGTGTTGTTATTTCCCTGCTGCAGGGGGACCCGCAGTCCTGGGCGTTCTCTTTACCTACTGATTCTCAGGCGCTTCGGTCAGTGGATAAGTTTTTCGGGGCCTTGGGTCTCATATATGACGACCCTGACCGAGTCGCACTGGCTGAATCAAAATTACGAAGACTCCTACAAGGAGAGCGGCCGGTAGAGGAGTATTGCTCTGACTTCCGTAGGTGGGCTACGGTTACCCAATGGAACGACCCGGCTCTCAGGAGTCAGTTCTGCTCTGGGTTATCCGAAAGGGTTAAGGATGCGCTTGCATTGTATGAAACCCCCTTTTCCCTTGATGCAGTTATGTCCCTTTCTATCCGTATAGATAGACGCCTTAGGGACAGGTTGAAAAAACCGGAGCCATTGGTAACCCCTCCCAAGCAGCAGTTAGTCTGTACGGACTTAGACGAGCCTATGCAGCTAGGAGGTACTACTCGTCAGGTCCGTCCTCCTGAGGTTCGCCGTAGGCGTGGGGTTTGTTTTTTTTGTGGGGAGAGGGGTCATTTCATTAATGTCTGTCCTTCTTTCCTCAGAAACAAAAAAACGTTGGAAAACTACTAACCCCAGGCTGTGTGGAGGATGTCAGCCGGGGGGTATATGTTTCCTCCATACGAACATCGCAATTTGTGTTGCCAGCGGTTATTGTTTTTGGTGATAAGACAGAGACTATTTCTTTCTTTCTAGACAGTGGAGCAGGGGTAAATTTGATAGATGCCCATTTTGCCCGCACTATGGGTTTGTCTCTCTGTACACTACAGAGACCTATTCCCATATTTGCTATTGATTCTGCTCCTCTGTCTCAGAGAAATCTCACCCACATTGTTCATAATTTACACCTTCGGGTAGGTGATCACCATAACGAGATGCTCTCATGTTTTGTTCTGGAGGGGCTTCCCGCTCCGGTAGTGCTGGGTCTTCCCTGGCTGGTAGCGCACAATCCAGTGGTAGATTGGCAGGCCAGGGAGATATTGGAGTGGAGTGAGCCGTGCAGAGAAAATTGCTTAAATAGCAATTGCTTAGTCGCCTCCATAGCTACCCTACCTACATTTGTTTCGGACTTTGAGGACGTTTTTTCTGAAAAGGGTTGTCAGAAGTTACCACCTCATCGTCCTTATGATTGCCCGGTTAACCTTATTCCCGGCGCAAAATTACCCAAAACCAGGTTATATAATCTTTCAGGTCCAGAGAGACAAGCCATGAAGGATTATATCTCCGAGAGTTTGGCTAAGGGACACATCAGACCCTCTTCTTCACCCGTGGCTGCAGGGTTTTTCTTCGTTAAAAAGAAAGATGGGGCCTGCGTCCTTGCCTAGATTTTCGTGAATTAAATCGGATAACCATCCGAGACCCATACCCTCTTCCTTTCATTCCTGACCTGTTTAACCAGATTGCGGGTGCTAGGTGGTTCTCCAAACTCGATCTTAGGGGGGCCTACAATCTGATTCGTATTAAAGAGGGGGATGAGTGGAAAACTGCTTTTAACACCCCTGAGGGGCATTATGAAAATCTAGTTATGCCTTTCGGCCTGACTAATGCTCCTGCCGTCTTTCAACATTTCGTTAATGACATTTTTAGTCATCTAATCAGCAGGTTTGTGGTAATATACCTAGATGATATCTTAATTTATTCGTCTGATCTGAGAACACATGAGGAGCATGTCAGACAAGTACTACAGGTACTACGGACGAATGAATTATATGCTAAAATTGAAAAATGTGTTTTTTGCCGTTCAGGAAATACAATTCCTAGGTTATTATTTATCTGCGTCAGGTTTCCGTATGGATCCTAGGAAGGTCCAGGCAATTGTGGATTGGGATCTTCCTGAGAACCTCAAAGCACTACAACGGTTCTTGGGCTTCGCGAATTTCTATAGGAAATTCATTAAAAATTATTCGGTGATCGTAAAACCCCTTACTGACATGACTAGGAAGGGGACTGATTTTTCTAAATGGTCTGACGCCGCTAAAGTTGCTTTTGCATCTCTAAAAGAGAGGTTTACCTCAGCACCTGTACTAGTCCAACCTGATGTCTCTCAGCCTTTTATTGTTGAAGTCGATGCATCAGAGGTGGGAGTGGGGGCTGTACTGTCTCAGGGTCCGTCTCCTGGAAAATGGCGTCCTTGTGCTTTCTTTTCTAAAAAACTATCTGCAGCAGAACAGAACTACGATATTGGCAATAGGGAACTGTTAGCTATTAAACTTGCGTTTGAGGAGTGGCGTCACTTTTTAGAGGGGGCAGTCCACCCCGTCACTGTGTTTACGGACCACAAAAATCTGCTGTACCTCGAATCAGCTAAGCGTCTCACCCCTAGACAGGCTAGGTGGTCGTTATTTTTTACCAGGTTTAACTTTGTGATTACCTATCGTCCTGGGGTAAAGAATACCAAGGCTGATGCACTATCTCATTGTTTCCCTGGAGGGGGTAATGTGAGTGATCCGGTACCCATTCTACAAAGAGGAGTGGTTGTCTCTGCGGTACACTCTGCTTTGGAGGGGAAGGTGTTAGAGGCCCAGGGGGACGCCCCGGTCTCTTGCCCCTCAGAGAAATTGTTTGTTCCGTTGAACCTACGTCTCGAATTATTAAAGGAACATCATAATTCGGCACTTGCTGGGCACCCGGGTAGTAAAGCAACCTTAGAGCTATTGTCTCGTCGTTTTTGGTGGCCAAGGTTGCGTCAGGATGTATTGGATTTTGTGTCTTCTTGTTCTGCCTGTGCGCGCGCAAAAGTTTCATATACACGTCCTGCAGGGTCTCTATTACCACTCGTCATTCCCAATAGACCATGGACACATCTGTCTATGGATTTTATCACTGACTTACCTTTGTCTGCGGGTAAAACAGTTATTTTGGTAGTAGTGGACAGGTTTAGCAAAATGGCACACTTCATTGCGTTACCCGCACTACCTAATGCTAAAACTCTTGCTCAGGTATTCGTCAGTGAGATCGTGAAGCTTCACGGGGTCCCCTCCGATGTTGTTTCGGATCGGGGAACCCAGTTTATTTCTAAATTTTGGAAAGCTTTTTGTTCCCGTTTGGGGGTTCACTTGTCCTTTTCCTCAGCTTTCCATCCTCAGTCGAATGGACAGACTGAGCGTACCAACCAAAACCTTGAGACATATCTAAGATGTTTTGTGTCTGAAAACCAAGAGTTGTGGTCGTCATATTTACCGTTAGCAGAGTTTGCCATAAATAATCGCAGTCAGGAATCCACTGGCAAGTCACCATTTCTTGGTGCATATGGTTTTCATCCCCAATTCTGTACTTTCAAAGAGGGGGGGTCTTCTGGGGTTCCCGAAGAGGAACAGTTTTCGTCATCTCTTTCATCGGTATGGCAGAAGGTGCAAGCTAACTTGAAAAATATGGGAGGTAAATACAAATGCATGGCTGATAAGAGACGGTCGCCAGGTCCGGACCTAGGAGTGAATGACTATGTGTGGTTATCTACTAGGAATATCAAATTGAAGGTTCCCTCTTGGAAACTGGGTCCTAGGTTTATTGGTCCTTACAAGATTGTAGCCATCATCAACCCCGTGGCTTTTCGCCTGGAGTTACCTCAGACTTTTAAAATCCATAATGTCTTTCATAAGTCGTTACTCAAAAAATATGTTCCACCTCTAGAACCGTCACCGCTGCCACCCCCTCCTGTTGTCGTGGATGGTAATTTAGAATTTCAGATATCCAAAATTATTAATTCTCGTCGGGTCCGCCGCTCTCTCCAATATCTGGTGCACTGGAGAGGTTACGGTCCAGAGGAAAGGATGTGGGTTCCTGCGTCTGAGGTAAACGCCGACAGGCTAGTTCGGATTTTTCATGCCTCTCATCCTGAGAGACCTGGTCCTGAGTGTCCGGAGGCCCCTCGTAGAGAGGGGGGTACTGTCACGAGGGTGTCAAGAGCCAAGCATGACTCCGTTGTACCCGGGGTCAGGAGGTCGCAGCGGTTGGCTGCACACTCTATGTAAGGTAGGGATGTTTCCTTATTGTAGCTTTCTGGGTTTGCTTTGCAAATCCTTTTGGCTCACTCAGGGATCCGTAGCTCCTTCTCTCAGCTGTTCCTTGTCCAGCACTCCCATCCTCCTTATATTCCCCTCTCACACTTCTCTGGTTGCCAGATATAGAGCTTCCTGCCTGGACATCTATTCTGACCCACTGGAGCTGTGTTGCTGCGTTCTGATTGTTGCTTTAGAACGCTACCCTCCGGATCCCTGTTGGACCTTTGTGGACAGTTGTTGTCATCCACCTTGGTGTTTATGTTTGTCTGTGTTTGTCTGTCCTCTCCCTGGTGTTTCCCTCTTAGTGCAGTGGTGAGGACTAGCGATCCCACCGGCCCGTTCATTATCTAGGGTTCATTTCAGGGAAAGCCAGGGTTTAGGCACGTGATCGCCGCACGGGTGAGGAACCCGTCTAGGGACGTCAGGGCAGTCAGGTGCCAGCCGCAAGGAGTGTTAGGGGTCACCACCTTTCCCTCTCCCTTGGGCAGGGCTTTCCCTGTGTTCCTCCCTGTGTGTGACGCCGGTCATTACAGCAGCCTTTCACCAACATGGTGGAGCAGTATGTGTGCACACGCCTACAAGTACTGAATGACGGGTCTGCCCCCTTCAACTTCTGGGTCTCCAAATTGGGTACATGGCCTGAGCTTGCCGTTGACGCCTTGGAGGTGCTGGCCTGCTCTGCAGCCAGTGTATTATCTGAACGTGTGTTTAGCACGGCAGGGAGTGTCATCACAGACAAACGCAGCCGCCTGTTCACTGCCAATGTGGACAAGCTCACGTTCATTAAAATGAACCAGGCATGGATCCCTCAGGACTTGTCTGCACCTTGTGCAGAATAGACATGTATACCGGCACTAAGCAGCCATTGTTATACTGCAGCGCAATTGCTCATGTTTGTATTTTAGATATTTCACACTCTTTTGGAGTGTACCTTAATTTTACAAAATTTAATTAAAACCAAAAACCTGTGTTGCCTATCTCGTCCTAATTCACCGCCGCTTCTACCTACTCCGCTACGTCCACCGCCTCCTCAAACTCCTACTCCATATGGAACTCCACCTCTAAAATCCATATTTTTTTATTTTAAATAATTTCACTACTTTTACATTTTCGTGTGAAATTCACCAATTTTTGGGTGTATAGTACCACTGCTATACCTAGTAGACCGGTAAAAAAACAAAAACAAAATTGTCAGTTAAATTTTATGGTAAAATTAACTAATTTTGGGGTGTATAGTACCACTGCTATACCTAGTAGGCCGGTTAAAAAAAAAAAAAATTGTCATTTACATTTTAGGGTGAAATTTCACCAATTTTTGAGTGTATAGTACCACTGCTATACCTAGTGGACCAGTAAAAAATAAATAAAAATTGTCAGTTTCATTTATAGTGAAATTAACAAATTTTGGAGTGTACAGTATGACTGCTATACCTAGTAGACAGGTTAAACAAAAAAAAATGTAATTTACTTTTTTTGGGTGAAATTAAACAATTTCTGGGTGTATAGGACCACTGCTATAACTAGTATACAGGTTAAACAAAAACAAAATAATTGTCATTTACTTTTTTGGGTGAAATTAACAATTTTTTGAGTGTATAGTACCACTGCTATACCTAGTGGACCGGTTAAAAAAAAAAAAATTGTCATTTACATTTTTAGGGTGAAATTTGCCAATTTTGGGGTCTATAGTACCACTGCTATACCTAGTAGACAGGTTAAAAAAAAAATTGTTAGATATATATTCAGCTGGGGGGTCATCACAGGTTATATTTCCCAATGTTTTGGGGTCTACCCAAATTTAAACAAAAAAATATATAATAATAAAATAAAATAAAAAACAAAAACCAATGTTGGCTACCTCCTCCACCGCCGCTTCCACCTACACAGCCACATCCACCGCCTCCTCAACCTCCTACTCCATATGGACCTCCTCTTTCTAGATCAATACAAACCGGATTCCAAAAAAGTTGGGACACTATACAAATCGTGACTAAAAACTGAATGCAATGATGTGGAGGTGCCAACTTCTAATATTTTATTCAGAATAGAACAAAATCATGGAACAAAAGTTTAAACTGAGAAAATGTACCATTTTAAGGGAAAAATATGTTGAATCAGAATTTCATGGTGTCAACAAATCCCAAAAAGGTTGGGACAAGGCCATTTTCTCCCCTTCTTCTTACAACACTCAACAGACGTCTGGGGACCGAGGACACCAGTTTCTCAAGTTTAGAAATAGGAATGCTCTCCCATTCTTGTCTAATACAGGTCTCTAACTGTTCAATCGTCTTGGGCCTTCTATGTTGCACCTTCCTCTTTATGATGCGCCAAATGTTCTCTATGGGTGAAAGATCTGGACTGCAGACTGGCCATTTCAGTACCCGGATCCTTCTCCTATGCAGCCATGATGTTGTGATTGATGCAGAATGTAGTCTGGCATTATCTTGTTGAAAAATGCAGGGTCTTCCCTGAAAGAGATGACGTCTGGATGGGAGCATATGTTGTTCTAGAACCTGAATATATTTTTCTGCATTGATGGTGTCTTTCCAGACATGCAAGCTGCCCATGCCACACGCACTCATGCAACCCCATACCATCAGAAATGCAGGCTTCTGAACTGAGCGTTGATAACAACTTGGGTTGTCCTTGTCCTCTTTGGTCCGGATGATATGGCGTCCCAGATTTCCAAAAAGTAATTTGAATCATGACTCGTCTGACCACAGAACAGTCTTCCATTTTGCCACACTCCATTTTAAATTATCCCTGGCCCAGTGAAAACGCCTGAGCTTGTGGATCTTGCTTAGAAAGGGCTTCTTCTTTGCACTGTAGAGTTTCATCTGGCAACGGCGGATGGCACGGTGGATTGTGTTCACTGACAATGGTTTCTGGAAGTATTCCTGAGCCCATTCTGTGATTTCTTTACAGTAGCATTCCTGTTTGTGGTGCAGTGTCGTTTAAGGGCCCAGAGATCACGGGCATCCAGTATGCACAGTTGATGATGATAGATGCAAAGTCTTTGCAATTTTTCGCTGTGTAACACCTATCTGATATTGCTCCACTATCTTTCTGCGCAATATTGTGGGAATTGGTGATCCTCTACCCATCTTGGCTTCTGAGAGACACTGCCACTCTGAGAAGCTCTTTTTATACCCAATCATGTTGCCAATTGACCTAATTAGTGTTAATTGGTCTTCCAGCTCTTCGTAATGCTCAAATTTACTTTTTCCAGCCTCTTATTGCTACTTGTCCCAACTTTTTGGGGGTTTGTTGACACTGTGAAAATTTTAATCAACGTATTTTTCCTTTAAAATGATACATTTACTCGGATTAAACATTTGATTGGTCATCTACGTTCTATTACAAATAAAATATTGACATTTGCCATCTCCACATCATTGCCTTCAGTTTTTATTCACAATTTTTTAGTGTCTCAACTTTTTTGGAATCCGGTTTGTATTATTATTTTTTATTTTTATGTATTTTATGTTATTTGAAGTCATTTCCCTATTCACATTTGTTTGCAGAGCACTTGTCATGTTCTTAACCACATTTTGCTGGCATTTGCAGCCCTCTACCCCTTTCCATGACTTTTTTAGAGCCATTTTAGTGTTCAAAAGTTTGGGTCCCCATTGAATTCAATAGGATTCGGGTTAGGGGTCAAGTTCGGGTCCCGAACTCAAACTTTTTGGTGAAGTTCGGCCAAACCCGAGGTACCTGAACATCCAGGTGTCGACTGAACTCTGAGAATATATTTTTCTTTTTGTGCTGAAATAGGTTACTAAACGCTTTAACAACTTGCATATATATTTTTCTTTCTGTACTGAAATAGGCCACTAAACGCTATTGCCACAAATAAATGCAGCAGTGTAGTGCATATATATTTTTCTTTCTGTACTGAAATAAGCCACTAAACGCTTTCAGCACACATAACTTCAAAAGTGAACTGAAAATACATTTAAATTTTTGTACTGAACTAGTCCAGTAAACGCTTTTAGCATAAATAAATGCACCAGTGCAGTGAGTATATATTTTTCTTTCTGTACTGAAATAGGCCATTAAACGCTTTCAACACATATAACTGCAGAAGTGAACTTAGAATATATTTTTCTTTCTGTACTGAAATTGGCCACTAAACGCTTTTAACATAAATAAATGCAGCAGTGCAGTGCGTATATATTTTTCTTTCTGTACTGAAATATGCCACTAAACGCTTTCAACACATATAACTTCAAAAGTAAATTGAGAATAAATTTAAATTTTTGTACTGAAATAGGCCAGTAAAAGCTTTTAGCAGAAATAAATGCACCAGTGAAGTGCGTATATATTTTTCTTTTTGTACTAAAATAGGCAACTAAACACTTTCAACACAAATAACTGCAGAAGTGAACTGAGAATATATTTTTCTTTCTGTACTGAAATAGGCCACTAAACACTTTTAGCTAAAATAAATGCACCAGTGAAGTGCGTATATATTTTTCTTTCTGTACTAAAATAGGCCCGTAAATGCTTTTACCACAAATAACTGCAGCAGTGCAGTGCGTATATATTTTTCTTTCTCTACTGAAATAGGCCACTACACACTTTCAACACATATAACTTCAAAAGTAAATTGAGAATATTTATTTTATTTTTGCACTGAAATAGGTCAGTAAACGCTTTTAGCAGAAACAAATGCACCAGTGAAGTGCATATATATTTTACTTTCTGTACTAAAATAGGCCACTAAACACTTAACACAAATAACTGCAGAAGTGAACTGAGAATATATTTTTCTTTCTGTACTGAAATAGGCTACTAAATGCCTTTTTCAGATATAAATGCACCAGTGAATTGCGTATATTCTTTTCTTTCTGTACTGAAACAGGCCACTAAACACTTTCAGCATATTTAACCTCAGAAGTGAACTAAGAATATATTTTTCTTTTTGTACTGAAATAGGCCTTTAAACGCTTTTAGCAGAAATAAATGCACCAGTGAAGTAAGTATATATTTTTCTTTCTGTACTGAAATAGGCTACTATACGCCTTTTTTTCCTTTCTGTACGCATATAACTGCAGAAGTGAACTGAGAATATATTTTTCTTTTTCCACAGATGTAAGCCACTAAAGGCTTTTTAAACCTAGTACTTGCACCCCAAGAACAAATTGCTGGAATGTCAGAGCTGTATAATGGCCATTTGGTTCCCAAATTGATCTTTCCCTGCACTTGTAAACCACTTTTCTAGCACTGTCCCTAGCGCCTTCTGACTTCTCTCCCTGCACTAAGATGCTGTGAAATAATTCCTTCCTATCCTTTTCCTGCACTTATAAATCGTTTTTCCTCGTTTCTTTGTTCGCAATGAGCTTTTTACTATTGTTGTCCGTAGCACATTCTCACGTTTGTCCCTGCACTCAGAATGCTGGAAAATGGCAGAATCTAAAATGGCTGCCGTATTTATAGGGCTATGACATCACAGGGCTGGCTGGCTGCTGATTGGCTCCTTGCATGCATGTCAATCTGGGTGATTCTGCCTTCCCAGAGTCCCTTGCCCCATGTCCTCAGTCCTCACACGTGTAGCCGCCATTTTAGGAAAAATTGTGATTCATTACCACGAATCGCGAATAAATTTTTCCTGAAATTTCCACTTCATCAGCTTCGATTCACTCATCTCTAAAAATATTTTTTTTTGCCAAAAATGAGTAAAATGCAATCATAAACAAAAATTGCATTTATAGGTGTACATAGCCTTTAATAATATTCTTCTTTAACCATACTTTGGTAGAACAACTTCTGTGCTTACTGTTGTTGTCTTACTGCATGACCACATTCTCTTGAGATTCAGTACATGGAGTCCTGACTGCTTACTTTTGAATTTGCTGGTATAATTTAGATCGATCCCATACCATAATACTACCACACACTGCGGTGTTTCACAGATGGGATTAGTGATGAGCGGCAGGGGTCATATTCAAATTCACGATATTTCGCAAATATTTTTAGAATATTCGCCGAATATCCGAAAATTCAAAATTCGATATTTTTTTACAAAAAAAATCGGCTAAGTAATGATTGTGTAATATGCAAATTTTCGTAATTCGAATTTTCGGATTCAAATTTTTATTGCAAATTTTTAAACTTACAACTATCAGACAAAGAAGATTATAGCACTATATTAGCAAAATTGCTCTATATTCGATTTTTTTCGAATATTCGCTGTATTGCTATAACTTAGTTTTTTCGAATATTCGTAATATTCTAAAACAAGAATATATAGCAATATAGCGAATATTCGAAAAAACGAATATAGAGCAATTTAGCTAACATAGTGCTATAATCTTTTTTTTTATAGTTGTAATTTTTTTCCAATCTGAACTTCAGATGAGAAAAAAATTACAACTATTAGACAAAGAAGATTATAGCACTATACTAGCTAAATTGCTCTATATTCCTTTTTTTTTCGAATATTCACTATATTGCTATAACTTTGTTTTTTCGAATATTTGTAATATTCTAAAACAAGAATATATAGCAATATAGCGAACATTCGAAAAAAACGAATATAGAGCAAAATTCGCAAACACTACTACTCCTAAAGTCAAGTATATTGCAGCCTTCTTATTGGCCCACAAGCTATGAATATATAACTATATTTGAAATATTCACAAATTGTCGAATTACCTATATTCGCGATAAAAATTCTAAATTCAAATATTCGTGATCAACACTAGATGGGATGAGGTTTTATGCTAGCAGTGTTTTCCTTTCACCAAACATAATGCTTCTCATTTAAACCAAAAAGTTCTGTTTTGGTCTCATCCAGTGGCGTACACACAATCCATGGGGCCCCGGTGCAAAGCTGATCTATGGGGCCCCCTCCCCGTTGCCCCCCCGAACCTGCCTCCAAGCCCTCCCCCACTACCTCCCCTACTAGTGTTGTAACTATAGTGTAATGGGCCACAGTGCAAACATTTTTACAAAGCAGATTTTCTTACTAAGGGCTCTTTCCGTGCGGGTAATCCGCTGTGTGACTGAGTGCCAAGCCCCATTCTGGACAGCAGAGACACGGAGCAGTAACATGATTGACTGTGATCTTTTTACTACAAAATCACAGTGACAACTTTATGTCTCTGTGATTTTGTAGTAAAAATATCACAGAGAGGCACAGAGCATTGCCAATCATGTTAATGCTTTGTGTCTCTGCTGTCCGGAACGGGGCTTGGCTCTCTTTCACCAACCAACCACTCTCGTGTTTAAGAGCCCTAAGCCCAATGCATGGCTACACTCACCCAGTCCTAATAAAATCTGGTCCTACCTCATCCAGGGTGTCGCTGGTATCGGCGTGATGTCCGCTGGATCCAGAACAAGGTCCCTGTGGTGAGAAAAAAAGAATAATCACATAAGGAAGGGATGGTGACCGCCCCTGTGAAATCACCAGCCGGCCTGTAAGACTGAGCCATGCCAATGTATAGCAGGGTAATCTAGGACATTTCCCCTAAGTGCAACCACACAGTACTAATGCCCACCTTGTGGCCCCTCACAGTAGTTATGCCCACCTTTGTTCCTGTCACAGTAATTATGCCCAGATATGTGCCCCCTCATAGTAGTTATGCCAAATATGTGTCCCCTTACAGTAGTTATGCCCAGATATGTGCCCCCTCAAAGTGGTTATGCCAGATTATTTGTCCCCTCACAGTAGTAATGCCAGATTATGTGCCCCCTCACAGTAGTAATGCCAGACTATGTGCCCCTCACAGTAGTAATGCCAGATTATGTGCCCCTCACAGTATTTATGCCCAGTTATGTGCCCCCTCAAAGTAGATATGCCCAGATATGTTCCCCCTCAGAGTGGTTTTGCCAGAATATGTGTCCCCTCACAGTAGTAATTCCAGATTATGTGCCCCATCACAGTATTTATGACCGGTTATGTGCCCCCTCAAAGTAAATATGCCCAGATATGTGCCCCCTCAGAGTGGTTATGCCAGATTATGTGTCCTCTCACAGTAGTAATGCCAGATTATGTGCCCCTTAACAGTATTTATGCCCGGTTATGTGCCCCCTCAAAGTAAATATGCACAGATATGTGTCCCCTCAGAGTGGTTATGCCAGATTATGTGCCCCACTCATTAGATATGCCCACATATGTGCCCCTCACATTGGTTATGCCAGATTACATGCCCCGTCACAGTAGTTATGCCTTCATATGTGCCCCCTCATAGTTATGCCTTTATATGTGCCCCCCTCACGGAAGTTATGCCACATTAGGTGCCCCCTCAAATTAGTTATGGCAGATTATGTGCCCCCCTCAAATTAGTTATGGCAGATTAGGTTCCCCTCAGTAGAGATGCCAACTTTTGTGCCCCCTCACTCTAGTTGTTCCCATCAAACCCCCCCCCCCCCCCTGCCCCCAGTCTGCAGCATTAGAAAAAAAAAATGCACATACTTACCTTCTTCCCTGATGAGAGGAGGCAGATTGCCGGGCTTTCAGGTCTCCTCCCACAGCCAGCAGAGCGATCTGGGGCCAGCAGGGGGAGCTCCTGAGCTCTGAAGATCAGTGAAGCAGGGAGCAGAGAGGTTTCCCTGCTTCACTATAGAAACGGAACTGCCTGGCCGGGTGTGAGTGAGTGCGCACCCCCCCTCCTCTTACTTGACCCTCCGCCCCCCCCCGATATTGTATTGATATTGTACATGTAATGGAGGCATGGAGGGCTCTGATGGGGCCCGAAATTGCCACTGTACTTCATGCCGGGCCCCATCAGAGCGCTCCATTACATGTGAGTACAGCGGGGCCCTGCCAGCGGCCTGGGGGGGTTCACAGGCGGCCGGGCCCCCTGGAGTGCCGGGCCCGGTCGCAACTGCGACCCCTGCTACCCTGATATGTATGCCACTGGTCTCATCCATCCACAAAACAATTTTCCAATAGCCTTCTGGCTTGTCCAGGTGATCTTAGGAAACTGCAAACAGGCAACAATGTTCTTTTTGAAGATCATTAGCTTTCTCCTTGCAATCCTTCCATGAACAGGATAATTGTTTAGTGTCCTCCTGATGGTGGCCCCTCTGGATTTCTGGGAACAATTTTCAAAGTAGCTTTTCTAAGGCTATCTGATGTCAGCAGATGTAAGATGTGCTAATGTTTATATGTATTTCCCAGAAACGCATTGTGGTTTTGACTGCCTCATACATACTTGACACCCTCTATAAGGAGAAATAGCACTCCGACCAATGCCTTTCAGACAGCCAAGTAAGTTTTCTTTTCTCAGGTCTGATAAAGGGTACCCACACAAAAAAAGATGGATTCCTGGTATGAAACCTCCATAGCACTGAAATTATATTGATTTATGATGCTATGTAACCCTTAGGTTATATAGCATCACGGAACCGGAGGGCCATTATAGAAATGCCTATTGTTGTCCGCAAAATGGACAAGAATAGGACAGGACTCATAATTTTTGCGGAACATAGCAATGGATGCAGACAGCACACAGAGTGCTGTCCGCATCTTTTGCGGACCCATTGAATTGAATGGTTCCGTATACAGACCGTATGCAGAATGCATAAAACGGTTCGTATACAGAATGCAAAATATGTTCGTGTGAACAAGCCCTTAAAGTTCTGGAATGTATTGAATAACACTGACAGCATTAGTTCTGCTTCAATCATGCAGACCTTTAGGAGGTTTGTTATCCTGTTAAGATTAATAGCCAAAGAAGGAATGTTAAAAGCATAAATAGATGCATGACTGTATAAATTAATAATAGGACTCTCAAAATCAATTTTGTTTTATATGTTTCAGTAGTGTCTTCAAACCCTCTAGTATATGAACAGAAATATTAGGCCTCCTTAGAGCCAATATGCAAATGTATTTTGTATGGGGTCAGATTAACAAGGCTGCACTGGTATAACTGGTATCACATGCACTGGTTCAACTTTCTTGGACTACGTATTAATAGAGATGAGCGAATCAATAGAACAAACGTAATATCAGCAAACAAATTCTAAAATTAGCTTTTTTTTTCAAAAGGAACTAATGGTGTGAGCTCAGTCTTAATAGAAGATACTGTACCTAGCCATGGGTGTAGGAACGCCCCAAAATCTGGGGGGGGGGCAGCATTTTTGCTCACAGAAATTAACCAAACGTTTGGCATATATTTTTCAGAGGTGCTGGCTGGCTTGGCCGGGCAGGAGGAGTGTGGGAGACCGTGAGGCCTTTTTCTCCAAGCTGCTCCGGATAAGTGCTCTGGGCATCTGGGCTCCGGGCTGAAAGTAGGTACAATAAGAAAAAAAAAATTTTTTTCATTACACCACCAATCAGACCCCCAATGTTAATCAGACCTCAGCTTACAGTCCCAATAAGATCCCCAATGTTAATAAGACCTCAGATCACACCTCAGCTCAGACCCCAATATGAATGACCCCCAACCAGACCTCAGATAAGAGCCCCATGCCTCATAGCAGCCCCCACTGCCTCTCCAGCAGCCCCCAGTGCCTCTTATTAGCCCCCAGTGCATCTCATCAGCCCCCCAGCGCCTCTCATCAGCCCCCCAGTGCCTCTCATCAGCCAGTAATAACAGCCCCCCAATCATGTGCCAGTAATAACAGCCCCCCAATCATGTGCCAGTAATAACAGCCCCCCAATCATGTGCCAGTAATAACAGGCCCCCCCAATCATGTGCCAGTAATAACAGACCCCCCAATCATGTGCCAGTAATAACAGACCCCCAATCATGTGCCAGTAATAACAGCCCCCCATCATGTGCCAGTAATAACAGCCCCCCATTATGTGCCAGTAATAACAGGCCCCCTCTCCCAATCATGTGCCAGTAATAACAGGCCCCCCCAATCATGTGCCAGTAATAATGGCCCCCCAATCATGTGCCAGTAATAACAGGGCCCCTACCCATTATGTGCCAGTAATAACAGGGCCCCCCAATCATGTGCCAGTAATAACAGCCCTCCCCCATTATGTGCCAGTAATTGCAGGGCCCATCTAATCATGTGCCAGTAATAACAGGACCTCCCCCAATCATGTGCCAGTAATAACAGCCCCCCACTCCAATCATGTGCCAGTAATAACAGGCCCCCCCATTATGTGCCAGTAATAACAGGACCCCCCCATTATGTGCCAGTAATAACAGGGCCCCCCTAATCATGTGCCATGCCCCCCGCCCCCCCATTATGTGCCAGTAATAACAGGGCTCCCACCATTATGTGCCAGTAATAACAGGGCACCCCTCAATCATGTACCAGTAATAACAGGGCCCCCCAATCATGTACCAGTAATAACAGCCCCCCCCAATCATGTGCCAGTAATAACAGCCCCCCAATTATGTGCCAGTAAAACTAAATATTGTATATATTTAAAAAAATGAACACTTATACTTACCTCTTTGAAGCGATGCGATGCAGGCCTCTTCCGGTCTGTGTCCCGACTCCAGCGCTGTACGGCTCAGGCGGTGTGATGATGTCAACGCGCCGCCTACACCGGCCTCTGATAGGCTGCCGGCCTAGTAGTGTCAGCAGCCTATCAGAGGAACAGGAAAGGGACACACCTCCCTGCCCTGCTCCTCCGCACAGCCTTCTGTACGCCCATGTACCTAGCCACATTTATTTATCATAAAGACATCCCTGCTTTGTATTCTAACGTTCCTTGGAATTCTCACTGTGCAGTAAGGTGCACGCAACCGTTGAAACCTGGAGCAGTAATTATAGCCAGAAACGACATGTCTAGCAATGAGGTCAGGTGCTATTGATACCTCCACATTTGTGCTGGATTGGTTCCCACATCAGGCACTAATCCACCTCCTCCACGTCCCCCTCAACTGACATCCTCCAATCCCCAACATAAAATAGGCAGAGCATTGCTTGCATTCCACCTCCAATATTTTATAGTGCATGTATTTTACCATGCAACATGGCATCTGAAATCCATGTCTGCAAATTATGGCATGCAAAATCCATATATTGCTGTTTTCTTCCTGAGCCCTGCTGTGTGGCCATAAATCAGGATACAAGCACATTTAGGATGTCAGAGTATTCAGGAGTAAATGTGTAACATGCATATTCTCCTATCACCCCTTGTGAAATAGAAAATTCTGGGTCTAAATTGATACTTATTAAACATGTAATTTTTCATTTTCACAACTGTGTGCTTCTAAAATTTTAGAAAAGTGTTTCTACATTCTGTGGGACACTTGTTTAGTCAGAAGTGTCCTTTCATCCCTTAAAATGTTTGTACAGGGGTGCAAGTCTTCAAAATGAGGCCACTTCTTGAGGTCTTCTACTGTCTGGGGACCTCAGTATTATTTTTCAAATGCAACATGGCACTTGAAATCTATGGGGGTCATTTATCAAACTGGAGTAAAGTAGAACTGGCTAAGTTACCCATAGCAACCAATCAGATTCCTACTTTCATTTTCAAAAGGAGCTGTCCAAAATGAAAGGTGGAATCTGACAGCAGGATACAGGCACATATGGCTTGTTGCCATATTCAGGAGAAAATGGGTAATAAATAGTGGGGTGCATTTTCTCCTGTTACCCCTTGTAAAATTGAAAACCTGGGCTAAATTGTTATTGTAAATTGTGTAATTTTTCATTTTCAAATCCGAGTGCTTTTAAATTCTTTGACAAGTGTTTCTAAATTGTGTGTGACACATGTTTGCTTTCAAAAGTGCAGATTCCAAAATGGTGTCACAGAGCCTCAGCAATTATCAAACAATGCTGTGTAAATGACCTAATGCTGTGTTACTGAGACATGGTTCAATGAGAGTAATGGCTGGGATAAAACAATATCAGGGTTCTCTTTATATAGGAAAGACAGAGAAGGCAAGAAAGGGGGAGGGTTGGCCCTGTATGTGAAAGATAGCATAAAATCTAATTTAATACAAGTTAGCGAGACCAATTTAGAGTCAGTTTGGGTTACGTTCCTGCTTGATAATCATAAGGTAACTCGTGTAGGTGTGATATATATACAGTCATGTGAAAAAATTAGGACACCCTTTGAAAGCATGTGGTTTTTTGTAACATTTTTAATAAAAGGTTATTTCATCTCCGTTTCAACAATACAGAGAGATTAAAGTAATCCAACTAAACAAAGAAAACTGAAGAAAAGTCTTTTCAAGATCTTCTGTAAATGTCATTCTACAAAAATGCCTATTCTAACTGAGGAAAAAGATAGGACACCCTCACATGTATTCCCTCTTAAATTGGCTCAGATCTCACACAGGTATATCACACCAGGTGCACATAATTAGTAGATCGTTACTCTGCATGTTGAATGAGGCTTGCCCTATTTAAACCTCAGACATTTAGTTTGGTGTGCTCCTGACTGTTGAAGTGAGAGTGAGCACCATGGTGAGAGCAAAAGAGCTGTCAGAGGACTTCAGAAAAAAGATTGTAGCAGCCTATGAGTCTGGGAAGGGATTTAAAAAGATCTCAAAAGATTTTGAAATCAGCCATTCCACTGTCCGGAAGATAGTCTACAAGTGGAGGGCTTTCAAAACAACTGCCAACATGCCCAGGACTGGTCGCCCCAGCAAGTTCACCCCAAGAGCAGACCGCAAGATGCTAAAAGAGGTCTCCAAAAACCCTAAAGTGTCATCTCGAGAACTACAGCAGGCTCTGGCTACTGTTGATGTAGAAGTACATGCCTCTACAATCAGAAAGAGACTGTACAAGTTTAACTTGCATGGGAGGTGTGCAAGGAGGAAACCTTTGCTTTCCAAGAGAAACATCGAGGCCAGACTGACATTTGCCAGAGATAAAGTTGACAAAGACCAGGACTTCTGGAATAATGTTCTTTGGACAGATGAGTCCAAAATTGAATTATTTGGACACAACAGCAGAGGACATGTTTGGCGTAAACCAAACACAGCATTCCAAGAAAAGAACCTCATACCAACTGTGAAGCATGGAGGTGGAAGTGTCATGGTTTGGGGCTGCTTTGCTGCAGCAGGACCTGGTCAGCTCACCATCATAGAATCCACGATGAATTCTACTGTGTATCAGAAGGTGCTTGAAGAACATGTGAGACCATCAGTTAGAAAATTAAAGCTGAAGCGGAACTGGACCATGCAACATGACAATGACCCAAAACATACTAGTAAATCAACCAAAGATTGGCTGAAAAAGAAGAAATGGAGAGTCCTGGAATGGCCAAGTCAAAGTCCAGATTTGAATCCCATTGAGATGCTGTGGGGTGACTTGAAAAGGGCTGTACGTGCAAGAAACCCCTCAAACATCTCACAGCTGAAAAAGTTCTGCATTGAGGAGTGGGGTAAAATTTCCTCAGACCGATGTCGAAGACTTGTAGATGGCTACAAGAACCGTCTCACTGCAGTTATTTCAGCCAAAGGAGGTAACACTCGCTATTAGGGGCAAGGGTGTCCTATCTTTTTCCTCAGTTAGAATAGGCATTTTTGTAGAATGACATTTACAGAAGATCTTGAAAAGACTTTTCTTCAGTTTTCTTTGTTTAGTTGGATTACTTTAATCTCTCTGTATTGTTGAAACGGAGATGAAATAACCTTTTATTAAAAATGTTACAAAAAACCACATGCTTTCAAAGGGTGTCCTAATTTTTTCACATGACTGTGTATATATATATATATATATATATATATATATATACATATATATATACATATATATATATATATATATATATATATATATATATTTATATGTACCACCTAGCCAAGTCAAATAATTAGATGATCTACTAGTTAAGGAAATAGCTAAAATGACATTGAAAGGGGAAGTTATCATTATGGGAGACTTTAATCTTCCTGATGTAAACTGGAAAACCAAAATAGCTAGTTCTGCCAGGAGTACAGATATTATAATTTCTCTACTGGGATTATCTCTACAGCAAGTAGTGGAGGAGCCTACCCAGAAGGAGGCCATTTTAGATTTAATATTTGCAAATGGGAATTTCGTATCTGATATTACTGTAGGGGAAAGCTTGGGATCTAGTGATAACTAGTCAGTGTGGTTTACTATAAGTACAGTGACTGAGTCACACCACACAAAATTAAAAGTTTTAGATTTGAGAAAAACTGACTTTTCAAAAATTAGATTAGTGGTATACGAGTCCCTATCAGATTGGAACAATTTCAATGGAGTCCAGGAGAAATGGGACTTTTTAAAAGTGGCACTATTAAAGGCAACAGAAAATTGCATTAGGCTTGTCAGTAAAAGCAAAAATAGGACGAGACCACTGTGGTACTCAGCAGAAGTGGCCAAAATCATTAAAAACAAAAAGATAGCATTTAGTAATAATTAAAAAAAATACACGAGGATGACAGGCAAATTTATAAGATTAGGCAGATTGAGGCCAAACAAGAGCTTCTAAAGCACAGGCAGAAGAGAAATTAGCTCAGTCAGTGAAAAAAGGTGATATGATAAGACATTAAAACGAATTACCAAATTAAAAACAAAAGAAGGATACTTCTGTTCCGTTATTACAAAGGAAAATGAAGGAAAGGGACCTCAAGAAGGAAGAATAATGAATCTTTTGATGCATGTGTCTTTACAGAGGAAGAGGTTCTAAGTCAGCTGTCTAAAATTAATACAAATAAGTCACAGGGGCCTGATGGGATACACCCAAAGCTATTAAAAGAGCTTAGCGGTGAACTAGCAAAACCATTAACAGATTTATTTAACCAATCACTGGTAACAGGAGTCTCCCCAGAAGATTGGAAATTAGCAAATGTTGCACCCATTCACAAGAAAGGTAGTGGGGAGGAATCGGGCAACTATAGCCTGACATTAATAGTGGGGAAATTAATGGAAAGCATACTTAAGGAGAGGATTGTGGAACATCTAAAATTACATGGATTAAAAGATGAAAAACAGCATGGGTTTACTTCAGGGAGATTATGTCAAACTAATCTTATAGATTTTTTTGATTGGGTGACTAAAATAATAGATGGCGGAGGTGCAGTAGACATTGCTTATCTAGACTTTAGTAAGGCTTTTGATACTGTCCCACAAAGAAGGCTTATCAATAAATTGCACTCTTTGTGCTTGGACTCCCATATTGTTGAATGGATTAGGCAGTGGCTGAGGGACAGACAACAAAGGGTTGTAGTCAATGGAGTATATTCAGACCATGGTCTTGTTACCAGTGAGGTACCTCAGGGATCTGTTCTGGGACCCATATTGTTTAATATCTTTATCATTGCAGAAGGCCTCGATGGTAAGGTGTGTCTTTTTGCTGATGACACAAAGATTTGTAACAGGGTTGATGTTCCTGGAGGGATACACCAAATTGAAAAATATTTAGGAAAACTAGAGGAATAGTCAAAAATCTGGCAACTAAGATTTAATGTTGATAAGTGCAAGATAATGCACCTGAGGCATAAAAACCCAAGAACAGAATATAAAATCAGTGATACAGTCCTAACCTCAGTATCTGAGGAAAGGGATTTAGGGATCATTATTTCAGAAGACTTAAAGGTAGGCAGACAATGTCATAGAGCAGCAGGAAATGCTAGCAGAATGCTTGGGTGTATAGGCAGAGGCATTAAAAGTAGAAAGAGGGAGGTGCTCATGCCGCTCTACAGAGCACTAGTGAGACCTCATTTGGAGTATTGTGTGCAGTACTGGAGACCATATCTCCAGAAGGATATTGATACTTTGGAGAGAGTTCAGAGAAGAGCTACTAAACTAGTACATGGATTGTAGGATAAAACTTACCCGGAAAGATTAAAGGACTTTAACCTGTATAGCTTGGAAGAAAGACGAGTCAGAGGAGATATGATAGAAACCTTTAAATACATAAATAGAATCAACAAGGTAAAAGAGGAGAAAATATTTAAAAGAATAAAAATTGCTACAAGAGAACATCATTTTAAATTAGAGGGCAAAGGTTTAAAAGTAATATCAGGAAGTATTACTTTACTGATAGAGTAGTGGATGCATGGAATAGCCTTCCTGCAGAAGTGGTAGCTGCAAATACAGTGAAATAGTTTAAGCATGCATAAGATAGGCATAAGGCCAGGGGCTATTCATAGTATTCAGTATATTGGGCAGACTAGATGGGCCAAATGGTTCTTATCTGCCAACACATTCTATGTTTCTACACTCACCTAAAGAATTATTAGGAACACCATACTAATACGGTTTTGGACCCCCTTTTGCCTTCAGAACTGCCTTAATTCTACGTGGCATTGATTCAACAAGGAGCTGATAACATTCTTTAGAAATGTTGGCCCATATTGATAAGATAGCATCTTGCAGTTAATGGAGATTTGAGGGATGCACATCCAGGGCACGAAGCTCCCGTTCCACCACATCCCAAAGATACTCTATTGGGTTGAGATCTGGTGGCTGTGGGGGCCATTTTAGTACAGTGAACTCATTGTCATGTTCAAGATACCAATTTGAAATGATTCAAGCTTTGTGACATGGTGCATTATCCTGCTGGAAGTAGCCATCAGAGGATGGGTACATGGTGGTCATGAAGGGATGGACATGGTCAGAAACAATGCTCAGGTAGCCCGAGTCATTTAAACGATGGCCAATTGGCACTAAGGGGCCTAAAGTGTGCCCAGAAAACATCCACCACACCATTACACCACCACCAACAGCATGCACAGTGGTAACAAGGCATAATAGATAGATGTTCTCATTCTGTTTACGCCAAATTCGGAGTCTACCATTTGAATGTCTCAACAGAAATCGAGACTCATCAGACCAGGCAACATTTTTCCAGTCTTCAACAGTCCAATTTTGGTGAGCTCGTACATATTGTAGCATCTTTTTCCTATTTGTAATGGAGATGAGTGGTACCCAGTGGGGTCTTTTGCTGTTGTAGCCCACCTTTCTTTCCCATTCTGACATTCAGTTTGGAGTTCAGGAGATTGTCTTGACCAGGACCACAACCCTACATGCATTGAAGCAACTGCCATGTGATTGGTTGACTAGATAATCGCATTAATGAGAAATAGAACAGGTGTTCCTAATAATTCTTTAGGTGAGTGTATGTGTTAGATAATTCCAGTGAAATCCAAAAAGCCATATGGTGCTCCTTTCCTTCTGAGCTCTTCTGTGTCCCCAACCATCAGTATATGAGCACCTGTGGAATGTGCCACATTCAGGAGAAAATGTGTAAAAAATTGTGAGGTATATTTTCTCCTGTAACCCTTTGTTGAAATGAAAGATTTGGGCCTAAAGCAACATTTTCTTGTAAAATATGTAATTTTCCATTTTTAAAGCCAAGTGTTTCTAAATTCTATACACACAATTCATATGGTGCCCTTTCCCTTAAGAGCCTTCTGGTGTGCCCATACAGCAGCTTACAACCACATATGGCATGTAGACATATGAGGAATGTTAAGAAATAACTGTACTGTGAGGTCTTAAAAGCAGAGAAATTCAATTTTTTTGTAATTTGGGAATTTTTTAACAAATAAAGGAAAAACATAGCAACTCAAATTTACCACGAAGATTAAGTACACTGTCTCATGAGAAAATTATTTCAGCATTCCACATAAAATGGTACATCAGATTTGCCAAATTTTGCATGCTCCTTATAAAGAAAAATGGCCAGGTCCTGAAGTGGTTAATACTAGAGTTGAGCGGACACCTGGATGTTCGGGTTCGAGAAGTTCGGCCGAACTTCCCGGAAATGTTCGGGTTCGGGATCCGAACCCGATCCGAATTTCGTCCCGAACTTTTCGGCACTAAAAAGGCTGTAAAACAGCCCAGGTGAGGGCCAGAGGGCTGCAAAAGGCAGCAACATGTAAGTAAATCCCATGCAAACAAATGTGGATAGGGAAATTAATTAAAATAAAAATAAAAATTAACCAATATCAATTGGAGAGAGGTCCCATAGCAGAGAATCAGGCTTCATGTCACCCACCACTGTAACAGTCCATTGTCATATATTTAGGCCCAGCACACAGGCAGAGGAGAGAGGTCCTGTAACAGAGGATCTGGCTTCATGTCAGCAGAGAATCAGTCTGCATGTCATAGCAGAGAATCAGGATTCACGTCAGCCACCAGTGCAACAGTCCATTGTCATATATTTAGGCCCAGCACCCAGGCAGAGGAGAGAGGTCCCGTAACAGAGGATCTGGCTTCATGTCAGCAGAGAATCAGTCTGCATGTCATAGCAGAGAATCAGGCTTCACGTCAGCCACCACTGCAACAGTCCATTGGCATATATTTAGGCCCAGCACCCAGGCAGAGGAGAGAGGTCCCGTAACAGAGGATCTGGCTTCATGTCAGCAGAGAATCAGTCTGGATGTCAAAGCAGAGAATCAGGCTTCACGTCAGCCTCCACTGCAACAGTCCATTGGCATATATTTAGGCCCAGCACCCAGGCAGAGGAGAAAGGTCCCGTAACAGAGGATCTGGCTTCATGTCAGCAGAGAATCAGTCTGCATGTCATAGCAGAGAATCAGGCTTCACGTGAGCCACCACTGCAACAGTCCATTGTCAGATATTTAGGCCCAGCACCCAGGCAGAGGAGAGAGGTCCCGTAACAGAGGATCTGGCTTCATGTCAGCAGAGAATTAGTCTGCATGTCATAGCAGAGAATCATATAATGATAATCCACGGCACACCGATCTCTTTTTGTTTTGCAAAATTTATTATAGGTGCAAGAAGTTATTCACAGGTTTCGTCAATATATCACTAGTTGCGCCATAATTATGATATAACAAATCACATATATTTGTGGGCCATGATAATTCCCGACGTTTCGGTCCTGTCAAAGACCTTTATCAAGGGATCTGTAAAGGAGTATAAATATAGAAGTTTTACTGGTGTCTCAACGTGGCGAACATAGTTTAATATTGACCCATGGAGAAGAGAAGGAGAGGAAATAAAAGGGTATATAAATGTACAGATCTCAGAGTCATAAGGATGATAATGAGTATAGGAGATAGGTAAAGTATGTAAAGTATAGGGGATATAGGGGGTGTGAGACTGGTTAAGTGATTATAGTCTCTGATGGAAAATCTGATAATCAGGACGAGGTTATAGTATAAAGCATTACTCATAATTAGGATATCAGATCAGATCAAAAATCAAGGTAGTAAAAGGATTAGATTTAGTGTAATAAGTATAAAGCAGAGTATTTATGAGGACGATATCTGTACATAACTAAGGCAGCAAACTAGATATGTAATAATATATAGACTCACCTAGGCCGATTAGCAAACTGCATAGTATGGGCGCCATGTGTTTGTGCGCTCCGGTTTGGCGTTTTGAGTTGGAGGGCCGGAAGTCGTGTGTGCGCTGTAACCCGGGTCCGGGTTCAGTGGGTCACATGATCGCCAGTGACGTCACGTGAGCCGCCTGACCCCGGGACACGGTGAGCGCATGCGCACTACGTGTTGTAGGGCAGAGTGGCTATGTGTTAAAGATATCTATCCTATTAAGCCTCAAGATATAAAATAATGGGAATACTAGATTGGAAATAAGTCTGTTGATTGATGAGGAGAATAAAAGAATATTGTGTGAGAAATTTTGTGAATGTTGAGGATAAGGAGTATATAAAGTATTATATAGGATAGAGAAAGTAAAAAAATAGAGAGAATTAGTAGAGAAAGTTATAATAAGTAGAAAAGGGTCACATACATCTATAGATGAAAAGAATATTATTTAAAGGAAGCATAATTAGACAATAACTTCAATGTTTGTCATACTGAAAAATGAAGGATAAGGAAACAAAAAAAGGGGGAAAAAAATAAATCAATGAAAACCAAAGACAAGAATCAACAATGCAAAGGCAAAAACAATCATGTTATGCAGTTCTTAAATTATTGGGTATCTAAATATATAGGTATCTATATATACTAGAATCTTATACTATGTTCTAATCTATGATGAGAAGGAGGGTGGGAAGGAGGGAGGGAATGTCATAGCAGAGAATCAGGCTTCACGTCAGCCACCACTGCAACAGTCCATTGGCATATATTTAGGCCCAGCACACAGGCAGAGGAGAGAGGTCCCGTAACAGAGAATCTGTCTTCATGTCAGCAGAGAATCAGTCAATCATGTCATAGCAGAGAATTATGGGATTTTACTAAAGTATGACGTAAAGTCATGATTTTATTAAAGACACGGAGGCGAGTATTGCTTTAACCTTTCTTTACTTCTACCATAGCAGCAAAGAGAGAAAATGGTATACAAAAAAGAAACCATGGTAACAGACTCCTCCCCCTTATCCCAGTATATCCTTCCTTGTCTGTCTGAGCTCTTCCTCTTTCTTTGTGTCTCAAACAGCGCTGGTCAACCGGAACAACAGACGCCGAAACCACCGGGTAACGAAAAAACCCCTTGAACTCGTCGGCTTGGACCGCCACAACTGGACCTCCGACCGGAACTGTGTAACTCTAAAACATGAAGCCGTAAGCCTCTCAACCTAGGAAAAAAGGAAATAAGAGAAAAACCTTCTAAGAGCATAATCCAGTGCATTAGAAACATAGGATCCACTAGTTGGAAACACAGTAACAACTTTAAAATTCTGACCATACGGTAAATCAACAAAACATACTTACGTCAAAAACCCCAAGGGGTGGGTCCAGGGAGGGCAATACTCGCCTCCGTGTCTTTAATAAAATCATGACTTTACGTCATACTTTAGTAAAATCCCATAATTTTATAACAAGACACGGAGGCTCCTATTGCTTGTTTAAAGCTGAGCCACTATAGAATCAAAAGCATGCGAAGCCGGTCGGAAATAAAACTCCCGGAAAGTGGAAGATCTGGACCAATCCGCCAATCTCATAACATCCTCCAAACGAGCCCCAGATAACGTCATGGACGTAGCTGTCGCACTGCGGACCGAATGTGCCGTGAAGATAGACGTATCAATCCCGGAAAGGGATAGAATCCACTTGACCCAGCGAGATAACGTAACACTGGTAACCGGAGCAAACGGGCTGCGAAACGAAATGAATAAGTGGGGGAGAGAAAGAGACCGCAGTGGACGGGTTCTGTCCTCATACTCGCGTAAGCACGCTACAGGACATAGCTGTGGAGAAGTCGGAAAACGGGGGTAAGAGACCGACCGGATACTGGTTTTCGTGCGACGGGAAATGTTAAAGTGGACCCCCTCCGGGGTGAAGGATCTGGCGTCCCAATCCAAAGCACGCACATCCGAAACTCTCTTACAGGAGATTAAACAGAATAAAGTGACCAATTTGGCCGATAACTGACGTAACGACAATAGCTCATTTGAGGGCCAACTGACTAGAAATTGCAAGACATCCGACACATCCCAGGTAGACGAAAACCGTGGCCGAGGTGGTCGGGCCAAACGTGAACCCTTGAGTAAACGACAGACCAGGGGGTGTTGACCCGCTGGACGGCCGTCGAAACCGTTGTGTCTGGAGGAAATTGCTGACCTAAAGACATTGATGGTGCGGTAAGCCTTCCCTGCCTCAAAAAGTGAGGATAAAAAGGCTAAGATGGAATTGACAGGGGCCGTAACGGGATCCAGAGTCCGGTCGACGCACCAGCGAGACCAAGAACCCCAGGCGGCTCGATAAGCCCGTCTCGTCCCGGGCGCCCAAGCGCAGTCCAATAAGAACCTAGCTGTTCCTGAAAGTCCAGCGCCTCCTCCTGGACTCCCGATATCTTGCAAGCTAGGAGGCGTAGCGACCCGTTCTGCAGGAGTGGGTGAACTTCTCCTGCAGGCCCTTGGAGTAGTGACACCTGAGTGGGAAGGAGAAACGGAAAGTCCACTAGAAGTTCCAGGATCTGAGGGAACCAGGACTGGGTCCTCCAAAACGGAACAATCAGAACCAGGTTCGCCAACTGCTGACGAACCTGAAGGAGCACTCGTGGAATGAGCGCGAAGGGAGGGAATGCGTACATCAACGCTCCTCCCCAATGTTGAAGCAGAGCGTCCACTGCCTCCGCCAAGGGATCCGGCCTCCAGCTGAAAAACCTGGGCAGTTGGGTATTCAAACGGGAAGCGAAGAGGTCGACTGCAAAGGGACCCCACAGAGAAGAAATAGCAGAAAAAACCGTCTCGTCTAACTTCCAGTCGCTGGAGTCCGATATGTAGCGAGAACTCCAGTCCGCCAGAGTGTTGTGAAGGCCTGGAAGGTACTCGGCCACCACAGAGATGTTCCTGTCGAGACAGAATTCCCAAAAATCCTTCGCCAAATGGGTCAGAACCACCGACCGTGTGCCACCCATACAATTGACGTACCTGACCGCAGATATATTGTCCATGCGGAGCCTGATGGCTGAGCTGACCACACCATTGGCAAAACTGCGAATGGCAAACGACCCTGCTAGGAGTTCCAGGGCGTTGATGTGAAGATGGGATTCTTCTGGAGACCATGGACCGCCCGTGGACACACCACTGCAATGTGCTCCCCATCCGTGCAGGCTCGCATCGGATTCTATGATCAGATCCGGTTGGGGACCCACGATCGCTCTGCCATTCCACACTGACAGGTTGTGGATCCACCATCTCATCTCGTCCGTCGTCTCGGCATCTAATGAGACCAAATCTGCGTAAGAGGCCCCCGACCGAAGGTGAGCAATTTTGAGGCGCTGCAACGCACGATAATGGAGGGGGGCTGGGAAAATGGCCTGTATTGAGGAGGCCAGAAGTCCGATTATCCTTGCCAAATGCCGCAACGACATCTGAGGTAGGCGTAGAGCATGCTTCAACTCCTTGCGGATAGCCTTGACTTTCGAGAGTGGAAGACTGAGGGATAATTCTTCCGAGTTCACCTGGAAACCCAAGAACTCTATGGATCTGGAGGGGGTCAAACAGGATTTCTCCTGGTTGACAATGAACCCCAAGTCGGAAACGAGCGTCACCGTCAAGTGGAGGTGTCTCAACAAGAGAGCCCGTGATTGGGCCATGATCAAGATATCGTCCAGGTAGACGATCAGACGAACACCTCTGCTGCGAAGCCAAGCCACCACTGGGCGCATGATCTTGGTAAAGCACCAGGGGGCGGAGGACAGGCCGAACGGAAGGCAGGTGAAGCGCCAGGCCTGACCGTTCCACAGGAACCGCAGCAGGTCTCTTGAAGAGGGGGACACTGGGACCGTGAGATAGGCGTCTTGGAGATCTATCTTGGCCAACCAATCGCCTGGAAGGAGCAGATCCCTCAAAAGATGGATGCCCTCCATCTTGAAATGTCGGTATTGTACAAAATTGTTCAGGGCTTTCAAATTGATCACCGGGCGCATCTGGCCCCCTTTCTTTTGCACCAGGAAAATACTGCTGATGACACCCCCACGATTCTCCGGTGCGCGTTCGATCGCGCCTTTCTGCAGAAGATCCGACAATTCCCTCTGAAATTGGGACCGTGCCGCATAGGACAGTGGTACCGTAGGGGGGGCTGGGATGGAGCTCGGATCGGCAATCAGATCTATTGTGAACCCCTGCACAGTAGAAAGGACCCATTGGTCTGAGGTTATGCCTGACCACACATGAGAAAAGAATCGGAGTCTGCCCCCGACTAAATGGTCTAAAAAAGGAGGGGGACGAAGAACATAACTTACCGAATGGTCGACGGGAGCCTGGATTCCCTCGGAAACCTCGTGACCTGAAGGGAGCGCCTCGTGAGGGAAAAAAGGACGGCTGATGTCTCTGATCCTGGAGGGATGCTCTATAATTAAAGGAGCCTCTGCCGGAACCTCTGGCATGAAAGTTGGAACGGCCGGACAGTCGGCCCCTAGCACTGCCGGCCCTGTTGGAAAAACGCCCTTGAAAGACTCGACGCATCGAAGTCTGGGCTTTATCAAGAGCCGTAAAAGCTCCTACATATTTCCCTAGCTCTTTAATAAAAGAGTCGCCAAAGAGCAACCCCTGGGCGTCCTTGCCCGCTTCAGTCAATGCTAAGTTCGAGAGCTTTGGCTCGATCTTAATTAGTATTGCCTTCCGCCTTTCAATGGCGAGCGAGGTATTGGTATTACCCGCTACGCATATGGCTCGCTGGGCCCAACCTCTCAATTCTATAGGGTCTACCTGGCTACCTGCCGCGATAGCGGACTCAGCCAAATCGAAAATCTTTGCTAAAGGACCTGTAATGTCCAGTAGCTTGTCTTGGACAGCCTTCAAGGCCGCGTCTAGCCCTTTACGGGGGTTAAACCCCGTCTTCGCCAGAAACTGGACCATCTTTGGATCCACTGATGGCGTCTCGCACACTTTGTGTGGTATTAAAGGACGAGGGCACTCCGCCCGCAACTTATTACGCGATTCCTTACTAAGCGGATTGCGTATGCGAGCCTCCATATACTGCGCCACATGTGTGGCGGGCATCCATTCCGCGGAGCGGGGATGATGCAGCTCCTCGGGGTTAAACAGCGGTTCCCCAGACGGATCCAATAAGAGATCCTCTGCTGATCCCTGTTGTAGTAACGGGGCTTCCGGGTCTAGATTACGAACCGGATCCACAGCAATATCCGCCAAATCGTCCTCCACCTCATCCGTCAATTCATAGACGTTGTCATGAGTCTCCTCCTCTGACTCCCTATCAGAGTCTGACCTAGGCTCAGGTAGAGACCTGGCAGTCTTCCATGCCCGCGTTTTTTCTGCCTGGCGGGTACAAGCTCGTTTACGCGACTGAAGCGCGTTGTCTTGGGATGGGGATGGCCCATCAATCTGAGGTGTTCTGGAGACAATAGGAGGTGGTCCTGGAGGTGGGACCAAAACCTGGGTAGTAGTAGCAGGGCGCGCCATAAGGGCCTGAGATATAGACTGGGTCAATGCAGATGACATCGAACCCATGGCGGTTATAATGGCATTAGATATGGATCTTTGCAGTGCCACCTCATGGTCGTCCGGGTGGATCACCTCGGACCTCCTATCCTGCGCAGGGGAACCCTGATCTACTTGGGGGGCTTCACTAGGGGCCACAGAGGCAACGGAATTCTTTCTGACAGACATGGTGAAGTAGCAAAAGGCAGGGGTTAGTCACCCCGACCGGAGCAGCAAAAATAGCACTAGAGGAGAAAAAGAGAAAAGGGGATAATGAAGCCAGGAATCATAGCCAGCTAGTGGGTAGACGAAATGGAATAAAACAGAACTTACAAGGCTCAAGAGCAGTGGAAAAAGACCGCCAGGAGATGCGCTGTGCAGAGCGGGATGTCCGGTGTGTGCAGAGCGGGGAAACGCACAGGGACGGCGAAATCTCGCGAGATCTCGCCGTCAGTAGCAGCCGAATGCGAAAAAATGCGAAAATGCGAAAATATGCGAAAATATGCGAAAAAACGCGCGCGAAATCTCGAACTCGCGAGACTTCGGGCGAGAAGGAGAGGAAGAAGAAGCAGAAAGCGCGCGCAATGGCGGCGCAGTCTGAGGTAACGAGGGACAAGGATGACAGGGCAGAGAAACGGATCACACGGGGGGAAAGCGGGGAAGCCGCAAAAACTGTTATAAGGACAAACCCCTAGGCAGAACGGCCACAGAAGTACCTGAACGAAAAAACATATACATATATATACGTACCCTAGATAAATAAATATATATATATACAGGAGAGAAATATGTATCTACGATAAGAGTCTAATCAGAATCTAATAAAGAAACCGAACGAACCGATAATCCAAGCACATAAAAATACAAATATACCAGACCCTGAGCAATGCCACAGAGCTGGAGAGTACTTATCTGCCTGGTAGCAGCAAAGAAAGAGGAAGAGCTCAGACAGACAAGGAAGGATATACTGGGATAAGGGGGAGGAGTCTGTTACCATGGTTTCTTTTTTGTATACCATTTTCTCTCTTTGCTGCTATGGTAGAAGTAAAGAAAGGTTAAAGCAATAGGAGCCTCCGTGTCTTGTTATAAAATCAGGCTTCACGTCACCCACCACTGCAACAGTCCATTGTCAGATATTTAGGCCCAGCACCCAGGCAGAGGAGAGAGGTCCCGTAACAGACAATCTGGCTTCATGTCAGCAGAGAATCAGTCTGCATGTCATAGCAGAGAATGAGGCTTCATGTCAGCCACCGCTGCAACAGTCCATTGTCAGATATTTAGGCCCAGCACCCAGGCAGAGGAGAGAGGTCCCGTAACAGAGAATCTGGCTTCATGTCAGCAGAGAATTAGTCTGCATGTCATAGCAGAGAATCAGGCTTCACGTCACCCAACATTGGAACAGTCCATTGGCATATATTTAGGCCCCGGCACCCAGACAGAGGAGAGGTTCATTCAACTTTGGGTAGCCTCGCAATATAATGGTAAAATGAAAATAAAAATAGGATTGAATGAGGAAGTGCCCTGGAGTACAAAAATATATGGTTAAGGGGAGGTAGTGAATGTCTAATCTGGACAAGGGACGGACAGGTCCTGTGGTATCCATGCCTGGTTCATTTTTATGAACGTCAGCTTGTCCACATTGGCTGTAGACAGGCGGCTGCGTTTGTCTGTAATGACGCCCCCTGCCGTGCTGAATACACGTTCAGACAAAACGCTGGCCGCCGGGCAGGCCAGCACCTCCAAGGCATAAAAGGCTAGCTCTGGCCACGTGGACAATTTAGAGACCCAGAAGTTGAATGGGGCCGAACCATCAGTCAGTACGTGGAGGGGTGTGCACACGTACTGTTCCACCATGTTAGTGAAATGTTGCCTCCTGCTAACACGTTGCGTATCAGGTGGTGGTGCAGTTAGCTGTGGCGTGTTGACAAAAGTTTTCCACATCTCTGCCATGCTAACCCTGCCCTCAGAGGAGCTGGCCGTGACACAGCTGCCTTGGCGACCTCTTGCTCCTCCTCTGCCTTGGCCTTGGGCTTCCACTTGTTCCCCTGTGACATTTGGGAATGCTCTCAGTAGCGCGTCTACCAACGTGCGCTTGTACTCGCGCATCTTCCTATCACGCTCCAGTGCAGGAAGTAAGGTGGGCACATTGTCTTTGTAGCGTGGATCCAGCAGGGTGGCAACCCAGTAGTCCGCACAGGTTAAAATGTGGGCAACTCTGCTGTCAGTTGCGCAGGCACTGCAGCATGTAGTCGCTCAGTGTGTGCCAGGCTGCCCAGGGGTAAGGACAAGCTGTCCTCTGTGGGAGGCGTATCGTCATCGTCCTGCGTTTCCACCCAGCCACGCACCAGTGATGGACCCGAGCTGCGTTGGATGCCACCCCGCTGTGACCATGCTTCATCCTCATCCTCCTCCACCTCCTCCTCATCCTCGTCCTCCTCGTCCTCCAGTAGTGGGCCCTGGCTGGCCACATTTGTACCTGGCCTCTGCTGTTGCAAAAAACCTCCCTCTGAGTCACTTCGAAGAGACTGGCCTGAAAGTGCTAAAAATGACCCCTCTTCCTCCTCCACTTCCTCCTCCTCCTCCTCCTCCTCCTCCTAGGCCACCTCCTCTTCCATCATCTCAAGGAGACATAGAAGTGGTATTGTAACGCTGATAATGGCGTCATCGCCACTGGCCATGTTGGTGGAGTACTCGAAACAGCGCAACAGGGCACACAGGTCTCGCATGGAGGCCCAGTCATTGGTGGTGAAGTGGTGCTGTTCCTGTAGTGCGACTGACCCGTGCGTGCTGCAGCTGAAACTCCACTATGGCCTGCTGCTGCTCGCACAGTCTGTCCAGCATAGTGCAAGGTGGAGTTCCACCTGGTGGGCACGTCGCATATGAGGCGGTGAGCGGGAAGGCCGAAGTTACGCTGTAGCGCAGACAGGCGAGCAGCAGGATGTGAACGCCGGAAGCGCGAACAGACGGCCCGCACTTTATGCAGCAGCTCTGACATGTCGGGGTAGTTGTGAATGAACTTCTGCACCACCAAATTCAGCACATGCGCCAGGCAAGGGATGTGCGTCAAACTGGCTAGTCCCAGAGCTGCAACGAGATTTCGCCCATTATCACACACCACCAGGCCGGGCTTGAGGCTCACCGGCAGCAACCACTCGTCGGTCTGTTGTTCTATACCACGCCACAACTCCTGTGCGGTGTGGGGCCTGTCCCCCAAACATATGAGTTTCAGAATGGCCTGCTGACGTTTACCCCGGGCTGTGCTGAAGTTGGTGGTGAAGGTGTGTGGCTGACTGGATGAGCAGGTGGAAGAAGAGGAGGAGGAAGCCGAGAAGGAGGAGGTGGCAACAGGAGGCAAAGAATGTTGCCCTGCGATCCTTGGCGGCGGAAGGACGTGCGCCAAACAGCTCTCCGCCTGGGGCCCAGCTGCCACTACATTTACCCAGTGTGCAGTTAGGGAGATATAGCGTCCCTGGCCGTGCTTACTGGTCCACGTATCTGTGGTTAGGTGGACCTTGCCTACAGATGGCGTTGCGCAGTGCACACTTGATTTTATCGGATACTTGGTTGTGCAGGGAAGGCACGGCTCTCTTGGAGAAGTAGTGGCGGCTGGGAACAACATACTGTGGGACAGCAAGCGACATGAGCTGTTTGAAGCTGTCTGTGTCCACCAGCCTAAATGACAGCATTTCATAGGCCAGTAGTTTAGAAATGCTGGCATTCAGGGCCAGGGATCGAGGGTGGCTAGGTGGGAATTTACGCTTTCTCTAAAATGTTTGTGAGATGGAGAGCTGAACGCTGCCATGTGACATGGTTGAGATGCTTGGTGACGGAGGTGGTGGTGTTGGTGGTACATCCCCTGTTTGCTGGGCGGCAGGTGCCAACGTTCCTCCAGAGGCGGAGGAAGAGGCCGAGGCGGCAGCAGCAGAAGAGGCCGAGGTGGCAGCAGCAGAAGAGGTAGCAGGGGGAGCCTGAGTGACTTCCTTGTTTTTAAGGTGTTTACTCCACTGCAGTTCATGCTTTGCATGCAGGTGCCTGGTCATGCAGGTTGTGCTAAGGTTCAGAACGTTAATGCCTCGCTTCAGGCTCTGATGGCACAGCGTGCAAACCACTCGGGTCTTGTCGTCAGCACATTGTTTGAAGAAGTGCCATGCCACGGAACTCCTTGAAGCTGCCTTTGGGGTGCTCGGTCCCAGATGGCGGAGGTCAGTAGCAGACGGAGTCTCTTGGCGGCGGGTGTTCTGCTTTTGCCCACTGCTCCCTCTTTTGCTACGCTGTTGGCTCGGTCTCACCACTGCCTCTTCCTCCGAACTGTGAAAGTCAGTGGCACGACCTTCATTCCATGTGGGGTCTAGGACCTCCTCGTCCCCTGCATCGTCTTCCACCCAGTCTTCCTCCCTGACCTCCTGTTCAGTCTGCACACTGCAGAAAGATGCAGCAGTTGGCACCTGTGTTTCGTCATCATCAGAGACTTGCTGAGGTGGTATTCCCATGTCCTCATCATCAGGAAACATAAGTGGTTGTGCGTCAGTGCATTCTATGTCTTCCACCGCTGGGGAACGGCTAGGTGGATGCCCTTGGGAAACCCTGCCAGCAGAGTCTTCAAACAGCATAAGAGACTGCTGCATAACTTGAGGCTCAGACAGTTTCCCTGATATGCATGGGGGTGATGTGACAGACTAATGGGGTTGGTTTTCAGGCACCATCTGTGCGCTTTCTGCAGAAGACTGGGTGGGAGATAATGTAAACGTGCTGGATCCACTGTCGGCCACCCAATTGACTAATGCCTGTACCTGTTCAGGCCTTACCATCCTTAGAACGGCATTGGGCCCCACCATATATCGCTGTAAATTCTGGCGGCTACTGGGACTTGAGGTAGTTGGTACACTAGGACGTGTGGATGTGGCAGAACGGCCATGTCCTCTCCCAGCACCAGAGGGTCCACTAACACCACCACGACCATGTCCGCATCTGCGTCCCTTACTAGATGTTTTCCTCATTGTTATCGTTCACCACAACAACAAAAATATTATTTGGCCCAATGTATTGTATTCAAATTCAGCTGAATATAAATTTGAGGCCTAGTATTTAGGCGCTGGGTGACAGGTATAGGTTTACTGACAGAATTAGACTTGGAAATGCACAGTAGCGGGTGTGTGAAGTTATTCTGAATGACCCTATGTGCACCTTGAATATGATATACCCTTTTAGGGATAGATTTCAAATAGCTCTGATACAGCAGAAACCACTAAATTATGAAATTGCTAAATTGGGAATTGTATATCAACCCAGAACAAAAAATGTGCTTTGACGGACACTAAATAACTTGACCAGCCACACCAGTAACAACAGATTTAGCTGGATATAAACTTGAGGCCTAGTATTTAGGCGCTGGGTGACAGGTATACGTTTACTGACAGAATTAGACTGGGATATGGCCAAAAAATAACCACACTATTGATGGTTAAATGCACTTGGTGTGACAGCTTGACCAACCACTCTACTGAGGGTTAAATGCACTTGGTGACAGGCGCAGCTTGCCCCTGATGTAGTATATGGCCAAAAAATAAACAGACTATTGCTGGTTAAATGCACTTGGTGTGACAGCTTCACCCTGATGTAGGTTTTAGCCAAAAAACAACCACACCATTGAGGGTTAAATGCACTTGGTGACAGGCGCAGCTTGCCCCTGATGTAGTATATGGCCAAAAAATAAACAGACTATTGCTGGTTAAATGCACTTGGTGTGACAGCTTCACCCTGATGTAGGCTTTAGCCAAAAAACAACCACACCATTGAGGGTTAAATGCACTTGGTCACAGCTTGTGCTGGCGCACCACAAGACACAAAATGGCCGCCGATCACCCCAGAAAAAAGTGACTGACAAACGATCTGGGCAGCCTAAAAACAGTGAGCAATTGAGTATCAGCAGCTCAATGATCCACCGCTGCAGATCGATCAATTAATCAAGTCCTTTGGAGGAGTTAATCTGCCTAATCTTGCCCTACTGTCGCAGCCACAACCTCTCCCTATGCTGATCAGAGCAGAGTGACGGGCGGCGCTATGTGACTCCAGCTTAAAGGGTTTCTACCACTTGGATTTTACATAATTAGGTGTCAGACACTAGCGCTCCGCTAGTGTCTGCTCTGCCAAACTATCCTGCTATAATAGATTTTGGGGCAGCCGTTTACCTAAAAAAAGAACTTTTATTAATATGCTAATGACCCTCTAGGTGCTATGGGGGCGTCTTTAGCACCTAGAGGAACGGGCGCAGTGGAGATGTCTGAGCAGGGGAAGCGGTCGGACATTCACTGCGCATGTGCCGAATACAGCCGCGCACGGCGCATGCGCGTGAAGTCGTCCGTTTGATGCATTCCGAAGCAGATGAGCGGGCTGGAGGGAGGCGCTGAGCGGCGGCATCTTGAGAAGGTAGACCGATCCTCTAGGTGCTAAAGACGCCCCCATAGCACCTAGAGGGTAATTAGCATATTAATAAAAGTTCTTTTTTTAGGTAAACGGCTGCCCCAAAATCTATTATAGCAGGATAGTTTGGCAGAGCAGACACTAGCGGAGCGCTAGTGTCTGACATCTAATTATGTCAAATCCAAGTGGTAGAAACCCTTTAAATAGAGGCTGGGTCACATGGTGCTCTGGCCAATCACAGCCATGCCAATAGAAGGCATGGCTGTGATGGCCTCTTGGGGCAAGTAGTATGACGCTTGTTGATTGGCTGCTTTGCAGCCTTTCCAAAAGCGCCAAGAAAGCGACGAACACCGAACCCGAACCCGGACTTTTACGAAAATGTCCAGGTTCGGGTCCGTGTTACGGACACCCCAAAATTCGGTACGAACCCGAACTATACAGTTCGGGTTCGCTCATCCCTAGTTAATACCATAAACTGTGGGTTTACCCATAATTTTATATTTCACTGTAACTCTGCCATTATATACTATTGCTGTCTTTGCATTAAAAAGGTTGAAAGTGGATAGAGAGAGAAAAAGAAATCTTAAAAAATAAAAAGACAAGAGAGAGTTTTTTCAGTCCAACTAGAGCACTTCTATTCATACCCAAATAGAATTTTCTAACCAATTCATTAGAATCAGACCTGAATATGAATTTCAAGAAACTCGCTCAGCTCTATCTATTACCTATTAATTTATCAAAATGACTGACAGCCATCTATCTTGCAAAATTTGTTAATCTTTTGTCACAGAAAGATTTAATCTCTTGATGTTATAAGGCTCATTCCCTTATAATGAGATTCTCTCCACCTCTCATTTTTTATATTTCCATAGTAGCTTAAAACCCCCTATTATATGAACAGAAGTATAAAAGAGCACCAAAGAACCCTCTCCCAATATGCAAATTTAATTTCAGTATGGTCCGATTTACAAGGGTCTCTCATGCACTGGTATAGCTTTCCTAGAATCCCTATTACCTATCAATTTCTGAAAATGATTGACAGCCGCCTCTCACACAAAATTCCTTAATCTTTGTAAAGAAGAAAGATTTAACCTGTCGATATTGCATGGCTTGGATCCCTGATAATGAAAATTCCTGTATGAGTTCACTCAGCTTTGTAAGATGAGGTTTAGTGTCATTAAATGTTTCATAGTAGATATTCTGTTTTGTTCCAATTTATAAAACAATTTACTGACAATCCCAGCCTAGAAATAATGGGACATATTTAGAAATCTGAAATGATAGGTTATATGTAGAGAGGAGCGAATCGAATTCACTTCGAATTTCAGGAAAAATTAGATTCGCACCAAACGCGAATTTCCTTGCGCATCGTGGTAACGAACCGCATTTTTTCCTAAAATGGCTGCTGCATTTGTGAGGGAGAAAGGAACTCTGGGAAGGCGGAAACACCCATAATGCCATGAATGCAGCCAATCAGCAGCCAGCTAGCCCTGTGATTTCACAGCCCTATAAATAGCGTCAGCCATCTTAGATTCTGCCATTTACCAGTGTACTTAGTGCAGGGAGAGACGTGTCTGCAGGCGCTAGGGACAGTGCTAGGAAAGACTTGATTGTGGTGAAAAAACGATTTAGAAGTGCAGGGAAAGAATAGGAAGGAATCATTCCACAGTATTTGTGTAGAACAGTGTTCAGTAGGGGGGGTTTATTGGGTAATAGTAACTATCCTATTACACCTTGGTGCACTGACTGCGGATCCCAATTGCCATTACACAGCTCTGTCATTCCAGCAAACAGCTCTTGTTATTGGGGTGCAAGTGCTGTTTGATTCAGTCATTAAAGACTTGATTACTTGATTGCGGTGAAAAAATAATTTATACATGCAGGGAAAGGATAGGGCGAAATCATTCCACAGCATTTATGTAGAACAGGGTTCAGTAGGGGAGGTTACTGACTGGGTAATAGGAGCAATCCTGTTACCCCTTGCTGCACTGACTGGGATCCAAATTGCAATTGCACAGCTCTGTCATTCCAGCAAACCATTCTTGTTATTGGGGTGCAAGTGCTGTTTGATACAGCCATTAATAGGGTTTATTACAAGTTATAATTTCTACAGTATGTCTTATTTGCCCTTGTGTGGTGCAGTTATATGTTAAGCCCTGTTTGCCGTGTATTAGTGGAAAAATAAAAATATATTCGCCTTTTAGCGTTGCACTTATCTATTGAAAAGTATTTTGTGTTGTGTAAAAGTAGAAAAAAATTAGGGCCTAATTGACGTTCAGTGGTGCAGTGATATACTCTAAAGGCCTGTTTGCCGTGTATAAGTAGCCAAATAAAAATATCAGTCACTATACGACAGGCACTCAATTTCTTGTGACCATTAAAAAATTGCAATAAACATATAGAATTTATTAGAACATTTTTTAAATGCGCAAAATGTATAAAAAAATTATATACGGTGTATAAAAGTACAATAATATACAATATCATACAAGCAGGTTTCAATTGAGCAGCACTTCACTGCCTTTCATCACTTTAAAGTATCTGAAAGAATATTATCCTTCTCTATGCACCGTGATTCCTTTCTTTGTCCCCGAAGACAGGCGCCCGGAGAACATGTCAATGACAGATGCAGTATGATGTCAGAAACAGTTCTATTTATTGTTTGTCGTACAGGGCCTTATATACTTCCATGCATACATACAAGAATAGCTGCAGCTCTCATTACAATAGTAGCAGTTCCTTATAGAGAGAGAGAGGCATCTCTCATTATAATAATGCTGACGAGAAACTTCTCCTTATAAAGACAGAAGGTAAATGTATACATAGTCACCCTTCAATATGATGTCACCCAACCTCTTGTCCTTCATACAGATCACACAGCTAATTCTGTTTAACCCTTCAGTATCCTGAATGTCAATTTGACATACAAGTAATTAATGATATTCACTTGTTAGTATCAGTACCAATAGCAATAGAGAGTCAGGAAATCACTTACATACATCTTCAGTGTTAGTAGTAGTTGGTATTAGGGATGAGCGAACTCGAACTGTATAGTTCGGGTTCGTACCGAATTTTGGGGTGTCCGTGACACGGACCCGAACCCGAACATTTTCGTGAAAATCCGGGTTCGGTGTTCGTCGCTTTCTTGGCGCTTTTTGAAAGGCTGCAAAGCAGCCAATCAACAAGCGTCATACTACTTGCCCCAAGAGGCCTTCACAGCCATGCCTACTATTGGCATGGCTGTGATTGGCCAGGGCAGCATGTGACCCAGCCTCTATTTAAGCTGGAGTCACGTAGCGCCGCACGTCACTCTGCTCTGATCAGTGTAGGGAGAGGTTGCAGCTGCGACGTTAGGGCGAGATTAGGCAGTGATTAACTCCTCCAAAATACTTAATTCAGTGATCGAGCTACAGCTGTGGATCATTGAACTGCTGCTATTCAATTGCTCGCTGTTTTTAGGCTGCCCAAAGCGTTTTTTAGTCACTTTTTTCTGGGGTGATCGGCGGCCATTTTGTGTCTTGTGGTGCGCCAGCACAAGCTGCCACCAAGTACATTTAACCATCAATAGTGTGGTTATTTTTTGGCAATATCCTACATCAGGGGCAAGCTGTCACCAAGTGCATTTAACCATCAATAGTGTGGTTATTTTTTGGCTATATCCTACATCAGGGGCAAGCTGTCACCAAGTGCATTTAACCATCAATAGTGTGGTTATTTTTTGGCTATATCCTACATCAGGGGCTTGGCTGTGCTTGCTATTTTATTGAGGGGTGAAATACAATTGCCAAAATAGCAGTACACTAAATCTGGTGTTTCAGCTGTGGCCAGCCAATTGTAATACTGTCTGCTGTCTGGCAAAGGATATATTTTTGTTCAGGGTTGAAATACAGTTCCCAATTTAGCAATTTCCTAAATTAGTGGTTTCTGCTGTATCAGGGCTACTTTAAATCTATTCATTAAAAGGGTATATAAGATTCAAGGTGCTGATAGGGTCATTCTCAATAACTTCACACACACGCTACTGCGCAATTCCAAGTCTAATTCTGTGTGTAAACGTATACCTGTCACCCAGCGCCTAAATAATAGGCCTCAAATTTATATTCATCTAAATCTGTCATTATTGCTGTGGCTGGTCAAGTTATTTAGTGTCCGTCAAAGCACAGTTTTTGTTCTGGGTTAAAATACAATTCCCAATTTAGCAATTCTCTAAATTAGTGGTTTCTGCTGTATCAGGCCTACTTTAAATCTATCCCCAAAAGGGTATATTAGATTCAAGGTGCAGATAGGGTCATTCTCAATAACTTCACACACACGCTACTGTGCAATTCCAAGTCTAATTCTGTGTGTAAACGTATACCTGTCACCCAGCGCCTAAATAATAGGCCTCAAATTTATATTCATCTAAATCTGTCATTATTGCTGTGGCTGGTCAAGTTATTTAGTGTCCGTCAAAGCACAGTTTTTGTTCTGGGTTGAAATACAATTCCCAACTTAGCAATGTCCTAAATTAGTGGTTTCTGCTGTATCAGGGCTACTTTAAATCTATTCATTAAAAGGGTATATAAGATTCAAGGTGCAGATAGGGTCTTTCTCAATAACTTCACCAACAACGCTACTGTGCAATTCCATATCTAATTCTGTGTGTAAACGTATACCTGTCACCCAGTGCCTAAATAATAGGCCTCAAATTTATATTCCTCTAAATCTGTTATTATTGCTGTGGCTGGTCAAGTTATTTAGTGTCCATCAAAGCACAGTTTTTGTTCTGGGTTGAAATACAATTCCCAATTTAGCAATTCTCTAAATTAGTGGTTTCTGCTGTATCAGGCCTACTTTAAATCTATCCCTAAAAGGGTATATTAGATTCAAGGTGCAGATAGGGTCATTCTCAATAACGTCACACACACGCTATTGTGCAATTCCAAGTCTAATTCTGTGTGTAAACGTATACCTGTCACCCAAATAGTGAAAACCGACAGTGGGAGCGCTACATAGGAGAGAGTGAGTTGTTAAGGGATGACTTAATGTTAAAATCTGAAAACAGATCCTACACGTCTGGAAAGGATTCAGACTTCTCTGAGCAGGATATGGGAGAATTGGCTACCGCCCCCCTCCCCCCGCCCTTCTTTCCTCCCCCCCCCCCCCCTTTTTATGTTTTTCTCAGAGGCTCTGATTTTACTATATAGAGTAAGTTCATAGCTAGACAGCTGGGGTTCCCAGGTATAGATACATAAGGGCTCTTATGTACAGATTGAATAAAATATACCTATATGGCATAATACTCTATTAACTTAAACAAGTTTGTATACCACTAATGATATTCATCAGATGTAATTTTTGGTTTATATAACTAATTGATGCCTCTAGGAAGTTACTTGTTTGTAACGAAATTGCTTTTCATGTCTGGAAATGATTTGAAAAAAAAAAATTGGGAAAACGTATACCTGTCACCCAGCGCCTAAATAATAGGCCTCAAATTTATATTCATTTAAATCTGTCATTATTGCTGTGGCTGGTCAAGTTATTTAGTGTCCGTCAAAGCACAGTTTTTGTTCTGGGTTGAAATACAATACCCAACTTAGCAATGTCCTAAATTAGTGGTTTCTGCTGTATCAGGGCTACTTTAAATCTATTCATTAAAAGGGTATATAAGATTCAAGGTGCAGATAGTGTCATTCTCAATAACTTCACACACACGCTACTGTACAATTCCAAGTCTAATTCTGTGTGTAAACGTATACCTGTCACCCAGCGCCTAAATAATAGGCCTCAAATTTATATTCATCTAAATCTGTCATTATTGCTGTGGCTGGTCAAGTTATTTAGTGTCCGTCAAAGCACAGTTTTTGTTCTGGGTTGAAATACAATTCCTAATTTAGCAATTCTCTAAATTAGTGGTTTCTGCTGTATCAGACCTACTTTAAATCTATCCCTAAAAGGGTATATTAGATTCAAGGTGCAGATAGGGTCATTCTCAATAACTTCACACACACGCTACTGTGCAATTCCAATTCTAATTCTGTCCGTAAACGTATACCTGTCACCCAGCGCCTAAATACTAGGCCTCAAATTTATATTCAGCTAAATCTGTTGTTACTGCTGTGCCTTTATTAGTGTAATACGGTACCTAAATAGATAGCCAGATAGTGTTAGGTGTCTTTAAAAAAAGGCCTGAATTTGAATTCAATACATTGGGCCAAATAATATTTTTGTTATTGTGGTGAACGGTAACAATGAGGAAAACATCTAGTAAGGGACGCGGACGCGGACATGGTCGTGGTAGTGTTAGTGGACCCTCTGGTGCTGGGAGAGGACGTGGCCATTCTGCCACAGCCACACGTCCTAGTGTACCAACTACCCCAGGTCCCAGTAGCCGCCATAATTTACAGCGATATTTGGTGGGGCCCAATGCCGTTCTAAGGATGGTAAGGCCTGAGCAGGTACAGGCATTAGTCAATTGGGTGGCCGACAGTGGATCCAGCACGTTCACATTATCTCCCACCCAGTCTTCTGCAGAAAGCGCACAGATGGCGCCTGAAAACCAAGCCCATCAGTCTGTCACATCACCCCCATGCATATACGGGAAACTGTCTGAGCCTCAAGTTATGCAGCAGTCTCTTACGCTGTTTGAAGACTCCGCTGGCAGGGTTTCCCAAGGGCATCCACCTAGCCCTTTCCCAGTGGTGGAAGACAGACTGCACTGACGCACAACCACTTATGTTTCCTGATGATGAGGACATGGGAATACCACCTCAGCACATCTCTGATGATGACGAAACACAGGTGCTAACTGCTGCGTCTTTCTGCAGTGTGCAGACTGAACAGGAGGTCAGGGATCAAGACTGGGTGGAAGACGATGCAGGGGAGGGGACGATGAGGTCCTAGACCCCACATGGAATTAAGGTTGTGCCACTGACTTTCACAGTTCAGAGGAAGAGGCAGTGGTGAGACCAAGCCAACAGCGTAGCAAAAGAGGGAGCAGTGGGCAAAAGCAGAACACCTGCTGCCAAGAGACTCCGCCTGCTCCCGCCATCTGGGACCGAGCACCCCAAAGGCAGCTTCAAGGAGTTCGCTGGCATGGCACTTCTTCAAACAATGTGCTGACAACAAGACCCGAGTGGTTTGCACGCTGTGCCATCAGAGCCTGAAGCGAGGCATTAACGTTCTGAACCTTAGCACAACCTGCATGACCAGGCACCTGCATGCAAAGCATGAACTGCAGTGGAGTAAACACCTTAAAAACAAGGAAGTCATTCAGGCTCCCCCTGCTACCTCTTCTGCTGCTGCCGCCTCGGCCTCTTCTGCTGCTGCCGCCTCGGCCTCTTCTGCTGCTGCCGCCTCGGCCTCTTCCTCCGCCTCTGGAGTAACGTTGGCACCTGCCGCCCAGCAAACAGGGGATGTACCACCAACACCACCACCTCCGTCACCAAGCATCTCAACCATGTCACACGCCAGCGTTCAGCTCTCCATCTCACAAACATTTGAGAGAAAGCGTAAATTCCCACCTAGCCACCCTCGATCCCTGGCCCTGAATGCCAGCATTTCTAAACTACTGGCCTATGAAATGCTGTCATTTAGGCTGGTGGACACAGACAGCTTCAAACAGCTCATGTCGCTTGCTGTCCCACAGTATGTTGTTCCCAGCCGGCACTACTTCTCCAAGAGAGCCGTGCCTTCCCTGCACAACCAAGTATCCGATAAAATCAAGTGTGCACTGCGCAACGCCATCTGTGGCAAGGTCCACCTAACTACAGATACGTGGACCAGTAAGCACGGCCAGGTACACTATATCTCCCTAACTGCACACTGGGTAAATGTAGTGGCGGCTGGGACCCCAGGCGGAGAGCTGTTTGGCGCACGTCCTTCTGCCGCCAAGGATCGCAGGGCAACATTCTTTGCATCCTGTTGCCACCTCCTCCTACTCAGCTTCCTCCTCCTCTTCTTCCACCTGCTCATCCAGTCAGCCACACACCTTCACCACCAACTTCAGCACAGCCCGGGGTAAACGTCAGTAGGCCATTCTGAAACTCATATGTTTGGGGGACAGGCTCCACACCGCACAGGAGTTGTGGCGGGGTATAGAACAACAGATGAGTGGTTGCTGCCGGTGAGCCTCAAGCCCGGCCTGGTGGTGTGTGCGATAATGGGCAAAATCTCGTTCCAGCTCTGGGAATAGCCGGTTTGATGCACATCCCTTGCCTGGCGCATGTGCTGAATTTGGTGGTGCAGAAATTCATTCACAACTACTCCGACATGTCAGAGCTGCTGCATAAAGTGCGGGCCGTCTGTTCGCGCTTCCGGCGTTCACATCCTGCCGCTGCTCACCTGTCTACGCTACAGCGTAACTTCGGCCTCCACCTTTCACATGCTGGACAGACTGTGCGAGCAGCAGCAGGCCATAGTGGAGTTTCAGCTGCAGCACGCATGGGTCAGTCGCACTGCGGAACAGCACCACTTCACCCCCAATGACTGGGCCTCCATGCGAGACCTGTGTGCCCTGTTGCGCTGTTTCGAGTATTCCACCAACATGGCCAGTGGCGATGACTCCGTTATCTGCGTTACAATACCACTTCTATGTCTCCTTGAGAAAACACTTAGGGCGATGATGGAAGAGGAGGTGGCCCAGGAGGAGGAGGAAGAGGGGTCATTTTTAGCACTTTCAGGCCAGTCTCTTCAAAGTGACTCAGAGGGAGGTTTTTTGCAACAGCAGAGGCCAGGTACAAATGTGGCCAGCCAGGGCCCACTACTGGAGGACGAGGAGGAAGAGGAGGAGGAGGTGGAGGAGGATGAGGATGAAGCATGGTCACAGCGTGGTGGCACCCAACGCAGCTCGGGCCCATCACTGGTGCGTGGCTGGGTGGAAACGCAGGACAATGACGATACGCCTCCCACAGAGGACAGCTTGTCCTTACCTCTGGGCAGCCTGGCACACATGAGCGACTACATGCGGCAGTGCCTGCGCAACGACAGCAGAGTTGCCCACATTTTAACGTGTGCGGACTATTGGGTTGCCACCCTGCTTTATCCACGGTACAAAGACAATGTGCCCACCTTACTTCCTGCACTGTACTTCCAACTTCCAATAATTAGTTCTAAAGGTTTTGGAATCAATAAAATGACAACAGTGCCCAAATTTATGCACCTGCCTAATTTTGTTTAAACAATTATAGCACACTTTCTGTAAATCCAATAAACTTCATTTCACTTCTCAAATATCACTGTGAGCTGTCCATGTTCGGAAGCCATCAAACCTGAATGAACTAAATATGTTTTGTAAAGAGGAATGGTCCAAAATACCTTCAACCAGAATCCAGACTCTCATTGGAACCTACAGGAAGCGTTTAGAGGCTGTAATTTCTGAAAAAAGGAGGATCTACTAAATATTGATTTAATTTATTTTTTGAGGTGCCCAAATTTATGCACCTGCCTAATTGTGTTTAAACAATTATAACACACTTTCTGCAAATCCAATAAACTTCATTTCACTTCTCAAATATCATTGTGTGTGTCTCGTATATGATATATTTAACTGACATTTTTTATCGTAACAACCAACGATTCATACAAGAAAATCATGACAATTAACAAGGTTGCCCAAACTTTTGCATCCCACTGTATGCCGCAGGCTCGGCTCCACTTTTCAGTGAGGACGAGAAACTAGAAGATGGTCAGCAGCTAATAGCAAGCCAAGATGTGGAGGAGACATCCGCCGCTTCCTCCGCTAGGCAGGCAAGTAGTGATGAGGAAAGTGGTGTTGGAGCTGGTGTTGCGAGTGGTCAGAGATGGTTGAGGAGGACATCAGTGACATGCAGACAGTACTCAATGATGATGATGATGTAGCTGATCACACTTGGGAGCCAGGTGAGTAAGGGGCTTCATCATCTTCGGGACTAATGGGTGACAGCTTGCCAGTGAGCCATCGGCAGAGCCAGAAAATATCTAGCGCGGGCCTGGAGTAAACAGGTTGGCAGCAGTGGGAGGTTGGTAGCAAAACGTGCGGGAGCACTTCGTGGGAGCCTACCTTCCCGGGAAGTAGCAGTGCAGGGGATCAAGGAGACAGTCAGTCAGTGCAGAGTGTTTAGGGTAAAATCACCTACTCGGCGGTGTGGCAGTTTTTTGTTAAGTGGCAGGAGGAGGTGATTGTGGCCATATGTAGAGTCTGTGGGCAGAAGGTGAAGCGTGGCCAGGGTACCAATGTTGGCACCACGGCCCTGAGTCAACATCTCGAGCGTTGCCATAAAATGGTCTGGGAGAACAGTGGCTCCCATGTGGTGGTCCAGCCACGCACCTGGTTTCAGTCAGTCAAGGCTCCACCACCTCAGCCGAAGGGAGCTGTCTGTCCTTCCCATCATCTGCTGGTTCTGATGCTCCTGCTCCTTGTCCTCCTACTCCTCGGCAGTCATTCCATCAGCAATTGATCACCAAAGCGATTGCCAAGAGACAACAGTATGCGTGCACTCATCCAACGTCGCAGAAGCTGAATGTGCTCCTGTTCAAGTTGCTGGTCCTGCAGTCCCTCCCTTTCCAAGTGGTGGACTCTGCACCTTTCATAGAACTGATGGCTTGTGCTGAGCCGAGTTGGAGAGTCCCAAGACGTAATTTCGTTGCGAAAAAGCAGTACCAGCCCTGTACACATAAGTAGAACAGAAGGTGGGCCAGTCCTTGAGCCTTTCGGTGTCTGCCAAAGTGCATGGCAGCGTCGATGTGTGGAGCTGTAACTATGGTCAGGGACAATACATGTCCTTCACACTGGGTGAATGTGGTTCCTGCACAGCTACACCAGCAACTTGGCCAGGTGATGCCGCGTCCGCCTCCATGTTGTTGGCCCAGAGATAATGTCCGCCTCTGTCTCCTCATCCTCCACCGTGTCCTTAGCCTCCACTGCAGGGACAACTCATAGTGCCCCTCCAGCATACCACATGTGCAGGGCATGGTGGTGTCACACTGTTCGGCACTTTGTTTGCCTGGGCAAATGGAGTCACACAGGGGAGGAACTGTTCCATGTCCTTCAGCAAGAAATCGAATCCTGGCTTTCACTCACTCATGTCACTTTGCCACTCTGTGGCCTTCTGATGCTGCCGCCACCTACAGACTCTGTCATTAGGCCACTCTGTGGTCTCCTCATGCTGCTTCCACCTCACCACTATGTCACCTTGCAACTCTGTGGTCTTCTGATGCTGCCGCCACCTCCACACTCTGTCATTGTGCCACCCTCCGGCCTCTTGATGCTGAAGCCACCTCCACACTCTGCATTGTGCCACTCTGTGGCCTCCTGATGATGCTGCTGCTACTTACAGACTCTGTCATTGGGCCACTCTATTATCTCCTCATGCTGCTTCCACCTCATCACTATATTACATTACCACTCTGCAGACTCCTGATGCTGCCACCACCTCCACACTCTGTCATTGTCCACTCTGCAATAAAAACCTTAAAAAAAACGTAGTTGCGGACCCCTTTGGCGCTGTCTAGACCTTTATTGAATGAACTTCAGAATTGAAGTGTCTGGTATTAAGATATTTTTTATTATACAGTATAGTCAATGCGTTTCTGGGGCAGGATTACACCCTTCATCAGGACTAGAGTTGAGCGGACACATGGATGTTCGGAATTGCCGGGCTCAGTCGAACTTCGCAAAAAAGTTGTTGTTTTTTTGTTTAAATTTGGGTAGACCCCAAAACATTGAGAAATATAAAAAATAAAACAAAGAGAAAGTGCACTGGAGTACAACAATGGCTGGGTGAGGCCGGTATACATGTCTATTCGGCACATGGTATGGGCATGTCCTGTGGCATCCCTGACTGGTTCATTTTAATGAACGTGAACATGTCCACATTGGCTCTGGACAGGCGGCTGCGCTTGTCTGTGATAACCCCCTCCTGATGTGCTAAACATACGTCTGACAATACACTGCCTGCAGGGCAGGACAGCACCTCCAAGGTGTAAAGGGCAAGCTCAGGCCATGTGCCCAATTTGGAGACCCAGAAGTTGAAGGAGGCAGACCCATCAGTCAGTACGTGTAGGCGTGTGCACACATACTGCTCCACCATGTTGCACGTCCCCGTGACGTCCACGATCCAATTGGATATTTTCTCTATCAACTTTCAATGTTCTTTTATGCGCCTACCATGGTGATCACAGGTAACGGGGAAACAGGGTTCCATGCTGGAGAGGTAGCGTGAGAAAGGGATACCACATCCAAGGCAGGACAATGGCTGAAATCTGGTCGGGCGGAAATGTGGGACAAGTTATTAAATTAAATTTAGCACATGCGCCAGGCAAGGAATGTGCGTCAAACCGGCTAAGCCCAGAGCTGCTACGAGATTTTGTCAATTATCGCACACCACCTGGCCGGCCTTGAGGTTCATTGGCACGAACCACTCATCAGTCTGTTGTTCCATGCCCATCCACAGCTCCTGCGCATTGTGGGGTTTGTCCCCCAAACAGATACGTTTCAAAACTGCCTGCTGTCGTTTACCCCTGGCTGTGCTAAAGTTGGTGGTGAAGGTGTTACGCTGACCGGATGAGGAGGCGGTAGAGGATGAGGACATGGAGTAGGAGGAGGAAGCAACAGGAGGCAAAAAAACGCCCTGCAATCCTCAGTGGTGAAAGGACATGTGCCAAACTGCTATCCGCCTCAGGCCCAGCCGCCACTGCATTTACCCAGAGTTCTGTTAGGGAGATATAACGTCCCTGACCGTGCTTACTGGTCCTTGTAGCCGTAGTTAGGTGGACCTTGCCACAGATGGCATTGCGCAGTGCACACCTGATTTTTTTTCCCCCACTTGGTTGGGCAGGGAAGGGATGGCTCGCCTGGAAGTAGTGGCAGCTGGGCACAATGTACTGTGGGACAGCCACAGACATCAGATTCTTAAAAATGTCCATGTCCACCAGACGGAATGACAGCATTTCAAAGGCCAGGAATTTAGAAATGCTGGCATTCAGGGCCAGGGATCGCGGGTGGGTAGGGGGTACTTTCTCTTTCGCTCCAGTGTTTGGGAGATAGACAGCTGAACGCTTCCATGGGACATTGTGAAGATGCTTGGTGACCGAGGTGGTGGCGTTGCTGCCACATCCTCTGTTTGCGGGGTAGCAGGTGCCACTGTCACTCCAGAGGAGGATGAAGAGGCCGAGACTGCAGCAGAAGAGGAAGCATGAGGAGCCAGAGACCTTTCTTGGTTTTTGAGGTGTCTAATCTGTGACGAGGGTACCCCAAGTAGAGTCCCCTTTTTAAATACACACACACACACACACTCACAGGCCTAGAGGCCCACTTTATTCTGCTTTAAAAGAAAAATATTCCCCTGCTTGGCGTTGTGTCCTAGCAATTGAAAATTACACTTCCCCGTCATAAAGATAAGGATGGGAGCTTCAAAAACACTCCTGACAAGGCTCATCGTAAAATACTGGATCCTGGGATAACATTAGCCAGACAGTCTGACTACAGTCCCAGCAGGGGACCAGAGAGATGGGAAAACAACCTATTGAACCTTTGAGGGAGTCAAGCATAGTCATTTTTCATATCTCTGGTCATAGACATATTCTGCACTGGCTAAGGCTGGATTCAACCTCTGTGGACCAGTGCGATCATGGAGATATCAAACAGTATGTTCTTGTGCCTTTGGAAGGCAGAAAATCCAGCTTTCAGCCATCCTGAAGAACCACAAGACCCAGCAGAGTCAAGTTTGGTCTTGTTAAATCAAGAGGGTCATAAAATCATAAGGGTCATTAATACATGAATGTCATAGCTGTAATTAGTGGTTCCACAGAATTGTGGGCTCAGCCAGAATAAGGACATTCTGTGCTGACACCTCCTTGACCCTGCCCACACGTTTGTACCATTGGTGGGTTGAAGATGCTGTCAGGGCATTGTATGCCTTGCTTTAACACCTGGATTTGTATCGCATTCTGAAAGTCAGTGCTCAGGGTTCACTGATATTATACCAATCGGATTGCACAGCGGCTTCAAGGACAGAAACAGAGGAACTTAAGTATACTTTTTATCCATTATCCCTTTTATTTTAACTGTTGTGAATTACTATTACCTTGAATTATTATTATCTAGAATAGTCATTTTCCTGTAAATGTAAATATGCACTGTTTTTCCTTTCACCTTTTATTTAAAAGATTGAAAAATCTCATTTGCTAAGTCTTCCGTGTTCTAAGCAAAGGAATTAACGAATCCTGTCTCTGAAGAGAGTAACGTTACCATTTTGTGTGAGAAAGGTCATTTTGATTGTTGCTTGGCTGAACGATTGTGACCGGTCAGCAAGTGGTAGCTGGTTCATTCCCTGCTCTGCGTGAGGGTGAGTGACCGGTAGTCGGTTTGTGTGCCATTAAAACACGCGGTGGCAGTATACCAAATTGTATCTATAAAGGGTTAACCGGTTGTTAACCAACCCTTGTCACATGTGGTATCCATCTGCGTACAGATACATTCATGACATACTCCACTGCAGCTCATGCTTTGAACTTACGTAGATGCCTGGTCATGCAGGTTGTGCTCAGGTTGAGAACATTTATGCCTCGCTTCAGGTTCTGATTGCACAGCGTGCAAACCACTCGTGTCTTGTCGTCAGAACATTGTCTGAAGAACTGCCACTCCAGGGAAATCCTTGGAGCTGGCTTTGGTATGCTCGGTCCCTTGGTGTGGTGGGCAGTAGCAGGCGTACTGTCTAGGGGACAGCCTCTCTGCTTTTGCACTCTTCTCCCTCTTTTGCTGTGCGACCACATCTTTCTCCGGACTACACAGGTCACTCGCATGACCTTGATTCCATGTGGGGTCGAGGACCTCAACGTCCTCCACATCATCTTCCACCCAGTCTTCACCCCTGCCCTCCTTGTCTGTCTGCACACTGCAGAAAGCCACAGCAGTTGTCACCTGTGTTTTGTCATCATCCAAGACGTGCTGCGGTGGTCCTCCCATGTACTCATCCTCAAACATAAGTGGTTGGGCATCATTGCACTCAATCTCTTCCACTTATGGGGAAGGGCTATGTGGATGGCACTGGGAAACCGTTCTAGCAGAGCCATGAAAAAGCAGAAGAGACTGCTGCATGACTTGGGGCTCAGACTGCTTGGCTGATTTGCAAGGCGGTGAGGTGAAAGACTGATGGCCATGGGCTGAAGGTGCCAGCTCTGATCTTTCAGCAGGGGACTGGGTGGGAGACAATGTGAAGGAACTGGAGGCACTGTAAGCCACCCAATCTACTATCGCCTGTACTTGTTCTGGCCTCACCATTCATAGAGCGGCATTCGGTCCTACTAAATATCGCTGAAGGCTCTGTCGCCTACGTGCACATGAGGAAGGTGTTTCATTTGGGCGTGTAGCTGGCACAGATCGACCACCTTCTCTCCCTTCAACAGGAGCTCCACCAATACCAGATGCACCATGACCAGGGCCACGTCCTACACCAATTGAACAGACAAATTTTAGAAATTTAAGTACCTGTCACCTATGCAAAGCAGGGTTTTTTCAACGGCAAGAATGGGTTAATGTCACCCACAAATAGAACAGACACATTTTTGAAATTTAAGTCCCTGTCACCTATGCAGAGCAGGGGTATAAAACATTTTTCACCCACAGTGAAACAGATGGATTTACTGATTATATTTCACTATCAAATTTGCAGCGCGGGCCACAAAGGTACTTTATGGGGAAAAAAAGATGATTTTTTCACCCACAGTGAAAAAGATGGATTTACTGATTATATTTCACTATCAGATTTGCAGTGCAGACCACAAAGGTTCTTAATGGAAAAAAAAATATATGATCTTCTCACCCACAGTGAAAAAGATGGATTTACTTGCAGTACAGGCCGAAAAGGTACATTATGGAAAAGAAAAAGAGGATTTTTTTACCCACAGTAAAAAAAGATGGATTTACTGATTATATTTGACTATCATATTTGCAGTGCAGGCCGCAGAGGTACTTCATAGAAAAAAAAATGTCCCAGTTGTATTCAATGATTATATTTCAGATTTGCAGTGCAGGCTGCAAAGGTACTTTATGGAAAAATAAATATGATTTTTTCACCCACAGTGAAACAGATGGATTTACAGATTTTATTTCATTATCAGATTTGCAGTGCAGGCCGCAAAGGTACTTTATGGACCCCCCCAAAAAGTTTTTTTTTTGGCCCACAATATCCCAGTTGTATTCACTGGCGCTACGTGACTTCAGCTTATATAGAGGTTGGGTCACATGCTGCACTGGCTAATCACAGCCATGCCAATAGTAGGCATGGCTGTGATTGCTTCTAAGGGCACACAAGTTAAAGGGAGTCTGTCACCACATTTGACCATATTAGACAGATCCTATAGCGTTATATGTGCCACCCAGCAGTTAAAAACGGTACCTTTGTTGCATATAACCGAGTCTTCTTTCTGCCAAAAATGAACTTTGAAGATTGTGTAAACGAGCCCTCTCAAGTGCCCAGGGCGGTGTCTCAATCTTTCGAGCCCAAGACCGGACCTCCCTAACGGCTCATAACCCTGCCCTCCTTGTGCCTGTGCCCGCCCGTTTACTCCCCTCCCCTCGCCTTTTCCATTGCGGCTGCGCGGACAAATTCGTAGCCGGCGCATGCGCAGTAGGTATTGCGATGCCCTGCCAGGACCGGGCATCACATTGCGCATGCGCCAGCTACGAGACTCGTAGCTGGCGCATGCGCAATGCGATGCCCGATCCTGGCAGGGCATCGCAATACCTACTGCGCATGCGCCGGCTACAAATTTGTCCGCGCAGCCGCAATGGAAAAGGCGAGGGGAGGGGAGTAAACGGGCGGGCACAGGCACAAGGAGGGCAAGGTTATGAGCCGTTAGGGAGGTCCGGTCTTGGGCTCGAAAGATTGAGACACCGCCCTGGGCACTTGAGAGGGCTCGTTTACACAATCTTCAAAGTTCATTTTTGGCAGAAAGAAGACTCGGTAATATGCAACAAAGGTACCGTTTTTAACTGCTGGGTGGCACATATAACGCTATAGGATCTGTCTAATATGGTCAAATGTGGTGACAGACTCCCTTTAAACACTTGTTGATTGGCTGGCCTGCAGCCTTTCAAAAAGTGCCATTAAATCGCTGAACACCGAACTCGAACCCAAACTTTTACTGAAATGTTCGGGTTCAGGTCCGGGGTCAAAAAATCGTAAAGTTCGGTACAAACCCGAACTTTACAGTTCGGGTTCGCTCAAACCTAGTCAGGACTATTTACAGTATGACAGGCTACACAAGGTTTAAAAGCCAATTTTTGGCGGTCTGAGGAGAGGGCGGGGATTGCGGGAAGGGGCGGAGCTAGGTGAATAGATAAACATATATAGCATATACAGAACATTGTCTACATATATAGATTTAAAATAGATTTAAAATACAACATAATGTAGATCACAATGTGCCGTCCATCTGTCAGGATGCATGTATCTTCCTCTCGGGGTGCAGGGTGGCGCCGCATGAGTGTTATTCTGCTTCTGTGGGCAATGGTTCTGAGGATATGTTCCCGATCATTTGGAGGCAGAATTTATATATATATATATATATATATATATATATATATATATATATAGGTATTCTAGGTACCTAAATCATAGGTATACTCGGGTTGTGGTTAATGTTTTTTTGGGGGTATTTATATTTATTGTTGCATTTAAATTATCATTTATAATATCATTTCATGTATTTCATTCAGGCCATTTGGAGTGAGGGTACTCAATTGATAGAGCCAATACACTTCTCTATTTTGGAGGAGGTTTAATCTATTATAGGGATTAGGTGGTATGAAGTCTATTGGGGTGATATGTATCAGGTGTTTTTCTTTTTCAGGAGTACTCATGCAGTGTCTAGATAGACTCTGTTTGGTGTACAGTTTCTGTATATTGTGACGGTGCTGATTTAGACGGCAGTGTAACGGTTAGGTGGTGCATCCTACATATTGCAGTCCGCACTGGCATTCAATCATATACAGGTCCTTCTCAAAAAATTAGCATATTGTGATAAAGTTAATTATTTTCTGTAATGTACTGATAAACATTAGACTTTCATATATTTTAGATTCATTACACACCAACTGAAGTAGTTCAAGCCTTTTATTGTTTTAATATTGATGATTTTGGCATACAGCTCATGAAAACCCAAAATTCCTATCTAAAAAAATTAGCATATTTCATCCGACCAATAAAAGAAAAGTGTTTTTAATACAAAAAAAGTCAACCTTCAAATAATTATGTTCAGTTATGCACTCAATACTTGGTCGGGAATCCTTTTGCAGAAATCACTGCTTCAATGCGGCGTGGCATGGAGGCAATCAGCCTGTGGCACTGCTGAGGTGTTATGGAGGCCCAGGATGCTTCGATAGCGGCCTTAAGCTCATCCAGAGTGTTGGGTCTTGCGTCTCTCAACTTTCTCTTCCCAATATCCCACAGATTCTCTATGGGGTTCAGGTCAGGAGAGTTGGCAGGCCAATTGAGCACAGTAATACCATGGTCAGTAAACCATTTACCAGTGGTTTTGGCACTGTGAGCAGGTGCCAGGTCGTGCTGAAAAATGAAATCTTTATCTCCATAAAGCTTTTCAGCAGATGGAAGCATGAAGTGCTCCAAAATCTCCTGATAGCTAGCTGCATTGACCCTGCCCTTGATAAAACACAGTGGACCAACACCAGCAGCTGACATGGCACCCCAGACCATCACTGACTGTGGATACTTGACACTGGACTTCAGGCATTTTGGCATTTCCCTCTCCCCAGTCTTCCTCCAGACTCTGGCACCTTGATTTCCGAATGACATGCAACAGTCCAGTGCTGCTTCTCTGTAGCCCAGGTCAGGCGCTTCTGCCGCTGTTTCTGGTTCAAAAGTGGCTTGACCTGGGGAATGCGGCACCTGTAGCCCATTTCCTGCACACGCCTGTACACAGTGGCTCTGGATGTTTCTACTCCAGACTCAGTCCACTGCTTCCGCAGGTCCCCCAAGGTCTGGAATCGGTCCTTCTCCACAATCTTCCTCAAGGTCCGGTCACCTCTTCTCGTTGTGCAGCGTTTTCTGCCACACTTTTTCCTTCCCACAGACTTCCCACTGAGGTGCCTTGATACAGCACTCTGGGAACAGCCTATTCGTTCAGAAATTTCTTTCTGTGTCTTACCCTCTTGCTTGAGAGTGTCAATGATGGCCTTCTGGACAGCAGTCAGGTCGGCAGTCTTACCCATGATTGCGGTTTTGAGTAATGAACCAGGCTGGGAGTTTTTAAAAGCCTCAGGAATCTTTTGCAGGTGTTTAGAGTTAATTAGCTGATTCAGATGATTAGGTTAATAGCTCGTTTAGAGAACCTTTTCATGATATGCTAATTTTTTGAGATAGGAATTTTGGGTTTTCATGAGCTGTATGCCAAAATCATCAATATTAAAACAATAAAAGGCTTGAACTACTTCAGTTGGTGTGTAATGAATCTAAAATATATGAAAGTTTAATGTTTATCAGTACATTACAGAAAATAATGAACTTTATCACAATATGCTAATTTTTTTAGAAGGACCTGTAGATTACATATGATGATTGACAGGTTAGGTGATGTTTGATGCTGAAGGAGGTCTTGTTGGTGTTTGAGAAAACTGATGTTTTTTTGTGTGTGATGGTCATACAACAGAGGCAGTGTTGGGTGTTGCATTTATAACTGCTCGATTTTTTTGTATTTTTGGGGCTTTGTTTAATGTCTGTGTTTTTTGGGGGGTGTCTTTTCAGATGGTGTTTTGGTTTGCTTGGTCCTAGTAGGTTTCGGATTGTGGGGGCTTGTCTGTATATGATTTTCTATCTGTTTGGTAGATATTGTTTGAGGTATGGGTCTTGTAGTAGGATATGCCAGTGTTTCTGTAGAATTTGTAGAAGGACAAAATTAGACGTACTGTACTGCGTGACAAAATGAATGGTTTCCAAGGGAGCAGGTTCTTTCATACTTGATTGTAGGCATTTAGATTGTGTTAATTTGCAGCTTCTTTTGTATGCGTCGGATATGATTTTTTCAGGATATTGTTTCTCTTTCAATATTTTTTCTAGTAGTTTTGATTGTGCAGTGAAATCTGTATCATTGGTGCAGTTGCTTCATATGCATTTATATTGGCTATATGGAATATTCCTGAGCCATTTCTTGTGATGGAAAATTCAAATATTGGATATAGCTGTTTGTGTCTACGGTCTTAAAGGTTTTTTGTGATAATTTTGTTGTCTTGATTGGTTACGATGATGTCTAGAAATTCTATTGATTTTCTACTAAATTTAGTTGTGAAGGTGATATTCCAGTCTGTGAAGTTGAGGCTGTTACAGAAATCAAGTGCTGATTTCTCATCACCATCCCAGATGATGAACTAATCGTTTATATATATTTTATAGTATATGACATTGTTTTTATATATCTGGTGTCCTCATATATGTGTATCTTCAAAATACCCCATAGAAATATTAGTGACCAGTGGTGCTACCCGCGTCCCCATCGCGGTCACGGTGCTCTGATGGTACCGTAAGTGTTATTGTTGTATATAAAGTAATTGTTTTCTATTATGAACCGGAGGCTTTCTGCTAGAAATTCTATCTGAGGTGGTTTTAAGGACTTGTCTTTTGCAAGAGTGTTTTTTACACACCGAATGCCTATTTTGTGCTGCATGTTAGAGTAAAGGGCAGTAACATCGAGTGTGAGTAGACCATGATCCGGTAACCACTCTATTGTTTGTAGTTCGCGTATCAGTTGGCATGAATCATGTAAATAACTGGGTAACTGTTTGACATATGGTTGTAGGAATAAATCCAGATATTGTGATAAATTGCTGGTTACACATTTTATGTTTGATACTAGCGTCCTGGGGGATGGGTTGTGCTTTTATGGATTTTGGACAGAGGTAGAAATATGGGATGCAAGGTGTTTTCGGGGTTAAAAATCTTTTTTCTTTTTTGTTTATGTACTTATGAGCATAGGCTTCTTTTATCATTAGGTCAAAAATTTTTTTTCTGGAAATGGGTCTTTGTTTGTTTTTTCATAGTAGGTGGGGTCTCCTAGGATTTTTTCTGCTTCTTGTTCATAATCATCGGTGTCCTGTATCACTATTCCACCACCTTTGTCTGCGGGTCGTATGATTAGGTCATTATTGTTTTTCAGACTGTTCAAGGCTAGTAGTTCTGTTTTGGTTAGGTTCCCTTTATAGTTTAGGGTGTTTGTGTTATACATTTTTCTTTTGATTTCTTGTGCAATTAACTAACCTCCTGATGCTGCTGCCACCTCCACACTCTGTCATTGTGCCACTCTGTGGCCTCCTGATGCTGCAACCACCTATAGACCACCTGTAGACTAGGCTACTCTGGTCTCCTCATGCTACTTTCACCTCACCACTATGTCATAGGGCTACTCTGTGGACTTCTCATGCTTTTCCCACCCTCCCCACTACATGACTGGGCCACTATTTAGCCTTTTTGGCTTGGCTGACATCATCATTTATTTGACCCTTCCTTTGATATGTCAGAAGGAAGGAAAAATTAGATGCTCAACGGACCTTCTCTGTGTAGCAGCTGTAAGGCCTACATGGTCCCATCAGAATTGGCTTATGATTTTGTAGCCAAAAAAAAGAGTGGGTACAAAACACAGAAGACATGCAAACATTTAATTCACGTGTCCATCTCTCTTTTGGAACCACTCCTGTTTTTATGGCATTAGCAATACTGATGGATTACTGACCAAATGCTTAGCGAGTGAAGGTGGATGATCCACACACAGGAACAGTTTTTGTGGGTTATTGTCCTGACGGATCAGAGGAAGGGCAAAATAATCAATGTCGTCCACATAAATGTACTGCTTACACCCTGTCCACTCTGTCATGGGGGCTCTACTTGTATAAGCATTTAATAGAACAGGTTCTGTTGACATCTACGTGGAATCAGATGATGACGGTGTAAAAGTTTAGAAAAATTTCTCTAGTTATATGGTATTTTATGTGAAGGGCTTTCTAAGCAGCAACAGTATATTTTATAATCACAGACTAGAGTTGAGAGGACACCTGGATGTTCACAAAAAAGTTTGAGTTCAGGACCCAAACTTGACCCCGAATCCCATTGAAGTCAATGGGGACCCGAACTTTTGAGCACTAAAATGGCTGTAAAAATGTAATGGAAAGGGCTAGAGGGCTGAAAATGGCATCAAAATGTGGTTAAGTGCTCTGCAAACAAATGTGGATAGGGAAATTACTTTAAATAACCTAAAATATGTAAAAATATGTTTTACTTTTATTTTTATTTTTTTAAATTAGGGTACACCCCAAAACATTGGGAAATATAACCTGTGATAACCCCCTCAAGTCATGCTAAACACACGTTCAGACAATACACTAGCTGCAGGGCAGGACAGCACCTCCAAGGTGTAAAGGGCAAGATCAGGCCATGTGCCCAATTTGGAGACCGATCAGTAAGTTCATGTAGGCTTGTGCACACATACTGCCCGACCATATGTAACCGTGACTTCAACAATCTATTTGGATATCTTCTCTATAAACTTTCGATGTTCTTTTCTGAGCCTACCATGTTGATCACGGTTATCGGCGAATGAGGGTTCCACGCCAGAGAGAGAGTGAGAAAGGGAGACTTCGTCCAAGGGAAGTCAATGGCTGCAATGGGATGAAGCGGAAATGTGGGACAAGTTATTAAAGCAGAAGGATAGAAGGAAAGGGCCAATTAAAGACGAATTTTAGAAATTTAAGTCCCTGTCACCTATGCAGAGCAGGGGTTTATTAAAGGCAAAAATTGTAAAATGTCAACCCAAGAATGTAACAGAAAAATTAGTGACATTTCTTAACCTGTCTACTAGGTAGAGCAGGGGTCTATCACAGCCAAAAATTGTTGAATGTCACCCGAAAATGTAAAAGAAAAATGGATGTAATTTATTAAGCTGTCAACTAAGTAGAGCAGGGGTATATCACAGCCAAAAATTGGTTAATTTCACCCGAAAATGTAACAATTTTTTTAGTGAAATGATAAAAAAAAAATTGATTTGAGTTTGAGATCCATATGGAGTAGAAGTCTGAGGAGGCGGTGTATGTAGCGGTGTAGGTGGAAGCGGCAGTGGAGGAGGTTGTTGGAGGCTGCGCTTGTCTGTGATAACGCCCCTGCCGTGCTAAACACACGTTTAGATAATACACTGGCTGCAGGACAGGCCAGCACCTTAAAGGCGTAAAGGGCAAACTCAGACCATGTGCCCAATTTGGATACCCAGAAGTTGAAGGGGGCAGACCCGTCATTCAGTATGTGTAAGCATGTGCACATATACTGCTCCACCATTTTGCTAACCCTGCCTTCTGAGGTGCTGGCGGTTCCCCAGCTGCGTTGGTGACATCTTCCTCCTCCTCTGCCTTCGTCTTGTGCTTCCACTGTGCCCCCGCTGTTGGGTGGGAATGCCACCAGCAGAGCGTCTACAAGTGTGCGCTTGTACTCGCGCATCTTACGATCACGCTCCAGTGAAGCAATTAAGGACTGTATGTTGTCCTTGTAACGGGGATCCAGCAGCGTGGCCACCCAGTAATCAGCACAAGTTAGAATGTGGGCAACTCGGCGGTCATTGCGGACACACTGCAACATGTAATCGCTCATGTGTGCCAGGCTGCCCAGAGGCAACGAAAAGCTGTCCTCTGTGGGAGGTGTATCGTCCGTGTCCTCTGTATCTCCCCAGCCACGCACCAGTGATGGTCATGAGCTTGTCTGGGTGCCAACCTGCTGTGAACAAGGTTCCTCCATCACCATCTCCTCCTCCTCATCCTCCACCTCCGCATCCTTGAGAACTGTGCCCTGGCTGGACAATTGTGTACTTGGCGTTTGTGGATGCAGGAACCCACCCTTGGAGCCACTTGTGAATGACTGGCCGGAAAACCTCTGAAATGATCCCTCTTCCTCCTCCTCCTGTGCCACATCCTCTTCCATCATCACCAGCAGAGTTTTTTCAAGGAGGCATAGTAGTGCTAAGAATGGTGTTATCGGCACTGGCCATGTTCGTGGAGTTCTCAAAACAGTGCAACAAGCAACACAGGTCTCGCATGGAGGCCCAGTAATTGGTGTTGAAGTGGTGTTGTTCTGCAGAGCAACTCACCCGTGCATGCTGCAGCTGAAACTCCACTATCGCCTGCTGCTGCTCGCACAGTGTGGCCAGCATGTGCAAGGTGGAGTTCCACCTTGTGGGCACGTCGCATTCGAGGCGGTGAGCGGGAAGGCGGAAAATACGCTGCATCGCTGACCGGCCAGCAGCAGGGTGAGAATGCTGAAAGCGCACACAGGTGGCCCACACTTTATGCAGCAGCTCTGACATATCGGCATAATTTTTAAAGAATCTCTGCACTACCAAATTCAGCACATGCGCCAGGCAAGGGATGTGCGTCAAATCGGCTATTCCCAGAGCTGCTACGAGATTTCGCCTATTAACGCACACCACTCATCGGTCTGTTCAAGGCCCGTCCACAGCTCCTGCACGGTGTGGGGTTTGTCCCCCAAACAGATATGTTTTAAAACTGCCTGTTGTCGTTTACCCCTGGCTGTGTTGAAGTTGGTGGTGAAGGTATTACGCTGACCGAATGAGGAGGTGGTAGAGGATGAGGAAGCAGAGTAGAGGAGGATGCAACAGGAGGCAAAGAGAAGCACCCTGCAATCCTCGGTGGTGGAAGGACATGTGCCAAACTGCTATCCGCCTCATGCCCAGCCGCCACTGCATTTACCTAGTGTGCTGTTAGGGAGATATAACGTTCCTGACCATGCTTACTGGTTCACGTATCCATAGTTAGGTGGACCTTGCCACAGATGGCATTGCACACACTTGGCTGTGCAGGGAAGGGATGATTCGCCTGGAAAAGTTGTGGCAGCTGGGCACGAAGTACTGTGGGACAGCCACCGCCATAAGGCTTTTAAAACTCTTTCTCCACCAGACGGAATTACAGCATTTCAAAGGACAGTCATTTTGAAATGCTGGCATTTAGGGCTAGGGATCGCGGGTGGGTAGGGGGTATTTCCTCTTCTGTTCCAGTGTTTGGGAGATGGAGAGCCGAACTCATCCGTTGGACATTGTGGAGATGCTTGGTGACCCAGGTGTTGGTGTTACTGGCAGATCGTCTGTTTGCGGGGTCGCAGGTGCCACTGTCACTCCATAGGTGGATGAAAAGGCCGAGACTGCAGCCGAAGAGGAAGTAGGAGGAGCCAGAGACCTTTCTTGGTTTTTGAGGTGTCTACTCCACTGCAGCTCATGCTTTGCACTTAGATGCCTGGTCATTCAGGTTGGGCTCAGGTTAAGAACGTTTATGCCTCGCTTCAAGCTCTGATTGCACAGCGTGCAAACCACTCGTGTCTTGTCATCAGCACATTGTCTGAAGAACTGTCATGCCAGGGAAATCCTTGGAGCTGGCTTTGTTGTGCTCGGTCCCTTGCTGCATTGGGCAGTAGCAGGCGTACTGTCTAGGGGACGGCCGCTCCGCTTTTGCACACTGCTCTCTCTTCTGCTGTGTTGGTGGCTCTGTGCGACCACTGCCTCTTCCTCCAAACTTCACAGGTCACTCGCATGACCTTGATTCCATGTGGGGTCGAGGACCTCATCGTCCTCCACATCATCGTCCTCCACATCATCGTCCACCCAGTCTTCACTCCTGCCCTCCTTGTCTGTCTGCACACTGCAGAAAGCCACAGCATTTGGCACCTCTGTTTCGTCATCATCCGAGACTTTCTGCGGTGGTCCTCCCATGTACTCATCTTGGAACATAAGTGGTTGGGCATCGGTGCACTCAATCTCTTCCACTTCTGGGGCAGGGCTATGTGGATGGCCCTGGGAAACCCTGCTAGCAGAGTCATCAAAAAGCAGAAGAGACTGCTGCATGACTTGGGGCTCAGACTGCTTGGCTGATTTGCAAGGGGATGAAGTGAAAGACTGATGGACATCAGCTGCAGGTGCTAACTCTGATCTTTCAGCAGGAGACTGGGTGGTAGACAATGTGAAGGAACTGGAGGCGCTGTCAGCAACCCAATCTACTATCGCCTGTACTTGTTCTGGCCTCACCATCTGTAGAGTCGCAATAGGCTCGACCAAATAATGCTGAAGGTTCTGTCGCCTACTCACACCTAAAGGAAGGTGTTTCACTTGTGTGTAGCTGGCACAGATCTCCTCATTCTCTGGAAATTTTGGATCTTGGGTGTTTTTTTAATAACAGAATAGAACACCAGTATCTAACACGTGTATTTCACACTGACAACCCGGAATACACCACCAATCACCATCCTTAGATCCTGAGAGGTGATGGTGACATCACCTCTCAGAATCGCTTCCGATTGGCTGCAATGAGGGCGGGGGGTTTAACTTACTGCAGCTCTGCTCTCCTCCTTTCTATGCCCAGAGCCGTGGAGAGAGGAGCAGTATCCAGCTCCAGAGCCCAGCACCCCCACTGAGCCACCATAGTGCCATCTGGCACTAAAAGGTACAATAGGGACAGGTTATGGAGAGTTTAGTTAAGTAGAGATAGATACCGATCGGGTGTCTGGGGTCCACAGCACACTCAGCTTTTTTTTAAATTTCTGTTAGGTTTAGGGATAAGTAAACAAACATCCCTGCCCCCACACACGTGCACACTAAAAGTTTTCCAGCCACGCATGCGCACACACACACGCACACACACACACTCCCCTATTGCCCACCAGACGTTTTCTTAGCCGAGGAGGCATACGCCCTGCTTGCCTCCGACTCAGAGAGCCCCAGTGAGGACGAGGATGACCCCAGTTTCATCTTGTTATCCGCGTGCGCCTCATCATCTAGTGATGTTGATGAGCCCCCAAGGCGGCGGAGATGCCACCAGGCGGAGCAAGGGGACCGCCATGTCAGGGATTCTGTGGCCCACACTAGTACGCGCAGCTCTGGGGCTCGTACTAGTTTTCTGGCCCACCAGATAAGTCCACCTGAGCCCCCTACCATTGAAGTTGTCTGGTGTACCCCAGAGAATTTTGAGCCCATGATTCCTGATTTTGTTGGCCAATCAGGAATCCAGATTCCCACAGTGTTCTTCACTGAATATGACTATTTTAGGGGTTTTTCAGTGACCACTTTGTGAATCTGATGGTGGAGCAAACAAACTTGTTCGCCCAACAGTTCATTGCTCAATACCCGGGCTCCTTTATGGCTAGGTCCGGTGGCTGGACTCCGGTCAGTGCAGCCGAGATGAGGACATGTTGAGGTCTCATTCTACACATCGGCCTAGTCAAAAAAACAGTGTCAGGCAGTACTGGAGTGGGGACGTCCTCTACCAGACCCCACTCTACTGTATGGCCATGACCGTTTTGAGGCCATCCGGAAAAGCCTGCATTATCCAGATTATCCGTGAATAACTTTTATACTAGTATCCCCTTGTTCCAGTCCCTCACCGCCAGATCCACGTCCGCTTGTGGGACCGTGAGGAAAAAAACGCTGCCTCCCTACCCACCACCTCCAGGTACCTATCCCCAGGGGTGAGACCCATGCCCTTACCAGTGGAAACCTGTTGCCAGTCAGATATAAGGACAAGAAGGATGTCCTTGTACTGTCCACAATTCAAGGTAACGGCATCACCCCTGTCCCTGTACGAGGTACCACGGCAGCGATCCTCAAGCCCGATTGTATCGTCGACTACAGTCGGTATATGGGAGGAGTTGATCTCTCTGATCAAGTCCTCAAGCCATATAACGCCATGCACAAAACCCGGGCATGGTACAAAAAAGTTGTGGTCTACTTGTTACAGGTTGCCTTGTGCAACTCTTTTGTGCTGTCCCGGAGAGCTGGCAACACAGGGAAATTGCTCCAGTTCTATGAGGCAGTCCTCAAGGCCCTGATCTTTTCTGACCAGGAATATGGTATAAGCCTAATAAGCCTATTACTTACTGTGCTCCTGAGGAAGGGGTTTGTCTATCCCCGAAACGCGTTGAGCCCACCTGACCCATTTAACCTATTTAAGGATTATACCAGAAGTTCCCAGTTGTGGACTGCCATATCTTCCAACCACTCTACAAGCGAGCCAGGCAAGGGGGGTGGTTGTTTTGGGAGTTTTATCCCGTTACACCCCCCCCCCGTGAAGTGAGTTTCGGTGTTTTTCAGCTTTTATTTGTTTTTATGTGTTTTATCTGATATTATACACCAGCTGTTTCATGGCTTTATCATATTAGCACTGAGCATTGCTGTGTTTGGCTCCTGTATTTTAGTAAGGGGCTCCTATGTACTATGTATTAGTTTTTATAAATTTTTTATATCGATTCTGTTTTATATCGATTCCATTTTTACATATATATCTATATATATATATATATATTTATTTATAACCCCTATCATCGGTATACATCTTATTTAAGTATATACAATATCTTATTAGCAGTTAGGCGCCATGTGGTGATTTTTTTCCTTTTTGATTCTGACCAGGAAAGAACAGGCCATAGTACCTCGGAAATTGGAGGAGCCGGATCGTCCCTGGCCAACACTTTCCAGGTGTGGTTCCCCATACTGGAAAAAAGTGCAGAGTATGTCACAGGAGGGGGATACGGAAGGACACCACCACTCAGTGTGACACGTGCCCCGATCACGGCCTCTACATTGACTGTTGCTTCAGGGACTACCACACTTCCATGGAGTACTACATTTATAATTCCCTTCCCCAATTTTAATTCTATTTAGCCACTGATAATCACCCAGAAAAAATAAAATAAAATATGGCTCTCATGACCTAACCCCTCAGATGAACACAGTCAAAAAAATAAAATAAAAACGGTGTAAAAAATAGTTTTTTTACACCGTTTTTATTTTAATTTTTTTGACTGTGAATTTTCAGAATTTCTATTTTTTGTAACCTTGCCTTACAAAAAAGTAATATAGAGCAACCAAAAATCATATGTACTCTAAAAATAGTCCCAACTAAACTGCCACCTTATCCCGTAGTTTCCAAAATGGGGTCACACTTTTGGAGTTTCGACTCTAGGGGTGCATCAGGGGGGCTTCAAATGGGACATTGGTTTAAATAAACCAGTCCAGCAAAATCTGCCTTCCAGAAACCATATGGTGTTCCTTTCCTTCTGCGCCCTGCCGTGTGCCCGTACAGTAGTTTACATCCACATATGGGGTGTTTCTATAAACTGCAGAATCAGGGCAATAAATATTGAGTTTTGTTTGGCTGTCAACCCTTGTTTTGTTACTGGAAAAAATGGATTGAAATTGAAAAATGTGCCCAAAAAATTAAATTCTGAAATTTCATCTCCATTTGAGAAATAACTCTTGTGGAACACCTAAAGGATTAACAACGTTTGTAAAATCAGTTTTGAATAGCTTGAGGGGTGTAGTTTCTAAAATGGGGTCATTTTTAGATAGTTTCTATTATGTAAGCCTCGCAAAGTGACTTCAGACCTGCACTAACTGGTCCTTAAAAAGTGGGTTTTTGAAAATTTCTCAAAAATATAAAGATTTGCTTCGAAACTTCTAAGCCTTGTAACGTCCCAAAAAAATAAAATGGCATTCCCAAAATGATCCAAACTTGAAGTAGACATATCGGGAATGTAAATTAATAACTATTTTTATAGGTATTACTATATATTATAGAAGTAGAGAAATTGAAACTTGGAAATTTGCAAATTTTTCAAAATTTGGTGTAAATTTGGTATTTTTTTATAAATAAAAATGATTTTTTTTACTCCATTTTACCAGTGTCATGAAGTACCACATGTGACAAAAAAAAAACTATCTCAGAATGGCCTGGATAAGTAAAAGCGTTTTATAGTTATTCACACATAAAGTGACACTGGTCAGATTTGCAAAAAATGGCCTGGTCCTTAAGGTCAAAATGAGCCCGGTCCATAAGGGGTTAAGGGGTTTCTGTCATCACAAAAATCGTTATGTAGCTGGCCGACATTAGCGATGTGCTAATGTCAGCAGTACATAACTGTAACTTTTATCTGCTTACATGCCACTGTTCGCCCAGAAAACTAACTTTTAAAATATGCAAATGAGCCTCTAGGTGCTATTGGGGCGTTGCTGCAGCACCCAGAGGCTCCGTCTCCTCACCATTCGGCACGCCCATTTTGCTTTGATGGACATCTCTGCGCTTTGAAAGTAAAATCCAACACCTGCGTCGTCCTGTTTAGTGTTCGGCGCAGGCGCAGTGAGTGAAGGACGCTCTCCTGCTGCCGGCTATCTTTACTTCCGGGGAGCTCTGTGACGTAGGCGAACGGCAGCATGTAGGCAGATAAAAGTTACACAGTTATGTACTGCTGACATTAGCACATTGCTAATGTCAGACAGCTACATAGCGAATTTTATGATGACAGAAACCCTTTAATTGATGTCTTAATTGATGACTTTTTTGTTGCTATAATGTAATATTTTGTTTGTACATGAACCTGCTCATTGTAAAGGGTTGTATGTTGGTGCTATATAAATGAAGAGTATTATTAGTATAGAAATATATAGGTATATCTCTCTGTAAGCAGTGGAAGAGCAAATGCAAGGGGGGAGGGGGCATTAGATCCCATAGTGCTGTTATTAATGGAATGGCTGGGGATAGTTTGGGAGGATTTTTTTATTGCAGGGAGGAAAAGATTAGCAACAAATTACTGCAATACACTCCAGGGAGATGCAGGTGCTTTATTGTAAGATAGTACAGACTGCCGCCCACCCACTGAAAGTAAGGAAACAAAGAGCGGCAGATATATAAAAGGGTTAATATTATGCTGGCTAGCAGGAGTTTTTGCATTGATATAGTTAAATTATCTCCCTCTGTAAGCTAAAAAAGAGAGCCACGGGGGCGTGGCCGTGACGCTGAGGAGTATGGCCGCTTGATTCCAGAGCTCCCGCTCCAGTCCAGCGTTTCAGCCCAGCAGAACCTTAATTTTGCGTCTTTTTCGCTTCTTCTGGTGCGGTTCGGCATCGGACCCTTCCCTGATGATGACTAGGGGGAAAAGAAGTATGAAGAACCAGGGGAAACTGGAGTTTTTCTTCGGCCCTGAACAGAACAAAGATGGCGCCGACACGCGAGGCAAACATGCAGGGCCCAGCTCCAGCCCGGTATCCAACAGTAGCGGAGGATCTCCCTGTGCTTCAGAAGACGGATGCTCTAATCAGAGTCCTCGCGGATCCCCGCAACTACCCCGGTCGGGTAAGAACCAGCTTAATACTGAAGGGGACTTACCAGAATATGACTCGGCACCTCGGAGGGCCGAGGCGTCACAGCAATCGCCCGGTACAAGTCCGGCTAAACAAAGACCCAGACTGCAAGAGCAGGGGGTGTATGCCCAGGAAGCAAGCGGCAGCCACGGCCTGGCAGAATCGGACACCTTGTCTGACAAGTTAGGTAACTTCCCAATAGACGATAGACCAGCTTCTAGTTTGCTTCTCAAAGACATGCTTTTGGCGTTTAATCAGTCGGTTACCAGCCATATAACACAAGTAATTGCGCCGATTTAAGTGTCCGTAACAGCCCTGGACAAGAGAGTTCAGCATGTGGAGCAAAAAATGGGAGAATTTGCGGACTCGCATAACAACCTAATAGACTCTCATGGCTCCCAATCGGAGGACATTGCTTACCTCCGGGCGAAAGTGGCGGACCTGGAGGATCGGTCCCGCCGAAACAACTTGAAGCTGCGTGGGGTGCCAGAATCGGTCTCAGTGGCGGACTTGCAGCCATACATCAAAAATATGATGAAACTGCTTTTGCCTGATTGCACCGAGCAAGACCTCATTATTGATCGGGCTCATAGGATCGCCAAACCCAAGCATCTGCCTGATGACGTGCCTCGAGATGTACTAGCCCGCTTGCATTTCTTTCAGGCGAAGGATAATACCCTCGCAGCGGCAAGAAAGCTAGGCACCTTACCGGAGCCGTATCAATCTGTCCAGCTTTTTGCGGATCTCTCCATTGCTACCCTGCAGCTCAGACGCACGCTAGCCCTGATTACCATGGCTCTGAGATCACATTCAATACCATATCGTTGGGGTTACCCGATGAAGCTCCTGGTGCAGAAGGACGGAACCATGTCGGTCATTCACACAGTCGAGGAGGGCAAGGATGTCTTGGCAACCTGGGGTATCAAGGTGTCAGTGGTTCCCACAGAGAAGAATCGGCATCTCCCTGGAGAAGATGGAGAGTGGCAGCAGGTGGAGAGGCGACGCCAGAGAAAACATCGCTGAAGGTTCATCCAGATGTACTGTGTCATTGGAGCGGGAATACGCTCTCATTGTGAATCCTCATGGTGGTAGGCAGGACTGTCTTCCCCCAAAAAAGATCACAAGGGGATATGCGATCTAACCCTTGTGCTATTCCTTTACCGTCCCTTTCCCAGGGCGGTCAGTTCTGGTTTATATTGTTAATGTTTTTTCTTTTTTGCATTTATTTTTTCTTTGTGCCATGTCTGTATCTAACCATTTGCCTGATAGACTTGAGGGGTGTCGGTGGGTGTCTCCTTCCACGTGGTCCGAATGAGCTCATATATGCAGCCTCTTATGTGACAAGATGGTGCTGACAATTTGTTCGTTAAATGTAAGAGGCTTGAACAGCCCATACAAGAGGCGGATGATGTGGAGGGAGGCACTCTCGAACAAATGCAACATATTTTGCACACAGGAGACACACATATTGGAGGCTGACATAGGAAGATTGAAACACCCTTCCTTCCCGACCCTTATACACTCCCATAGTATTGGTAAGAAAAGGGGGGTTTTATTAGCTATAAGAAGTTCGGTAGCGCATACGGAAAAAAGAACGATTACTGACTCAGGGGGCAGGTATGTTATTCACATATGCTCTATAAATAACATAACCTATACCTTGGTGGGTGTGTACGCCCCGAACACTCGTCCAGTAAGATTTCTCAATAAGCTCTTTAAAAAAGTACAGTCTTTGAAGGAGGGCAGAGTGATCATCTGCGGTGACTTCAATGTAGCACCTGACCCTTCGCAGGACTCTTCCTCAGTATCGAGAGTAAGTGCAATGCCCCATATAAACCAGTTTATATAGGAGCCGATGTCCGAGGCTCGGATCATTCAGCGTCAGGGAGAGCAGACAGTAGGCAGGGACAGATAGCGTTTTGCTGGAAATTCACAGATTTAACTCCCAAAAAACTATTGAAAGACCAAACAGTCCTCTTCAGGGTACTTTCACACTAGTGTTTTTCTTTTCCGGCATAGAGTTCTATCACAGGGGCTCTATACCGAAAAATAAATGATCAGGATTATCCCCATGCATTCTGAATGGAGAGTAATCCGTTCAGGATGCATCAGGATGTCTTCAGTTCAGTCGTTTTGACTGATCAGACAAAAGATAAAACCGTAGCATGCTACGTTTTTATCTCCGGCGAAAAAAAATGAAGACATGCCTGAATGCCAGATCCGGCATTTTTTCCCATAGGAATGTATTAGTGCCAGATTCGGCATTCAAAATACCGGAATGCCGGATCCGTCCTTCCGGCCTGCGCATGCGCAGACCGGTAAAAATTTGAAAAAAGATACAAGACGGATCCGTCTGTCGCATGTCCTTGCAATGCATTTAAGAGACAGATCCGCATCCGGATCCGTCTCACAAATGCTTTCAGTCAGCGGCAGATCAGCAGATCAGGCGGCCAGTTCCGACGACTGAACTGCCCACCGGATCACACTGCCGCAAGTGTGAAAGTAGACTAAGGACTACAGTGTGTGTTTGACAGCAGTGCAGCACCATTTTTAATTTTTTTTTTTTACCAGGGGTTAAATGCAGCAGTATCAGGGACAAGCGTCTTCAGGAAGGGACAGAGGGCTGGAAAAATCACTTTTTTAAGTACCCAAAAGCTTTTAAAAGATTTGATGTTAGTGAGATCTACAGTACGCCATCAGAAAGCAGTGTGTTTAGCAGACATTATAAAAAGAGGCTTATTGACTAGAGTGTGCCTGCAAGTGAGATCTACAGTAAGCTATCAGAAAGCAGTGTGTTTAGCAGACATTATAAAAAGGGGCTTATTCACTAGAGTGTGTCTGCAAGTGAGATCTACAGTACAGTATACAATTTATTTTTATGGGTGGAAATTAACCTAATTTGTGCCACATCTGTGTGTGCATTCAATCCACAAACGTTATATACAGTATTCCAGCGGAGAATAACTTTTATTTTGGGTAAATTTAACTAGTTTTAGGCACATCTGTGTGTGCGTTCAATCCACAAACGTTATATACTCTATATTCCAGCAGATAATTATTTTGCTGGGGGCAAATTTTAATAAGTTGTCCATCATTTGAATAAACCTTTTAATATGAAAAAGGCGAGCACTAAGGTACGGGGAAGTGGGCGTGTTGCTGACAGTTCAGGCCGAGGCCATGGCCATGGGCGCAATGAAACTGTGCCAGCTGCTGGTGAAACTGGAAAAAAGAAAAAAATCCACCATACCCAGTTTCATTTCACAGTTAACTGGGCGTCGCAGTAGAGATGTGGCGAACATAAAATTTTCCGTTTGCGAATGGCGAACGCAAATTTCTGCAAATGTTTGCGAATGGGCGAACCGGGCGAACCGCCATTGACTTCAATAGGCAGGCGAATTTTAAAACCCACAGGAACTCTGTCTAGCCACAGTAGTGATGGAAAAGTTGTTTCAAGGGGAGTAACACCTGGACTGTGGCATGCCGGAGGGGGATCCATGGCAAAACTCCCATGGAAAATTACATAGTTGACGCAGAGTTGGATTTCAATCCATAAAGGGCATAAATCACCTAACAATCCTACATTTTTTTAAACAACGTGGTTTAAAACATCCAGTGTGTGTATACGATCAGGTATGATGTTGTATCGATCAGGTAGTGTAAGGGTTACGCCCGCTTCACAGACATTGACAGACCAAACTCCCCTTTTAATGCACCGCAGACAACCGCAAACAGTCCATTTGCACAACAGCAAACTTCCCATTTGCACAGGGTTGGATACCAAGCTAGCCATGTCCCGTGGATGTTATTGAAGGTTTCTTCCTCCACCCAGCCACGTACAACACCAAGGGTCCCCGAAAGGTTAATTGAATTGATTTTTTGAACGAGAAGATGGTTAAAAAAAAACGCTGGCTCCCTTCCCTTTGTTTGAATCCACGCCACGGTCACTGCGTCTGCGCCGTGCAATTTACTGTCACACCCGATATAAGTAATATTTTCTGTAGTACTATTCTCATCAGTTTAATCCCTGTTACGTCCCCTATCAAGGGACGTGTGTCGAATTGATGAATAATTGTCGAATTAACGACATCCTGAAATAATTTTGTTCTGAGCTCTGTACTTGCTTTGTATTGGAATTGATGGGGATTTTTTAAATTGTCTGCATTATTTTTTTTTTTTAAAGAAGAAAAATAAGGTTTTTTTCTATGAAAAATTATCCAGCCAATCGCTTTTAGTCTGATCATAATGAAGCAACGGCCTTATCTGGGGTGTGGCAACATTGCCAACACACTCATAGAGGTGATGATCGCTTCATTGTGATACGCAAGCCCCTTCATCACAACAAGGTATCGATCACGAAGGGGAATTGACACATGTATGTGCCTTTTTTTTGTTTTGTCTTTGCAGCCACAGTGCAACACTAGAGGCCAGAAAAATTAGGCATGTACACATGCCTGAAAAACTAGGTATTGTTGCAGCCGCTGCTGTATCAGCGGCCGGAAAAATTTATGTTTTCCAGGCAGAAAGGTGACTAAAACATTGCGGCTTGAACCCTAGTTGGTGGCGGAGAATTCACGAAAGTCATCCGGTATGCAGACATTAAATACAGCAGCGTGGGGACCATTTAGAGGCCAAGGCATGTCATCAGGCCTTTTGTTAGTCAAACGTATCCCCCACTGTCAGTCCCTTCGGGATCAATGCCTCATTCATCTTAATGAAGGTGAGGTAATCAACACTTTTTTGACCGAGGCGACTTCTTTTGTCAGTGACAATGCCTCCTGCTGCACTGAAGGTCCTTTCTGACAGGACACTTGAAGCGGGGCAGGCCAGAAGTTCTATCGCAAACTGGGATAGTTCAGGCCACAGGTCAAGCCTGCACACCCAGTAGTCAAGGGGTTTATCGCTCCTCAGAGTGTCGATATCTGCAGTTAAGGTGAGGTAGTCTGCTAACTGTCGGTCGAGTCGTTCTCTAAGGCTGGATCCCGAAGGGCTGTGGCGAAGTGTAGGACTGAAAAAGCTCTGCATGTCCTCCATCAACAACACATCTGTAAAGTGTCCTGTCCTTGCCACCGTGGTCGTGGTAGGAGGAGGATTACTTTCACCTCTTCCCCTGTTAGATTCCCGTTGTGCTCTGACATCCCCCTTATAAGCTGTGTAAAGCATATTTTTTAGTTTGGTTTTGTACTGCTGCATCCTTTCTGACTTCCGGAAATTAGCTAACATTTCCGCCACTTTCTGCTTATACGGGGGTCTAGTACCGTGGCCACCCAGTACAGGTCGTTCTCCTTCATCCTTTTTATACGAGGGTCCCTCAACAGACATGACAGCATGAAAGAGCCCATTTGCACAAGGTTGGATGCCGAGCTACTCATTTCCCGTTCCTCCTCCTCACTGATGTCATTGATGGTCTGTTCTTCCCCCCAGCCACGTACAACACTACTGTTCCCAGATAGGTGACAACAACGAGCACCCTGGGATGCCTGCTGTGGTTGGTCTTCCTCCTCCTCAAAGCCACATTCCTCCTCTGACTCCTCTTCCTCATACTCCTCTTGCAGCGTTGCCGCAGGTCCGGCAAGCGATGATGATGGTGACCACAACTCTTCCTCTTCACGCTCATCTACAGCCTGATTCAGCACTATTCGCAGGGCACGCTCCAGGAAGAAAACAAATGGAATGAGGTCACTGATGGTGCCTTCGGTGCGACTGAATAGGTTTGCCACGTCCTCAAAAGGACGCATGAGCCTACAGGCATTGTGCATGAGCGTCCAGTAACGTGGCAAAAAAGCGTTGTACGATGAGATTCAACACATTTGTCATGCACGGCACATGTGACAACTTGCCCAAATTCAATGGCGCCAACAAATTGCTTCCATTGTCACACACCACTTTGCCGATCTCAAGTTGGTGCGGGGTCAGCCACTGATCCACCTGTGCATTCAGGGCGGACAGGAGTGCTGGTCCGGTTGTGGCTTTCTGCTTTCAGGCAAGTCAACCCCAAGACAGCGTGACACTGTCGTATCTGGGATGTGGAATAGCCCCTGGGTTGATGGGGGGATTCAGTTGATGTGCAGCCAGACTCCGCAGCAGAAGAGGACTCAGCCGAGGAGGTTATGGAAGAGGATGGAGTAGGAGGAGTAGAGGAGGTGGCAGTAGGCCTGCCTGCAAGTCGTGGCGGTGTCCCCAACTCCGCTGCAGAGTCACGCATTCCATGCTTGGCAGCCGTCAGCAGGTTGACCCAATGATATACCTGCCCTGACCGTGCTTTGCAGACCAGGTATCAGTGGTCAGATGGACCCTTGCCCTAACACTGTATACCAGAGATACCATGACTTCCTTTTCAATCACTGAGTATAGGTTTGGGATTGCCTTATTTGAAAAAAAAAAATTGTCCGGGTACCTTCCACTGTGGTGTCCCAATAGCGACACATTTTTTGAAGGCCTCAGACTCCACCAGCTGGTATGGTAAAAGCTGGTGGGCTAAGAGTTCCGTCAAGCCAGCTGTCAGACGCTGGGCAAGGGGGTGACTCTGTGACATTGGCTTCTTACGCTCAAACATTTCCTTTACAGACACCTGACTGTGGGCAGATGAGATGGAACTGCTGAAGGTGAGAGGCGGAGTGGCGGGTGGTTGAGAGGGGACAAGGAGGATAGCAGTGGTTGACGTGGCTGAAGATGCTGGACCAGGAGGAGGATGGTGGCTTTGAGCTTGTGTGCTGCTTCTATTCGTCATCATGTGTTGATCCCATAGGCGTTTGTGATGTGCGATCATGTGCCTTCGCAAAGCAGTTGTACCTAAGTGAGTGTTGGATTTCCACGACTCAGTTTCTTTTGGCACAGGTTGCAAATGGCATCGCTGTTGTCAGAGGCAGACACACAAAAATAAATGCCACACTGCTGAGCTTTGCAATGACGGCATTCTGGTGGTGGCAACAGCATGCAATGATTGGCGTGCTGTCTGGCTGACCCCGGGTGCCGATACATGCTGTCTGACTGTGCCACTAGCTCCTTGCGACGACCTCCCCCTGCTTCCAACTCGTCTCCTCCTTTCCCCCTCTTCTTCTTCTGTTTGAGCAGGCACCCACGTGGCATCCACGGACACATCGTCATCATCAACCACTTCACTTGTATCTGACACCTAAGCAAAGGAAGCAGCAGCGGGTACAACATCATCATCATCATCATCACACTGTACGTCCATGTGTGTAATGCTGCCTGACTGAGACATATCCCTGTTATCTACATCCCCTGGCAATAATGGCATCACTAATTTCATATCAACTGATGCGTAAATAACTTCTCTGAGGGATCAAGTGAAGCGGCTGTGGTGGCTGTGGTGGTAGTGGTGGTGGTGGCGGCGGGTGGGAGAGTGGTGACCAAAGCTGAGCTGGAGGAGGATGGTGCGTCAAGGTTCTTAGCGGAAGCTGTTGAAGATTGGGTGTCCTGTGTAAGCCAGTCAACTATTTTCTCCAAATTTTTGGGGTTCAGGGTACGTGGCCTCTGAAAACTGGGCATTATTCCAGGGCCAGTGGAAATCACAGCACCACGACCACGATGGCCCCCTTTTTTATCTGCAAGGTATTTGAGTGAATGACACCCTGTAACGGTATGAGTGGAGGCCTAGCCACTAGCCAGTGTCCACAATACAGTCTGTGTGGGCCTGACACACACGGGCTTGCAATTTGCAAATGTGATTATATCACAGAATTTTTTTAAATAGAATTTTTTTATCTGAAAGGTATTTGAGTGAATGACACCCTGTAATGGTATGAGTGGAGGCCTAGCCACTAGCCAGTGGCCACAATACAGTCTGTGTGGGCCTGACACACACAGGCTTGCAAATGTGATTATATCACAGAAACATTTAAAAAAAAAATATTTTTTTTTATCTGCAAGGTATTTGAGTGAATAACACCCTGTAACGGTATGAGTGGAGGCCTAGCCAGTGGCCATAATACAGTATGTGTGGGCCTGACACACACGGCGAACGCGAACAAGCTATGTTCGCCGGGAACTATTCGCCGGCGAATAGTTCGGGACATCAGCCATGGCTAGCTGGAGTCATCCTCCTGTGTTATACCATCTGCTGATGGGGTGCATGCACGTTCTCCGGAGGGAGAGCGTTATGGGGGTTTCACTGTTTACTTTTTTGACCGAGGCGACTTCTTTTGTCAGTGACAATGCCTCCTGCTGCACTGAAGGTCCTTTCTGACAGGACACTTGAAGCGGGGCAGGCCAGAAGTTCTATCGCAAACTGGGATAGTTCAGGCCACAGGTCAAGCCTGCACACCCAGTAGTCAAAGGGTTTATCGCTCCTCAGAGTGTCGATATCTGCAGTTAAGGCGAGGTAGTCTTGGCTCGCTGGAGTCATCCTCCTATGTTATACCATCTGCTGATGGGGTGCATGCGCGTTCTCTGGAGGGAGAGCGTTATGGGGGTTTCACTGTTTATACCATCTGCTGATTTGGGGTTTCACTGTTTACGGCACGGTGAGTGGCTTTTCCCCGCCACTCCTTTCTCACCGTTGTCCGTGTTGGTGTCCCCTTGTTTGTCATTCCCCTCCCCCCCTTTTATTGTTTTTTGTGCCTCACCAACTTTCCGCTTTTGCTGTTGAGAGGGGCTTTGAGGGGTGGGAGTATCCTGCCTTTGGAAGAGGGCGCAGCATGTGGTGCCTGCAGCTTTCTGGCACACATGCTTATCCTCCGGAGGGAGGGTGAAAGGGGAACCCTGATACTGTGCAGTTCTCTGTGGCTGTTGCTGTAGTGTCTGTGAACTTACACTAGTGGTTGGGATTCTCCTCGTCCACATCTCAGTGGTTCGCTCACTTATGTCGGTGTGGCTGGGTGCAGTCCTCGTTGGACTGGCTTTAGTGTGTGCTGGGAGAGGATGCATGCTGGCAGCGATTTTGTGGAAACCGTGTGCTGAGAGTGGACGCAGTGTTCAGTGCGGTCTCTCCGGGCTGTTTCTTTGCTGGTCTCCGGTTCCTGTGTGTTGCTCCGGAGCCTGGCAGTCGGCTCCTGGTTCCTGTGTGTTGTTCCTGGGGCCGGCAGCAGTCCTGGGGAGACACGCATGCTGACACTGATTCTGCTATCTTTTCCCTTCTCTCTTCCTTGTTTGGGGTTCCACACTTGTTTTCCCTTTTGTGTTGGTGAGGGGGCTTTGAGGGGTGAGAGTGTCACGGCCTAAGGTGTGCGTAGTGACATTTTCTTTCACTTGGTTGCCCGTGACTACGTTTGGTGTTGTTTGCATGTGGTGGCAGTGTCTCGGCCTTCTGGCTGATCCCCAGGACATGGTTGCCACGCATGCCGTTGCCCGCGGCAGCAGGTGAAGTGGGTGTTTATATGTGTACTTCCCCTTTAAGAGGCCGTCTTCCCTTGCCTTGTGTTGGAAGGATTAACTTCCTTCCTAGTGTGTGCGCAGGGTACTTCAGCCATGGCTAGCTGGAGGCATCCGCCTGTGTTATACCATCTGCCAGTGGGGGCCACCCTCGTGGTCATAGGTTCATGTATGGTGTTGTGAAGATGTTTGTTTGGTCTTTATTCTTTGCAGCTTATGGTCCTCGGTTCCTGTGTGATGTGTGGTGTGTGCTGTGTCCGTTTGTGTTGTTGTGGATAGCAGCACTTGCACATGGGTTCCAGGCTTTGTGTCTGTGGCAGGGAGGTGTTGTACTTTACATTTACCTGCCATTGCCATACGTTGTTCATGTCTCCCTTTTCTATGTAGGTTGGCCACTTTAGACTCCTGTTTCTCCGCGTCCAGGAGGAACAGGTTCTCTACCCATCTCCTAGTCCAGGGCCATCCTGAGGGCTAGCAGGGACTATTAGGTTCCGGTGTATGAGCCCTCCTACCATCAGGGTTGGCTCATACGGTTAGGAGTCAGGGTCAGATTAGGGACGCAATAGGAGGTGACCTACTCCCTAATTCTGTTCTGGCCGAGCACCCAGTAACATCTTTTGGCATCGCACGGTGGAGGGTTTTCCCCATCCTCAGCCGTGACACTTGGGAAGGTGAAAATCTTAGCGAGGAAAGCAGTACAGATGAGGAGGGATCTGCAGCACCGCAACAAGCTGTAAGAGGCAGTGGTGTGGCAAAAGGGAGAAGTCGGCCCACACCAAACAGGCCCACAACCATTACACGCAGCACCCACATGCGCAAATCTCCCTTTTCAAGGGGTAGGTGTCCCGCAGTATGGCGCTTTTTTGTGGAAAACAAGAGTGGTAGTTTTCAAACTGTCCCGTACCAAAATGAGCCGGGGCTCGAACACCAGCAACCTCACCACCACCAGCATGATCCGCCACATGGCATCCAAGCACCCTAATCTGTGGGCTGAACGTCTGGGTCCAGAAACTGGGTCTGCGTACCACCCCACTGCCTCCTCTTCCCCTGTGTTACGCACTGCTGGCCAATCACCTGTCGAAGGCGCAGGGCCAGATGCCTCTTACCCTGCACCTGGGCCCTCGCATGCACCATTAGCAACTACATCCACTTCCCTGTCCTAGCGCAGCATCCAGTTGTCCTTACCCGAGGCATTATTATTATTTTTTTTATTGTTTATTTTGTTTTCATAGCCATAAAGCATGACAGTAGGTTACAGGGTATAATGTAACATGGAAAAAGGTACATAATATTTGATAGCATAAGAATCATGCATATATAGAGGAAACAAACACATCAGTGACCAACAGGAGCCGGTTGGATACGTCATTAGATAAAGCTGACTATATTCATTACAAGCTATATATAGGAAGTGCTATCTAATCAGGTTCAAAGCATGTCTAAGCTTAGAAGGCTTAGATACTGTGTGGACTATGATAATAGGGCACCAGAAATATCGCAAAAGGGTGTCTGCGACAGTAAGAGAGCTGCCATCAAACAATAAAGAGGCATAGATGTTCAAGGGGAAGAAGTGTGGCTAAGTGCAGCTGGAAAACCTAAAATTAGACCAGAGTGACCAGCGCTTCAGGAAGGCACACCGTACGGGATTCCCAAGAAGATAGCTCCTCAAAACGATAGAGCTGGTCTACCTTAAGCTTCCATTGTTCAATTGTTGGTAATGAGGTCTGAAGCCAATGTTTTGGGGACGAGTAGGCGTGCTGCACTCAAGAGTTGTTTAAAGAGATAGTTGGGAGGGGATTGGTTTGCCCCCGTGTAATGGGACAACAATGCTCCAAATGGGGACATCTTTACAGATTCTTGGCAGATTTGTTTGCTTAGACGAAAAATGTCCGACCACCATTTATTAATTGCTGGACAATTCCACCAAATATGGAGGAAGGTTCCAGTTTCCTTAGAACACCTCCAGCACTTGTCTGAGGAGGAGTCAGCAAAATGGGTAGATCTAGATGGAGTAATATACCATTGGGTCAGTATTTTGTATCTATTTTCCTGAATGCGTACGCAACGGGAAGCCTTGTGGGGGAGGTTAAATAAATCCGGCAAATCATTTATAGGTAATAGTTATCCCAGTTTCTCTTTCCCAGTTGTGTATGAAAAATGGTTTGGAGATAAGAGGTGGAGCCCACAGTTTGCTATGTATTTGTGAGATTAGCTTTCTCGGGGTTTAGGATTGATAATGAGAGCTTCAAGCAAGCCTATTGGACGAAGGAGTTCACCTTCGGTATTATTCCTTATTAGGAAAGACTTAATGTGAGGGATTAAAGTAAGGTCACATGGGCAAGGGTTGAGTAGGGCATGTATAGCATCTGTCTCTAGGAGCTTCCCAGGGGAGTCCAAAAGACTACTGATAGGCAAAGAGGAGGATTTAATCCGTCTGGAGGCGGATTGCAATAGATTGGAGAGGACGTACCTAAGATGTCTGCAACTTTCAGAATAGGGGAAGGGAACTGAGCAGTGGGAGGAGTTCAGCCATCTCCAGGCGTCCAGTGTTGCTTTTAGAATTGGGTAGTTAGGCAGTGGTATATGTGGAGGAAAGTGATGACCTAGTAAAGCGGTCCGAAAAGGAATGCCTAATATGTTTTGTTCTAAATTTACCCATGGTTTGTCGGTAGGCTTGCGGAGCCAGTCTACCGCTCTAGCCAATAGTATTGCTTTTCCATACAGTTCTGGGTCTGGGAGGCCGATGCCTCCTAGCTGACGTGGATGGGCTAAACGTTTGTACGAGAGTCTGGCTTTTTTGCCATTTCAGATGAAAGTTCTAAATTTTTGTTTCAAGGATGTGTAGTAGGAGTTAGGTATAGGGATTGGGAGGACCTGTTGGAGGTATGTTAGGCACGGTAAGATTAATGAGGTAAGAAGATTTTTACGCCCAAACCAAGATAGCATGGGGGCCCTAGCCTGTAAGTTGTCTATGGCTTTAAATAGGAAATTTTTAAGGGTAATGTATTTTAGGGAAAAGAGATCTGAGATATGTGGGCCGATTTTAACTCCTAAATAAGTGATGGTGGGGGAGGACCAGTTAAAGCGGGAATTTTCCATCAATGAGGATTTGGTATGAGCAGATATTCCTAATGTAAGAATCAGTGATTTACTAGCATTTATCTTAAAGTTTGAGATGGAGCTATATTGTTGTAAGTGGTTTTGTATACAAAGTAGAGAAGTTGTGGGGTTTGTCGTCATGATCATTACATCATCGGCGAACGCCGCAATTTTGTGTTCCCTTCCTCCCAGATAAAGGCCTTTAATATTATGGTCTTTCCTAAATGTGGATAGGAGGGGTTCCATCGCTAACACAAAGTGGTACCATTGTGTATGTGAAAGGGCAATGAGAGACTACCATTAACCATTACTAGGGCAGTGGCTTGTGCATACATAGCAAAGATCGCTTGAACAAAGGGACCAGGTAGACCAAAGCCCAGCAGGACTTGCCTCAGGTATGTCCAATTGATTCTATCAAACGCTTTTTCAGCATCGGTGCTAAGTAAAAGGAGAGGAGAGGAAGTGTGTTTGGCATGGCATATTGCATTGATAACCCTCGTCGTGTTATCTTTGCCCTCCCTATTGCGGACGAAGCCTACCTGGTCCCCATGTATCAAAGAGGGAAGGAAGTTTGCAAGACGGTTGGCTAACATTTTAGCTAAAAGTTTGAGATCAATATTTAAAAGGGAGATGGGTCTGTAGTTAGCGCATAGTTTGGGATCTTATCCTTCTTTGGGGATCAGTGTTATGTGTGCTGTTGTCATATCCCTAGATAGGCATTACCTTGTATTGCAGAATTGCAAACATTAAGAAGGTGCGGGAGTAGTTGATTCTTAAAGGTTTTGTAATATGATGACGGGAGGCCGTCAGGGCCAGGACTTTTACCCAGGGGCAATTGGGAGAGAGCCACAGATAGCTCCTCAATAGAGAAGGGTGCTGTCAGCAGGGTTTTCTGAGTATCAGTAAGCGTAGGGAGGGTATTCGCCTTCAGGAAGGAAGAGATTAAAGACTGATGGGTTTCAGAGGATGAGGGGGAGGGATGTTGTATAGCTCCTCATAGAAAGCTCTAAATTGATTAGCTATTTGATTTGTAGAAAAATGGTCTCACCATTGGGGGAATTTAGCTGGTGTATGTAGTTGCTATCTCTTCTTGCCTTAATTCTATTCATCAGGAACTTAGTAGTCTTATCGCCGTGAGCAAAAAATGTATGCTGCGAATTCAGATAGTATTTAGTGGATTTAGCATCCAATAATTCTTTCAGTTCTGCTCTAAGACTAGAGAGGTCATGACGATATGACGATGAGAATCAGCTAAAGAGCGTTTGTGTAGGGTCTCAAGTTTTTTAATTTTAGTGAGGAGAGATACTATATTTTTTTCCCTAAGTTTTTTAATATGTGCTCCAATGCTAATAAAGTGTCCTCTTATGAAGGGTTTATGAGCGTCCCAAAGGGTTTGAGAGGAGAGAGAAGGGTGAGTATTCAACTTAAAGTACTCATCTAGTAGGGAAGAAATTTTTGTGATAATATTGGGATCTCCTATAATAGATTCATTAAGCCGCCAGTTAAAGCATGAGGTATTGCGTGCAGGGGACGTAACTGAGAGGAAAACGATGCGATGGTATGTGTTATGTACGTACGTGTGAAAACAAAGTGTAGTCTACATCACTAGGATGCAGAGTACGCCAAGAGTCAACCAGGTTCAGGTTCCAGAGGACATCTCTCACCCGTCTTAGTGAGTTCAATGAGTGATCTGATTTATGGGAGGATGAGTCTAGTTGTGGGTCAAGCGCAATATTAAAGTCGCCTCCCAGGATGTTTGGTGTTGGGAGCATACAGGTTCACACAAGTGTATATCTGAGGGCCTATATTCCCTTTCAGCAAGAGATATCTCCCTTCGGGATCTTGAATATTCTCAGAGTATTTAAAAGGAACTTACCTTTTAAAACTAATGCTTACACCTCCGGATGCCGACGAGTTACCACCACAATGGAACCACACAGGATAGTGTGAGAATTCGAGGTTGGGGTAATGATTGAACCTGAAGTGTGTCTCCTGGAGAAGCAACACATCTGATCCCTCTTTGCGTAGCATCGAAAAGATTTGGCTTCTCTTAGATGGAGAGTTAAATCCCCTCACATTATAGGTGGCAATTTGAAGATCAGCCATGGCTGAGTAGTGAGCGGGGATCGAGGCGCATCAATGTGTCAGTCCCCCAGGGGAGAGCACTTACCGGTAGGGTGCAAGTCAGCTGGTCCAGAGAAAAGAATTGGGTCCATAAGTTGGTGTGATATCCTCTACAGTGGTATGACAATAGTATCATGTACTTTAGAACAAACCGGGGAAAAAAAGAAAACATTAGAACAAAAAAAGAATATTTCAAGCGTAGGGTCACCCCTAAGCTAGACATCATGGGTGGAATGAGCAAAGTGCGGCCATCTTAGACCGGCGCAGTTTTCGCCCCCCCTACCCGAGCCATTTGAAAGCAAGCCGAAATACCCAGCCACCCACCCACTGTCCATAGCACTAAATGCGTAAATTTCAAAATGACTCGCCCTTGAAATGTTGCAATTTAGGCTTGTGGAGACTGAGGCCTTCCGCAGCCTGATGTCGGAGACCATCCCACGGTACGCAGTCCCCAGCCTCCACTATTTTTCACATTGTGCCATGCCCGCCTTACACCAGCATGTGTCCCAGAACATCACCCGTGCCCTGACCAAAGCAGTTACTGGGAAGGTCCACTTTACCACGGCACATGGATAAGTGCTGGTGGCCAGGGACGCTACATTTCACTGACCGCACACTGGGTGAATGTTGTGGAGAGTGGGAATGAGTTGTACCCTGGGATGGCACAGGTGCTACCCATGCCCAGGATTGCGGGCCCTGCGTCCATCAGAGTCTCCGCCAGCAATGTTACTGGCTCCAACCCCTGCTTCTACTCCTCCTCTTCCGCTGCTACCTTCAGCCATCAGTCGGTAGCTGGAAGCAGTGTAGCACTGCTGTGGGGAAACGTCAACAGGCCGTGCTGAAGCTGATCTGCCTAGGGGAAAAACAGCACACTGCTGCAGAGATGTGGCAAGGTATAAAGGACCAGACCGAGCTGTGGCTGTCGCCACTCATCCTACAACCAGGCATTGTTGTGTCGGACAATGGTTGTAACTTGGTGGCTGCTTTGGAGCTCAGCAACCTGATGCACGTGCCATGCCTAGTGCACGTATTAAACTTAGTGGTTCAGCGGTTTATTAAAACATACCCAAATTTGACAGAGCAACTGGTAAAGGCGCACCGCGTGTGTGCCCATTTCCGCAAGTCATCCACAGCTTCAGACGGTCTGTCAGCGCTGCAGCAGCCCTTGGGGCTTCCAGCTCACTGACTGTTGTGTGACGTGAGGCCGTGCTGGAACTCTACATTCTACATGTTGTCCAGGCTTTGTGAACATCAGAGAGCAGTTGTGGAATACCAGCTGCAACATGGTTGTCGCCTTTCAAGTCAACTTCCACTATTCACAAGTGAGGAGTGGGCATTGATGGCAGACCTTTGTGAGGTTTTAAGAAGCTTTGATGAATCCACACAGATGGTTAGTGGCGATAACGCTATAATCAGCGTAAGCATCCCACTTCTGTATCTACTCAAACTATCGCTGCTCACAATTAAGGACAAAGCTCTTAATGTGGCAGACATGGAAATGGGGGAGGACTTTAGTGTGGGTGGTAGCCAGACCACCAACATTTCGTCTTCTCAGTGCAAATTGGACCATGAGGAGGAGGAGCTGGAGACAGTTGCCTCTGCTACAGAGGGTATTACCTCACGGAACTTTAATTCCATCAGTTTGACGTGGATAGGCACAAGGGGATGAGGAGAAGGAGATGGAGAGTCATCCTGACGTCAACATAGACGTCCTGCCTGTTGGCACTCTGGCACACATGGCTGACTTCATGTTAGGCTGCCTTTCCCGTGACCCTCGCGTTATACACATTTTAGATAACACGGATTACTACCCTTCTCGACCCCAGACTTCCATAGGCAAACAAGGAAGGCAGACAATGGGAACACACTCCAGTTCCAACAAAGGAATGGGCAACACTCTCCAAGGCATGAGACACTTTCATGATACCCCGCCAGCAACCGCATAGCCTATTGTCCCAAGGAGGGAAAAGTTTTTGAAGATGGTGAAGGAATACATAGCAGACCGTGTCAGTGTCCTCAATAATCCCTTGGTGCCTTACAACTACTGGGTGTCCAAGCTGGACACGTGGCACAAACTTGCGCTCTATGCCTTGGAGGTGCTGGCCTGCCCTGCCAGCAGTGTATTGTCTGAGCGTGTATTTAGTGCTGCTGGTGGCATTATAAGTGTATCCGCTTGTCCACTGACAATGCTGACAGTTCGACCCAGAAAAAAATAAACAAGGCCTGGTTTGCCCCTGACTTCTCCTCTCCACCAGAGGAAAGCTGAGCTAATGAGGAACAAAAACACAATTTAAATGTATGCTTTATAATGTACTCAATCCACAAGATTCAGATGCACCCTTTTCACCGCAAAAAAGGGTATATGTTTGAATCTTGTTTTCTCATCCTCCGCCTCCTCTTCCATACAGTATATATGCCCTCACTACAATGTTTTATAGGGTACGATCACCGGTAGGCCCTTACCTCTAATGTTTTATATGGTCTGCTGACCTGTAGGCCCTCACTACAATGTTTTATAGGGTCCGCTCACCTTCAGGCCCTCACCTCCAATGTTTTATACAGTCTGCTCACCGGTGGGCCCTCACTACAATGTTTTATAGGGTCCGCTCACCTTCAGGCCCTCACCTCTAATGTTTTAGATGGTCTGCTCACCTGTAGGCCCTCACCTCTAATGATTTATACGGTCTGCTCATCTGTAGGCCCTCACCTGTAATATTTTATGCTGTCTGCTCACCTGAAGGCCCTCAGATATAATGTTTTAGAGCATCAGCTGAACAGCAGGCCCTCACATATAATGTTTTAGAAGGTCAGCTCAGCAGCAGGCACTCGCCCCTAATTTTTTATAGGGTCACCAGCATGCCCTCGCTCCGAATGTTTTGAAAGGTCACCAGCGGACCATCAAGGAAAATTTTTCAAGGACGTGTATGATGCCCTCCCTTATGTGTAAGAAAGGGTGTATTAGAGTGTGTATTTGGCAGCCCTTTCACTTAGTGCATAGGCTTTAGGAGTGTAGCAGTGTACCTGAACAATTGTAGCACCATGTAAATGAGGCCCTCCTTTATGTGATATACAGGTTGTATCGGAGTGCCTCTTCCTTGCAATTTTTGGCAGCACTTACACTGTATATACAATTGAATATACAGGAAAGAATGTTTCCTAACAATTTCTCCTCTAAAAATTATTTTTATTTTATTTATTTTTTTGGGTGGGGGGGACAGGTTTTGGGGATTTTTTTTTGTCGGTCTGTAAAAGTGGAGTACAACATGGTTCCCAACAGCGACATTGGAGTCAAAGATGCATCCAGACAGTGCCCCTCCTGTTCTTGATTGATTTCAGAGGTGTTTATATCACTTTCAGACCTTTTCATATGAACCAGGCACCCGCCCCTTATCCGAGCAGGGGGTGTCTGGTTGTCTCCCTTTGACTTTCATTATACTCGGGTGCTCGGCCGAGCGCACAAATATCGCTGTGTGTTCGGACCGAGTACCCGAACACTTTGGTGCTTGCTCATCACTAATACTGTGTGATACTACATTTATATATGTTTGCATCTGTATCAAAGGCTCGCCCATTATATTTGACAGGAACATTTCTCACTGTACTGCATTTTTCCTATTACAATTAGAGATGAGCGAATCAAAGTTGACGAAGTGGAATTTGATCCGAATTTCATGAAAAATTTGATTTGCACCAAATCCAAATTTCCTCACGCTTCGTGGTAACAAATCGCATTTTTTCCTAAACTGGCTCTAGGAACGAGGGATCACCCACAATGCCATGTATGCATCCAATCAGAAGCCATCCAGCACCTGTGATGTCACAGCCCTATAAATAGCCTCAGCCGTCTTGGATTCTGCCATTTTCCAGTATGCTTAGTGCAGGGAGAGACGTCAGAAGGGGCTAGGGAAAGTAATAGAAAAGACTTCATTGTGCTAAAAAAAAAAAAACATTTACGGGGTGCAATAGGAGAGTGTACAGCCTAGGTAAGAGGAGCGATTCTATTACAACTTCCTGCACTTTTTGGGAATCCAAATAGCTATTATACTGCTGATTTTAGGTTTGCACTAGATGATGCCTCTAATTCCTGCAAACCTTGTTTGTTTTTGGGGTGCAAGTGTTGCAGGGTGTCCTTACAGGAAACATACGTATGTCGTATTAACCATTCTGCAGTGCATTTAAATTGTTCTACAGTATCTTTTGGGGTGTATTAGTGTAAAAAAAAGTACATCTTATTTGCCATTCTGCCGTGCAGTTACTTTGTACTTGTCACAAACCAGCGGGTGTGAACCCACTGTGCCATGTGTCTTACCTCCTGTAAGGGAGTTGTCTAAGTGAACCCCTCGATTCTTCACAGTACCCCTGATGGTGTGGATAGACTTTCTCAAGGGGAACACCAGGTTGCTACCTCTTGAGAAGGATAGGCACATGAGGCAGCTGGTCCAGGAGGTACCAGGGAAAGGTACCAGAAGTACAGGCGTAGTCAGACAGGTGGAGTCGTTACTAGGAGCAACAGTGCAGGACCAAAGGATGAGGCAGAGGCGTAATTAGACAGACAAAAAGGGCAGACGGCACAGGTACAGGTGAGGCAATCTGGGTCGGCAACAGGAGAGTCAAGGCTAGTCAGAATCCAATAACACAAATATGAGTCAGGAACACAAGTGGTTATCAGGAGCCTTAGCAGAGCACAAGCACCTTGACACTGAGGTATCTGGGAAGTGGGGTGAGTCACATATATGCACAGGAGGGCTAAGATAGGTCAGCGAGGTCACATGTCCTAACCCATAAAGCCCAGGAAGTAACGCACGCCGGCCCTTAAGGAATTGCTTCAGGAAACAAACAGCAAGCATGCTGTGGCCAGGGCTGAGAGCAAACTGTGAAGCGGATCCCAGCCGCTGTTACAGTACCCCCCACGTACGCCCCCTCTTCTTGAGTCCACGACAAGACAGAAACTTTTTAATCAGGCTCGGAGCATGAATGTTCCTAAGACCTCTCTTGAGGACCAAAGCCCTTCTAGTCCACAAGATAGTAGGTCTTCTTGCCACGTTTCTTAATGTCCAGGATGTCTTTGACCTCAAATGTCTCGTCAGAATCTTCAGATACCGGAGTTGAAGTAGAAGGAGCCGTTGAGAAGCGATTAATGACTATTGGTTTTAGCAAGGAAAAGTGGAAGGCATTAGGAATATGCAGAGAGAGAGAGAGAGAGAGGCAGACATAACTTATATGTCACTTTGTTGATCCTCCTCAATACTTCAAAAGGTCCAAGGAATCTAGGCGCAAACTTGAAACTGGGAACCCTTAAGCAGATATTTTTAGAAGAGAGCCATACCTTATATCCAGATAAGAACTATGGCGGTTTTCTTCTTCTTTTGTCTGCATTGCCTTTCATGCGGGTCACCACTTTGTTGATATACAGGGAGTGCAGAATTATTAGGCAAGTTGTATTTTTAAGGATTAATTTTATTATTGAACAACAACCATGTTCTCAATGAACCCAAAAAACTCATTAATATCAAAGCTGAATATTTTTGGAAGTAGTTTTTAGTTTGTTTTTAGTTTTAGCTATTTTAGGGGGATATCTGTGTGTGCAGGTGACTATTACTGTACATAATTATTAGGCAACTTAACAAAAAACAAATATATACCCATTTCAATTATTTATTTTTACCAGTGAAACCAATATAACATCTTCAACATTCACAAATATACATTTCTGACATTCAAAAACAAAACAAAAACAAATCAGTGACCAATATAGCCACCTTTTTTTGCAAGGACACTCAAAAGCCTGCCATCCATGGATTCTGTCAGTGTTTTGATCTGTTCACCATCAACATTGCGTGCAGCAGCAACCACAGCCTCCCAGACACTGTTCAGAGAGGTGTACTGTTTTCCCTCCTTGTAAATCTCACATTTGATGATGGACCACAGGTTCTCAATGGGGTTCAGATCAGGTGAACAAGGAGGCCATGTCATTAGATTTTCTTCTTTTATACCCTTTCTTGCCAGCGACGTTGTGGAGTACTTGGACGCGTGTGATGGAGCATTGTCCTGCATGAAAATCATGTTTTTATTACCTTGCAGACTTCTTCCTGTATCACTGCTTGAAGAAGGTGTCTTCCAGAAACTGGCAGTAGGACTGGGAGTTGAGCTTGACTCCATCATCAACCCAAAAAGGCCCCACAAGCTCATCTTTGATGATACCAGCCCAAACCAGTACTCCACCTCCACCTTGCTGGCGTCTGAGTCGGACTGGAGCTCTCTACCCTTTACCAATCCAGCCATCTGGCCCATCAAGACTCACTCTCATTTCATCAGTCCATAAAACCTTAGAAAAATCAGTCTTGAGATATTTCTTGGCCCAGTCTTGACGTTTCAGCTTGTGTATCTTGTTCAGTGGTGGTCGTCTTTCAGCCTTTCTTACCTTGGCCATGTCTCTGAGTATTGCACACCTTGTGCTTTTGGGCACTCCAGTGATGTTGAAGCTCTGAAATATGGCCAAACTGGTGGCAAGTGGCATCTTGGCAGCTGCACGCTTGACTTTTCTCAGTTCATGGGCAGTTATTTTGCGCCTTGGTTTTTCCACACGCTTCATGCGACCCTGTTGACTATTTTGAATGAAACGCTTGATTGTTCGATGATTACGCTTCAGAAGCTTTGCAATTTTAAGAGTGCTGCATTCCTCTGCAAGATATCTCACTATTTTTGACTTTTCTGAGCCTGTCAAGTCCTTCTTTTGACCCATTTTGCCAAAGGAAAGGAAGTTGCCTAATAATTATACACACCTGATATAGGGTGTTGATGTCATTAGACCACACCCCTTCTCATTACAGAGATGCACATCACCTAATATGCTTAATTGGTAGTAGGCTTTCGAGCCTATACAGCTTGGAGTAAGACAACATGCATAAAGAGGATGATGTGGTCAAAATACTCATTTGCCTAATAATTCTGCACATAGTGTAGTCCTTGGTGTCACACCAAATCTTCAAAAAATCCCTACAAGAGGAATCCGCAGCTGGTACTCCAGAAGATGTAGGAATAGGGAGAGGAGTACGAGGGTGTTATCCATAAACGACTAAGTACGGAGAGGATCCAGTAGACTCACTAGAGTGGTTGTTATAGGAGAATTCAGCCCAAGGTAGCAATTGTACCCAGTTGTTGTGTTGGACTGAAACAAAATGCTCTACTTGCCTATTGGTCTGGGGATGATAACCGGAAGAGAAGTCCAGCTCAATTTCGAGCAGCCGGCAAAGGACTCTGCAGGAGCTTAGAGGAAAACTGAACTCCGCAATCAGAAACAATATGCCAAGGTAGACCATGCAAGCAGAATATACCGTATGACTAGTCCAGTTTAGCAAGTTCAGCAGATGAGGGCATTCCAGCTAAAGTAACAAAGTGCACCATCTTGGAGAAGCAGTCCACGACCACCCAAATAGCTGTACATCTGGCAGAAAAGGGAAGATCTGTAACAAAGTCCATGGCAATGTATTGCCATGTGGCATCAGGAACAGCAAGGGGTAACAACAGCCTGGGTGGTCTGGTCCTGGAGACTTTATCTTGAGCACAGACGGTGCAGGTAGACACATATCACGCACATCCCTAGTGTGGGACAAAAGATATATGGTCTTGCGGATCCCTGGGTGACAGCCAGTTTGGAGTTGTGCCCCCAAGCTAGAATACGTTTTCTCTTGGCAGATGGCACATATGTCTTCCTGGGAGGAATGTCTTTTACCAGTGCAGGAGCCACTGTGATCAAGCGAGCAGAATCTACAATGTACTGGGGCTCCTCCTGCTGGTCAGAGAAATCAAAGACCGAGACAGAGCATCCACTTTGATATTCTTCTCGGCCAGGTGAAAGTGAAGCTTGAAATCAAAACGGGAGAAGAAGAGTGCCCATCTGGTTTGACAAGGGTTCAGAGAAATATGTAAGGTTCTTGTGGTCGGTGAAGATTCACTGGATTCTGGGCCCCTCCAATAGAACGCCACTCATCCATGGCAAGTTTTATGGCCAGAAGCTCTATGTCTCCTATACAGTAATTCCTCTCAGCAGGGGAGAAAAGCTTGGAGAAAAATCCACATGTAAACATCTTGCCCTTGGAAACTTTCTGTAGTAAAACAGCACCGGCTCCTATGGAGGAGGCATCCACTTCTAAAAAGAATTGGTGGGAAACATCAGGATGACGCAGAACAGGTGCAGTAGCAAAGGAACTTTTAATTGGATGAAGGCGTCCTCGGTCTCAGGAGTTTAGACTCTATGATGATAGAAATTAGCAAATCCAAGGAAGTGCTATATAGCATGAAGACCCTGTGGGTGTGGCCAGTCCATTATGGGAGCCACTGACAGAGGCCTTTCTAGACGGATGGTAGGAAGCCGGTACTGATGGACCAGAGCTTACTGAATGAAGTTACCGGCTGACCGAGAGTCCAAGAATGCAGGCACAGACAGTGTGACTCCCTTGTAAAAGATAGTCACCAGAACTGAAAGTTTCGGAGAGGACTTTGTCCTTGTCTAGGACCACCTCGTCAGCTGACCATAGACATTTGCGTTTCCCAGCTTCTGAGGACAATTACGCACAAAGTGGGCGTTGCCTCCACAATACAGACACAGATTCTCTGCTTTGAGGGGTAAATGTTCCTGATCAGACAATCGAAGGTGCTCTATTTGCATGGGCTCTTCAGATGGGGTGGATACTAGAGGAAGAACCGGCCTCCGGAAGGATGGAGCCAAATGAGGTGGTCTTCTAGTGCATGTGACCTCTTTAGGATGTTCCCTGGAGCGCATACCTATCCTTGTGGCCATGGTGATCAGGTCATTCAGAGTAGACGGACGGTCACGACCAGCTAATTCATCCTTAATTCGGTCAGAAAGGCCCTCCCAGAACACCGCCAGTTGAGCCTCATTGTTTCATGCAAGTTTGGCAGCCAGGGTACGAAACTGGATGGCGTACTGACCCACAGATGAGGAAACCTGTCATAGACGCAGCAGAGCTGATGCAGCAAAGGACATGCAGCCAGGCTCTTCAAACACCAGCCGGAAGGTAGCTAGGAAAGACTGGAGATTGGTGGTCTTTGGCCCTCCATGTTCCCAAATAGGATTTGCCCAAGCAAGGGCCTCAGACAGCAGGTACCCAATGAAGGCAACCTTGGACCTGCTCAGTGGGAAACTTCTGCCAATGCAACTCAAAGTGGATCAAGCACTGGTTCAGGAGGAATCAACAGGTTTTTGGATCTCCACCATAGTGGGATGGCAGAGGGAGTTGCACACTAGCGGCACACAAACTCGGATTCACCGGTGTGGGTCTTGCAGGGGTAGCAATAACTGTCAACTCAGCAGTAGCCGGAGAAGAGATGGCATCCAGACGAGCAGCAATATTTTGCATGAACTGCCTCATGACATCCTGACATTCGCTCTGATGCCTCACTTTATGTAACAATTACTGAACGACAGGCTTGGGGGTGACCAGTGGGGTCCATGGACTCAGAGTACTGTCACAAACTAGCAGGTGTGAACTCACTGTGCCACGTGTCCTACCTCCTCTAAGGGCATTGTCTAAGTGAATTCCTTGATTATTCACAGTACACCTGATGGTGGGGATAGACTTTGCCGAGGGGAACACCAGGTCGCTAACTCTTGAGGAGGCACACGAGGCAGCTTGTCCAAGCGGGCCAGGAGGTACCAGGGAAAGGTACCAGAAGTACAGGCGTAGTCATTACCAAGAGCAACAGTGCAGGACTGAAGGATGAGGCAGAGGCGTAGTCAGACAGGCAAAAGGCCAGGGCAGGCGGCACCGGTACAGGTGAGGCAATCTGGTTTGGCAACAGGAGAGTAAAGGTTAGCAGGCAGGGATCAAACGGGTAGCAGAATCCAATAACACAAATACGAGTCAGGAACACAGGAACACAAGTGGTTATCAGGAGCCTTAGCAGAGCACAAGGACCTTGACACTGAGGCATCTGGGAAGGCGGCTGAGTCACTTATATATGCACAAGTGGGCTAGAATAAGTCTGCAGGGTCACATGACCTAACCCATAAAGCCCAGGAAGTGACGTGCGTTGGCCCTTAAGGAAGTGCTAAAGGAAACAAACAGCAAGCATGCTGTGGCCAGGGCTGAGAGCAAACTTTTTGGTATGTATAAGTGTAAAAAAAGTACATCTTATTTGCCGTTCTGTGATGCAGTTACTTTGTACTACAGCCTTTTTTGGGGTGTATAAGTGTAAAAAAAAAAAAAGTAGGTCTTATTTGTAGTAATGGACGAACATCGGCGGGGACGGTCCATGAGCGCGTGAACGTGATCAAATGTTCGCAAACAGCAAGTTCGTGGCGGGCACCATTCACTTTAATGGCAGGTGAACCTGAAAAACCTTCAGCTCATATTTGCAGCCACCAAATACTTAGTAGAAGTGAACAAATAGTCCCACAACATGGACAGTTACATACTAGAAGGGGGATCAATGACAAAAATTACAACAAAAAATATGTATCTTAATCAGGGGACATTTTTATGCGTCTTAAAGGGAAACTCTAAAAAGTGCCCTGATGGAGCCTCAAAAAATGTTTTTTTTTAGGCCATGGGAGCATGGCCTTAAAAATTTGGCATTCATCTGACATAAAAGAAATTCTGATTATGTGTCTCGAGGTACATTACACGGTCAATGGATAAAAATTTTACTGTAGGCCACTAGACTACAGGCCCCAAAAATTATGCATTCAGCGGACAGAAAAAAACAAGTGATTATGTGGCTGGAGGTCTATTAGACGTTCAATGGATAACAATTTTACTGAAGGCCAGTACAAATACATATGTTTAAAAGAACTAAAAATATAAAATTTAATTATTTGTACTGGGTGGTGGCGAATTTGTGTGGGCTGTTATAAGGAAATTCAATTAAACGTGGTCGACTCGTCACATGTGCTGAATTCCTCCGAGATTCATGCCTCATTCATTTTTAGAAATGTGAGGTAGTCCACACTGTTGTTAGCTAGGCGAGTGCGCTTATTGGTCACGATTCCCCCTGCTGCACTGAACGTCCTTTTGGACAGGACGCTCGACGAGGCGCAAGCCAAGAGTTCCATGGCAAATTGTGCCAGCTCTGGCCACAGGTCATGCCTGCACACCCAGTAGTCCAAGGGATCCTCGCTTCTCAGAGTGTCCACATCGGCTTTTAAACCAATTTAGTCAGACACCTGTCGGTCTAGGCGTTCCCTTCGGCAGGATCTGGAGGGCGGCTGTCAATGGGTTGGCTGCAAGAATGATCTCATATCCGAAGTGACCAACACATCTTCAAACTGCCCTCTTCTTGCATGCGCTGTTGGATTGGTACCCTCAACTGTTTCTCTGAGAGTGGAAATTCCTCTGCCAGCGCCCGCAAAAGAAGAATGTAACATTTCTCAGAGCAAGGCCTGGAAGTGCTGCATATTGACAACCCCCTCATGCTGGTAGCATGTCCATTATTTTGTGTGAGTACCGAGGATCTAAGTACGTTTCCACCCAGTACTTGCCCATTATGCTTTTTATACGGGGGTCCCTCTTCAAATACTGGAGCATGAGGGCCCCCATTTGCACTAAACTGGAAGCGGTGGAGTGGCTTGGCTCTTGTCATCATCCAGGATAATATCATCCTCGGTCTACTCCCCACAGCTATGTACAACACCAGGGATCCCAGAAAAGCAAGTTTGCCCTGTTTCTGGGCGCTCAGTAGATTGGCACTGTTGTCGCACACCACTTTACCAACTGTCAAATTGAGCGGGGTTAGCCACTGATCGGCCTGTGACCGCAAAATTAAAGGAGTGCAGGACCGGTGTGACTCTTGGCTTCCAGGCACAACAGCCGCAGCACAGCATGGAAACATCTCACCTGGCATGTCGAATAGGTTCTGGGGAGCTTGGGGAGTGCAGCGGAAGAAGCAGTAGCAGTGGAAAAGGAGGAGTCAGCCGAGGAGGAGACCGAGGATGGAGTAGGAGGAGATGAAGAGGCAGGCCTGTATGCAATCCGTGGCAGTAACACCAAATCCACACGGCTGCCAGGGGTTGCATGCTTAACACCCATCAGAAGATTCATCTAATGGGTAGTAAAAGTTATGTATCTTCCCTGCCCGTGTTTGCTAGAACACTTGTCTGTGGTCAGATGTACTGTGCCAGAAATACATTCACTTCCCACTGAACATGGCCATATCGCTCTGGGATGCCCTTCTGGGATAAATATTTCCTTTCGGGGACCTTCCATTGCAGTGTGCCAATGGCCAAAATTTTTCGAAAGGCCTCTGAGTCCACCAGTTTATATGGCAGTAGTTGCCGGGCTAGCAGTTCCGACAAGCCTGCGGTCAGCCGTTATCCCTTGTCATCAACTTTTTATGTTCGAACATTTGGGCCACTGAAGCCTGCCTTTTGCCAGATGAACGCGATGACGGCACGGTGGAAGGTGGAGTGGAGGACAAATGAAAGGAGAAGGAGAAAAAGAAGATGCAGGATGTGGCGCGCCAAGATTGTGGCTTTGGGGGTTCTGACAGTGTTACTCCCACTGGGCTCGGTGATGGGAGGCCAGGTGTCTTCTTACGGTGGTCGTCCCAAGGTGAGTGTTGGGCCTACCGCGACTTATGCGTTGACAGCACAGGCTGCAGATGGCAACACTATTGTCAGCAGTTGACAAGCAAAAAAAAAAGCCCACTCTGCGGAGACATGTGCCAGCGTTCTGGGAGCGCCAGAGGTGACTGTGCATGGTGGATGGCTCGCTTCAGATACATTTGCTGTCTTCTTTTTGCCTGCTGTGCACTGCAAGTTCTGCCTGCTTCTCTTTCCTATCTGCTGCTCCGTCTCTACCTCTAAACTCCCCTCCTCTTCCTCTCTTGTGGGTACCCACGTGACGTCCATCGTCACGTCATCATCGTCGCTTTTACCACCACTGACATTAGAGATCTCAGAGTAGGCAGCAACAGCGGGGACAACCCTCCTTGGGTAGTGATGTCCCGAATAGTTCGCCGGCGAATAGTTCCCGGCGAACATTGCGCGTTCGCGTTCGCCGCGGCGGGCGAACATATGCAATGTTCAGTCCGCCCCCTATACATCATCATTGAGTAAATTTTGACCCTGTACCTCACAGTCAGCAGACACATTCCAGCCAATCAGCAGCAGACCCTCCTTCCCAGACCCTCCCACCTCCTGGACAGCATCCATTTTAGATTCATTCGGAAGCTGCATTCACAGTGAGAGGAGGGAGAGTGTTGCTGCTGCTGATTCAATAGGGAAAGCGTTAGCTAGGGCATTGTTCTGTGTACACAGACTCATCTGCTGTAAGGACAGCGTCCTGACAGCACCCCAAAAGCCCTTTTCAGGGCTGGTACATCAGTGTTCTTTTTTTTTCTTTATATATATATATATATATATATATATATATATTGCAGTTGCCTGGCTGCCTGTGTGTGAGAGGTTGCAGGCTCAGTCACAGACAGCACTATTCTATTTAATATTTTTCTGTGACATAATCACATTTGCAAGCCCGTGTGTGTGTCAGGCCCACACATACAGTATTGTGGCCACTGGCTAGGCCTCCACTCATACCGTTACAGGGTGTCATTCACCCAAATACCTTGCAAATAAAAAAAATATATATTTACCATTTTTCTGTGATATAATAACATTTGCAAGCCCGTGTGTGTCAGGCCCACACATACTGTATAGTGGCCATTGGCTAGGCCTCCACTCATACCGTTAAAGGGTGTCATTCACTCAAATACCTTGCAAATAAAAAAAAAATTATATTTAAAATTTGTCTGTGATATAATCACATTTGCAAGCCCGTGTGTGTCAGGCCAACACAGACTGTATACTGGCTAGTGGCTAGGCCTTCACTCATACAGTTACAGTGTGTCATTCACTCAAATACCTTGCAGTTAAAAAAAATCTATTTAACAATTTTCTGTGATATAATCACATTTGCAAACCTGTGTGTGTGTCAGGCCCACACATACTGTATTGTGGCCATTGGCTAGGCCTCCACTCATACCGTTACAGAGTGTCATTCACTCAAATACCTTGCAAATAAAAAAAATTCAATTTAAAATATTTCAGTGATATAATCACATTTGCAAGCCCGTGTGTGTCAGGCCAACACAGACTGTATACTGGCTAGTGGCTAGGCCTCCACTCATACCGTTACAGGGTGTCATTCACTCAAATACCTTGCACATAAAAAAATGAAATTTAACATTTTTCTGTGATATAATCACATTTGCAAGCCCGTGTGTGTGTTAGGCCCACATATACTGTATTGTGGCCACTGGCAAGGCCTCCACTCATACCGTTACAGGGTGTCATTCACTCAAAGACCCTGCAGATAAAAAAAAATCTATAAATTTTTTTCTGTGATATTATCACTTTTGCAAATTGCAAGCCCGTGTGTGTCAAGCCCACACAGACTTTACTGTGCCCACTAACCACAACTTATATAGGGTGGCACAGTACCTTTCACGCATAAACCACTTATCTAAAAATAAATGTCAGGCAGAGGCAGGACACCCTGCAGGGGCCGTCGTGGTCGTGGTGCTGTGATTTCCACTGGCCCTGGAATAATGCCCAGTTTTCAGAGGCCACGTACCCTGAACCCCAAAAATTCAGAGAAAATAGTTGACTGGCTTACACAGGACACCCAATCTTCAACAGCTTCCGCTAAGAACCTTGACGCACCATGCTCCTCCAGCTCAGCTTTGGTCACCACGCTCCCGCCCGCCGCCACCACCACCACTACCACCACAGCCACCACAGCCGCTTCACTTGATCCCTCAGAGAAGTTATTTACGCATCAGTTGATATGAAATTAGTGATGCGCAACCATTATTGCCAGGGGATGTAGATAACAGGGATATGTCTGTGTGCCAGAAAGCGGCAGGCACCACATGCTGCGCCCTCTTCCGAAGGTGGGATACTCCCACCCCTCAAAGCCCCTCCCAACAGCAAAAGGGGAAAGTTGGTGAGGCACAAAAAACAATGGGAGGGGGGAGGGGAATGACAAACAAGGGGACACCAACACGGACAACGGTGAGAAAGGAATGGCGTGGAAAAGCCACTCACCGCGCCGTAAACAGTGAAACCCCCAACCAGCAGATGGTATAAACAGTGAAACCCCCATAATGCTCTCCCTCCGGAGAACGCGCATGCACCCCATCAGCAGATGGTATAACATAGGAGGATGACTCCAGCTAGCCATGGCTGATGTCCCGAACTATTCGCCGCGAATAGTTTCCGGCGAACATAGCTTGTTTGCGTTCGCCGCGGTAGCAGACTACTTCGCCAGACTACCTCGCGTTCGCCGCGGTAGCAGACTACCTCGCCTTAACTGCAGATATCGACACTCTGAGGAGCAATAAACCCCTTGACTACTGGGTGTGCAGGCTTGACCTGTGGCCTGAACTATCTCAGTTTGCGATAGAACTTCTGGCCTGCCCCGCTTCAAGTGTCCTGTCAGAAAGGACCTTCAGTGCAGCAGGAGGCATAGTCACTGACAAAAGAAGTCACCTCGGTCAAAAAAGTAAACAGTGAAACCCCCATAACGCTCTCCCTCCGGAGAACGTGCATGCACCCCATCAGCAGATGGTATAACACAGGAGGATGACTCCAGCTAGCCATGGCTGATGTCCCGAACTATTCGCCGGCGAACATAGCTTGTTCGCGTTCGCCGCGGCGGGCGAACATATGCGATGTTCGGTCCGCCCCCTATACATCATCATTGAGTAAACTTAATCTAAAGCTTTTACCATACCAGCTGGTGGAGTCTGAGGCCTTCAAAAAAAAAATCGCTATTGGGACACCACAGGCAATCTGAAACCTGTACTCAGTGATTGAAAAGGAAGTCATGGCATCTCTGGCATACAGTGTTGGGGAAAGGGTCCATCTGACCACTGATACCTGGTCTGCAAAGCACGGTCAGGGCAGGTATATCACCTACACTGCGCATTGGGTCCACCTGCTGACGGCTGCCAAGCATGGAATGCGTGGCTCTGCAGCAGAGTTGGTGACACCGCCACGACTTGTAGGCAGGCCTACTGCCACCTCCTCTACTCCTCCTACTCCATCCTCTTCCATAACCTCCTCGGCTGAGTCCTCTTCTGCTGCGGCGTCTGGCTGCACATGAACTGAATCCTCCCAGCTCCCCAGGGGCTATTCCACATCGACAGTGTCACGCTGTCTTGGGGTTGACTTGCCTGAAAGCAGAGAGCCACACCGGACCAGCACTCCTGTCCGCCCTGAACGCACAGGTGGATCAGTGGCTGACCCCGCACCAACTGGAGATCGGCAAAGTGGTTTGTGACAATGGAAGCAATTTGTTGGCGGCATTGAATTTGGACAAGTTGTCACATGTGCCGTGCATGGCACATGTGTTGAATCTCGTCGTACAATGCTTTGTGTCTAAGTACCCAGGCTTACAGGATGTCCTCAAGCAGGCCAGGAAGGTGTGTGGCCATTTCAGGCGTTCCTACACGGCCATGGCGCACTTTTCAGACATTCAGCGCCGAAACAACATGCCAGTGAGGCGCTTGGTTTGCGACAGCTCGACACGTTGGAATTCAACATTCCTAATGTTCGATCGCCTGCTCCAACAAGAAAAAGCCGGATGAAGGAGAACGACCTGTACTGGGTGGCCACGCTACTAGACCCCCGGTATAAGCAGAAAGTGGCAGAAATGTTACCAAATTACCGGAAGTCAGAAAGGATGCAGCAGTTGAAAATCAAACTAAAAAATATGCTTTACACAGCTTATAAGGGGGATGTCACAGCACAACGGGAATCTAACAGGGGAAGAGGGGAAAGTAATCCGAAGAGGGGAAAGTAATCCTCCTCCTACCATGACCATGGCGGCAAGGACAGGACGCTTTACAGATGTGTTGTTGATGGAAGACATGCAGAGCTTTTTCAGTCCTACACATCGCCACAGACCTTCGGGATCCAGCCTTAGAGAACGACTCGACCAACAGGTAGCAGACTACCTCGCCTTAACTGCAGATATCGACACTCTGAGGGGCGATGAACCCCTTGACTACTGGGTGTGCAGGCTTGACCTGTGACCTGAACTATCCAAGTTTGCGATAGAACTTCTGGCCTGCCCCACTTCAAGTGTCCTGTCAAAAAGGACCTTCAGTGCAGCAGGAGGCATTGTCACTGACAAAAGAAGTCACTTGGTCAAAAAAGTGTTGATTACCTCACCTTCATTAAGATAAATGCGGCATGGATCCCGAAGGGACTGACAGTAGGGGATACGTTTGACTAACAAAAGGCCTGATGACATGCATTGGCCTCAAAATGGTCCCCATGCTGCTGTATTTAATGTCTGCATACCGGATGAATTTCGGGAATTCTCCGCCAGCAACTAGGGTTCAAGCCGAAATGTTTTCACCTTTCTGCCTGGAAAACATAATTTTTTCCAGCCGCTGCTACAGCTGCGGTTGCAACAATACCAAATTTTTCAGGCATGTGTACATGCCTAATTTTTCTGGCCTCTAGTGCTGCACTTAGGCTGCAAAAACAAAACAAAAAAAGGTACATACATGTGTCAACTCCCCTTCGTGATCGGTACCTTGTTGTGATGAAGGGGCTTGCGTATCACAATGAAGCGATCAATGTTGCCACACCCCAGATAAGGCCGTTGCTTCATTATGATCAGACTAAAAGCGATCGGCTGGATAATTTTTCATGGAAAAAACATTATTTTTAATTTTTTTTTTTTGTTTTTGTATATAGTTGTATGGGTTTTTAATACATAAAATAAAATAAAATCATAATAAAGTCTCTTAATAGTTTATTAGAAATAATGCAGACAATTTAAAAAATCCCCAGCAATTCCAATACAAAGCAAGTACAGAGCTCAGAACAAAATAATTTCAGTATGTCATTAATTCGACAATGATTAATCAATTCGACACACGCAGACGCAGTGACAAAGGGGAGGGAAGCCAGTATTTTTTTTTAACCATCTCCCCATTCGAAAAATCTATTCAATTCACCTTTCGGGGACCCTTGGTGTTGTACTTGGCTGGGTGGAGGAAGAAACCTTCAATGACATCAACGGGACATGGCTAGCTTGGTATCCAACCTTGTGCAAATAGGAAGTTTGCTGTTGGGCAAATGGACTGTTTGCGGTGCATTAAAAGGGGAGTTTGGTCTGTCAATGTCTGTGAAGCGGATGTAACCCTTACACTACCTGATCGATACAACATCATACCTGATTGTATACACACACTGGATGTTTTAAACCACGTTGTTCAAAATAATTTAGGATTGTTAGGTGATTTATGCCCTTTATGGATTAAAATCCAACTCTGTCAACTATGTAATTTTCCATGGGATTTTTGCCATGGATCCCCCTCCGGCATGCCACAGTCCAGGTGTTAGTCCCCATGAAACAACTTTTCCATCACTACTGTGGCTAGAAAGATTCGCCTGCCTATTGAAGTCAATGGCGGTTTGCCCGGTTCGCCCGTTCGCGAACATTTGCAGAAAATCGCGTTCGCCGTTCACGAACGGAAAATTTTATGTTCGCGATATCTCTATCCTTGGGCTGATCTATGTACTGTCATCAGACTGCTGAGTGGCGACCGTTGATAACTCCTCTTCCTGATCCGATGCCAAGAATGGCTGCACATCAGTAAGGTCTTGGAATAGATGGGAAAATAATTCCTCTGACTTGAGCGGAGGGGATATGGTGGTGGTGGTGGTGTGTTTGGGGGTGCACACAGCAGAGAGTGAAGACTGTGCAGATAGACAGGATGAGGAGGGTGCACAAGCGAAAGGCTGAGTGAGCCACTTAGCCAAGTCTGGTGCGTCCTTTGACGTAATCGCACGCACCTTCAGCAACTTCCCACTTAGGGAAGGCCTAATGCACCTGCCCGACCCCTACCAGCCCTGCGGAATGGCTTCTCCTTCCTCTGCCTGTCCTTTTTAACCCTTTCATGACCAAGGGTCATTGATGCCCCAGTGTCCAGGTCAAAATTTACAAATCTGACATGTGTCGCTTTATGTGGTAATAGCTTTGGAACACTTTTACTTATCCAAGCCATTCTAAGATTGTTTTCTCGTGACACATTGTACTTCATGATAGTCATATATTTGAGTCAATATATTTCACCTTTATTTATGAAAAGATCCCAAATTTACAAAAAAAATTGAAAAATTCACAATTTTCCAAATTTCAATTTCTCTGCTTCTAAAACAGAAAGTGATACCTAATAAAATATTTATTACTTAACATTCCCCATATGTCTACTTTATGTTGGCATCATTTTGGAAATGTCATTTTATTTTTTTAGGACGTTAGAAGGCTTAGAAGTTTAGAAGCAATTCTTACAATTTTAAAGAAAATTTCCAAAACCCACTTTTAAAGGACCAGTTCAGGTCTGAAGTCCCTTTGTGGGGCTTACATAGTGGAAACCCCCATAAATGACACCAATATAGAAACTGCACCCCTCAAGTTACTCAAAACTGATTTTACAAACTTTGTTAACCCTTTAGGCGTTCCACAAGAATTAAAGGAAAATGGAGATGAAATTTAAAAATTTCACTTTTTTGGCAGATTTTCCATTTTATATATTTTTTTTCTTTAACACATTGAGAGTTAACAGCCAAACAAAACTCAATATTTATTACCCTGATTCCGCGGTTTACAGAAACACCCCACATGTGGTCGTAAACTGTTGTACGGGCACACGGCAGGGCGCAGAAGGAAAGGAATGCCATACGGTTTTTGGAAGGTAGATTGTGCTGGATTGGTTTTCTGAACGCCATATGTTTTTTGTTTTTCTGCCGATTGTCTTGTGCAGGAGCTCGTTTTTTGCAGAAAGTGTTGAGGTTTTTATTGGTACCATTTTTGGGTACATAGGATTTTTTGATCATTCATTATTACACCTTATGGGGCAAGGTGACCCAAAAATTGGCTGTTTTGGAACAGTTTTCATTTATTTATTTTTACAGCGTTCATCTGAGGAGTTAGGTCATGTGATAGTTTTATAGAGAAGATCGTTACGGACGTGGCAATACCTAATATGTATACGTTTTCTTATTTATTTAAGTTTTACACAATAATAGCATTTCTGAAACCCAAAAAATTATGTTTTAGTGTCTCTATAGTCTGAGAGCCATATCTTTTTTATTTTTTGGGCGATTGTCTTAAATAGGGAATCATTTTTTGCGGGACGAGGTGACGGTTTGATTGGTACTATTTTGGGGGTCATAAGCCTTTTTGATCGCTTGCTGTTGCACTTTTTGTGATGTAAGGTGACAAAAATAGCTTTTTTGGCACTGTTTTTTTAATTTTATTTTTATGGTGTTTATCGGACGGGGTCCATCATGTGATATATTTATAGAGACGGTCGTTACGGACGCGGTGACACCTAATATGTGTATTTTATTTTATTTTTTCATTTTTTTATAGGAAAAGGCAATGTCTTTTTTTATTTACATTTTTTTATTTATTGATTTATTTTTACTTTTATTATTTTCACATTTTTTTTTTATCAGTTCCCTCTTGGATCTTGAAGATCCAGTGGGGCTGATAGTTGTACTATACTTTGCAATGCTCTTGCATTGCAAAGTATAATACTTCCAGATTGCCTGTAGGTGGCAGCACTGGACACCTTTGCCATGGCAACCGGACGCTTTTGCAAAGCGTCCGGTTGCCATGGCAACCATCGGGTGCTGCAATCACAGCGCTGCAGCCCCGATGGTGGAGAGAGGGAGCTCCCTCCCTCTGTTAACCTCATGGATGCCGCAACCGCGGCATCTATGGGGTTACAGGAGAGTGTCAGCATAGAGCTGACACTCTGCTGATGGCGGCGGCTCAGGAATGGAGCCGCCGCCATCACACACAGAATGGGGAATCGGGGGCAGCGCTGGAAGGGAGGGGGGGATAAATCGGGGGGTACAAACTACAGGAGGGGCGGAGGGGCGGCTAGAAAATTAATGCAGGGGGCGGGGAGGGGGCGGATCGCATGGCAGGAAGGAGATGAGGGCACAGATCGGCGAGGCACAGTGGGGCATCATGGTCTTAGAGCGGCACAGATCGGGGGGGGGGGGGTGCGCATGAGGAACACTATCGGCTTTCAGGCTCTGATCTGCAGAGCACAGATCAGAGCCTGAAACCGGCATTTTAACACTGCCGCGATCCGATTGGTTAGTCTGCACAGACTAACCAATCGGATCGATTGCCGGCAAGGGGCCACTCTGATTGGTCCCTTGCCGGCATTACTGCACTGTATGCTGTCCGTGACAGCATACAGTGCAGGGGCAGAAGCTTTAATCCAAGCGCTTTGCAGCGCTTGGATTAAAGAGCTTGTTTGACGTTTATATACGTGGTAGCTGCACGGGGTATGTGCAGCTATCACGTATATATACAGATTGCGGTCGTGAAGGGGTTAAAATACAATGTGACAAAAGTCCCTATAGAAGAGCAGTATTTGTGGAAAAAGATATATACATATAATACCCCTACCTCAATCACTTTTTTTTTTTGGGGGGGGGGGGGGGGCAACTGGTATATCACACCAGTAGAAATTATTTGTTCCAATAGCGTTTGTCACTCTGCTCCAAATTCTCCACTACCCAAATGCACTATATAGAGAGTATATTATTGATATACAGTATCACACCCCTGCCTCAAGCACTTTTTTTAGGGGGGGGGGGTCAACTGGTATATCACACCAGTAGAAATTATTTGTTCCAAATGCATTTGTCACTCTGTGTAGCTGCAGTAACGCAGCAAAACCGCAAACAAATGCTGCACTAACCAAATGCACTATATAGAAAGTATATTATTGGTATATAACACCTCTGCCGTAATCACTTTTTTGGGGGGCAACTGGTTTATCACATTAGTAGAAAGTCTTTGTTCCAATCGAGTTTGTCACTCTGTGTAGCTGAAGTATCGCAGCAGAAATGCACACAACTGCTGCACAATACAAATGCACTCTAATATACTTTCTATGTTAGAAAGTATATTATAAGTATATCGCACCCCTCAGTAAATCACACCTATCGATAGCACTCCTATACCAGTCCTTAAAATGACTTTTGTGGCCCTATTAGATAGCGTTTGGTGTCCCTAACAGTCTGTCCCTGCTCCACACAGCAACCTCTCTCTACACTGGCAAAAGACTGAATATAAAATGGCGGCCAGATCAGGTTTATTGATAAGGTAGGGGTTATGTCCACATGCTGAAACATCTCAATTGGCTGTCCTGTACCACCTGATGGCTGTGTCATGGGTCAAAGTTCTTCACAATGTAAAATAATATTGCGCCGCCGGACATTGCCATATGTTCGCCCATTCAGGAAAAAGCGAACAAGCAAAGTTCACCACAAAATGACCGCTGGGTGAACTGCAAGGCCATCTCTAGTCCCAGTGCTGCAGCCTCTGTGATCCTTACCAAACACAGTGATCTTCATTTGATAGCACTGTGCTTGGTATTGCAGCTCAGCCCCAATCCCTCAGATGGGACTGAGCTACACTACTGTAGGCCACGTGAACAATGAATGTGATGTCATATAGCCTAGGAAGAGGCTGTGGCGCTCACGAAGCGCCACAGTCTCTTCATACAGAAAAAAATTAAACCAAGATGGAGGGAGGTGCCCGAGTTGGGTAGACAGCCCCGGGCCTATCATGCACTTAATCCACCCCTGTGTACAGCTGCTGCTGCCTCCATCATGCTACTAATGCAACCTGTCTACTTTTAAATTCTGTACCGCTGCTGCTCCTGCAGCCATCATAGCACTGCTATCTATCTGTTTAACATTGCTTTCTGCGCAGTTGCTACTGCTGCCTCCAGCTATATAAAAATGTATCCAGTAGATAGCTGTGACTTTTATTATGATCAGAACCCACAAAGCTTGATATCAACCTTACATTGACATAGTAGCATAGTAACATAATACATAAGGCCGAAAAAAGACATTTGTCCATCCAGTTCAGCCTGTCATCCTGCAAGTTGATTCAGAGGAAGGCAAAAAAAAAAAACTATGAGGTAGAAGCTAGTGTTGATCGAACTTGTTTTTTAAGTTCGGTGTCTAAAGTTTGGGTTCAGGTTATCGAAGAATCCCGCTATGGATTCTAAATACCATTATGGTCCACGGTAGCAGAATCCATAAGGGGATTCTTCGAGAACCCGAACTTTAGACGCCAAACTTAAAAAACAAGTTTGCTCAACACTAGTAGATGCCAATTTTCCCCACTTCAGGCAATCAGAATAATTCCCTGGATCAACGACCCCTCTCTAGTAGCTGTATCCTGTAATATTTTTACGCTCCAGAAATACATCCAGGCCCCTCTTGAATTCCTTTATTGTACTCACCATCACCACCTCCTCAGGCAGAGAGTTCCATAGTCACACTGCTCTCACCGTAAAGAATCCCCTTCTATGTTTGTGTACAAACCTTCTTTCCTCCAGACATATTCAGTAGATATAAGGCCATCTGAAAAATGAAAAGATTTTCAGATTGAATAAACAGCTTGTGACCTAATATATTCGTGGACTCAACTTGCACAATGTTGCCTAGTGAGTAAATCAAAATATTTCAGTCTATTTCAGTAAAGAAAATTGTACATTGTGCCATTTGTCAAAAATAAAATATTCAGCATTTCTGAATGATTTCAATGTGCTGTTTTGTCAGAAATATGATCTTTCTTTCTTCTTTGAAATAAGCCTTGATCAGTCTTTTTTGGGGGAACTGGTTAAGGGGTTAACATTTTCAAGGCACTGCATCTCTTTTCGCACCATAACTAAATGTGAATATAATAAAAATGTATTCTCAATTAATTTTAAAATTAAATTTAAAAATCTATGGTACTCGATACCAGCCAAATTATTGCTATGCTAAGGGCTCTTTCACACCTGCATTCTTTTCTTCCGGCATAGAGTTCCGTCGTCGGGGCTCTATGCCGGAAGAATCCTGATCAGTTTTATCCCAATGCATTCTGAATGGAGTGAAATCCGTTCAGGATGCATCAGGATGTCTTCAGTTCCGGAACGGAACGTTTTTTGGCCGGAGAAAATACCGCAGCATGCTGCGCTTTTTCCTCCGGCCAAAAATCCTGAAGACTTGCCGCAAGGCCGGATCCGGAATTAATGCCCATTGAAAGGCATTGATCCGGATCCGGTCTTAAGCTAAACGTTGTTTCAGTGCATTGCCGGATCCGACGTTTAGCTTTTTCTGAATGGTTAACCATGGCTGCCAAGACGCTAAAGTCCTGGCAGCCATGGTAAAGTGTAGCGGGGAGCAGCATACTTACCGTCCGTGCGGCTCCCGGGGCGCTCCAGAGTGACGTCAGGGCGCCCCACGCACATGGATGACGTGATCGCATGGCACGTCATCCATGAGCATGGGGCATTCTGACGTCACTCTGGAGCGCCCCGGGAGCCGCGCGTAGAGTTGAGCGAACACCTGGATGTTCGGGTTCGAGAAGTTCGGCCGAACTTCCCGGAAATGTTCGGGTTCGGGATCCGAACCCGATCCGAACTTCGTCCCGAACCCCATTAAAGTCAATGGGGACCCGAACTTTTCGGCACTAAAACGGCTGTAAAACAGCCCAGGAAAGGGCTAGAGGGCTGCAAAGGGCAGCAACATGTAGGTAATCTCCCTGCAAACAAATGTGGATAGGGAAATGAATTAAAATAAAAATTAAATAAATAAAAATTAACCAAAATCAATTGGAGAGAGGTCCCATAGCAGAGAATCTGGCTTCCCGTCACCCACCACTGGAACAGTCCATTCTCAGATATTTAGGCCCCGGCACCCAGGCAGAGGAGAGAGGTCCCGTAACAGAGAATCTGGCTTCATGTCAGCAGAGAATCAGTCTTCATATCATAGCAGAGAATCAGGCTTCACGTCACCCACCACTGCAACAGTCCATTTTCATAAATTTAGGCCCAGCACCCAGGCAGAGGAGAGAGGTCCCGTAACAGACAATCTGGCTTCATGTCAGCAGAGAATCAGTCTTCATGTCATAGCAGAGAATCAGGCTTCACGTCAGCCACCACTGCAACAGTCCATTGGCATATATTTAGGCCCAGCACCCAGGCAGAGGAGAGAGGTCCCGTAACAGACAATCTGGCTTCATGTCAGCAGAGAATCAGTCTGCATGTCATAGCAGAGAATCAGGCTTCACGTCAGCCACCACTGCAACAGTCCATTGGCATATATTTAGGCCCAGCACCCAGGCAGAGGAGAGAGGTCCCGTAACAGACAATCTGGCTTCATGTCAGCAGAGAATTAGTCTGCATGTCATAGCAGAGAATGAGGCTTCAAATCAGCCACCACTGCAACAGTCCATTGGCATATATTTAGGCCCAGCACCCAGGCAGAGGAGAGAGGTCCCGTAACAGACAATCTGGCTTCATGTCAGCAGAGAATCAGTCTTCATGTCATAGCAGAGAATCAGGCTTCACGTCACCCACCACTGTAAGAGTCCATTTTCATAAATTTAGGCCCAGCACCCAGGCAGAGGAGAGAGGTCCCGTAACAGACAATCTGGCTTCATGTCAGCAGAGAATTAGTCTGCATGTCATAGCAGAGAATGAGGCTTCACGTCAGCCACCACTGCAACAGTCAATTGTCAGATATTTAGGCCCAGCACCCAGGCAGAGGAGAGAGGTCCCGTAACAGAGAATCTGTCTTCATGTCAGCAGAGAATTAGTCTGCATGTCATAGCAGAGAATGAGGCTTCACATCAGCCACCACTGCAACAGTCCATTGGCATATATTTAGGCCCAGCACCCAGGCAGAGGAGAGAGGTCCCGTAACAGACAATCTGGCTTCATGTCAGCAGAGAATCAGTCTGCATGTCATAGCAGAGAATCAGGCTTCACGTCAGCCACCACTGCAACAGTCCATTTGCATATATTTAGGCCCAGCACCCAGGCAGAGGAGAGAGGTCCCGTAACAGAGCAATCTGGCTTCATGTCAGCAGAGAATTAGTCTGCATGTCATAGCAGAGAATGAGGCTTCAAGTCAGCCACCACTGCAACAGTCCATTGGCATATATTTAGGCCCAGCACCCAGGCAGAGGAGAGAGGTCCCGTAACAGACAATCTGGCTTCATGTCAGCAGAGAATCAGTCTTCATGTCATAGCAGAGAATCAGGCTTCACGTCACCCACCACTGTAAGAGTCCATTTTCATAAATTTAGGCCCAGCACCCAGGCAGAGGAGAGAGGTCCCGTAACAGACAATCTGGCTTCATGTCAGCAGAGAATTAGTCTGCATGTCATAGCAGAGAATGAGGCTTCACGTCAGCCACCACTGCAACAGTCCATTGTCAGATATTTAGGCCCAGCACCCAGGCAGAGGAGAGAGGTCCCGTAACAGAGAATCTGTCTTCATGTCAGCAGAGAATTAGTCTGCATGTCATAGCAGAGAATGAGGCTTCACATCAGCCACCACTGCAACAGTCCATTGGCATATATTTAGGCCCAGCACCCAGGCAGAGGAGAGAGGTCCCGTAACAGACAATCTGGCTTCATGTCAGCAGAGAATCAGTCTTCATGTCATAGCAGAGAATCAGGCTTCACGTCACCCACCACTGCAACAGTCCATTTTCATAAATTTAGGCCCAGCACCCAGGCAGAGGAGAGAGGTACCGTAACAGAGGATCTGGCTTCATGTCAGCAGAGAATCAGTCTGCATGTCATAGCAGAGAATCAGGCTTCACGTCAGCCACCACTGCAACAGTCCATTGTCATAAATTTAGGCCCAGCACCCAGGCAGAGGAGAGAGGTCCCGTAACAGACAATCTGGCTTCATGTCAGCAGAGAATCAGTCTTCATGTCATAGCAGAGAATCAGGCTTCACGTCACCCACCACTGTAAGAGTCCATTTTCATAAATTTAGGCCCAGCACCCAGGCAGAGGAGAGAGGTCCCGTAACAGACAATCTGGCTTCATGTCAGCAGAGAATTAGTCTGCATGTCATAGCAGAGAATGAGGCTTCACGTCAGCCACCACTGCAACAGTCCATTGTCAGATATTTAGGCCCAGCACCCAGGCAGAGGAGAGAGGTCCCGTAACAGAGAATCTGTCTTCATGTCAGCAGAGAATTAGTCTGCATGTCATAGCAGAGAATGAGGCTTCACGTCAGCCACTACTGCAACAGTCCATTGGCATATATTTAGGCCCAGCACCCAGGCAGAGGAGAGAGGTCCCGTAACAGACAATCTGGCTTCATGTCAGCAGAGAATCAGTCTTCATGTCATAGCAGAGAATCAGGCTTCACGTCACCCACCACTGTAAGAGTCCATTTTCATAAATTTAGGCCCAGCACCCAGGCAGAGGAGAGAGGTCCCGTAACAGACAATCTGGCTTCATGTCAGCAGAGAATCATTCTTCATATCATAGCAGAGAATCAGGCTTCACGTCACCCACCACTGCAACAGTCCATTTTCATAAATTTAGGCCCAGCACCCAGGCAGAGGAGAGAGGTCCCGTAACAGACAATCTGGCTTCATGTCAGCAGAGAATCAGTCTGCATGTCATAGCAGAGAATCAGGCTTCACGTCAGCCACCACTGCAACAGTCCATTGTCATAAATTTAGGCCCAGCACACAGGCAGAGGAGAGAGGTCCCGTAACATACAATCTGGCTTCATGTCAGCAGAGAATCAGTCTTCATATCATAGCAGAGAATCAGGCTTCATGTCACCCACCACTGCAACAGTCCATTTTCATAAATTTAGGCCCAGCACCCAGGCAGAGGAGAGAGGTCCCGTAACAGACAATCTGGCTTCATGTCAGCAGAGAATTAGTCTGCATGTCATAGCAGAGAATGAGGCTTCACGTCAGCCACCACTGCAACAGTCCATTGGCATATATTTAGGCCCAGCACCCAGGCAGAGGAGAGAGGTCCCGTAACAGACAATCTGGCTTCATGTCAGCAGAGAATTAGTCTGCATGTCATAGCAGAGAATGAGGCTTCACGTCAGCCACCACTGCAACAGTCCATTGGCATATATTTAGGCCCAGCACCCAGGCAGAGGAGAGAGGTCCCGTAACAGACAATCTGGCTTCATGTCAGCAGAGAATCAGTCTGCATGTCATAGCAGAGAATCAGGCTTCACGTCAGCCACCACTGCAACAGTCCATTGTCATATATTTAGGCCCAGCACACAGGCAGAGGAGAGAGGTCCCGTAACAGACAATCTGGCTTCATGTCAGCAGAGAATTAGTCTGCATGTCATAGCAGAGAATGAGGCTTCACGTCAGCCACCACTGCAACAGTCCATTGTCAGATATTTAGGCCCAGCACCCAGGCAGAGGAGAGAGGTCCCGTAACAGAGAATCTGTCTTCATGTCAGCAGAGAATTAGTCTGCATGTCATAGCAGAGAATGAGGCTTCACGTCAGCCACTACTGCAACAGTCCATTGGCATATATTTAGGCCCAGCATCCAGGCAGAGGAGAGAGGTCCCGTAACAGACAATCTGGCTTCATGTCAGCAGAGAATCAGTCTTCATGTCATAGCAGAGAATCAGGCTTCACGTCACCCACCACTGTAAGAGTCCATTTTCATAAATTTAGGCCCAGCACCCAGGCAGAGGAGAGAGGTCCCGTAAAAGACAATCTGGCTTCATGTCAGCAGAGAATCATTCTTCATATCATAGCAGAGAATCAGGCTTCACGTCACCCACCACTGCAACAGTCCATTTTCATAAATTTAGGCCCAGCACCCAGGCAGAGGAGAGAGGTCCCGTAACAGACAATCTGGCTTCATGTCAGCAGAGAATCAGTCTGCATGTCATAGCAGAGAATCAGGCTTCACGTCAGCCACCACTGCAACAGTCCATTGTCATAAATTTAGGCCCAGCACACAGGCAGAGGAGAGAGGTCCCGTAACAGACAATCTGGCTTCATGTCAGCAGAGAATTAGTCTGCATGTCATAGCAGAGAATGAGGCTTCACGTCAGCCACCACTGCAACAGTCCATTGGCATATATTTAGGCCCAGCACCCAGGCAGAGGAGAGAGGTCCCGTAACAGACAATCTGGCTTCATGTCAGCAGAGAATTAGTCTGCATGTCATAGCAGAGAATGAGGCTTCACGTCAGCCACCACTGCAACAGTCCATTGGCATATATTTAGGCCCAGCACCCAGGCAGAGGAGAGAGGTCCCGTAACAGACAATCTGGCTTCATGTCAGCAGAGAATCAGTCTGCATGTCATAGCAGAGAATCAGGCTTCACGTCAGCCACCACTGCAACAGTCCATTGGCATATATTTAGGCCCAGCACACAGGCAGAGGAGAGAGGTCCCGTAACAGACAATCTGGCTTCATGTCAGCAGAGAATTAGTCTGCATGTCATAGCAGAGAATGAGGCTTCACGTCAGCCACCACTGCAACAGTCCATTGGCATATATTTAGGCCCAGCACCCAGGCAGAGGAGAGAGGTCCCGTAACAGAGAATCTGTCTTCATGTCAGCAGAGAATTAGTCTGCATGTCATAGCAGAGAATCAGGCTTCACGTCACCCAACATTGGAACAGTCCATTGGCATATATTTAGGCCCCGGCACCCAGACAGAGGAGAGGTTCATTCAACTTTGGGTAGCCTCGCAATATAATGGTAAAATGAAAATAAAAATAGGATTGAATGAGGAAGTGCCCTGGAGTCCAATAATATATGGTTAAGGGGAGGTAGTTAATGTCTAATCTGAACAAGGGACGGACAGGTCCTGTGGGATCCATGCCTGGTTCATTTTTATGAACGTCAGCTTGTCCACATTGGCTGTAGACAGGCGGCTGCATTTGTCTGTAATGACGCCCCCTGCCGTGCTGAATACACGTTCAGACAAAACGCTGGCCGCCGGGCAGGCCAGCACCTCCAAGGCATAAAAGGGTAGCTCTGGCCACGTGGACACTTTAGAGACCCAGAAGTTGAATGGGGCTGAACCATCAGTCAGTACGTGGAGGGGTGTGCACACGTACTGTTCCACCATGTTAGTGAAATGTTGCCTCCTGCTAACACGTTGCGTATCAGGTAGTGGTGCAGTTAGCTGTGGCGTGTTGACAAAAGTTTTCCACATCTCTCCCATGCTAACCCTGCCCTCAGAGGAGCTGGCCGTGACACAGCTGCCTTGGCGACCTCTTGCTCCTCCTCTGCCTTGGCCTTGGGCTTCCACTTGTTCCCCTGTGACATTTGGGAATGCTCTCAGTAGCGCGTCTACCAACGTGCGCTTGTACTCGCGCATCTTCCTATCACGCTCCAGTGCAGGAAGTAAGGTGGGCACATTGTCTTTGTAGCGTGGATCCAGCAGGGTGGCAACCCAGTAGTCCGCACAGGTTAAAATGTGGGCAACTCTGCTGTCGTTGCGCAGGCACTGCAGCATGTAGTCGCTCATGTGTGCCAGGCTGTCCAGGGGTAAGGACAAGCTGTCCTCTGTGGGAGGCGTATCGTCATCGTCCTGCCTTTCCCCCCAGCCACGCACCAGTGATGGACCCGAGCTGCGTTGGGTGCCACCCCGCTGTGACCATGCTTCATCCTCATCCTCCTCCACCTCCTCCTCATCCTCGTCCTCCTCGTCCTCCAGTAGTGGGCCCTGGCTGGCCACATTTGTACCTGTCCTCTGCTGTTGCCAAAAACCTCCCTCTGAGTCACTTCGAAGAGACTGGCCTGAAAGTGCTAAAAATGACCCCTCTTCCTCCTCCTCCTCCTCCTCCTCCTGGGCCACCTCCTCTTCCATCATCGCCCTAAGTGTTTTCTCAAGGAGACATAGAAGTGGTATTGTAACGCTGATAACGGTGTCATCGCCACTGGCCATGTTGGTGGAGTACTCGAAACAGCGCAACAGGGCACACAGGTCTCGCATGGAGGCCCAGTCATTGGTGGTGAAGTGGTGCTGTTCTGTAGTGCGACTGACCCGTGCGTGCTGCAGCTGAAACTCCACTATGGCCTGCTGCTGCTCGCACAGTCTGTCCAGCATGTGCAAGGTGGAGTTCCACCTGGTGGGCACGTCGCATATGAGGCGGTGAGCGGGAAGGCCGAAGTTACGCTGTAGCGCAGACAGGCGAGCAGCAGCAGGATGTGAACGCCGGAAGCGCGAACAGACGGCCCGCACTTTATGCAGCAGCTCTGACATGTCGGGGTAGTTGTGAATGAACTTCTGCACCACCAAATTCAGCACATGCGCCAAGCAAGGGATGTGCGTCAAATTGGCTAGTCCCAGAGCTGCAACGAGATTTCGCCCATTATCACACACCACCAGGCCGGGCTTGAGGCTCACCGGCAGCAACCACTCGTCGGTCTGTTGTTCAATACCCCGCCACAACTCCTGTGCGGTGTGGGGCCTGTCCCCCAAACATATGAGTTTCAGAATGGCCTGCTGACGTTTACCCCGGGCTGTGCTGAAGTTGGTGGTGAAGGTGTGTGGCTGACTGGATGAGCAGGTGGAAGAAGAGGAGGAGGAAGCCGAGAAGGAGGAGGTGGCAACAGGAGGCAAAGAATGTTGCCCTGCGATCCTTGGCGGCGGAAGGACGTGCGCCAAACAGCTCTCCGCCTGGGGCCCAGCTGCCACTACATTTAGTGTGCAGTTAGGGAGATATAGCGTCCCTGGCCATGCTTACTGGTCCACGTATCTGTGGTTAGGTGCACCTTGCCACAGATGGCGTTGCGCAGTGCACACTTGATTTTATCGGATACTTGGTTGTGCAGGGAAGGCACGGCTCTCTTGGAGAAGTAGTGGCGGCTGGGAACAACATACTGTGGGACAGCAAGCGACATGAGCTGTTTGAAGCTGTCTGTGTCCACCAGCCTAAATGACAGCATTTCATAGGCCAGTAGTTTAGAAATGCTGGCATTCAGGGCCAGGGATCGAGGGTGGCTAGGTGGGAATTTACGCTTTCTCTCAAATGTTTGTGAGATGGAGAGCTGAACGCTGCCGTGTGACATGGTTGAGACGCTTGGTGACGGAGGTGGTGGTGTTGGTGGTACATCCCCTGTTTGCTGGGCGGCAGGTGCCAACGTTCCTCCAGAGGCGGAGGAAGAGGCCGAGGCGGCAGCAGCAGAAGAGGCCGAGGCGGCAGCAGCAGAAGAGGTAGCAGGGGGAGCCTGAGTGACTTCCTTGGTTTTAAGGTGTTTACTCCACTGCAGTTCATGCTTTGCATGCAGGTGCCTGGTCATGCAGGTTGTGCTCAGGTTCAGAACGTTAATGCCTCGCTTCAGGCTCTGATGGCACAGCGTGCAAACCACTCGGGTCTTGTCGTCAGCACATTGTTTGAAGAAGTGCCATGCCAGGGAACTCCTTGAAGCTGCCTTTGGGGTGCTCGGTCCCAGATGGCGGCGGTCAGTAGCAGGCGGAGTCTCTTGGCGGCGGGTGTTCTGCTTTTGCCCACTGCTCCCTCTTTTGCTACGCTGTTGGCTCGGTCTCACCACTGCCTCTTCCTCCGAACTGTGAAAGTCAGTGGCACGACCTTCATTACATGTGGGGTCTAGGACCTCATCGTCCCCTGCATCGTCTTCCACCCAGTCTTGATCCCTGACCTCCTGTTCAGTCTGCGCACTGCAGAAAGACGCAGCAGTTGGCACCTGTGTTTTGTCATCATCAGAGACATGCTGAGGTGGTATTCCCATGTCCTCATCATCAGGAAACATAAGTGGTTGTGCGTCAGTGCATTCTATGTCTTTCACCGCTGGGGAAGGGCTAGGTGGATGCCCTTGGGAAACCCTGCCAGCGGAGTCTTCAAACAGCATAAGAGACTGCTGCATAACTTGAGGCTGAGACAGTTTCCCTGGTATGCATGGGGGTGATGTGACAGACTGATGGGGTTGGTTTTCAGGCGCCATCTGTGCGCTTTCTGCAGAAGACTGGGTGGGAGATAATGTGAACGTGCTGGATCCACTGTCGGCCACCCAATTGACTAATGCCTGTACCTGCTCAGGCCTTACCATCCTTAGAACGGCAATGGGCCCCACCATATATCACTGTAAATTCTGGCGGCTACTGGGACCTGAGGTAGTTGGTACACTAGGACGTGTGGATGTGGCAGAACGGCCACGTCCTCTCCCAGCACCAGAGGGTCCACTAACACCACCACGACCATGTCCACGTCCGCGTCCCTTACTAGATGTTTTTCTCATTGTTATGGTTCACCACAACAACAAATATATTATTTGGCCCAATGTATTGTATTCAAATTCAGCGGGATATAAATTTGAGGCCTAGTATTTAGGCGCTGGGTGACCGGTATGGATTTAGTGACAGAATTAGACTTGGAAATGCACAGTAGCGTGTGTGTGAAGTTATTCTGAATGACCCTATGTGCACCTTGAATATTATATACCCTTTTAGGGATAGATTTCAAATAGCTCTGATATAGCAGAAACCACTAAATTATGAAATTGCTAAATTGGGAATTGTATTTCAACCCAGAACAAAAAATGTGCTTTGACGGACACTAAATAACTTTCCCAGCCACAATAGGACAGCGGTAACGAGAGATTTAGCGGGATATAAATTTGAGGCCTAGTATTTAGGCGCTGGGTGACCGGTATGGATTTAGTGACAGAATTAGACTTGGAAATGCACAGTAGCGTGTGTGTGAAGTTATTCTGAATGACCCTATGTGCACCTTGAATATTATATACCCTTTTAGGAATAAATTTCAAATAGCTCTGATATGGCAGGATCCACTAAATTATGAAATTGCTAAATTGGGAATTGTATTTCAACCCAGAACAAAAAATGTGCTTTGACGGACACTAAATAACTTTCCCAGCCACAACAGGACAGCGGTAACGAGAGATTTAGCGGGATATAAATTTGAGGCCTAGTATTTAGGCGCTGGGTGACCGGTATGGATTTAGTGACAGAATTAGACTTGGAAATGCACAGTAGCGTGTGTGTGAAGTTATTCTGAATGACCCTATGTGCACCTTGAATATTATATACCCTTTTAGGGATAGATTTCAAATAGCTCTGATATAGCAGAAACCACTAAATTATGAAATTGCTAAATTGGGAATTGTATTTCAACCCAGAACAAAAAATGTGCTTTGACGGACACTAAATAACTTTCCCAGCCACAATAGGACAGCGGTAACGAGAGATTTAGCGGGATATAAATTTGAGGCCTAGTATTTAGGCGCTGGGTGACCGGTATGGATTTAGTGACAGAATTAGACTTGGAAATGCACAGTAGCGTGTGTGTGAAGTTATTCTGAATGACCCTATGTGCACCTTGAATATTATATACCCTTTTAGGAATAGATTTCAAATAGCTCTGATATAGCAGGAACCACTAAATTATGAAATTGCTAAATTGGGAATTGTACTTCAACCCAGAACAAAAAATGTGCTTTGACGGACACTAAATAACTTTCCCAGCCACAACAGGACAGCGGTAATGAGAGATTTAGCGGGATATAAATTTGAGGCCTAGTATTTAGGCGCTGGGTGACCGGTATGGATTTAGTGACAGAATTAGACTGGGATATGGCCAAAAAATAACCACACTATTGCTGGTTAAATGCACTTGGTGACGGGCGCAGCTTGCCCCTGATGTAGTATATGGCCAAAAAATGAACAGACTATTGCTGGTTAAATGCACTTGGTGTCACAGCTTGACGAACCACACTACTGAGGGTTAAATGCACTTGGTGACGGGCGCAGCTTGCCCCTGATGTAGTATATGGCCAAAAAATGAACAGACTATTGCTGGTTAAATGCACTTGGTGACGGGCGCAGCTTGCCCCTGATTTAGTATATGGCCAAAAAATGAACAGACTATTGCTGGTTAAATGCACTTGGTGTGATAGCTTGACCAACCACACTACTGATTTTTAAATGCACTTGGTGACGGGCGCAGCTTGCCCCTGATTTAGTATATGGCCAAAAAATGAACAGACTATTGCTGGTTAAATGCACTTGGTGTGATAGCTTGACCAACCACACTACTGAGGGTTAAATGCACTTGGTGACGGGCGCAGCTTGCCCCTGATGTAGTATATGGCCAAAAAATGAACAGACTATTGCTGGTTAAATGCACTTGGTGTCACAGCTTGACGAACCACACTACTGAGGGTTAAATGCACTTGGTGACGGGCACAGCTTGCCCCTGATGTAGTATATGGCCAAAAAATAAACAGACTATTGCTGGTTAAATGCACTTGGTGTGACAGCTTCACCCTGATGTAGGCTTTAGCCAAAAAACAACCACACCATTGAGGGTTAAATGCACTTGGTGACAGGCGCAGCTTGCCCCTGATTTAGTATATGGCCAAAAAATGAACAGACTATTGCTGGTTAAATGCACTTGGTGTGACAGCTTCACCCTGATGTAGGCTTTAGCCAAAAAACAACCACACCATTGAGGGTTAAATGCACTTGGTCGCAGCTTGGATGCACTTGGTCGCAGCACCGCACAAGACACAAAATGGCCGCCGATCACCCCAGAAAAAAGTGACTGACAAACGGTCTGGGCAGCCTAAAAACAATGAGTGAGCATTTGAATTTCAGCAGCTCAATGATGCACAGCTGCAGATCGATCGATTAATCAAGTCCTTTGGAGGAGTTAATCTGCCTAATCTCGCCCTACTGTCGCATCCGCAACCTCTCCCTACGCTAATCAGAGCAGAGTGACGGGCGGCGCTATGTGACTCCAGCTTAAATAGAGGCTGGGTCACATGGTGCTCTGGCCAATCACAGCCATGCCAATAGTAGGCATGGCTGTGACGGCCTCTTGGGGCAAGTAGTATGACGCTTGTTGATTGGCTGCTTTGCAGCCTTTCAAAAAGCGCCAAGAAAGCGTCACAAAAGCGCCAAGAAAGCGACGAACACCGAACCCGAACCCGGACTTTTACGAAAATGTCCGGGTTCGGGTCCGTGTCACGGACACCCCAAAATTCGGTACGAACCCGAACTATACATTTCGAGTTCGCTCATCCCTAGCCGCGCGGACTGTAAGTATACCGCTCCCCCGCTCCCCGCTCCTACTATGGCAACCAGGACTTTAATAGCGGATCCGTCTTCAAATACTTTCAGTACACTTGCATTTTTCCGGATCCGGCGTGTAATTTTGGCAAGTGGAGTACATGCCGGATCCGGACAACGCAAGTGTGAAAGAGGCCTAATGTATTTGAAGGTAAACTGACTCCACTCTAAGAATTGGTGACTGATAAATATAATGAAAACGACAATCCTTTCTAATTCCAATATGGCTTAAATAAGTTAATAGTAGAGATGAGCGAATCAAATCAGACGAAGTTTAATTCGATCCGAATTTCAGGAAAAAATTGATTTGCAACAAATGCTAATTTCCTCGTGCTTGGTGGTAACAAATCACAATTTTTCCTAAAATGGTGACTACATGTGTGAGGACATAGGGCAAGGAACTCTGGGAAGGCGGGCTGACCCATACTGCCATGCATGAAGCCAATCAGCAGCCACCCAGCCCTGTGGTGTCACAGCACTATAAATATGGCAGCCAGTGGCGTACGCACAATCCATGGGGCCCCGGTGCAAAACTGAACCATGGGGCCCCCCTCTCCGTCGCCGCCCCCCCCCCCCCCAACCTCCCTCCACCAGCAGCAGAGTTAGGCTACTTTCACACCTGCGTTAGGTGCGGATCCGTCCATAGGCGTGCGCAGCCTATTGCATTAGGGTGTGCACCATAAAGTACAAACACACACGCCCCGCGCACGTGTGTATGTATATATATATTATATACATACACACACAGGCCGGGCCTCACCCTAGCGTTGCCATGACTACCCCTCTGCGCAGTGGCGACTCTAGGAACAATATATAGGGGGGGCACATAAGATACCACAGTCAAAAATGGGGGGGGGGGGCACTAATAATTTTCACCACTTAATCATACTACTGAAAAAAACCAAAATAAGTATATATAAATAAGATTACAAAATAGGAGACTATTGCGGTATGCAGGGGTACCTTTTTATTGTACTATCCTAATACTTAAAAGACAAGCTTTCAAGAGTTTTCCTTTCTTCCTCAGTATTGCTTCAGACCTGAGAAAGAGAGAAACACTCTCCAAAACTTTTCTTTAGAGTTTAAAGCAGTTTCAGCGCTATAATAAAATAATTTACTTACAAAAGAAGCTATTCAGTCTGCTGTGCCGTCCTCTGCTTGCTTCCGCGGATCTTCCCCTGCTTTCAGTCTCTCCTCAGTGCGCGGGTGCACTGTTATGGAGGGGATCTGTGGATGACGCACTGTTATGGGGGATCTGTGGATGACACACTGTTATGGGGGATCTGTGGATGACACACTGTTATGGGGGATCTGCGGATGACACTGTTATGGGGGCATCTGTGGATGACACTGTTATGGGGGCATCAGTGGATGACACACAGTTATGGGGGCATCTGTGGATGACACTGTTATGGGGGCATCTGTGGATGACACTGTTATGGGGGCATCTGTGAATGATGCACTGTTAAGGGGATATCTGTGGATGGCACTGTTATGGGCATCAGTGGATGACACACGGTTATGGGGGCATCTGTGGATGATGCACTGTTATTAACAGTGTGCGTCATCCACAGATCCCCCCATAACAGTATCAGCCACAGATCCCCCCATAACAGTGTCATATTCCACACAGATCCCCTATAACAGTGTCATATTCCACAGATGCCCCCATAACAGTGTCATCCACAGACCACAGATATCCCCTTAACAGTCAATTAAAAGGGATATCTGTGGATGGCACTGTTATGGGGGCATCTGTGGATGACGCACTGTTATTAACAGTGCGTCATCCACAGATCCCCCCCATAACAGTATCAGCCACAGATCCCCCATAACAGTGTCATATTCCACACAGATGCCCCAATAACAGTGTCATCCACAGATCCCCCATAACAGTGTCATATTCCACAGATGCCCCCAAAACAGTGTCATCCACAGACCAAAGATATCCCCTTAACAGTCTATTAAGGAGATATCTGTGGATGGCACTGTTATGGGGGGCCGGGGGGATCTGTGGATGACACATATATAGCAGCATCTTGTGCTATATATGTGTCCACAGACCCCCCCCCCCATAACAGTGTCCCTGACAGTGACCCCCAACAGGGGGGGGTGGATGCCTCAGGCCGGCAACTATAGACCCCGCCGTGTTCCTTTGGCAAAGTGTTGTAAACTTGTAGTTGTAATACTATTACTAACTTACTGGGACAGTGGGAATCCCTCCAGCTAGTATTCGTACAGGCACTGGGCAGGCTCAAACATTCAAACTAGGCCGGCGGCAGCGTAACGTGACGGTCACTCACGCCGCACGTGCCTGCTCCTCCCACTTTATTAATGAAGCAGGCGGAGCAGGCGCGTGACGTCGGAGTGAGTGACGTTATGCAGCCGGCCGCCGGGACACAGAGCACAGGACTCCCCAGGAGCAGTCGAGCAGATGTCATTAAAGCTGTGCGAGTGTGCGGGGCAGCCGGAGTTTAAGAGGCAGCTGCGGCAGGCGGCGGTGCAGGAGCACAGAGGTGTGATTAGGGTGTGCCCAGGCACACCCGGCACACCCCGTGCGCACGCCTATGGATCCGTCTTGTATCTGCACAGACGGATCCGCACCTATAATGCAAACGCTTGTATCCATTCAGAACGGATCCGTTTGGCTGCAAGCAGCATTTTGGTGTCCGCCTCCAGTGCGGAATGGAGGCTGAACGGAGCAAAACTGATGCATTCTGAATTGATCCTTAGCCATTCAGAATGCATTGGGGCTGAACTGATCTAAGGCTACTTTCACACTGGCGTTTCTGGGTCCGCCTGTGAGATCCGTTTCAGGGTTCTCACAAGCGGCCCAAAACGGATCAGTTTAGCCCCAATGCATTCTGAATGGATAAGGATCCGTTGAGAATGCATCAGTTTTGCTCCGTTCTCCGCATTATAGGTGCGGATCCGTCTGTGCAGATACCAGACGGATCCGCACCTAACGCAGGTATGAAAGTAGCCTAACTCTGCTATATTTCTGTAGCCTGCAACCTCTGACTGCCCAGTTGGGCTGAATATGTATTATATAGACTAGTAGCTCAGAATTGCACCATAGGAGAGCTAGTTATAAAGCCAGCCCCTGCCAGCCCCCAGCAGCCTACTCTAAGTCTATTTTGAACTCACTCACCATAAATGTGGTGAGCAATTATGAAGACCTTTTTTTTCTTATTTTTTTCTTTACAAATCTAATCTTATCTTCATTTCGGACCGGCATCTTCGCGAGCTTTTCCGGCGCCTTCTCCCTGCTGCGTCTCGGCGTTGTTGTGCGTCTGCGCAGCCTTGGGAAACGTCATGTCATGACGACGCACGCCGCACTGCCGCACCCACGGGGAGGAGAATCAGGGGGAGGAGAATCAGGGGGAGGAGACTGAAGGAGGGTAGGGCTGGCACGTAACACGTAACACTGGGAGGCGGGCCCCGGGTCGGCCGCCTGGTTTATACAGGCAGGCACAGGCACAGCACTACTGCAGGGCGGGGCCAGGGGTCCACAGGCGGCCGGGCCCCCTGGAGTGCCGGGCCCGGTCGCAACTGCGACCCCTGCGACCCCTGTATGTACGCCCCTGATGGCAGCCATTTTAGATTATGCAATTTTCAAGTGTTCTGAGTGCAGGGACAGACGTGAGAAGGTGCTTTGGACAGCAATTGGAAAAACCTCATTATGAAAAAAAATATATATGAAAAAACTATTTATAAGTGCAGGGAAAGGATAGGGAGGAATCATTTCACAGCATCCTAGTGCAGGGAGAGACGTAAGAAGGCACTAGGGACAGTGCTAGAAAAGTACAAATGCAAGGAAAGATTATTTGGGGATGCAAATAGCCATTATACAGTTCTTTCATTCCAGAAATTTGTTCTTGGGGTGCAAGTGCTATGTTGAAAAGCCTTTAGTGGCTTATATCTTTTCAAACAAGGAAAAAATATACGCAGTTCACTTCTGCAGTTATATGTGTTGAAAGCGTACTGTGACACAGTAAGAGATTTGGTCTCGGAAAACAGGTATTTTCCTCCCAGCATGTGTTGCTGTGCTGATTTACAACCAAGTGAGTTAAAATACCAGACTTTAAATGCCGGTCTGGGTTTTGGCAGCACCTGACTGTCCTTAACCCCTTAAGGACTCAGCCCTATTTCACCTTAAGGACTTTCAAACGCTTTGACTTATCCAGGCCATTCTGAGATTGTTTTTTCGTCACATATTGCACTTCATGACACTGGTAAAATGAAGTCCAAAAATTATTATTTTTTGCATAAAAAATACCTAATTTACCAAATATTTTGAAAAATTAGCAAATTTGAAAGTTTCAGTTTCTCTACTTCTGTAATACATAGTAATACCCCCAAAAATTGTGATGACTTTACATTCCCCATATGTCTACTTCAGGTTTGAATTATTTTGGGAATGATATTTTTTTGGGGGGATGTTACAAGGTTTAGAACTTTAGAAGCAAATATTGAAATTTTTCAGAAATTTACAAAAACCCAATTTTTAGGTACCACTACAGCTCTGAAGTCACTTTGCGAGGCTTACATAAAAGAAACCACCCAAAAATGACCCCATTCTATAAACTACACCCCTCAAGGCATTTAAAACTGATTTTACAAACTTCGTTAACCCTTTAGGTGTTGCACAATAGTAATTAGCAAATGGGGATGAAATTTGAGAATTTCATTTTTTTGCCTAATTTTCCATTTTAACCTATTTTTTCCACTAACAAAGCAAGGGTTAACAGCCAAACAAGACTGTATCTTTATTTCCCTGACTCTGCCGTTTACAGAAACACCCAATATGTGGCCTTAAACTACTGTACGGCCACACAGCGGGGCGTAGAGTGAAAGGTGCGCCGTTTGGTTTTTGGAAGGCAGATTTTGCTGGACTGGTTTATTTACACCATGTCCCATTTGAAGCCCCCCTGATGCACCCCTAGAGTAGAAACTCCCTAAAAGTGACCCCATCTAAGAAACTACACCCCTCAAGGTATTCAAAACTGATTTTACAAACTTTGTTAACCCTTTAGGTGTTGCACAAGATTTAATGGAAAATAGAGATACAATTTCAAAATTTCACTTTTTGGGCAGATTTTCCATTATAATATTTTTTTTCAAGTAACAAAGCAAGGGTTAAGAGCCAAACAAAACTCAATATTTATTTCCCTGATTCTGTAGTTTACAGAAACACCTCATATGTGGTTGTAAACTGCTGTACGGGCACACGGCAGGGCGTAGAAGGAAAGGAATGCCATACGGTTTTTGGAAGGCAGATTTTGCTGGATTGTTTTTTTTTTGACACCATGTCCCATTTGAAGCCCCCTGATGCACCCCTAGAGTAGAAACTCCAAAAAAGTGACCCCATTTGAGAAACTACGGGATAAGGTGGCAGTTTTGTTGGTACTAGTTTAGAGTACATATGATTTTTGGTTGCTCTATATTACACTTTTTGTGCGGCAAGCTAACAAGAAATAGCTTTTTTGGCACAGTTTTTTTTGTTATTTACAACATTCATCTGAAAGGTTATATCATGTGGTAATTTTATAGAGCAGGTTGTCACGGACTGCGGTGATACCTAATATGTATACAATTTCTTTTATTTATGTAAGTTTTACACAATAATTTCATTTTTAAAACAAAAAAAGTTTTAGTGTCTCCATAGCCTAAGTTTTTTCACTTTTTGGGCAATTATCTTAAGTAGGGTCTCTTATTTGCGGGATGAGATGGCTGTCTTATTGGCACTATTTTGGGGTGCATATGACCTTTTGATCGCTTGCTATTGCACTTTTTGTGACGTAAGATGACAAAAAATTGCTTTTTTGAAACCGTTTTTATTTTCATTTTTTTACGGTGGTCACCTGAGGGGTTAACTCATGTGATATTTGTATAGAGCCGGTCGATACAGACACGGCGATACCTAATATGTCAACTTTTTTTTTATTTATGTAAGTTTTACACAATGATTTCATTTTTGAAACAAAAAAAATCCTGTTTTAGTGTTTCCATAGTCTAAGAGCCATAGTTTTTTCAGTTTTGGGTTGATTATCTTGGGTAGGGTGTCATTTTTTGCGGGATGAGATGACGGTTTGATTGGCACTATTTTGGCGTACATGCAACTTTTTTGATCACTTTTATTACCTTTTTTGGGAAGTAAGGTGGGCAAAATTTCAATTTTCTCATACTTTTTATTTTTTTATTTTTATGGCGTTCACCGTGCGGGGAAAGTAACATGACCGTTTTATAGATCAGGTCATTACGGACGCGGCGATACCAAACATGTGTAGGGAATTTTATTTTTTTCATTTTTAATTAGTGATAAATATGGTTTTTGATTTTCACTTTTTTTTTTCACTTTTTCTTACTTTTTCTTTTACCCAGACCCACTTGGTTCTTGAAGATCCAGTGGGTCTGATGTCTGTTTAATACAGTACAGTACATGGACAGCAGGATGCCTGAGAAGGTGTCCTGTTGCCATGGGAACCTTCCCCCGCTGCAAAGTTGTGGCCACAACTTTGCAGACGGGGAAGGGTAAGGACCGGGGCTCCCTCCCTCTATCACCCCATCCTGTCGGGGGGCTGCAAAGGCACAGCAGCCCCCCGATGGGAGAGGGAGGGAGCCGCATCTTACTGTTAACGCTTTCCATACAGCGGTCCGTACGGACCGCTGTATTGAAAGGGTTAAACGGCTGACATCCATTCACAGATGTCAGCCGTTTATACCAGGGTGTCAGCAATGTGCTGACACCCTGGTATACCCACTAGAAGCCAACGATTATTCGGCGGGAGACGGGCGCCCCTGCACCTCCCACCGGGCTAAAATCGTGCAGGGGTGCAGGGGGGGTGATATATATATTTGTGCCACACTAAAGTTTCTGATCGCCGCGGACAGGGACCGCGGCGATCAGAAACAGCAGAATTCGCAACAAACCGCAGGTCTGAATTGACCCCCCAAGTGTTGTGACAGGATGCCGGCTGAATGATTTCAGCAGGCATCCTGTGCGGATTAACCCCTGGGGCGCCACAATCTCACTTTAAACTCATGACGTACCGGTAAGTCATGGGTCCTTAAGGACTCGGGATCCATGCCGTACCGGTACGTCATGGGTCCCTAAGGGGTTAAATAGGCAGCTGGGCTCAGCAGCTGGGTCTCTCTGTTGGGATCTAGGAGCCTTGTGTCTGGATGAAGGCTTGCTACCTGTTTTACATAAAAACAGGTTGGTGCTGCCAGTGTTGGACTGGGGTGCCTAGGGCCCACCAGTACAATTTATTTTGGGGGCCCACCATACAGATACATTCAAATTATCCTTGCTCACACAGCAGCAAGACGCTACAGGATGATTGATTATGGGGGTCTCCACAGCAAATTTTAGAAGGTAGGTCCCTGGGAAAAGAGGGTACTAGTTGGCCACCTGATCGTATCAATAGTAATAAACCGTTAAGTTTCTTAAATTATCTCCCCCTATATTATATGAACATAGGCTGGTTGTGGTGCTATACACTGCCTATCTATATCTAGTGCAGTAACTATACTGTGTCATGTGCCATTTGTGCAGGGGGTGGGAGACTAGGAGACCACTTTGCTCAGGGGATTCATCTGTTCCCCTGTGGACCAGTCCGAGCCTGGGTGCTGCTATCAGCAAGAACTCTTTCAGGCAGAATTGTCACATGGTGTGAATTACCACCAACACCGCAAGGTTACTTTTTGTTTGAATATGACTGTTTGTTTTGTCACTTGCCTAAAGTGTGAATAAAACACTGAACTGTTTGATCCAAAGAATCTCACGAAAGGGTACTGGCAGGTGCCCTTAATGGAGGCTGCCAAAGAGAAAACTGCCTTCATCACGACTGAGGTGCTGTATCAATATAAGGTCTTACCCTTTTGTCTGCATGGCCCTCCCCACCATATTTCAAAAACTAATGGACATTGTGCTTCGTCCACATCGTAGGTACGCTTTGTCTTACCTGGACGATATTGTATCCACAGTACTGACTGGGAAAGTCACCTACCCAAAGTGCAGGCTGTAGTGGACTCCCTTCGGAAAGCAGGCGATAGGGTTAGAAGGAACTAATTAACTGGGGTATGTCATTGGGTGCGGAGTCATCAAACCCCAAGTGAACAAAATAGAGGTGCTATGGAATTGGACCCGACTAGAGTTAAGCGGACACCTGGATGATCGGGTTCGGCCGAACTTCGGGAAAAAGTTTGAGTTCGGGATCGACCTTGACCCGAACTTGACCCCGACCCCTATTGAAGTCAATAGGGACCCGAACTTTTGAACACTAAAATGGCTGTAAGAATGTCATGGAAAGGGCTAAAGGGCTGCAAATGGTGTCAGAGGTCATGTGGTTAAGAGCATGGCAAGTGCTCTGCAAACAAATGTGGATAGGGAAATGACTATAAATAACATAAAATACATTAATAAAAATAAAAAATCTTGATCTACGAGGACCAGGTCCATATGGAATAGGATGTTGAAGAGGCGGTGGATGTAACGGTGTAGGTTGAAGTGGCAATGGAGCAGTAGGCGGTAGCCTACACTGCTTTTAGGTTTCAAATGTATTTTTATTTTTTTAAATTAGGGTACACCCCAAAACATTGGGAAATATAACCCTCCAGTTGTGCTAAACACACGTTCAGACAATACACCAGCTGCAGGGCAGGCCAGCACCTCCAAGGCGTAAAGGGCAAGCTCAGGCCATGTGCCCAATTTGGAGACCCAGAAGTTGCAGTGGCTGACCGCTTCGCACGTCCCCGTGATGTTCACGATCCAATTTGATATCTGCTCTATAAACTTTCAATGTTATTTTATGCGCCCACCATGGTGATCACGTGTGTCGGGGAATCAGGGTTCCAGGCCAGAGAGGGAGCATGAGATAGAGAGAGCACATCCAAGGGAGGACCCTTTTTTTTCAAATTTTAAATTAGAGTTGAAATATGGGAGAAATTATTAAAGCATAAAAGTGTGACAACTTTTCAAAGTTTAAGCATTAAATGTAAGGATGTTGTGCTCATTAATTACTGAATAATTTATAAAATTGTATTCCCTGTCACATATGCATAGCAGGTGTTTATTCACGTCTAAAATTGTATAATGTCAACCTAAGAATGTAACAGAAAAAATATTGAAATTTATTAAGCTGTCAACTAGGTAGAAGAGGGGTATATTACACCCCAAAATTTGTGAATTTCACCCAAAAATGTAACTGACATTTTTATTTTTTAACCGGCCTACTAGTTATAGCAGTGGTACTATACACCCAAAAATTGGTTAATTTCACCCAAAAAAGTAAATGACAATTTTTATTTTTTTTGTTTAACCTGTCTACTAGGTATAGCAGTGGTACTATACACCCAAAAATTGGTGAAATTCACCAGAAAAGGGTAATGACAAAGTAGTGAAATTATATAAAATAAAGCACGTACAAAAAAAAATTGATTTATGAGGTGGAGTTCCATATGGAGTAGGAGTTTGAGGAGGCGGTGGACGTAGAGGAGTAGGTAGAAGCGGCGGTGGAGGAGGATGAGGTAGCCAATACAGGTTTTTGGTTTTATTTAATTTAGTAAAACTAAGGTACACTCCAAAAGAGTGTGATATATCCAAAATACAAACCTGAGCAATTGTGCTGCAGTATAACAATGGCTGCTTAGTGCCAGTATACATGTCTATTCTAGACAAGGTACGGACAAGTCCTGAGGAATCCATGCCTGGTTAATTTTAATGAACGTGAGCTTGTCCACATTGGCTGTGGACAAGCGGCTGCTCTTGTCTGTGATGCTAAACACACGTTTAGATAATACACTGGCTGCAGGGCAGGCCAGCACCTCCAAGGTGTAAAGGGCAAGCTCAGGCCATGTGCCCAATTTGGAGACCCAGAAGTTGAAGGGGGCAGACCCATCATTCAGTACGTGTAGGCATGTGCACACATACTGCTCCACCATGTTGATGAAATGCTGCCTCCTGCTCCTGTTGTGGCGTACTGACAAAGCTTTTCCACATTTCAGCCATGCTAACCCTGCCTTCTGAGGTGCTGGTGGTGCCCAAACTGTGTTGGCAACCTCTTCCTCGTCCTCTGCCTTCACCTTGTGCTTCCACTGTGCCCCCACTGTCAGGTGGGAATGCCACCAGCAGCATGTCTACCAGCATGCGCTTGTACTCGCGCATCTTACGATCACGCTCCAGTGACGGAATTAAGGACGGTACGTTGTCCTTGTAGCGGGGATCCAGCAGCGTGGCCACCCAGTAATCAGCACAAGTTAGAATATGGTTAACTCGGCGGTCGTTGCGGAGATACTGCAGCATGTAATCGCTCATGTGTGGCAGGCTGCCCAGAGGCAACGAAAAGCTGTCCTCTGTGGGAGGTGTATCGTCTGTGTCAGCATGTGCAAGGTGGAGTTCCATCTTGTGGGCATGTTGCATATGAGGCAGTGAGCGGGAATGCCGAAGTTACACTACAGCACTGACAGGGCAGGGTGAGAACGCCAAAAGAGCGCACAGACGGCTCACACTTTATGCAGCAGCTCTGACATTTCAGGGTAATTTTTAAGGAATCTCTGCACCACCAAATTCAGCACATGCGCCAGGCAAGGGATGTGCTTTAAACCGGCTAGTCCCAGAGCTGCTACGATATTTCGCCCATTATCACACACCACCAGGCCGGGCTTAAGGCTGACTGGCACAAACCACTCGTCGGTCTGTTGTTCAAGGCCCATCCACAAACAGATAAGTTTTAAAACTGCCTGCTGTCGTTTATCCCTGGCTGTGCTGAAGTTGGTGGTGAAGGTGTTACGCTGACCGGATGAGGAGCTGGTAGAGAATGAGGAAGCAGAGTATGAGGAGGAAGCAACAGGAGGCAAACTGAAGCGCCCTGCAATCCTCGGTGGTGGAAGGGCATGCGCCAAACTGCTATCCGATTCAGGCCCAGCTGCCACTGCATTTACCCAGTTTGCTGTTATGGAGACATAACGGCCCTGACCGTGCTTACTGGTCCACATAAACGTAGTCAGGTGCACCTTGCCACAGATGGCGTTACGCAGTGCACACCTGATTTTGTCCCCTACTTGGTTGTAAAGGGAAGGGATGGCTCGCCTTGAAAAATAGTAGCGGCTGGGCACGACGTAAAACTATCCGTCTCCACTAGATGGAATGACAGAATTTCAAAGGCAAGTAATTTAGAAATGCTGGCATTCAGGGCTAGGGATCGCTGGTGGGTAGGGGGTACTTCCTCTTCATCTCCAGCGTTTGGGATATGGAGAGCTGAACGCTTCCGTGGGACATTGTGGAGATGCTTGGTGACCCAGGTGTTGGTGTTGCTGGCAGATCCTCTGTTTGCGAGGTGCCGGGTGGCACTGTCACTCCAGATGTGGATGAAGAGGCCACAACTGCAGCAGAAGAGAAAGCAGGAGGAGCCAGAGATCTTTCTTGGATTTTGAGGTGTCTACTCCACTGAAGCATGTGCTTTGCACTTAAATGCCTGGTCATGCAGGTTGTGCTCAGGTTGAGAATGTTTATGCCTGGCTTCAGGTTCTGATTGCACAGAGTGAAAACCACTCGTGTCTAGAGATGTTGCAAACATAACATTTTCCGTTCGCGAACAGCGAACGCAAATTTTCGCAAATGTTCGCGAACGGGCGAACCGTGCGAACCGCCATTGACTTCAATGGGTAGGCAAATTTTAAAACCCACAGGGACTCTTTCTGGCCACAATTGTGATGGAAAAGTTGTTTCAAGGGGACTAACACCTAGACTATGGCATGCCGGAGGGGGATCCATGGCAAAACTCCCATGGAAAATGACATAGTTGACGCAGAGTTGGATTTTAATCCATAAAGGGCATAAATCACCTAACAATCCAATATTATTTTTTTTGAACAACGTGGTTTAAAACATGTGTGTATACGATCAGGTATGATGTTGTATCGATCAGGTAGTGTAAGGGTTACGCCCGCTTCACAGACATTGACAAACCAAACTCCCATTTTAATGCACCGCAAACAACCGCAAACAGTCCATTTGCCCAACTGCAAACTTCCCATTTGCACAAGGTTGGATACCAAGCTAGCCATGTCCCGTTGATGTCATTGAAGGTTTCTTCCTCCACCCAGCCACGTACAACACCAAGGGTCCCCGAAAGGTGAATTGAATTGATTTTTCGAATGGAGAGTTGGCTAAAAAAAAACGCTGGCTCCCTCCCCTTTGTTTGAATCCACGGTCACTGCATCTGTGCTGTGCAATTTACTGTCCCACCCGATATGAGTGCTATTTTCTATAGTTCTCTCTTCTCATCAGTTTAATCCCTGTTACGTCCCCAATCTGGGGTCCATTTATTAAATAGATTTTTCAAACGGGGAGATGGTTAAAAAAATTGCTGGCTCTCTCCCCTTTGTTTGAATCCACGCCACTGTCACTGCGTCTGCGCCGTGCAATTTACTGTCCCACCCGATATGAGTGGTATTTCCTGTAGTTCTCTCTTCTCATCAGTTTAATCCCTGTTACGTCCCCAATCTGGGGTCCATTTATTAAATAGATTTTACGAACAGGGAGATGGTTAAAAAATTGCTGGCTCCCTCCCCTTTGTTTGAATCCATGGTCACTGCGTCTGCGCCGTGTAATTTACTGTCACACCCGATATGAGTGGTATTTCCTGTAGTTCTCTCTTCTCATCGGTTTAATCCCTGTTACGTCCCCAATCTGGGGTCCATTTATTAAATTGATTTTTCAAACGGGGAGATGGTTAAAAAAATTGCTGGCTCTCTCCCCTTTGTTTGAATCCACGCCACTGTCACTTCGTCTGCGCCGTGCAATTTACTGTCCCACCCGATATGAGTGGTATTTCCTGTAGTTCTCTCTTCTCATCAGTTTAATCCCTGTTACGTCCCATATCAGGGTGGGATTGCCTTTTGTGAAAAAAAATTTAGGCCGGGTATCTTCGACTGCCTTCACAGTGACAGACCAAACTCTGATACACCAAACTGAATTGATTTGGAAGATGGAAAAAGCAGCTTGGTCGGTCCTCTTACTCCCACTGCGCGTGCACGGAGAAATGTGCTGTGACACCCTCTACAGTGGGATGCGAAAGTTTGGGCAACCTTGTTAATCGTCATGATTTTCCTGTATAAATCGTTGGTTGTTACGATAAAAAATGTCATTTAAATCTATCATATAGGAGACACACACAGTGATATTCGAGAAGTGAAATTAAGTTTATTGGATTTACAGAAAGTGTGCTATAATTGTTTAAACAAAATTAGGCAGGTGCATAAATTTGAGCACCACAAAAGATAAATTAAATCAATATTTAATAGATCCTCCTTTTGCAGAAATTACAGCCTCTAAACGTTTCCTGTAGGTTCCAATAAGAGTCTGGATTCTGGTTGAAGGTATTTTGGACCATTCCTCTTTACAAAACATCTTTAGTTCATTCAGGTTTGATGGCTTCCAAGCATGGACAGCTCTCTTTAAGTCACACCACAGATTTTCACTTATATTCAGGTCTTGGGACTGAGATGGACATTCCAGAACATTGTACGTGTTCCTCTACATAAATGCCTTAGTGGATTTTGAGCAGTGTTTAGGGTCGTTGTCTTGTTGAAAGATCCAGCCCCGGCGCAGCTTCACTGATTCCTGGACATTGGTCTCCAGAATCTAATGATACTGAGTGGAATCCATGCGTCCCTCAACTTTGACAAGATTCCCAGTCCCTGCACTGGCCACACAGCCCCACAGCATGATGGAACCACCACCATATTTTACTGTAGGTAGCAGGTGTTTTTCTTGGAATGCTGTGTTCTTTTTCCTCCATGCATAACGCCCCTTGTTATGGCCAAATAACTCAATTTAAGTTTCATCAGTCCACAGCACCTTATTCCAAAAGGAAGCTGGCTTGTCCAAATGTGCTTTAGCCCACCTCAAGCGGCACTTTTTGTGCTGTGGGCGGAGAAAAGGCTTCCTCTGCATCACTCTCGCATACAGCATCTCCTTGTGTAAAGTGCGCCGAATGGTTGAACGATGCACAGTGACTCCATCTGCAAGATGATGTTGTAGGTCTTTGGTGCTGGTCTGTGGGTTGACTCTGACTGTTCTCACCATTTGTCGCTTCTGTCTATCCGAGATTTTTCTTGGTCTGCTACTTCGAGCCTTAACTTGAACTGAGCCTGTGGTCTTCCATTTCTTCAATATATTCCTAACTGTGGAAACAGACAGCTGAAATCTATGAGACAGCTTTCTGTATCCTTCCCCTAAACCATGATGGTGAACAATCTTTGTATTCAGGTCATTTGAGAGTTGTTTTGAGACCTCCATGTTGCTACTCTTCAGAGAAAATTAAGAGGAGGGAAACTTACAATTGACCCCTTAAATGCTCTTTCTCATAATTGGATTCACCTGTGTATGTAGGTCAGGGGTCACTGAGCTTACCAAGCCAATTTGAGTTCCAATAATTAGTTCTAAAGGTTTTGGACTCAATAAAATGACAACAGTGCCCAAATTTATGCGCCTGCCTAATTTTGTTTAAACAATTATAGCACACTTTCTGTAAATCCAATAAACTTCATTTCACTTCTCAGATATCACTGTGTGTGTCTCCTATATGATATATTTAACTGACATTTTTTATCGTAACAACCAACGATTTATACAGGAAAATCATGACGATTAACAAGGTTGCCCAAACTTTCGCATCCCACTGTATGAGTGGTGTCTTAACTAGTCCTATTCCCATCAGTTTAATCCCTGTTAACTCGAATTGATTAACCATTGTCGAATTAACAAACCATTACGACATCCTGGAATAATTTAGTTTTGAGCTTTGTACTTGATTTGTATTGGAATTGTTGGGGATTTTTTAAATTGTCTGCATTATTTCTAATAAACTATTAAGAGACTTTATTATGATTTTTTTTTTATATTATGTATTAAAAACCCACCCATACAACTTAAAAAAAGATAAATAAATAAAATTAATTTTTTTCTATGAAATAACATCCAGCCGCCCCGATCGTTTTTGGTCTGATCATAATGAAGCAACTGCCGTATCATCTGGGGTGTGGCAACATTGCCAACACACTCATAGAGGTGATGATCGCTTCATTATGATACGCAAGCCCCTTCACCACAACAAGGTAACGATCACGAAAGGGGAATTGACACTTGTATGTGCCTTTTTTTTGTTTTTTCAGCCACAGTGCAGCACCAGAGGCCAGAAAAATTAGGCATGTGCACATGCCTGAAAAACAATGTTATTGTTGCAGCCGCTGTTGTGGAAAAATGTATGTTTTCAAGGCAGAAAGGTGACTAGAACATTTCGGCTTGAACCTTAGTTGGTGGCGGAGAATTCAGGAAAGTCATCCGGTATGCAGACATTAAAAAACAGCAGCGTGGGGACCATTTTGAGGCCTTTTGTTACTTAAACGTATCCCCCTACTGTCAGTCCCTTCGGGATCCATGCCTCATTCATCTTAATGAAGGTGAGGTAATCAACACTTTTTTGACCGAGGCAGCTTCTTTTGTCAGTGACAATGCCTCCTGCTGCACTGAAGGTCCTTTCTGACAGGACACTTGAAGCGGGGCAGGCCAGAAGTTCTATCGCAAACTGGGATAGCTCAGGCCACAGGTCAAGCATGCACACCCAGTAGTCAAGGGGTTCATCGCTCCTCAGAGTGTCGATATCTGCAGTTAAGGCGAGGTAGTCTGCCACCTGTCGGTCGAGTCGTTCTCTAAGGCTGGATCCCGAAGGGCTGTGATGATGTATAGGACTGAAAAAGCTCTGCATGTCTGCCATCAACAACACATCTGTAAAGTGTCCTGTCCTTGCCGCCGTGGTCATGGTAGGAGGAGGATTACTTTGACCTCTTCCCCAGTTAGATTCCCGTTGTGCTGTGACATCCCCCTTATAAGCTGTGTAAAACATATTTTTTAGTTTGGTTTTGAACTGCTGCATCCTTTCTGACTTCCGGTAATTTGGTAACATTTCTGCCACTTTCTGCTTATACCGGGACTCTAGTAGCATGGCCACCCAGTACAGGTCATTCTCCTTCATCCTTTTTATACTAGGGTCCCTGAACAGACATGACAGCATGAAAGACCCCATTTGCACAAGGTTGGATGCCGAGCTACTCATTTCCCGTTCCTCCTCCTCACTGATGTCATTGACGGTCTGTTCTCCCCCCCCAGCCACGTACAACACCACGGGTCCCAGATAGGTGACAACAATGAGCACCCTGGAATGCCTGCTGTGGTTGGTCTTCCTCCTCCTCAAAGCCACATTCCTCTTCTGACTCCTTTTCCTCATACTCCTCTTGCAGCGTTGTCGCAGGTCCGACAAGCGATGATGACAAGGCTGTTTCTGGTGGTGATGGTGACCACAACTCTTCCTCTTCCCGCTTATCTATAGCCTGATCCAGCAATCTTCGCAGGGCACGCTCCAGGAAGAAAACAAATGGGACGAGGTCGCTGATGGTGCCTTCGGTGCGACTGACTAGGTTTGTCACCTCCTCAAAAGGACTCATGAGCCTACAGGTATTGCGTATGAGCGTCCAGTAACGTGGCAAAAAAGTTCCCAGCTCCGCAGAGGCTGTCCTAGCATCCCGGTCATACAAATACTCGTTGACGGCTTTTTCTTGTTGGAGCAGGCGGTCGAACATTAGGAGTGTTGAATTCCAACGTGTCGGGCTGTAGCAAATCAAGCGCCTCACTGGCATGTTGTTTCGGCGCTGAATGTCTGCAAAGTGCGCCATGGCCGTGTAGGAATGCCTGAAATGGCCACACACCTTCCTGGCCTTCTTGAGGACATCCTGTAAGCCTGGGTACTTAGACAAAAAGCGTTGTAGGATGAGATTCAACACATGTGCCATGCACGGCACATGTGACAACTTGCCCAAATTCAATGCCGCCAACAAATTGCTTCCATTGTCACACACCACTTTGCCGATCTCCAGTTGGTGCGGGGTCAGCCACTGATCCACCTGTGCGTTCAGGGCGGACAGGAGTGCTGGTCCGGTGTGGCTCTCTGCTTTCAGGCAAGTCAACCCCAAGACAGCGTGACACTATCGTATCCGGGATGTGGAATAGCCCCTGGGGAGCTGGGGGGGTTCAGTTGATGTGCAGCCAGACGCCGCAGCAGAAGAAGACTCAGCCGAAGAGGTTATGGAAGAGGATGGAGTAGGAGGAGTAGAGGAGGTGGCAGTAGGCCTGCCTGCAAGTCGTGGCGGTGTCATTAACTCTGCTGCAGAGCCATGCATTCCATACTTGGCAGCCGTCAGCAGGTTGACCTAATGCGCAGTGTAGGTGATATACCTGCCCTGACCGTGCTTTGCAGACCAGGTATCAGTGGTCAGATGGACCCTTACCCCAACATTGTATGCCAGAGATGCCATGACTTACTTTTCAATCACCAAGTAGAGGTTTGGAATTGCCTTACTAGAAAAAAAAAATTGTCCGGGTACCTTCCACTGTTGTGTCCCAAAAGCGACAAATTTTTTGAAGGCCTCAGACTCCACCAGCTGGTATGGTAAAAGCTGGCGGGCTAAGAGTTCCATCAAGCCAGCTGTCAGACGCCGGGCAAGGGGGTGACTCTGTAACATTGGCTTCTTGCGCTCAAACATTTCCTTAACAGACACCTGACTGTGGGCAGATGAGATGGAACTGCTCAAGGTGAGAGGCGGAGTGGCGGGTGGTTGAGAGGGGGCAAGGAGGACAGCAGTGGTTGACGTGGCTGAAGATGCTGGTCCAGGAGGAGGATGGTGGCTTTGAGCTTGTGTGCTGCTTCTACTTGTCATCATGTGTTGATCCCATAGGCGTTTGTGATGTGCGATCATGTGCCTTTGCAAAGCAGTTGTACCCAGGTGGGTGTTGGATTTCCCACGACTCAGTTTCTTTTGGCACAGGTTCCAAATGGCATCGCTGTTGTCAGAGGCAGACACACACAAAAAATGCCACACTGCTGAGCTTTGCAATGACGGCATTCTGATGGTGGCAACAGCATGCGTTGATTGGTGTGCTGTCTGGCTGACCCCGTGTGCCGATACGTGCTGTCTGACTGTGCCACTAGCTCCTTGCGACGACCTCCCCCTGCTTCCAACTCGTCTCCTCCTCTCTGTCTCCCCTTCTGAACTTTCCCCCTCTTCTTCTTCTCTTCGAGCAGGCACCCACGTGGCATCCACAGACACATCGTCATCATCAACCGTTTTACTTGTATCTGACACCTCAGCAAAGGAAGCAGCAGCTGGTACAACATCATCATCATCATCACACTGTACATCCATGTGTGTAATGCTGCCTGACTGAGACATATCCCTGTTATCTACATCCCCTGGCAATAATGGTTGCACATCACTAATTTCATCCAACTGATGTGTAAATAACTCCACTGAGGGATCAAGTGAAGCGGCTGTGGTGGCTGTGGTGGTAGTGGTGGTGGTGGCGGCCGGCGGGAGAGTGGTGACCAAAGCTGAGCTGGAGGAGGATGGTGCGTCAAGGTTCTTAGCGGAAGCTGATTGGGTGTCCTGTGTAAGCCAGTCAACACTTTTCTCTGAATTCTTTGGGTTCAGGGTACGTGGCCTCTGAACACTGGGCATTATTCCAGGGCCAGTGGAAATCACAGCACCACGAACACGACGGCCCCTGCGGCGTGGCCTGCCTCTGCCTGTCATTTTTTATTAGATAAGTGTTACTATGCGTGCAAGGTACTGTGCCACTCTATATAAGTGGTGGGCAGTGGGCACAGTACAGTATGTGTGGGGGCCTGACACACACGGGCTTGCTGATGTGATTAGATCACAGTTACATTTTAAATAGAATATTTTTTTCTGAAAGGTATTTGGGCGAATGACACCCTGTAACGGTATGAGTGCAGGCCGAACCAGCCACTAGCCAGTGGACACAATACAGTATGAGTGGGGGCCTGACACACATGGGCTTGCAAATGTGATTAGATCACAGTTAAATTTTAAATAGATTTTTTTTTTTCTGAAAGGTATTTGGGCGAATGACACCCTGTAACGGTATGAGTGCAGGCCGAACCAGCCACTAGCCAGTGGACACAATACAGTATGTGTGGGCGCCTGACACACACGGGCTTGCTAATGTGATTAGATCACAGAAAAATAATAACTAGAATTTCTTTTTATCTGCAAGGTATTTTCTGTCACACCCTGTATGAATGGTGTGCACTGTGCACACAGTGCTGTCTATGACTGAGCCTGCAGCCTCTCACACACGGGCAGCCAGGCAACTGCAATATATATATATATATATATATATATATATATATGAAAAAAAATAAAAAAGAAGCAGATTGATGTACCAGCCCTGAAAAGGGCTTTTTGGGGTGCTGTCTGGATGCTGTCCTTACAGCAGATGAGTCTGTGGACACAGAACAATGCCCTAGCTAACGCTGTCCCTATTGAATCAGCAGCAGCTACATTCTCCCTCCTCTCTCTGTGAAAGCAGATTCCGAATGAATCTAAAATGGATGCTGTCCTGGAGGTGGGAGGGTCTGGGAGGGAGAGTCTGCTGCTGATTGGCTGGAATGTGTCTGCTGACTGTGAGGTAGAGGGTCAAAGTTTACTCAATGATGATGTATAGGGGGCGGACCGAACACCGCATATGTTCGCCCGCAGCGGCGAGCGCGAACAAGCTATGTTCGCCGGGAACTATTCGCCGGCGAATAGTTCGGGACATCACTACTCGTGTATTGTTGTCAGCACATTGTCTGAAGAACTGCCAAGCCAGGGAACTCGTTGGAGCTGGCTTTGGTGGGCTCGGTTTCTTTGCAGCAGTGGGCAGCAGGAGGCGTACTGTCTAGAGGACGGCCGCTCCACTTTTGCACCCTGCTCCCTCTTCTGCTGTGCTGGTGGCTCTGTACGACCACCGCCTCTTCCTCCAAACTACTACTCATGGCCAAAAGTTTTGAGAATGACACAAATGTTTGTTTTCACAAAGTTTTCTGCTAAACTGCTTTTAGATCTTTGTTTCAGTTGTTTCTGTGATGTAGTGAAATAGAATTGCACACACTTCATATGTTTCAAAGGCTTTTATCGACAATTATTTGACATTTATGCAAAGAGTCAGTATTTGCAGTGTTGGCCCTTCTTTTTCAGGACCTCTGCAATTCGACTGGGCATGCTCTCAATCAACTTCTGGGCCAATTCCTGACTGATAGCAACCCATTCTTTCATAATCACTTCTTGGAGTTTATCAGCATTAGTGGGTTTTTGTTTGTCCACTCTCCTCTTGAGGATTAACCACAAGTTCTCAATGGGATTAAGATCTGGGGAGTTTCAAGTCCATGGAACCAAAATGTCAACGTTTCGGTCCCCGAGCCACTTAGTTATCACTTTTGCCTTATGGCACGGAGCTCCATCGTGTTGGAAAATGCATTGTTCTACACCAAACAGTTGTTGGATTGTTGGAAGAAGTTGCTGTTGGAGGGTGTTTTGGTACCATTCTATATTCATGGCTGTGTTTTGGGGCAAAATTGTGAGTGAGCCCACTCCCTTGGATGAGAAACAACCTCACACATGAATGTTCTCAGGATGATTTACTGTTGGCATGACACAGGACTGATGGTAGTGCTCACCTTTTCGACAAGCCTTTTTCCTGATGCCCCAGTCCTCAGCAGTCCATTCACCATAGTTCCTGCAGAAGATCAATCTGTTCCTGCTGTTTTTTTTTGGAGACAAGTGGCTTTTTTGCTGCCCTTCTTGACACCAGGCCATCTTCCAAAAGTCTTCGCCTCACTGTGCGTGTAGATGCACTCACACCTGCCTGCTGCCATTCCTGAGAAAGCTCTGCACTGGTGGCACTCCAATCCCACAGCTGAATCCTCTTTAGGAGACGATCCTGGCGCTTGCTGGACTTTCTTGGACGCCCTGAAGCCTTCTTAACAAGAATTGAACCTCTTTCCTTGAAGTTCTTGATGATCCTACAAATTGTTGATTGAGGTGCAATCTTAGTAGCCACAATATCCTTTCCTGTGAAGCCATTTTTATGCAACACAATGATGGCTGCACGTGTTTCTTTGCAGGTCACGATGGTTAACAATGGAAGAACAATGATTTCAAGCATCACCCTCCTTTTAACAGGTCAAGTCTGCCATTTTAACCCAATCAGCCTGACATAATGATCTCCAGCCTTGCGCTCGTCAACATTCTCACCTGAGTTAACAAGACGATTACTGAAATGATCTCAGCAGGTCCTTTAATGACAGCAATGAAATGCAGTGGAAAGTTTTTTGGGGGATTAAGTTAATTTTCATGGCAAAGAAGGACTATGCAATTCATCTGATCACTCTTCATAACATTCTGGAGTATATGCAAATTGCTATTATAAAAACAAGCAGCAACTTTTCCAATTTCCAATATTTATGTAATTCTCAAAACTTTTGGCCACGACTGTAGATAGGGTAATGACTTAAAATATAAAAAACAAGCAGTCTCTAGTCTTTGTGGTTACTTATCGGTGCTGCATATCTACCAAGCATCGTGGGTAAAGTTTGCTTTACAGTCAAATTTGTGTATTATGAATGAATTGAATATAGTGAGCTGTTATAGGCTCTGGGAGGTCATTTGATCGGAACGCTGCTATGTGTTTTTTTCGTGAATGGAGATAGTAGTGTATGTGAGTTATATGCTCTGATGAGTTGATGTATTTTTCTATTTAGTTTTAATACTGCTGGCTCATGCGGGCTTTAGGAATCATGTTCAGTATTTTTAGTGCTTGAGTTCTGTTGAACATCCCAAAAAAATTATAAATAAATAAAAAATAAAAAAGATGGAATTAATGGGCGGTCTTTGGAAGAGACTGGCTCAATAAATACTGCACCTGTAAAGGTGCACACTATCGCCCCTGACGAAGCTGAACTAGCGAAACCCGGGTTGGGTGGATCTCTGATGAAAGCAATTTGATTTTAGGCTTGAATTTTATGATATTTTGTAAGTACAATAAAACCTGGTGGTATTTCACTATTTGCGCTATAACTTCCCTCTAGGGTGCTGTTGTACATGAGTGCACCAGCCTCTGGTTACCGATTGTTTCGCTACAAGGTGGATTAACCTGAACATTGGAAAGAAGGGTCTGAGATTGGAACTCTACACTCATAAGGCAGCGCGATCAACATTTTCTGGAACTTTGACTGTGAAGCAAACTTTACCCACGATGCTTGGTGGATCTGCAGCGCCGATAAGTAACCACAAAGACTAGAGACTGCTTGTTTTTTATATTTAACTGTTTGTGGGTATCTCTATTCATTGTGGTATGGGGGACATTTTTGAATTTCGCTCTAAACTTATGTGCGATATTGAGGCGGTTTTTCCGCTGTATTGTGAACAAGAACCAAACCCAGGAGGTGCCCCTGCTGCATTGGCGACCTCTTTATCCTTCTCTGCCTTCGCTTTGTGCTTCCACTGTGCCCCTGCTGTCAGGTGGGAATGCCATCAGCAGCGAGTCTACCAGCGAGCGCTTGTACTAGCACATCTTACAATTACGCCCCAGTGATGGAATTTAGGACGGTATGTTGTCCTTGTAATGGGGATCCAGCAGCGTGGCCACCCAGTAATCAGCACAAGTTAGAATGTGGCCAACTCGGCGGTCGTTACGGAGGCAATGCAGCATGTAATCGCTCTTGTGTGCCAGGCTGCCCAGAGGCAACGACAAGCTGTTCTCTGTGGGAGGTGTATCGTCTGTGTCCTCTGTATGCCCCCAGTTGGTGCAGGAACCCACCCATGGAGCACTTTTCCTCCTCCTCCTGTGTCACATCCTCTTCCATCAACGCCCGAGGCATTTTTTCAAGGAGGCATAGAAGTGGGATAGTAACGCTGAGAGCTGCGTCATGGGCACTGGCCATGTTGGTGGAGTACTCAAAACAGCTCAACAAGGCACACAGGTCTCGCATGGAGGCCCACTCACTGGTGGTGACGTGGTGCTGCTCACCCATGCTCATCCATGCGTGCTGCAGCTGAAACTCCACTATCGTCTGCTGCTGCTCACACAGTCTGGCAAGCATGTGCAAACTGGAGTGCCACCTTGTGGGCATGTCGCATATAAAGGTTGTAAGTGGGAAGGCCAAAGTTACGCTGCAGCGCTGACAGGCGAGCAGCAGCAGGGTGAGAACGCCGAAAGCGTGCAAAGACGACCCACACTTTCTGCAGCAGCTCTGACATATTAGGGTAATTTTACAGTAATTTCTGCACCACCAAATTTAGCACATGCTCCAGGCAAGAGATGTGCGTCAAACCGGCTAGGCCAAGAGCTGCTACGAGATTTCGCCTATTATCGCACACGACCAGGCCAGGCTTGAGGCTCACTGGCACCAACCACTCATCGGTCTGCTATTCCATGGCCGTCCACAGCTCCTGCGCAATGTGGGGTTTGACCCAAAACAGATAAGTTTTAAAACTGCCTGCTATCGTTTACCCCTGGCTGTGCTGAAGTTGACCAGATTAAGAGGCGGTTGAGGATGAGGAAGCGGAGTAGGAGGAGGAAGCAACAGAAGGCAAAGAGAAACGCCCTGCAATCCTCGGTGGTGGAAGGACATGCGCCAAACTGATATCCGCCTCAGGCCTAGCAGCCACTGCATTTACCCAGTGTGCTGTAAGGGACATATAACTAGTGTTGATCCCGAATATTCAAATTTCAAATTTTTATTGTGAATATAGGTACTTCGAAAATTCGCGAATATTTCGAATATAGTTATAAATATTCGTAATTTCGAATATTCGATTTTTTTCCGATTTTTTTTTTTCCAAATTTTCTTTTTCAAAATTTTTTTCCCCGATTATTATTATTATTTTTTTTAATCAGTACACATGATCCCTCTCTGCTTCTAGCTTGTGGGCCAATAAGAAGACTGCAATATACTTGACTTTAGGAGTAGTGATCATATTCGGGTCATATTTAGGGTCATATTCGAAAATGCGCGATTTTTTTTTCTTGAAAAAATCGGCAAGGTATTGATTGTGTAATATGCAAATGTTCGTAATTTGAATTTTCGGATTCGAATTTTTTTTGCGAATTTTTCCACTTTTAGACAAAGAAGATTATAGCACTATATTAGCTAAATTGCTCTATATTTGTTTTTTTCGAATATTCGCTATATTGCTATACAGGTCCTTCTCAAAAAATTAGCATATTGTGATAAAGTTCATTATTTTCTGTAATGTACTGATAAACATTAGACTTTCATATATTTTAGATTCATTACACACCAACTGAAGTAGTTCAAGCCTTTTATTGTTTTAATATTGATGATTTTGGCATACAGCTCATGAAAACCCAAATTTCCTATCTCAAAAAATTTGCATATTTCATCCGACCAATAAAAGAAAAGTGTTTTTAATACAAAAAAAGTCAACCTTCAAATAATTATGTTCAGTTATGCACTCAATACTTGGTCGGGAATCCTTTTGCAGAAATGACTGCTTCAATGCGGCGTGGCATGGAGGCAATCAGCCTGTGGCACTGCTGAGGTGTTATGGAGGCCCAGGATGCTTCGATAGCGGCCTTAAGCTCATCCAGAGTGTTGGGTCTTGCGTCTCTCAACTTTCTCTTCCCAATATCCCACAGATTCTCTATGGGGTTCTGGTCAGGAGAGTTGGCAGGCCAATTGAGCACAGTAATACCATGGTTAGTAAACCATTTACCAGTGGTTTTGGCACTGTGAGCAGGTGCCAGGTCGTGCTGAAAAATGAAATATTCATCTCCATAAAGCTGTTCAGCAGATGGAAGCATGAAGTGCTCCAAAATCTCCTGATAGCTAGCTGCATTGACCCTGCCCTTGATAAAACACAGTGGACCAACACCAGCAGCTGACATGGCACCCCAGACCATCACTGACTGTGGGTACTTGACACTGGACTTCAGGCATTTTGGCATTTCCCTCTCCCCAGTCTTCCTCCAGACTCTGGCACCTTGATTTCCGAATGACATGCAACAGTCCAGTGCTGCTTCTCTGTAGCCCAGGTCAGGCGCTTCTGCCGCTGTTTCTGGTTCAAAAGTGGCTTGACCTGGGGAATGCGGCACCTGTAGCCCATTTCCTGCACACGCCTGTACACGGTGGCTCTGGATGTTTCTACTCCAGACTCAGTCCACTGCTTCCGCAGGTCCCCCAAGGTCTGGAATCGGTCCTTCTCCACAATCTTCCTCAGGGTCCGGTCACCTCTTCTCGTTGTGCAGCGTTTTCTGCCACACTTTTTCCTTCCCACAGACTTCCCACTGAGGTGCCTTGATACAGCACTCTGGGAACAGCCTATTCGTTCAGAAATTTCTTTCTGTGTCTTACCCTCTTGCTTGAGGGTGTCAATGATGGCCTTCTGGACAGCAGTCAGGTCGGCAGTCTTACCCATGATTGCGGTTTTCAGTAATGAACCAGGCTGGGAGTTTTTAAAAGCCTCAGGAATCTTTTGCAGGTGTTTAGAGTTAATTAGTTGATTCAGATGATTAGGTTAATAGCTCGTTTAGAGAACCTTTTCATGATATGCTAATTTTTTGAGATAGGAATTTTGGGTTTTCATGAGCTGTATGCCAAAATCATCAATATTAAAACAATAAAAGGCTTGAACTACTTCAGTTGGTGTGTAATGAATCAAAAATATATGAAAGTCTAATGTTTATCAGTACATTACAGAAAATAATGAACTTTATCACAATATGCTAATTTTTTGAGAAGGACCTGTATATTCTTGTTTTAGAATATTGCAAATATTCGAAAAAAACGAAGTTATAGCAATATAGTGAATATTCGAAAAAAACAAATATAGAGCAATTTAGCTAATATAGTGCTATAATCTTCTTTGTCTAATAGTTGTAATTTTTTTCTCATCTGAAGTTCAGATTGGAAAAAAATTACAACTATAAAAAAAAGATTATAGCACTATATTAGCTAAATTGCTCTATATTCGTTTTTTTCGAATATTCGATATATCTCTATATATTACGAATATTCAAAAAAACTGTTATAGCAATATAGCGAATATTCGAAAAATCTAATATAGAGCAATTTAGCTAATATAGTGCTATAATCTTCTTTGTCTAATAGTTGTAAGTTGAAAAATTTGCAATAAAAATTTGAATCCGAAAATTCGAATTACGAAAATTCGCATATTACACAATCATTACTTTGCCGATTTTTTTCGAGTTTTTTTATTTTGCGAATTTTCGAATATTCGACGAATATTCTAAAAAATATTCGCGAAATATTGCGAATTCGAATATGACCCCTGCCGCTCATCACTATCATATAACGTCCCTGACCGTGCTTATGGTCCACATATCCGTAGTTAGGTGCATCTTGCCACAGATGGCGTTGCGCAGTTCACACCTGATTTTGTCCCCCACTTGGTTGTGCAGGGAAGGGATGGTTCGTCTAAAAAAGTAGTGGCGGCTGGGGATAACGTACTGTGGGACAGCCACTACCATAAAGCACAAAATGGGTGTTTTTTTAAAACCGGAATATAAGAGCAGTATTTAACGCTTGTATTGGACTGTCGGAAATGTACCAAAGGCCGCAAATGTAGTATATAGCACAAAATGGGTGTTTTTTTAAAACCACAATATAACAGTAGTATCTAGCACCCACAGTTAAACAGATGGATTTACTGATTTTATTTCACTATCAGATTTGTAGTGCAGGCTGCAAAGGTGCTTTATGGAAAAAAAATTTTTTATTTTTTCACCTACAATTAAACAGATGGATTCAACTGATTTTCTTTCACTATCACAAATGCAGAGCAGGGCGCAAATGTACTTTTTAACAAAAAAATTATAATTTGTCCCCACAGAATCTAACAGATGGATTTACTTGTATTGTACTCTACAGAAAAAAAATGTGAATATGTCACTCCCTGTGTCCCTGAACTCACAGAGGGATTACTTATATTATTTTCCCTTCTCCTGGCCCCTATACAGTGCAGGTGCACTTAAAAAATGTGTATATATTGCCCATTGAACTAAAATAACAGGATTAATGTATTGTCCCTGGCACATATGCAGTGCTGGTGCACTGAACTTGCACAAAATGTCCGCCGACGCCCACCTAACTAACAGACGGACGAAACTTATTTGTCTGTGTCACTGGGCTCAGGGCAGGGTACAAAAATGTTGCATTGAACCCACCAAAAAAAAATTGCTGTAGATTGCAGAGTTAACAACAAGTTGTGATATCAGATAGATTATTTCCTATTCTCTCCCTCACAGCAGCAGCATCCTATCCCTACACTAGTAAGAGCAGAGTGACATGTGGCGCTATGTGACTCCAGCTTATATAGAGGCTGGGTCACATGCTGCACTTGCCAATAACACCCATGCCATTAGTAGGCATGGCTATGATGGCTTCTAAGGGCACATGAGTTAAACACTTGTTAATTGGCTACCCTGTAGCATTTCAAAAAGCATTATTAACTCGCCAAACACTGAACTCAAACCCAAACTTTTGCTGAAATGTTTGTGTCCAGGGTCAAAAATGATAAAGTTCGGTACGAACCTGAACTTTACAGTTTGGGTTCGCTTAACCCTGCCTATGAATCATATGGTCATTAACAAACAGCAAGGAACATTTTTCTTATTAGCAAGCCACACAGACTCCTGGCTTGACAGCAGGATTGCCATGCAAAGATAACTATTGCCCTTAATCTAAGGGGTAATTTTGTTAACCTGGTGTTATCACTGGATCAAAAACACCAGCTTGCAATACAGGTTTCTAAAGATAGTCAAAGTGGACCATATCATCGTCTCCAATCCAATTGGTGCCCTGCTTGTGCTACATATATCTGAAACATATATATGAAGAATGTATCGTAGATAAAATCAACTTTGCAGAAATAAAATGTTTCCCTTCATCATCCAATAGATAACACAAAGTAAATACTACTAGACCATCTATCTGTCTATCTATCAAATTTCAACTGGATTACTTGCACGTTCTTCTATGGCCTACCAATGACAACACAGTAACTCCCTTTAATTTATGCTCAGCTAATGCATGATGATCGATCACGCTAGCAGAACACCTGTTCGGCTTGAGCATCTCGATGCTTGGCACATGGCAATAAAATGTGCAAGTAAGTGCTGCCCTCACTGTAATGCCGTAGTCATGTTGGCTACTGGCATTACAGTGATTGGCTGGCCGGAACGCGTCATCGGGTGTTATATAGCACCCAATGACGCATGTTCGGCTTATTCTTAGTCAGGGAGAGCTGTGCTGAGGAAGGGACAGACAGTGTAAGGAGTGAAATAGTAATAATTTTATTAGAAAAACTTTTCAAAGACCTAAAAGTCCTTTTAAGAACTATTGTTGTGTGCGGCAGCAACAATATCTATTATTAGCGCAAACTGCACTAAATGGCTTAAAGTTAACAGGCCCAAAAGTCCTTTTAAGGACTATTTTGTGTGGCAGCCATATCTATTTTTAGCGCATTCTGCGCTAAATAGCGTACAATAGTTAGGCCGCTGCAGACAGTGACATTAGCTGCGCCACATCTCCAGTGTAAAGTGTGCCCATCCCCAAAAAATCAGTGACATCCAGTGTACTTTTCCGGCTCTCATGGGGGTGCCAGCAGGTCCTGAAGCAATGAGCACTTCCATCACCGCCGATCATGCCGATCACCGCCATAGGCTTCAGGTCTAGTAGGCCTAAAGCCTATGTGGTAGTGAAATCCCAGTGCAGACGCGCGTGATGACGTCATCGTGCGCGCCTGTGCCGGGACTCAGCAGGTAAGTATTTAGCTTTTATTTTATTTTTTTTATTTTTTATTTTATGTGCCAACTTTGGGGGACATGAAGGGGCCAGGGTGCACACAGGACAGAGGACGTGTGGGGGGGAAATTATTGGGATACTGTGTCGGGGGAAATTGTTTTATTTTATGTGCCAACTTTGGAGGACATGAGGGGGGTGCACACAGGAGGAAGTGGAAGGGGATATGGTAGGATACTGTGTGACCCAGTGGGGGGCAAGTTATTATGGGAGGGTTTACTATGTGGGGGGGAAAATTACTATATGGGGAATGTGTGAGATACTACTCTGTGGGAAGCAGTGTAGGGGGCACTACTGTGTGGAGGACACTACTGTGTGGTGGACACTACTGTGTGAGGGCAACGTGGGGGACACTCAGGGCCGGTGCAAGGATTTTTGCCGCCCTAGGCAAGATAAAAATTGCCGCCCCTCCTTATCAGATGATCTGCCCAATATCATGATATCACATATGTTCCCTTTCTCAGCATTTAAATTAAAAGAGAGTTATATGTTGCAATAAAGCCCCCTATTAAGAACGGTGGAGAATAACTACCATAACTTAAGCCATAGCTAAAGAAACAAGCCTGGGGTGAAAAATAATAAGGCCCCACCCCCCACCCCATGACACTTGATGACTTTTACAGAAGAAACTGTATATTGTGGGGCACGGTGTATGCTATATGTGTATAACATAAACATATTTCATATGAAAACTTACAATTACTTGGCTTAACCCTTGGGGATCTCGGACACCACTTCACCACTTTGGCCGCCAAACACCCTGGGCACGCCACTGGCCACATCTCCTGTGTAAAGTGTACACATCCCAAAAATATCTGTGACATCCAGTGTCCTTGTTCCATAGACAGTGTCCGTTGTGGACAGTGCCATTAGCTGTGCCACATCTCCAGTGTAAAGTGTGCGCATCCAAAAAATATCTATGACATCCAGTGTCCTTTTTCCATAGACAGTGTCCGCTGTGGACAGTGCCATTAGCTGCGCCACATCTCCAGTGTAAAGTGTGCGCATCCCCCCAAAAATCTGTGACATCCAGTGTATTTTTTTCGTAGACGATGTCTGCTGCAGACAGTGACATTAGCTTTGCCACATCTCCAGTGTAAAGTATACGCATCCCAAAAAAATCTGTGACATCCAGTGTACTTTTGAGTGAGGAAGTGGAAGAGGAGGTGGTGGGCGATGAAGTCACTGACCCAACCTGGGAAGGTGGAAAGCCAAGCGAGGACAGCAGTACAGAGGGGGAGAGAGCTGCTGCACCGCAACAGTCTGGAAGAAGCAGGGGGGTGGCAAAAAGGAGAAGGTGAGCCACACCAAAATGGCCCACAACTGTTCTCCGGAGCACACCCTTGCAGAAATCTATCTTGCCAAGGGGTAGGTGTTCCGCAGTCTGGTGCTTTTTAAAGAGGAGGAAGAGGATGAGGAGATTGAGAGTGATCCTCCTGATGACGACAGCAAAGTCTTGCCTGTTGGTACTCTGGCACACATGGCTGACTTCATGTTAGGCTGCTTTTCCTGCGACCAGCGCGTTATACACATTTTAGACAACACGGATTACCGGTTGTTCACCCTTCTCGACCCCTGCTACAAAGAGAACTTCTCATCTCTCATTCCTCTGGTGGAGAGGATGAGCAAAACGGTGCAATACCAGAAGATCCTTGTTGAAAAATTGCTCCAAAAATTTCCATCTGACAACACTGGCGGCAGAGTCCATAGTTCCTTGGCCAAATGAGGAGGGGGAAAAAGGGGAGCACACAACAGTTCCAACAGAGGCAGGGCAGCACTCTCCAAAGCCTGGGACAGTTTCATGACACCCCACCAGCACCCTCACCCTGATGTGTGGCCTAGTGTCACAAGGAGGGAAACATTTTGGAAGATGGTGAAGGAGTACATAGCAGACCGTGTCAGCATCCTCAGTGATTCCTCAGTGCCTTACAACTACTGGGTGTCCAAGCTGGACACATTGCACAAACTGGCGCTCTACGTCTTTGAGGTGCTGGCCTGCCATGCCGCCAGCGTTTTGTCTGAGCGGATATTTAGTGCTGCTGGTGGCATAATAACAAGTGTATCCGCCTGTCAACTGAAAATGCTGAGATACAAATAAAAAAGTGGGATATCCAATCCACTATATGTGAAATGCAGAAGAAACTATAAAGAGTAATCCCAGAAAAAAATCACAGAAAAAAAGAGTAGTTCCGCACATTCTCTACTTATGGTTAGTCAGTCATTGCTTGTGAAGTGCAATCTCACAGAAATCCTTCCTCATATACGTCTGTGAGATTGCACTGTTTTTCTTTAGCCCTCGGGGTACTTCAAATGCAAATGTTATAGCCTTCCCTCAATGCTGAGTTGCACAGAAATATGAGATGAAAGGGACACAACATAATAAGGAAATAAATAAAATGGGTTCGAGGGATAATAATGGTAATTAGGGCTATAAGATTGCCTTCTCTACCCAGTATTCGAGTCTTTGTCCATCGCTAAAGCAAATTATTCAAAAAGAATTGAGAATATTGTACAACGATCCAATATTGGGCAATATCCTTCCAAATAATCCTCAGTTCATATTTAGAAGAGCACCAATTATTTGGGACAAGCTAGTCCACAGCTCACTCAGTAGAGACTCTTTTTTTACCTAATGAACAATTCACATGGTGCGGCCTTTGTGCCGCATGTATGAATCTAAAGAAGAGAAACAATGCCAGAAAAAGGGTCTGATTAGAAGTAATATGGGGAATAAAGACTTTAAGATAAAAGGACGTATATCCTGTGAAAACATAGGAGTAATATATGTGCTTGAATGTCCCTGTAAATTACAATACGTGGGCAGAACCCTGAGGAGATTAAAAGTAAGGATAGGGGAACATCATAGAAATATAAGGAAAGGCTTAGAGACACACAGCGTATCAACGCATTCAAAAAAATTCCATCAAAGCAATCCGGCAAGTCTGAAATTTACTGGTGTGGAGTTAGTGCGAAACAAATGGAGAGGCGGAGATCCAGTTGAGTATATAAATAAAAATGAGATGGAATGGATATATCAGATGCGGACCCTGCAACCTGCAGGTCTGAATATAGAGTGGGATGTGAAAGCGGTTTCTATGTATTAAACACAGTGTCCCAATACAGAAGTATTTCCTGTGGCAGCGCTAACTGTAAGAGGCAATACCTTGTATTATAGCATAGGTTCTGATTAATATATATAGATCTAGAGAGCACATGCAATTTCCATGTATTGGAGAAGTGCCAAGTAGTAGTTAGAATAGGAAGAGATTGTGAGAGTAGTCACTACTCACTCCCTGTCCAGAAAACAGAAGGTTAATGAGCTGCCTGTTGAAAGGATACTCTTTGTCCAGGAAACAAAGGGTGAATGAGCTGCCTGTTGAAAAGATTACACAATAGTTTTTGAATCAGTGATTCCCTGTCCAGGAAACAAAAGGTTAATGAGCTGCCTGTTGAAGGGATACTTCCTGTCCAGAAAACAAAAGGTTAATGAGCTGCCTGTTGAAGGGATACTTCCTGTCCAGAAAACAAAAGGTGAATGAGCTGCCTGTTGAAAGGCAGTGATGGCCAGTTCGCATTGTTCGCCCGCGAACACATGCAGGCTGCCATTTTTTCTCACAAGTCCGGTGAGGCACAGGTAAGCCCTTACCTGTGCCGCGAGCCGGTCTGAAAATAAATGCGATCATCAGGAGCAGGCAGTTCCTAGAACAGCCCGATGAAGGACCCGGGTGGCTGTTCTCGGAACTGCCTGCTCCCACTGACCGCATTTGTTTCCGACCAGCTAAGGGCTTACTTGTGCCTCACCGGACTTGTGAGAAAAGATGGCAGCCCGCATGTGTTCGCGGGCGAACAATGCGAACTGGCCATCACTGTTGAAAGGACTACATTACAGTTCTAAAATCAGTGATGAGTTCATGGTGGCAAACTGTTTAAATGTTTTAGTATTTAAATGAAGTATAATGGAATGTATATTTGTAAACCATACATATAAAATGTATCATGTGAATAGGAAGGAAGTAGGAGGATATACAGTCATGTGAAAAAATTAGGACACCCTTTGAAAGCATGTGGTTTTTTGTAACATTTTTAATAAAAGGTTATTTCATCTCCGTTTCAACAATACAGAGAGATTAAAGTAATCCAACTAAACAAAGAAAACTGAAGAAAAGTCTTTTCAAGATCTTCTGTAAATGTCATTCTACAAAAATGCCTATTCTAACTGAGGAAAAAGATAGGACACCCTCACATGTATTCCCTCTTAAATTGGCTCAGATCTCACACAGGTATATCACACCAGGTGCACATAATTAGTAGATCGTTACTCTGCATGTTGAATGAGGCTTTCCCTATTTAAACCTCAGACATTTAGTTTGGTGTGCTCCTGACTGTTGAAGTGAGAGTGAGCACCATGGTGAGAGCAAAAGAGCTGTCAGAGGACTTCAGAAAAAAGATTGTAGCAGCCTATGAGTCTGGGAAGGGATTTAAAAAGATCTCAAAAGATTTTGAAATCAGCCATTCCACTGTCCGGAAGATAGTCTACAAGTGGAGGGCTTTCAAAACAACTGCCAACATGCCCAGGACTGGTCGCCCCAGCAAGTTCACCCCAAGAGCAGACCGCAAGATGCTAAAAGAGGTCTCCAAAAACCCTAAAGTGTCATCTCGAGAACTACAGCAGGCTCTGGCTACTGTTGATGTAGAAGTACATGCCTCTACAATCAGAAAGAGACTGTACAAGTTTAACTTGCATGGGAGGTGTGCAAGGAGGAAACCTTTGCTTTCCAAGAGAAACATCGAGGCCAGACTGACATTTGCCAGAGATAAAGTTGACAAAGACCAGGACTTCTGGAATAATGTTCTTTGGACAGATGAGTCCAAAATTGAATTATTTGGACACAACAGCAGAGGACATGTTTGGCGTAAACCAAACACAGCATTCCAAGAAAAGAACCTCATACCAACTGTGAAGCATGGAGGTGGAAGTGTCATGGTTTGGGGCTGCTTTGCTGCAGCAGGACCTGGTCAGCTCACCATCATAGAATCCACGATGAATTCTACTGTGTATCAGAAGGTGCTTGAAGAACATGTGAGACCATCAGTTAGAAAATTAAAGCTGAAGCGGAACTGGACCATGCAACATGACAATGACCCAAAACATACTAGTAAATCAACCAAAGATTGGCTGAAAAAGAAGAAATGGAGAGTCCTGGAATGGCCAAGTCAAAGTCCAGATTTGAATCCCATTGAGATGCTGTGGGGTGACTTGAAAAGGGCTGTACGTGCAAGAAACCCCTCAAACATCTCACAGCTGAAAAAGTTCTGCATTGAGGAGTGGGGTAAAATTTCCTCAGACCGATGTCGAAGACTGGTAGATGGCTACAAGAACCGTCTCACTGCAGTTATTTCAGCCAAAGGAGGTAACACTCGCTATTAGGGGCAAGGGTGTCCTATCTTTTTCCTCAGTTAGAATAGGCATTTTTGTAGAATGACATTTACAGAAGATCTTGAAAAGACTTTTCTTCAGTTTTCTTTGTTTAGTTGGATTACTTTAATCTCTCTGTATTGTTGAAACGGAGATGAAATAACCTTTTATTAAAAATGTTACAAAAAACCACATGCTTTCAAAGGGTGTCCTAATTTTTTCACATGACTGTACGATGCCGCAAGCAGGAGGTTTAAAAGCACTTACACCAGACGTAGATGGTGAGTGGTGACATGCCCCTGATGAAGTGGTGCGAAACCCGGGTTGGGCTATGAGTTTTTATTAAATATTATGTGAATGAAGCAAGTCTTAAATCTTGTAAGTACAACAAAAACCAGTTTTAATATCATAAACACGGTAAGCACTATGTGTATATCCTTTTATAGGACCTCTTGCTAAAGTGAAGAAAGGTATTGGACACCTAGAGGATCACTTGGCATTGAGGGAAGGCTAAAACATTTGCCTCTGATGTACCCCGAGGGCTAAAGAAAAACCGCGCAATCTCACAGACGTATATGAGGAAGGATTTCTGTGAGATTGCACATCACATGCAATGACTGACTAACCATGAGTAGAGACTGCTCAGAACTACTCTTTTTTTTGTGAAAATGCTGACAGGTTGACTCTTATAAAAATGAACAAGGCCTGGATTGACCATGACTGCTCGACTCCACCAGAGGAAAGCTGATGAACATTAAGGCACTTTAAATGTGTTGTTTATAATGTACTGAATACTCTGTGTTCCTATGCACCCTTTCCACCACAAACAAGGGTATACGGTTGAATCCTCCTTTTCTCATCCTCCTTCTCCTCTTACACCATATCAACACATTCTTATTCGTCACATATAATGCCTTTGCATAAAATGTTTTACAGGGTCAGCTCAGTTGCAGACCATCGCATATAATTTTTTAAAGGGTCAGCTCACCAGCAGGCCCTTGCATATAATTTTGTAGAGGGTCAGCTCACCAGCATGCCCTTGCATATAATGTTTTACAGGGTCAACTCACCAGCAGGCCCTCGCATATAATATTTTACAGGGTCAGCTCACAGGCAGGCCTTCAGCTACAATCTTTTACAGGATCAGCTCACCTGAAGGCCCTCGCATATAATGTTTTAGAGGGTCAGCTCACCTGCAGGTCTGCACCTAAAATCTTTTACAGGGTCAGCTCACCAGCAGGCCCTCACCTACAATCTTTTAGACGATCAGCTCTCCTTCAGGCCCGCACCTAAAATCTTTTACAGGGTCAGCTCACCAGCAGTCCCTGACCTACAATCTTTTAGAGGGTCAGCTCACTAGCAGGCCTGCATCTAAAATCTTTTACATTGTCACCCCACCAGCAGGCCCTTGTATATAATTTTTTACAGGGTCAGCTCACCAACAGGTTGTATCGGAGTGCCTCTTCCTTGGAATTTTTGACAGCACTTGCACGTTATATACAAGTAAATATATAGGAAAGAATGTTTCCTAACAATTATTCCTCTAAAATTGATTTTTGGTTTTGTGCATATTATTATCAGTCTGTAAAAGTGGCTTACTACTAGGACAACATTGTTCCCAGCAGTGACCTGGGAGTCCAAGATGCATCCAGACATCCTCCCCATTCTGTTCCCGAACCATTTTGGTGGTGTTTCCATAAATTTCTTACCTTTTCCTATGAACCAGGCACCCTCCCCTCTTCAGAGCAGGGGGTGCCTGATTTAATTATCGGTTCTCCCATTGACTTCCATTATACTCAGGTGCTCGGTAGAGCAGCCGAGCATTCCAATTTGTTCGGCCCCTTAGAGCCCCCGAGCACTATGGTGCTCCATCAACACTAGTGGTAAGTATATGTTCTTTTCTTATTGTAATATATTTTGAACAGATTGTAGTAAATATCACCATACAGGGTCCTTATAAAAGTTTTGTATATAAAGTAGTCTATACCAATGATATACCTAGTCCATATACAACAAGTCACTGGGGAGGCACAAGTCACAGTAGTAATGCACTCTGTGCCTCATTCACAATAGTAATACCCACACTGTGCCCCATAACAGTTATGCCCCTTCACAGGAGCAGTGCCTTCTGTTCCTCCTTCACAATAGTAATCCCCTCTGTTCCCTCTTTACAGTAGTAATGCCGTCTGTGCCCCATAAGTTATGCTCCTTCACAGTAGTAATGTCCATTGTGCCCCCTTCATAGTTGTAATGCCCTCTGTGGCTCTTTCACAGTAGTAAAGCCCTCTGCGCCCCCCTTAATGTTTATTTAAAATAAACAGTAGCTACTCCACTTGTCCTGTTCCTGATGCTCAGATTCAGCTCTCCCCTGTAGGCACAGATCACTCTGCAGCGCTGTGTGGGAGGAGCACAGGCAGATTTCAGGGCTGCAGATTCTTCCTACACAGGCCAGCAGTGCGATCTGTGTCTGCAGGGCTGAATGGTGAACCAGGGAGCAGAAGGCTCCCAGCTTCACCATTCAGTGCATGTGAGAAAGAGCGTGGGGAGCTGAGCGATCAGTGAGTGACTTGACTGCAGCTCCCCGGCGCTCCAGCAGTTAGCGCTTTCATCTGTACTGATGGAAGCACTCATCGCTTCTGGCAACCCTCTTGAGGGCTGGCACTTCTTTAAGGCTTCTTAATCATGGAAGATACAGAGTGATATATAGTTTTAGGGGAAATTATTCAGCAAAATTTGAAATGTATTCATAAATTATTTTTGAAATGTATTCATTAAAAATGTATTCATTAAAAAGGAAGACATGCGTCATATTGGGAGGAGGGTTGAAGTTTTAGAGGACACTCAGTCTGCAATAATATTGCATCAGAGCACGGAATCCTCTACCCTGACCAGGCATCAGAAACATCTGAACTCTCTATATACACTCATGGAAGATCAGGAGAACAGGGGCAGACAAAACAATCTGCACTTTAGGGGCATCCCTGAAACTGTGGGCACAGACGACAATTATGAGGCAGTCATGAACATTTGCTTGCAACTACTGGGACCAGATTCCTCCATTAAATCATCATTGAGAGAGCCCATAGGGCACTATGTCCCAAGCCTCAACCTACAGAGCCGTGATTTGCTAATTTCTTCATTATCCAGTTAAGGATGCGATACTCATTAAAGCACGTAATACCCCGCAACTGATTGTGGATGATAGCCCCATTACAATCTTTCAAGATCTGGCTCAAGCCACTTTAAAGAAACAGAGGGCTTTGAAGCCACTTACTGACAGGCTACACAATAATAGAATTCTGTACAAGTGGCTATTTCCATTTAGAATACCCTTTCTCAATAACGGTCAGCGAGTTTCCATCTCTTCATTCCATGATTTACCCAAAGCATTTGACGTCTTGAAAACTAACCATCTTCCCATTGAAAACTGGGACATCATCGTCTAACCTTTCATCAATCGTCCCATGGGAGACGTCGCGCCCTGCCAAGCCCCAAAGATCAAGAAGAGGTCGCCATTCCTTGACGCCAAGACGCCTTCCTCTTACTGAAGAATGAGAGACTCTTTGCTTAAATAGATGGGATCATCTACCTCTTACATCTAAGTGTCATCAGTGCTTTTATCTACTAAGTATTCCTATAAGGGATAATGCTTCCCTGGTTTAATGTTTAGTCTCTTGTTCTATTAGCAATATGCCTTACTAAACGCCGATTCTTGTTCCTAGCTGAGATCCAATCTCTATATTTATATGAGGGTGCTATACTGTGTCACAACATGTTGTGTACTATTTCCCCCCTCTCCTACTATTGGAGCGTAATTGCTCTAGTTTTCAAGGTTTATACAACCGTTCATTGTTTTGTTCCTTATTTTATGTTCCATTTTTTGTTGTTGTTCTGACAGGTGTTTTCAATTACCTAGGATACACTCCCGAAGAAGAGGGAGACGTCTCTGGAACCTTGATGCTCCACCTAGGGAGGCTAAGTACTCACATTATGCATTCACACAGATCACTTTTGAACTCTACAGCTATACAGGGCCAAACATTCCATTGGTAGATGGCTGACCTGTGTATAGCCTATTTTGATGTTAAGGGTTTTCACGTCCCAGCCAAACGCTGCCAAATATTCACACATATGAAAAAAGAAAAATGTTCAGTCCTAATGCTTTAGGAGACACATTTTAAACTTAACAAATATCCTAACCTTTCCTGGTCTCTATTCCCACATTGGTATCATTGTGGATCTAATTCTGCAGCATCTAGAGGCGTGAGCATCGGGTTCTGGAGGGGTCTTCCTTTCACATATGTCTCACACATTCAAGATGTGGAGGGTAGATATAGCTTGCTAAAGGGAACTATTGCCAGTCAACTATACACTTTTGCAAGTATATATGCCCCCAATGTTAACCAGGTGTTGTGGCTGGATGAGGTGTTCTCCCTTTTGGAGACATATAAGGAGGGTGTGGTGGTGCTTGGAGGTGATTTAAATACTGCACTGGATCCTTTAATGGATTCAACATCCAAGAAGTCTGCAATATCTACCAAAGCTCTTAGACATCTTAAGAGAAAATTACATCACAGAGCTATGTTTGATGTCTGGCGTCTCCTCAATCCCTCCACGCAGGACTACACCTTCTTCTCCCCTCCCCACAAATCATACTATAGACTGGACTATATATTCCTGTCCAAAGAACATCTAAGCTTATGTACTCATGCATACATAGGCAACATGACCCTCTCAGACCACGCACCTGTGTTCATTACTATTCTTGCTCCCTCACTAGAAACCCGTGCATTTAGATGGAAACTAAATAAACAACTTATATCCACAGAAGAAAACTTAAAGAGCGTAAAAACTTTATTAGTGGAATTATTTTCCCTTAACTCCCTCCCTGAGACCTCGCCACATATATTATGGCATGCCCATAAGGCATACATGAGGGGCCAATGTATTAGCATGGGGGCCAGAATAAAAAAAAGAGAGGAAAAAACAAGTGGATGAACTTTTATCTCAGATGCAGTGTTTAGAAACTATACATAAAAAATCCTTATTGGAATCACATCTTGCTGAACTTACTGAATTGAGAACTACTTTAAAAAACATCCTCAACACAACATCAGCAAAGTATTATCTCCACGCGCAATTCAAATATTACGCACATGGAGATAAAGCTTCTAAATTCATGATGCAGCGCATAAAACAAAGGAAAGCCCACAATTATGTACACAGGATTGAAGCCTCCAACAAGGGAGATGTATTTACCACTCCAGAAATAGCTAAACAATTTCAAAACTTTTATTATTCCCTGTTCCCTGTCAGCATTATCTGACACTCAGGCTCAGGTTCTCCAAGCCCCTTTCACCATAGAAGAGATCATGACAGCAATTAAACAACTACCAAATGGGAAAATCCCAGGTCCAGACGGCTGCCCAGCTTTATATCACCGTACCTTTCGTAACACACTAAGACCACATTTACTTTCAATTTATAATAGCTCCCTGTCTGGTGTCCTACTTACCACTGATATGACTAGAGCACATACGCGTTGATTCCAAAAGAGGGGAAAGATGGTTGTGCTAATTACCGCCCTATATCCCAATTAAATTTAGATTATAAAAAAACTAGCTAAAATCTTAGCGATTCGCCTTTCCAACTTTCTGCCATTCCTAATCAGAGGAGACCAGGTAGGCTTTGTCCATGGTAGGGAGGGCAGAGATAACACTGCCAAAGTCTTGAATGCAATATATTTTGCAAAGAGGTCTAAGCACCCTCTGGTCCTCCTTAGCACGGATGCAGAAAAAGCCTTTGATAGGGTCAGTTGGGATTATATGAGAGAAGTTCTTTTGGCCTTTAATTTCCCTGACCCGTATATTAAAGCCATCTTATCTCTATATACACATGCTTCCGCTTCTATAATCATAAAAGACACCTTATCCCCGTCCTTTATTATTCGTAATGGCACCAGGCAGGGATGCCCACTATCCCCACTAATTTTTGTTCTGGGTATGGAAACACTGCTTCAGGCACTCAGGAGAGAGAAAGGGATTGAGGGCATTAAAATGGGTCAATGCAACATAAAGTGGCTGCATTTGCAGATGACCTCCTTATATTGAATACTAATCTAGCTAAAGCTCTTCCACTGATATACAAAATACTAGAACAGTTTAGTATTCCCTCCATCTTCAAGATTAATATGAGAAAGTCCCATATTCTTAGCATAGATCTCCCGTCTCCACTTAAATGAGGGCCAGCTCCCCCTTTAACTGGGATACCCCCCATATCACCTATCTAGGTGTTAAGATTGGGCCAGACCCAACATTTCTTTTTCACCTGAATTATACTCCTCTTCTTAAATCAATAACGGATCAACTCTCTGTGTTAAAAAACCCCATGCTTTCGTGGTTTGGCAGGAAAAATATTGTCACCTCCCTTGTCCTACCCAGACTGACGTACCTCAAACAGGTTCTACCTATTCCAGTCCCAAAGACACAGTACATTAAACTAAAACGTCAAATAAACTCATTTGTCTGGACAGGGAAGAGGGCTCGACTAGCTCTCTCTGTTCTTTGTAGACCTAGGCTTAGTGGGGGGATTGGACTGCCTGATCCTGAGCTATATGGGAGAGCTGTCCTACTATCAAGAGTAGTTGACTGGCTAACAATCCCTATACGGAAACCTTGGTTCTTCATGGAGCAGAGTGACCTTGGCTCGAGCTCCTCAGGCCTCTTAGTGGGAACAGGAAATTTCCCAACCCAGGATAGGCCTCTTAATCCGATTGTAAAGTCGACATTGTCGGCATGAAAGTGACTCCTGTCCTCACAACACGCTATACCCCTTCCATCACCTCCGATCCAGATAAGAGATATCTTGGCCCATGCTCCGTCTGACTTGAGGGAATGTTTACCACATTCAATTAGGAACTCCGCAGTTCTGATACTTTTCTTATATGGTGAAGAGGGTACAGTGTTAAATTATAAAGATACTTTGCATATTTTCCCAAACTGTAAACCCTTTCCTCCCCTATTATCTTTTTCACGTTCCTTTATTGCTAAACATATCCCTATGGAAGATCTTTTACGCCCTCTGACTTGGTTCGAAAGCCTATTAGCTGACCATTCCAGGCACACCAAACTGATCTCCCAAATCTATAAGAAATTTTGTACACCTGTGATCCTGATCAAACCGGCCTACATAGGCCTCTGGGAGAGAGATCTAGGAACTACCTTTTCTTAAGCCGAAATCTCACAACTCTTATTGCTACCTCATAAGTCATCCAGATGTGTCCGAACCCAGGAGAACGGTTATAAGATTTTAACTCGTTGGTATAGATCCCCTGATTTCACTTGTATGTATAGTATGAATGGATCTGACACATGCTGGAGATGTAAAAAACTAAGAGGTTCCTTTTATCATATCTGGTGGTTGTGTCCTCTCATACAGAAGTGGTGGACCAAGATCTTCAGCATTGCCAACAAAATCTGCAATTTAGAAATTCCATTTTCACCCCAATTGGCCTTACTGGGATCAAATCCTCCCATCTCTAAAGGGACCCCCACTCGGCTTTTCTATTTTATGCTATGTGCCGCTCGTCTCCTAATTCCAAAATTCTGGCTATCTACTATGGCTTAAGTTATGGAGAATAACTACCATAACTTAAGCTATAGCTAAAGAAACAAGCCTGGGGTGAAAAACAATAAGCCTTCCCCCCATGACACTTGATGACTTTTACAGAAGAAACTGTATATTGTGGGGCACGGTGTATGCTATATGTGTATAACAAACATATTTCATATGAAAACTTACAGTTACTTCACTTGACCCTTGGGGATCTCGGAAACCACTTCAACACTTTAGCCGGGGGCTCGGTGGAGCTGATGTGTTTTATCCTAAGATTTCATAATAAGGATTTGGAGAGGGGCAGAGGGATAGCAGAGCAGGGAGAGGCTGGTGCTGCTACTAGGGGGTCATACCATGGGGGAGTAATAAAGCCCACCGTAATTCCTCCCCCGTAGAAATAATTCTCATTATAATGTGACAGTGCAAAAAATACCCCCTTGTAATGTCCCCAGTTGAGCTAATGTCCCCATAGTACCCCCATAATGTGCCAGTATAAAATACCCCTATATAGTGCCCCCAGTAAATACCCCCATAGTGCTCCTCTCCCCCCCTTCCTCCTAGTGCCCCCCATAATGTACCAGTATAAAATGCCCCATATATAGTGCCCCAGTAGATGCCCTCAGTGTCCCCCATAATTTGTAAGTATAAAATACCCCTTCTCAGTGCCCCCGTAGATGACCCCATAGTACTCCTCTCCCACCTTCCCCATAGTACCCACCATAATGTGTCCCAGTATAAAATGCAGAGCCCCCATATAAAATAGTTGTTCTTTGTGGCCTCAGTAGATGCCCCTATAGTGCCCACCAATAGTGTGCCAGTAAGAAGTGCCCCCAATGTGCCAGTAATAAGTGCCCCCATAGACGTCCCCCAATAATGTACCAGTAAAATGTGCCCTCATAGATGGCCCCCAATCATGTGCCAGTAATAAGAGCCCCCCCACCATCATGTGTCAGTAGCCAGAGCCCACCCATATCATGTGCCAGTAGCCAGAGCCCCCCTATATCATGTGCCAGTAGCTAGAGCCCCCCTATCATGTGCCAGTAGCCATAGGGCCCCCCTATCATGTGCCAATAGCCAAAGGGCCCCCCTATCATGTCCCAGTAGCCATAGGCCCCCCCGATCATGTGCAGGTAGCCAGAGCCCCCCCATCATGTGCCAGCCCAGTAGCCACCAGTATTGACAACAACAACAAAAAAAACACTTATACTTACCTCCATGTCAGCGATGCAATGCAGGCCTCTTCCGGCCTGTATCCCACGCTGTACGGCTCAGGCGGCGCAATGACGTCATTGCCTAGTGCCTGCAGCCTATCAGAGGAAGGGACATACCTCTCCCCTGCCCTGCTGCACAGCCATCTGTATCGCTGTCCTGAGGACGGCGATACAGATGACTGGAGATGAGCACTTCCATAATGGAAGCGCTCATCTCCATGTGACACGTGTCCTGCCTATAATTAATTGCGGGCCGGCGCGGGGGGGCCCTAAGGACTATATGGAAGCGCCGGCCCTGCTTACTAGAGCGGCGGCGCTGCATGAGGGGCTGCCTAGGTCGCCTTACAGGTGGTGCCGGCCCTGCATAGGAAAATATTCTACAATATCTATATTCAGTATTTACAGTAATATATATATATATATATATAAAAGAGTATCAATTATTTTACCTTTTTTTCATTAATGAATAGTGCAAGATGATTATAAGAAACTTTGTAATATACAGTATCTTCTTAGAGAAAGATGCTTTTTCCTCCTCTTATAAGGCTCTTCATCTGCTCCCTCTCACATTCACTGCCTTCACTTCTTAGATCTCCTTTCAGTGAAGATGGGCCATCTGCTCCCTGAAGTATCAGATTACAGTTGTATATGGAGAAGGATAAGAAATGAGGGGGAAGCAGCAGACAGGCACAGACAAACTGTTACTTGCTAGTAAGTAATTTACTGTCTTTCTTTTAAATGTAATCTCTTTTTATTATAAGAAAAGGGTATGTACATTGCATACAATAACTAGATCACAAAGTCTATACAAATATCTGGACATTCAGATGAAGAGTACAGTTCTACATTGCGTACCTTAAGAACGTATGATGCTGGGTCTAGTTCGCTCTGCTTGACAGGTAGTTGAGAAATGTAGGCCGGATAGTAGGGGAGGAACTATGGGTTAGGGTAGGGTAGGTAATAACCAGGGAGACCTGTCTCCTTTACGTAAGCCATTTAGGTGGTGTGGATGGGAGCCAATGTTACTTTTCTGCTGTTTGGTGTAGCAATGCATATTAATCGTATTGCTTTGTAAGTTTGGAAGTATGGGATAGGATATCAGGGATCATGTATCACATATCAGGTCAATGGCTCTGTTTCCAGTGCTCTCTTCCTGCTGTTGAGAGCTTAGGTGGTTGTTTATCAAATCATGTCTTAGAGCTTACAGTATTGTGTGAGTGGTGTGTTTCCATGCTTCACATGGCTCAGCAAGGGGTTCCAAATTTTGAGGAAGGACTCCCTATTATTGTTTATCCATCCCACCAACTCTTCCATGTGGCATACGTTTTGCATTTTATCATACCACATCACAACAGTTGGAGGGTCTGTATCTCTCCATTTCAGTGGGATAAGTAGTTTAGCTGCCGTAATCATATGAGTGGCATGGTTGTTTTTGTTTTGTTTGAACCCAGCCTCAGGTTTCCAAAGGAGAACCAACCGGGACGTTAGCTTTAATTTAAGTGCGCATATTTTGTTAATGGTTTCTTCTATACTGCTCCAAAATTGGTTTTGCACTGGGCACGACCACCTAATGTGGGATATTGTACCTGTACTGTTATTACATCTCCAGCAATGATCTGAAGGCAGAAGTGCTTATACAACACTGACAGGCACTTTTTTTTTTTTTTTTTTTGGGGGGGGGGGGGGTGTAGGCTGTTAGTCAGGAGGCATCAGGCAGTGGCAGAAGTTTAGATTTTTTGAGTTTGTTGCATGTTGTTTCAAATTCCCATTTCTGCAGCTTGTTATTGCCACCCCATGGTGAACCCATTAGAGACAGGTAGTGATCAACAGTTACCTGGGAGCATACAATTTCGCCCATTCTGAGTGTAGAGGCAGATTACCAGATAGGGGTCATATCAATTATGAGGTTATGGTGCTTCTAGTTAGGTCACTGATCAACACCTGTCTACTGGGTATGGATGACTAAGACCATAATAATTATTCCTTATCTGCACCCAGTAATGCTTTTTCCATATCTGCATGCATGGGCTTGAATGTGGAATTTGTAAGTGTTAGCCATCTTTCTAGATGGATAGCTTCTATATATAAGGGGAGATCTGGTAGTGACATCCCTCCTAGTTTCCTCTTCCCATTCAGTAGTGAGAACTAGTGTTGAGCGCAAATATTCGAATAGCGAATTTTAATCGTGAATATCAGCACTTTGAGAATTCGCGAATATTTAGAATATAGAGCTATATATTCGTAAATTAGATTTTTTTTTTTTTTCTACAGTACACATGATCCCTCCCTGCTTCTAGCTTGTGGGCCAATGAGAAGGCTGCAAGAGCTTAGCAACTTCCCTAGCAACCAATAGGAAAGTTGCCTACCCCTTACTATATAAGAGAACCTCCCCATGGCCATTTTGTGCTGTTTCATGCAGTTGTGAGAGAGAGAGGATTGTGATCTTTGTGCTGTGCTGAATTCCTGTGACTTCTGATACCTCATATATATATAAACCAGATAGTAGAAATCAGAAAGCAGTATCTGTGGATCACTGCCGCTGGGTAATGGATTCAGGTGCTCTTGGTTTATGTGACCCACCCAGTCACAGAAAAAGGTTACAAAATATAGAGGATAAACCAGGCACTCAACTATGGAGTGAATTGATCAATATCATTTATTCCCACAATAGTAAAATACAATATATACCTATAAAATGCAATAAAATCACTTCAGTACATTAAACAAATAGCGGCAATAGTAGACATAAATTCTAAAATCACTCTAAAATCACTTCAATAAACTAATAGCAGCACTAGTGGGCATATATTCTGAGATCGCAGATGCAGCTTAAAATACTATAGTCATTAATCCAGTCTAGGAAAAAACGCAATTCCGTACTTTGTAACAAAGTCTTATGGGCACTCCTCAGTCTTGAGTCGGTAATAGCAAAGTGCAATTTGTGCACAACGGTGGCGTCCCACCTAGTTGAGCAACTATGTTGCTTTACCTTGCGTGTGTCTTCTTATCCTGCATCCGGACCTGAAAGAGTATGCTGTCGGCACGACGTCACCTGGATATCCACTCACGAAAACTGTGTTTGTGGCCTTGTTTGCAGGGATTCCTCCGGTGTTCGTCGCTCTCAGCTATTCAATTTCAACGGGTCCAGGGAAGCTACTGTTCCAGCATGCCGGTACAAGGTATTAAACCATACGCGTTTCGGGGTTCTCTTAATGACCCCTTCCTCTTGCAGTGTTGTCATTCCCAACACAAGCTAGTGGCACGGAGTCCTCCACCTCCTGCCGGACCAGACCCCAGCCCCCAAGAATCGACCCTGATGTTGTTTGACAGCGACAGTGAGAGGAACATCTTGGGGGTGGTAATGCAAGAGAGTGAGCTAGAGCTTGGTCCGGATGGTCAGGACCTTTTGGAAGGGATGGAGGAGGAGGAGGATGGGGTACCGCCCGCCAGTACCCCAGTGAAATCCCTTCCAACTGTTGCGAGTGGTTTCAGCCACAGAACCCCCACACCTAGTCAGACCAGGCGTCAGAGAGGGGACAGTGGAGCCAGGTCAGGGGCTCCACATCTTCTGTTCCCCTCAGTCCACCACTGGTCGAACTTGGGTCTGACATTACAGGGGATGAAGAGGAGGGTTACTTAGAATGGGTGCCACCTCCCTTGTCAGGTGACAGCAGCACTGATGAGGAAGGTAGGCACCCGAGGCAAACGGTGCGCCAGATCACCATGGAGCCCAGTGGCAGGTGCTCCACTGGTAATGGCAGCAGGAGGTGGCGGCAGCAGCAGCAGTGTGCACTGAGCCCAAACAGGGGCAATCCAGCATCACCCTATCTGACAGGAGATCTGTGCGCAAGTCGCCTGTTTGGGCTTACTTCACCCTGGCAGCAGACAATGTGAAAATTGAAATCTGTCAGCTGTGCCATGCCAGGGTAAGGAGAGGGAGGTCTGTTGCTTGGCTGGGTACCACTGCCCTTAACCAACCGTCTGGGTGGTCTTTTTGCATCTGGTGGTTGTTGTCTTGGTTTGGCCTCCAGTTTATTATTTATGCTTGATTCATTTTTTTTTATATTTGTTGAGCACTTCTTGTGTCCGTTTGACACTGATATACATATATGTCCCCTGATGAACCCCCTTTGAATGAGAAGGAGGGGGGGAAACGCGTCGGGACACGTGGTATGACAACCAGTATCTAATATATACTAGTACCCAAATATCCATATGGGCTAGTACACCAAGGGCACCATAAGGATAGACAGCATAGGCACGTGGACGGAGTGTGCCTACCATTAAGGCACATCTCCGGGCTGAGGATTTGACAAGGGACATCACAGGGATAGACACTGACTCGGCACGTGTTGCCCCGGTGCTTTACCCCTCTCCCCCCTTTTTTCTTCCTCAAGCTTAGCCGTCTGTCTGATCCAGGCCTGCTCTGTTTTGTGTAGTCGGTTTTTTGTCTTGTTATACTTGTTTTTGCACTATTGTATATCCCTTTGGTAGGGATCATTTATTTTAGATTATTTCAATAAAAGTTAATTTTTAGGTAGTCGTTTTCAGTGATAGTGATTAATTAGTTTGGCGACTACCATCTACATTTACGATTATAGCCTTAGTACCACTGCCCTTACCCAACACCTGAGAGTCAACCACTGGTGGGAGTGGGAACAGAAGCAGGGTAGTCGTAGCAGTGCCAGCAGCAGTGTGCAGAGGACAGCCGCTCCTGCCACTGTCCTGCAGCCACCCCACCCCCTTCCAACAATGCATTCCCACTCTCCCACTCCCTCTCCTATAGGTACTGGTACCAGCAGCCAGACCTCTGCCTCCTCTGCACCCTCCTCTATTGCCTCCACTGTCGTCCGGCGCCAGCCGTCGGTTGCCAACGCATTTGAACGCACTGCACCCTATGCCCCTGGGGACTGTTGCGTGCATTCACTCAATGGGCTCCTGGCAAGGGTTATCTCCCAATATTTGTTGCCCTTCAATATTGTAGACTGCAATCCATTCCGGCAGATGTTGGATCAGGCCCAACCCAGATAGCGTTTCCCCAGCCGCCATTTTTTTTGCCAGGACCGGCGTCCCTGCCCTACACCAGCACATTGTGCAGAATATATCCCCGTCGATGGATCATGCTGTCAGCGACAGGGTGCATCTGACAATGGATGCCTGGAACAGCATGATACATCAGTTTTATAGCCCATTGGGTGTCTCTCCGAGGCGGCGGGGAGGGATCATCAGATGTGGCGGCATCTCAGTTTGTGGTGCTGCCCCTGGGTTTCTGGGGGAGAACTGCTGCTCTCCCTCAATACACTGTCTCCACTGCTACTAAGCCCCCCAGCAAGCTTCCCCGTAGCTAAGCAAATGTGGGGCACTTCCACTGCCAGGCCGTGCTCCAGTTTGTGAGCTTAGGGGAACAGAGACACACTGGACCTAATGTGGACCCGAGTCTGGAGGGCGGCCAGAACAAGTGGCTGACACCCCGAAGAATCCAGGCAGGTATGGTTGTCTGTGACAACAGCAGCAACCTCCTTGCCGCCCTCAATGCTGGCAGTCTAACACACGTTCCCTGCATGGCGCATGTCCTCAACCTTGTGGTACAGAAGTTCCTACGCACATACCCAAGGTTGAGCGACATCGTGCAGCGTGTACGTAGGATTACCATCCACTTCCGATGCTCCCCAACCGCCACCGCGTCCTTGTCCTTGTCCAAATTGCAGCAGGACAACAGCCTGCCACCTCACAGGCTGTTGACAGTGTGACGCGGTGGAACTCCACCCTCCACATGCTGGAGAGGTTGTGGGAGCAGCGACGGGTGGTGAAAGAATACCTGCTGACCAAGGCTCAGTATGCACTGGAAGTACTGTTTTGCCATTCTCCAGCGAACTGTCTCAGTGGACATTCACTCTCACATGCCTCCATAGTGGTATCACCAATGCACTGTGAGGTAGGATATAGCTGTGAGCCCCACCCACAACAGACCATGTGACACAGAAGCTACCAGGTGCAAAATAATGGTACCAACAAAATAAACTGGCACATTCCATACACATAAAGACAAAAAACTCACTGAAAAAAGTGGCCTAAACAGGTGAAAATGCTCCAAACCCAGACACTGTAGCGTTTCTATAACCGGGTGAGCAATTCCTCTGCATGCGGTCCGCAGACAACGGCAATCCCCAGCAAAAAATGAATACAATGGAGGATGACGGGGCGGACCGCATGCACCACAAGAACATCTTACACAAAATGATACATTGAGCAAATGAAAAAATATACCAAAAAAATCACTGCAAACCAAAATGCACCAAAATGATACGCAACTGACAATACTAGCTAGCTATGTTGTGGGTGCGGCTCACAGCTTTTTCCTACCTCACAGTGCATTGGTGATACCACTATGGAGGCATGTGAGAGTCTGGCTGTGAGTTGATTTCTAGCATTGATTCAGACCCTGTTCACACAGCACGGGCAGTTGAGTGGTAGGACCCCATGCGTGCTGAGACACCGTGACGTGGTGCATGAGGGGCTCCGATATGTTCCTGACTGGAAGATATTGGCAAAGTTCTCAGCTTTTAACATTGGCCTGAGGAATTTTGGGCGATTGTCTTAGGTAGGTGATCATGTTTTGCAGGATGAGGTGATGGTTACATTGGAACTATTTTGGGGGTCATACACAGCTTTGATTGCTTCATGTTGCACTTTTAGTTATGTAATGTGCCAAAAAAATGCAGTTTTTATTAAATAAAATTTAAACGGTGTTCACCTGAGGGGTTAAGTCATGTGATTATTTTATAGAGCCGGTCGATACGGACACAGCGATACATAATATGTCTACTTTTCACATTTTTTTATTTTTTTTATTATAACTTTATTTAGGAAAAAGGATGATTTTTTTTATATCTTACAAATTATTATTTTTTTTAAACCTTTTTTATTCATTTTTTTTTTCTGTTTATTTTTTGTCCCCCTCTGGAAATTCAACTTTTGGGGGTCTGAACCCCTTTACAATGCATTACAATACTTCTGTATTGTAATGCATTGGCTGTAAGTGTATTACAAGTCCCTCCCGGAAGGCAGCCGCGATGCCTAAGGAAGGCATCGGGCTACCTTCCCTGGCATCGGGTCCCCGTCACAGCAGCGCAGGGACCTGATAGACACCCCGCACATGTCTGAGGCTCGCATGTGCTGCGGTCAGCGCTGACCACGGCTGCGCAGGGGTTAATGCGCTGGCATCGGTGTATTTCCGATCACCGCCGCGTGGCGGGGCCGGTGATCTGAACATGATGCCTGCTCAAAACATTGAGCAGGCACCTTGGCTAAATTCGCGGGAGGGTCCCGTGACCCCCCCTGTGTCAATTCAGACCTACAGATTGCGGCTTTTAACTGGTGCGGCGGCGGTGCCATCGGGTCCTCATGCAGCTGTAGGGGGACCCGATGGCATGGAAGGCACAACGATGACTTCCTTAGGCATCGGCGGTGCCTTCCTGTGACGAGCCTGTGAGATCCAGCCCCCTAGATCTCACAGGCCGGAAGCTGTATTACTCATACAGCCAATGCATTCCAATACAGAAGTATTGGAATGAATTGTAAAGGATTAGACCCCCAAAAGTTGAAGTCCCAAAGTGGGACAAAAAATAGTTGAAAAAATAAAGTTTCCCCCCCAAAAAATTTAAAGTTTCAAGTAAAAATAAAAGAAAAAGTCATTTTCACCAAATAAAGTAAAAAAAAAATGGTATCGCCGCGTCCGTATGGATCGGCTCTATAAACATATCACATGACCTAACCCCTCAGATAAACACCATAAAAATAAAATAATAATAATAAAAACTATGCGAAATAAAAAAAAAATTGTCACCTTACATAACAAAAAGTGTAATAACAAGTAGAGTTGAGCGAACACCTGGATGTTCGGGTTCGAGAAGTTCGGCCGAACATCCCGGAAATGTTCGGGTTCGGGATCCGAACCCGATCCGAACTTCGTCCCGAACCCGAACCCCATTGAAGTCAATGGGGACCCGAACTTTTCGGCACTAAAAAGGCTGTAAAACAGCCCAGGAAAGAGCTAGAGGGCTGCAAAAGGCAGCAACATGTAGGTAAATCCCCTGCAAACAAATGTGGATAGGGAAATGAATTAAATTAAAAATTAAATAAATAAAAATTAACCAAAATCAATTGGAGAGAGGTTCCATAGCAGAGAATCTGGCTTCCCGTCACCCACCACTGGAACAGTCCATTCTCAGATATTTAGGCCCCGGCACCCAGGCAGAGGAGAGAGGTCCCGTAACAGAGAATCTGTCTTCATGTCAGCAGAGAATTAGTCTGCATGTCATAGCAGAGAATGAGGCTTCACGTCAGCCACCACTGCAACAGTCCATTGGCATATATTTAGGCCCAGCACACACACAGGCAGAGGAGAGAGGTCCCGTAACAGAGAATCTGTCTTCATGTCAGCAGAGAATTAGTCTGCATGTCATAGCAGAGAATGAGGCTTCACGTCAGCCACCACTGCAACAGTCCATTGGCATATATTTAGGCCCAGCACACACACAGGCAGAGGAGAGAGGTCCCGTAACAGAGAATCTGGCTTCATGTCAGCAGAGAATCAGTCTGCATGTCATAGCAGAGAATGAGGCTTCACGTCAGCCACCACTGCAACAGTCCATTGGCATATATTTAGGCCCAGCACACACACAGGCAGAGGAGAGAGGTCCCGTAACAGAGGATCTGGCTTCATGTCAGCAGAGAATCAGTCTGCATGTCATAGCAGAGAATCAGGCTTCACGTCAGCCACCACTGCAACAGTCCATTGTCATAAATTTAGGCCCAGCACCCAGGCAGAGGAGAGAGGTCCCGTAACAGACAATCTGGCTTCATGTCAGCAGAGAATTAGTCTGCATGTCATAGCAGAGAATGAGGCTTCACGTCAGCCACCACTGCAACAGTCCATTGGCATATATTTAGGCCTAGCACACAGGCAGAGGAGAGAGGTCCCGTAACAGACAATCTGGCTTCATGTCAGCAGAGAATCAGTCTGCATGTCATAGCAGAGAATGAGGCTTCACGTCACCCACCACTGCAACAGTCCATTGGCATATATTTAGGCCTAGCACACAGGCAGAGCAGAGAGGTCCCGTAACAGACAATCTGGCTTCATGACAGCAGAGAATCAGTCTGCATGTCATAGCAGAGAATGAGGCTTCACGTCACCCACCACTGCAACAGTCCATTGGCATATATTTAGGCCTAGCACACAGGCAGAGCAGAGAGGTCCCGTAACAGACAATCTGGCTTCATGACAGCAGAGAATCAGTCTGCATGTCATAGCAGAGAATGAGGCTTCACGTCACCCACCACTGCAACAGTCCATTGGCATATATTTAGGCCTAGCACACAGGCAGAGCAGAGAGGTCCCGTAACAGACGATCTGGCTTCATGTCAGCAGAGAATCAGTCTGCATGTCATAGCAGAGAATGAGGCTTCACGTCAGCCACCACTGCAACAGTCCATTGGCATATATTTAGGCCCAGCACCCAGGCAGAGGAGGGAGGTCCCGTAACAAGAATCTGTCTTCATGTCAGCAGAGAATTAGTCTGCATGTCATAGCAGAGAATGAGGCTTCACGTCAGCCACCACTGCAACAGTCCATTGGCATATATTTAGGCCCAGCACACACACAGGCAGAGGAGAGAGGTCCCGTAACAGAGAATCTGTCTTCATGTCAGCAGAGAATTAGTCTGCATGTCATAGCAGAGAATCAGGCTTCACGTCACCCACCACTGCAACAGTCCATTGGCATATATTTAGGCCCAGCACCCAGGCAGAGGAGGGAGGTCCCGTAACAGAGAATCTGTCTTCATGTCAGCAGAGAATTAGTCTGCATGTCATAGCAGAGAATGAGGCTTCACGTCAGCCACCACTGCAACAGTCCATTGGCATATATTTAGGCCCAGCACACACACAGGCAGAGGAGAGAGGTCCCGTAACAGAGAATCTGTCTTCATGTCAGCAGAGAATTAGTCTGCATGTCATAGCAGAGAATGAGGCTTCACGTCAGCCACCACTGCAACAGTCCATTGGCATATATTTAGGCCCAGCACACACACAGGCAGAGGAGAGAGGTCCCGTAACAGACAATCTGGCTTCATGTCAGCAGAGAATTAGTCTGCATGTCATAGCAGAGAATGAGGCTTCACGTCACCCACCACTGCAACAGTCCATTGGCATATATTTAGGCCCAGCACCCAGGCAGAGGAGGGAGGTCCCGTAACAGAGAATCTGTCTTCATGTCAGCAGAGAATTAGTCTGCATGTCATAGCAGAGAATGAGGCTTCACGTCAGCCACCACTGCAACAGTCCATTGGCATATATTTAGGCCCAGCACACACACAGGCAGAGGAGAGAGGTCCCGTAACAGAGGATCTGGCTTCATGTCAGCAGAGAATCAGTCTGCATGTCATAGCAGAGAATCAGGCTTCACGTCAGCCACCACTGCAACAGTCCATTGGCATATATTTAGGCCTAGCACACAGGCAGAGGAGAGAGGTCCCGTAACAGACAATCTGGCTTCATGTCAGCAGAGAATCAGTCTGCATGTCATAGCAGAGAATGAGGCTTCACGTCAGCCACCACTGCAACAGTCCATTGTCATAAATTTAGGCCCAGCACCCAGGCAGAGGAGAGAGGTCCCGTAACAGACAATCTGGCTTCATGTCAGCAGAGAATTAGTCTGCATGTCATAGCAGAGAATCAGGCTTCATGTCAGCCACCACTGCAACAGTCCATTGGCATATATTTAGGCCTAGCACACAGGCAGAGGAGAGGTTCATTCAACTTTGGGTAGCATCGCAATATAATGGTAAAATGAAAATAAAAATAGGATTGAATGAGGAAGTGCCCTGGAGTCCAATAATATATGGTTATGGGGAGGTAGTTAATGTCTAATCTGGACAAGGGACGGACAGGTCCTGTGGGATCCATGCCTGGTTCATTTTTATGAACGTCAGCTTGTCCACATTGGCTGTAGACAGGCGGCTGCGTTTGTCTGTAATGACGCCCCCTGCCGTGCTGAATACACGTTCAGACAAAACGCTGGCTGCCGGGCAGGCCAGCACCTCCAAGGCATAAAAGGCTAGCTCTGGCCACGTGGACAATTTAGAGACCCAGAAGTTGAATGGGGCCGAACCATCAGTCAGTACGTGGAGGGGTGTGCACACGTACTGTTCCACCATGTTAGTGAAATGTTGCCTCCTGCTAACACGTTGCGTATCAGGTGGTGGTGCAGTTAGCTGTGGCGTGTTGACAAAAGTTTTCCACATCTCTGCCATGCTAACCCTGCCCTCAGAGGAGCTGGCCGTGACACAGCTGCCTTGGCGACCTCTTGCTCCTCCTCTGCCTTGGCCTTGGGCTTCCACTTGTTCCCCTGTGACATTTGGGAATGCTCTCAGTAGCGCGTCTACCAACGTGCGCTTGTACTCGCGCATCTTCCTATCACGCTCCAGTGCAGGAAGTAAGGTGGGCACATTGTCTTTGTAGCGTGGATCCAGCAGGGTGGCAACCCAGTAGTCCGCACAGGTTAAAATGTGGGCAACTCTGCTGTCGTTGCGCAGGCACTGCAGCATGTAGTCGCTCATGTGTGCCAGGCTGCCCAGGGATAAGGACAAGCTGTCCTCTGTGGGAGGCGTATCGTCATCGTCCTGCCTTTCCCCCCAGCCACGCACCAGTGATGGACCCGAGCTGCGTTGGGTGCCACCCCGCTGTGACCATGCTTCATCCTCATCCTCCTCCACCTCCTCCTCATCCTCGTCCTCCTCGTCCTCCAGTAGTGGGCCCTGGCTGGCCACATTTGTACCTGGCCTCTGCTGTTGCCAAAAACCTCCCTCTGAGTCACTTCGAAGAGACTGGCCTGAAAGTGCTAAAAATGACCCCTCTTCCTCCTCCTCCTCCTCCTCCTCCTGGGCCACCTCCTCTTCCATCATCGCCCTAAGTGTTTTCTCAAGGAGACATAGAAGTGGTATTGTAACGCTGATAACGGTGTCATCGCCACTGGCCATGTTGGTGGAGTACTCGAAACAGCGCAACAGGGCACACAGGTCTCGCATGGAGGCCCAGTCATTGGTGGTGAAGTGGTGCTGTTCTGTAGTGCGACTGACCCGTGCGTGCTGCAGCTGAAACTCCACTATGGCCTGCTGCTGCTCGCACAGTCTGTCCAGCATGTGCAAGGTGGAGTTCCACCTGGTGGGCACGTCGCATATGAGGCGGTGAGCGGGAAGGCCGAAGTTACGCTGTAGCGCAGACAGGCGAGCAGCAGCAGGATGTGAACGCCGGAAGCGCGAACAGACGGCCCGCACTTTATGCAGCAGCTCTGACATGTCGGGGTAGTTGTGAATGAACTTCTGCACCACCAAATTCAGCACATGCGCCAAGCAAGGGATGTGCGTCAAATTGGCTAGTCCCAGAGCTGCAACGAGATTTCGCCCATTATCACACACCACCAGGCCGGGCTTGAGGCTCACCGGCAGCAACCACTCGTCGGTCTGTTGTTCTATACCCCGCCACAACTCCTGTGCGGTGTGGGGCCTGTCCCCCAAACATATGAGTTTCAGAATGGCCTGCTGACGTTTACCCCGGGCTGTGCTGAAGTTGGTGGTGAAGGTGTGTGGCTGACTGGATGAGCAGGTGGAAGAAGAGGAGGAGGAAGCCGAGAAGGAGGAGGTGGCAACAGGAGGCAAAGAATGTTGCCCTGCGATCCTTGGCGGCGGAAGGACGTGCGCCAAACAGCTCTCCGCCTGGGGCCCAGCTGCCACTACATTTACCCAGTGTGCAGTTAGGGAGATATAGCGTCCCTGGCCGTGCTTACTGGTCCACGTATCTGTGGTTAGGTGGACCTTGCCACAGATGGCGTTGCGCAGTGCACACTTGATTTTATCGGATACTTGGTTGTGCAGGGAAGGCACGGCTCTCTTGGAGAAGTAGTGCCGGCTGGGAACAACATACTGTGGGACAGCAAGCGACATGAGCTGTTTGAAGCTGTCTGTGTCCACCAGCCTAAATGACAGCATTTCATAGGCCAGTAGTTTAGAAATGCTGGCATTCAGGGCCAGGGATCGAGGGTGGCTAGGTGGGAATTTACGCTTTCTATCAAATGTTTGTGAGATGGAGAGCTGAACGCTGGCGTGTGACATGGTTGAGACGCTTGGTGACGGAGGTGGTGGTGGTGGTGTTGGTGGTACATCCCCTGTTTGCTGGGCGGCAGGTGCCAACGTTCCTCCAGAGGCGGAGGAAGAGGCCGAGGCGGCAGCAGCAGAATAGGCCGAGGCGGCAGCAGCAGAAGAGGTAGCAGGGGGAGCCTGAGTGACTTCCTTGGTTTTAAGGTGTTTACTCCACTGCAGTTCATGCTTTGCATGCAGGTGCCTGGTCATGCAGGTTGTGCTCAGGTTCAGAACGTTAATGCCTCGCTTCAGGCTCTGATGGCACAGCGTGCAAACCACTCGGGTCTTGTCGTCAGCACATTGTTTGAAGAAGTGCCATGCCAGGGAACTCCTTGAAGCTGCCTTTGGGGTGCTCGGTCCCAGATGGCGGCGGTCAGTAGCAGGCGGAGTCTCTTGGCGGCGGGTGTTCTGCTTTTGCCCACTGCTCCCTCTTTTGCTACGCTGTTGGCTCGGTCTCACCACTGCCTCTTCCTCCGAACTGTGAAAGTCAGTGGCACGACCTTCATTCCATGTGGGGTCTAGGACCTCATCGTCCCCTGCATCGTCTTCCCCCCAGTCTTGATCCCTGACCTCCTGTTCAGTCTGCACACTGCAGAAAGACGCAGCAGTTGGCACCTGTGTTTCGTCATCATCAGAGACATGCTGAGGTGGTATTCCCATGTCCTCATCATCAGGAAACATAAGTGGTTGTACGTCAGTGCATTCTATGTCTTTCACCGCTGGGGAAGGGCTAGGTGGATGCCCTTGGGAAACCCTGCCAGCGGAGTCTTCAAACAGCATAAGAGACTGCTGCATAACTTGAGGCTGAGACAGTTTCCCTGGTATGCATGGGGGTGATGTGACAGACTGATGGGGTTGGTTTTCAGGCGCCATCTGTGCGCTTTCTGCAGAAGACTGGGTGGGAGATAATGTGAACGTGCTGGATCCACTGTCGGCCACCCAATTGACTAATGCCTGTACCTGCTCAGGCCTTACCATCCTTAGAACGGCATTGGGCCCCACCATATATCGCTGTAAATTCTGGCGGCTACTGGGACCTGAGGTAGTTGGTACACTAGGACGTGTGGATGTGGCAGAACGGCCACGTCCTCTCCCAGCACCAGAGGGTCCACTAACACCACCACGACCATGTCCACGTCCGCGTCCCTTACTAGATGTTTTTCTCATTGTTATGGTTCACCACAACAACAAATATATTATTTGGCCCAATGTATTGTATTCAAATTCAGCGGGATATAAATTTGAGGCCTAGTATTTAGGCGCTGGGTGACCGGTATGGATTTAGTGACAGAATTAGACTTGGAAATGCACAGAAGCGTGTGTGTGAAGTTATTCTGAATGACCCTATGTGCACCTTCAATATGATCTACCCTTTTAGGGATAGATTTCAAATAGCTCTGATATAGCAGAAACCACTAAATTATGAAATTGCTAAATTGGGAATTGTATTTCAACCCAGAACAAAAAATGTGCTTTGACGGACACTAAATAACTTTCCCAGCCACAACAGGACAGCGGTAACGAGAGATTTAGCGGGATATAAATTTGAGGCCTAGTATTTAGGCGCTGGGTGACAGGTATGGGTTTAGTGACAGAATTAGATTTGGAAATGCACAGTAGCGGGTGTGTGAAGTTATTCTGAATGACCCTATGTGCACCTTGAATATTATATACCCTTTTAGGGATAGATTTCAAATAGCTCTGATATAGCAGAAACCACTAAATTATGAAATTGCTAAATTGGGAATTGTATTTCAACCCAGAACAAGAAATGTGCTTGAACGGACACTAAATAACTCGCCCAGCTACAGCACTAGGGACAGATTTAGCTGGATATAAATTTGAGGCCTAGTATTTAGGCGCTGGGTGACCGGTATGGATTTAGTGACAGAATTAGACTTGGAAATGCACAGAAGCGTGTGTGTGAAGTTATTCTGAATGACCCTATGTGCACCTTGAATATTATATACCCTTTTAGGGATAGATTTCAAATAGCTCTGATATAGCAGAAACCACTAAATTATGAAATTGCTAAATTGGGAATTGTATTTCAACCCAGAACAAGAAATGTGCTTGAACGGACACTAAATAACTCGCCCAGCTACAGCACTAAGGACAGATTTAGCGGGATATAAATTTGAGGCCTAGTATTTAGGCGCTGGGTGACAGGTATGGGTTTAGTGCCAGAATTAGACTTGGAAATACACAGTAGCGGGTGTGTGTGAAGTTATTCTGAATGACCCAATGTGCACCTTGAATATTATATACCCTTTTAGGGATAGATTTCAAATAGCTCTGATATAGCAGAAACCACTAAATTATGAAATTGCTAAATTGGGAATTGTATTTCAACCCAGAACAAGAAATGTGCTTGAACGGACACTAAATAACTCGCCCAGCTACAGCACTAAGGACAGATTTAGCGGGATATAAATTTGAGGCCTAGTATTTAGGCGCTGGGTGACAGGTATGGGTTTAGTGCCAGAATTAGACTTGGAAATACACAGTAGCGGGTGTGTGTGAAGTTATTCTGAATGACCCAATGTGCACCTTGAATATTATATACCCTTTTAGGGATAGATTTCAAATAGCTCTGATATAGCAGAAACCACTAAATTATGAAATTGCTAAATTGGGAATTGTATTTCAACCCAGAACAAGAAATGTGCTTGAACGGACACTAAATAACTCGCCCAGCTACAGCACTAAGGACAGATTTAGCGGGATATAAATTTGAGGCCTAGTATTTAGTCGCTGGGTGACAGGTATGGGTTTAGTGCCAGAATTAGACTTGGAAATACACAGTAGCGGGTGTGTGTGAAGTTATTCTGAATGACCCAATGTGCACCTTGAATATTATATACCCTTTTAGGGATAGATTTCAAATAGCTCTGATATAGCAGAAACCACTAAATTATGAAATTGCTAAATTGGGAATTGTATTTCAACCCAGAACAAGAAATGTGCTTGAACGGACACTAAATAACTCGCCCAGCTACAGCACTAAGGACAGATTTAGCGGGATATAAATTTGAGGCCTAGTATTTAGGCGCTGGGTGACAGGTATGGGTTTAGTGCCAGAATTAGACTTGGAAATACACAGTAGCGGGTGTGTGTGAAGTTATTCTGAATGACCCAATGTGCACCTTGAATATTATATACCCTTTTAGGGATAGATTTCAAATAGCTCTGATATAGCAGAAACCACTAAATTATGAAATTGCTAAATTGGGAATTGTATTTCAACCCAGAACAAGAAATGTGCTTGAACGGACACTAAATAACTCGCCCAGCTACAGCACTAGGGACAGATTTAGCTGGATATAAATTTGAGGCCTAGTATTTAGGCGCTGCGTGACAGGTATGGGTTTAGTGACAGAATTAGACTTGGAAATACACAGTAGCGGGTGTGTGTGAAGTTATTCTGAATGACCCAATGTGCACCTTGAATATTATATACCCTTTTAGGGATAGATTTCAAATAGCTCTGATATAGCAGAAACCACTAAATTATGAAATTGCTAAATTGGGAATTGTATTTCAACCCAGAACAAGAAATGTGCTTGAACGGACACTAAATAACTCGCCCAGCTACAGCACTAGGGACAGATTTAGCTGGATATAAATTTGAGGCCTAGTATTTAGGCGCTGCGTGACAGGTATGGGTTTAGTGACAGAATTAGACTTGGAAATACACAGTAGCGGGTGTGTGTGAAGTTATTCTGAATGACCCAATGTGCACCTTGAATATTATATACCCTTTTAGGGATAGATTTCAAATAGCTCTGATATAGCAGAAACCACTAAATTATGAAATTGCTAAATTGGGAATTGTATTTCAACCCAGAACAAGAAATGTGCTTGAACGGACACTAAATAACTAGCCCAGCTACAGCACTAGGGACAGATTTAGCTGGATATAAATTTGAGGCCTAGTATTTAGGCGCTGGGTGACCGGTATGGATTTAGTGACAGAATTAGACTGGGATATGGCCAAAAAATAAACAGACTATTGCTGGTTAAATGCACTTGGTGTGACAGCTTCACCCTGATGTAGGCTTTAGCCAAAAAACAACCACACCATTGAGGGTTAAATGCACTTGGTGACAGGCGCAGCTTGCCCCTGATTTAGTATATGGCCAAAAAATGAACAGACTATTGCTGGTTAAATGCACTTGGTGTGACAGCTTCACCCTGATGTAGGCTTTAGCCAAAAAACAACCACACCATTGAGGGTTAAATGCACTTGGTGACAGGCGCAGCTTGCCCCTGATTTTGTATATGGCCAAAAAATGAACAGACTATTGCTGGTTAAATGCACTTGGTGTGACAGCTTCACCCTGATGTAGGCTTTAGCCAAAAAACAACCACACCATTGAGGGTTAAATGCACTTGGTCGCAGCTTGTGCTGGCGCACCACAAGACACAAAATGGCCGCCGATCACCCCAGAAAAATGTGACTGACAAACGGTCTGTGCAGCCTAAAAACAGTGAGCAATTGAGGATCAGCAGCTCAATGATCCACAGCTGCAGATCGATCAGTTAATCAAGTCCTTTGGAGGAGTTAATCTGCCTAATCTCGCCCTACTGTCGCAGCCGCAACCTCTCCCTATGCTAATCAGAGCAGAGTGACGGGCGGCGCTATGTGACTCCAGCTTAAATAGAGGCTGGGTCACATGGTGCTCTGGCCAATCACAGCCATGCCAATAGTAGGCATGGCTGTGATGGCCTCTTGGGGCAAGTAGTATGACGCTTGTTGATTGGCTGCTTTGCAGCCTTTCAAAAAGCGCCAAGAAAGCGTCACAAAAGCGCGAAGAAAGCGACGAACACCGAACCCGAACCCGGACTTTTACGAAAATGTCCGGGTTCGGGTCCGTGTCACGGACACCCCAAAATTCGGTACGAACCCGAACTATACAGTTCGAGTTCGCTCATCCCTAATAACAAGCGATCAAAAGTCATATGCACCCCAAAATAGTGCCAATCAAACCATCATCTCATCCCACAAAAAATTAGACCCTACCTAAGATAATCACCCAAAAACTGAAAAAACTATGGCTCTCAGAATATGGAGACACTAAAACATGATTTTTTTTGTTTTAAAAATGATATTATTGTGTAAAACTTACATAAATAAAAAAAGTATAAATATTAGGTATTGCCACGTCTGTATCGACCGGCTCTATAAAAATATCACATGACCTAACCCCTTAGGTGAATACTGTAAATAAAGAAAAATAAAAACGGTGTAAAAATTTATATTTTTTGTCACCTTACATCACAAAAAGTTTAATAGCAAGCGATCAAAAAGCCATACACACTTCAACATAGTGCCAATCAAACCGTCATCTCATCCCGCAAAAATCATACGCTACCCAAATTAATTGCCCAAAAGCTGAAAAAACTGGCTCTCAGACTATGGAAACACTAAAACATGATTTATTTTTGTTTCAAAAATGAAATCATTGTGTAAAACTTACATAAATAAAAAAAAGTATACATATTAGGTATCGCCGCATCAGTGACAACCTGGTCTATAAAAATACCACATGATCTAACCTGTCAGATGAATGTTGTAAATAACAAAAACGGTGCCAAAACATGTAATGTAGAGCAACCAAAAATCATATGTACCCTAAAATAGTACCAACACCCTATCCCGTAGTTTCCAAAATGGGGTCACTTTTGGGGATTTTCTACTCTGAGGTGCATCAGGGGGGCTTCAAATGGGACATGGTGTCAAAAAAACAGTCCAGCAAAATCTGCCTTCCAAAAACCGTACAGCAGTTTTCCTATTTGAGTTTCCCTTCTGTGGTGCTGGAAAGGTTAACTCCCTTCCCAGTGTGTGTGTGATGTCACTGGGTGTGTCCGACTGTGGGGCCCCACAGTCGGACACACCCAGTGACATCACACACACACTGGGAAGGGAGTTAACCCTTCCAGCACCACAGAAGGGAAACTCAAATAGGAAAAGTGTCCAACAGTAGCAACACACTGTGGTTGTTGCCGCTGGCAACGACATGGGTGGCCACCGTGTCCTGGGAGATAGCCCGGAGGCCGGGACACTGCCACCACATGTACAGACAGCCAGACGTTGCCACGGGCAACCACAGTGCAGGAAGAGTGTCGGTGCACACCACACATACTACACAGAGTGCACACAGACATACAACACAGTGAACACAACACTCACACCTAACATAGTAGTTGCTAGGTGCAACCGCATGCACAGCAGGAAAGCTGCCACATACATAGCGCTGTCAGCGGCAACCACAGGTGAGGCAAATACCACTGCCCTCACCTGTGATTGACAACAAAACAAAACCGCTGACCATCGCATGCGGTTGAAGAGTCACGGTCATAGCCATGGCCGTGACATGCGCCTGCGCCGGGTGTAGATGTGACGTCATCAGCATGAATTTTACCTCCTTTTCTTCTCACTAATAGAGCTTTCATTCGGTGGTATTTCATTTCTGCTGACATTTTTACTTTTTTTGTTATTAATCAAAATTTTACTAAATTTTTGCAAAAAAATGCAATTTTTCACTTTCAGTTGTAATTTTCTTTTAAAAAACGACATCTATATATAAATTTTTCTCTAATTTTATTGTTCTACGTGTCTTTGATTGAAAAAAATGTTTGGATAAAAAAAAATGGTTTGGGTAAAAGTTATAGCGTCTACAAACTATGGTACAAAAATGTGAATTTCCGCTTTTTGAAGCAGCTCTGACTTTCTGAGCACCTGTCATGTTTCCTGAGGTTCTACAATGTGCAGACAGTAGAAAACCCCCCACAATTGACCCTATTTCGGAAAGTAGACACCCTAAGGTATTCGCTGATGAGCATAGTGAGTTCATAGAACTTTTTATTTTTTGTCACAAGTTAGCGGAAAATGATGAATTTTTTATTTATTTTTTTCCTTACAAAGTCTCATATTCCACTAACTTGTGACAAAAAATAAAAACTTCCATGAACTCACTATGCCCATCATGAAATACCTTGGGGTGTCTTCTCACGCTTTAGGGCCCCTAAAAAGCCAGGGCAGTATAAATACCCCACATGTGACCCCATTTTGGAAAGAAGACACCCCAAGGTATTTAATGAAGGGCATGGCGAGATCATAGAAAATTATTTTTTTGGGCACAAGTTAGCGGAAATTGATATTTTTTTGTTTTTTCTCACAAAGTCTCCCTTTCCGCTAACTTGGGACAAAAATTTCAATCTTTCATGGACTCAATATGCCCCTCACGGAATACCTTGGTGTGTCTTCTTTCCAAAATGGGGTCACATGTGGGGTATTTATACTGCCCTGGCATTTTAGGGGCCCTAAAGCGTGAGAAGTCTGGAATATAAATGTCTAAAAAAAATTTACGCATTT